>NW_026262932.1:0-600000 GCF_025434085.1 Hippocampus zosterae | reverse complement strand
CGCCCACTAGTTCCCTAGTAAGATCATTTTGACGCTTATTTATGAACATGTCAGCCACAAAACGCTCACTCGTTCACTAGTAAGATCATTTTGACGCTAACTAGTGAACATGTAAGCCACAAAACGCCCACTAGTTCACTAGTAAGGTCATTTTGACGCTTACTAGTGAACATGTAAGCAACAAAACGCCCACTAGTTCACTAGTAAGATAATTTTGACGCTTACTAGTGAACATGTAAGGCCATAAATGTGCCCACTAGTTCACTAGTAAGTTCATTTTGAGGCTTACTAGTTGACCTGTAAGCCACACATCGCCTACTAGTTCACTAGTAAGATCATTTTGAGGCTTACTAGTGAACATGTAAGCCACAAAACGCCCAATAGTTCACTAGTAAGATCATTTTGACGCTTACTAGTGAACATGTAAGCCACAAAACGCTCACTAGTTTACTAGTAAGGTCATTTTGACGCTTACTAGTTGACATGTAAGCCGATAAACGCCCACTAGTTCACTCGTAAGATCATTTTGAGGCTTACTCATTGACATGTAAGCCGCAAAACGCCCACTAGTTCACTAGTAAGGTCATTTTGAGGCACATGTTAGTAATTCAACTTTGTTGTTTGATTTGCACCGAGTTAAGAAAATGTGGTATTCCTCTCCATGATATCATCGTTTAGATCCTGATCGTAACTCTTCGAGCAGCCTTCCCCAACGTGATCCGCTTCTGCTGCTGTGTGGCCGTCATATATTTGGGCTACTGCTTCTGCGGCTGGATTGTGCTGGGACCGTACCATGTGAAGGTACCGCATCGATAAGTCAACCTTACTTTTAAGTACTGTCGAGCCTCAATTTAATGGACTACATCGAAGTGCTTTTTTTGTAGCTTTGAAACACCCAGTAGAGAACAAGCATTGTTTTGGACTTCTTTTGGAGCCTAAAAATCCCCAGTACACGACAACTTTACTTATGTAAAGTTTTTTTTTTTTTTTTTTTTAAAGAAGAAAAAAAAAAGTTTGAAACTGATTTTTTAAAGTTCATTCAAACTTGCTGAGGGGGCGGATAATGCTTCCTGCGCCTTGATACGGGCAATTCCACAGCAAAAATACGTGCAATTCCACTCTTTTATGAATGCACTTCTTTTATGAATCGATGACATTGATAAGGGTTGTGAAAAAAAAAACTGAGCTGCAACAAAAATATTTTCAAAAGGACTACTAGTGCCTGATTTAAAAAGAAAAAAGCTATTAGTAGAGAGAACATGCGCCTGTTGAGCTGCATGCTTACAGCACTGCTAAGCTATTGTTTCTGCTTTGATGAGACAGTCGGCCCAGCCAACATGGCCGCCACATTGACTCGCATTTTAGCCTGCTCTAGTCTACTGTAACCCAACAACAAAATGAAGCTACGCTCTGAGTCGCCGAACGGTCTGAGTGCACCAGCGCCCGCTCGGAGTACTTGGGCCTACTACGCAACTATTTTTAATGTTGGTCATTTTGGTGCCACTTGGAGAGCTAAGTATTTTTCTTAAGTGTGGCACTTGGTGTAAAATGTTTGCCAACCTCAGGTGTGAAGAGATTTACTGTTTTCAGATCATGTTAAGAAGTGTTTTATTAGACTGTATCCTTGTGCTACAGTTCCGCTCCCTATCCATGGTGTCGGAATGCCTCTTCTCCCTCATCAATGGCGACGACATGTTCGTGACCTTCTCAGGAATGCAGGAGAGCAGCACTCTGGTGTGGCTCTTCAGCCAAGTGTACCTGTACACCTTCATCTCGCTCTTCATCTACATGGTGCTGTCGCTCTTCATCGCGCTCATCACCGGAGCCTACGAGGCCATCAAGGTAGGCCAGCAAACCCGACCTTTTTTTGTCTTAAAGCAGGTGTGCCCATTAGGTAGATCCTTATCTACCGGTAGATCTAAGACGGGTCCCAAGTAGATCCGAGGAGTGTCGAGAAGAAAAAAAACAAACAACCATTTGTTTGTCTTTGTACATGTTAGTAATATATTTTTGTGTTAATATACACTGCACACTAATCATCTTATCAGTCTCATTTTCACAAAAAAAATATATTTAAAAAATAAAATAAAGCAGGTAAATCTTAAATTCGCGCGTGTGTGTGTGCGCGCGTGCGCACGCCGGTAAGGGTAGATCCCGTGAGGTTAGTTGATCGAAAAGTAGATCTTCGATCCAAAATGTAGGTTTTCTAGCCTCTATTCCAGGGTTGTCAAACATACGGTACACGGGCCGGAACCGGCCCCCAAGGCAGTTCGATCAGGCCCGCAGGATCATTTAAAAGTGGAAAAATCCATAAAATGAATGAATATTTTTTTACAAGGTGCAATTCGTGGAGTATCCGCTGGCGGATACACTGTTTGATCAGAGTACAAGTCAACATTGTTTTGATCAGAGAAGAAGACAATAGCAGTCTCAGTCTGTCACTGAGACAGACCCAACACAGCAGACGCTATCAAGGACGTGTGAATACTTTATTCTTTACACATTTAATAGCACTCTCCTCAGTTTGTAAGGTGTAGGCAGGGATTCTATTTAGATTTTATATGCGCATGTGTAAATTGTTTAAAAACAAAAATTCTTTATGAACCCAGTTTAATCTGAAAATGCATTATGATATTTTTCAATACCAATTACGTTTTGTGCCTTTGTACAATCAGTTGGATCATATATGTGAATGATAAAAGTAAATTGCACATTTGTTTAAGGAAATCTAAGGTGCTTCATGAAATGTTTTGTAAAAGATACGTTTATTACATTTCCCTAATGTTCTTGTGCTTCTTTGACCAAAACAAAGAAAAGACATTATTTTGGTTATTTATCGCGGAGTATGGTACAATTTTATTGGTCCGGCCCAGTTGACATCTACAGAGACCGTATGTGGCCCACAATGTGAAATGAGTTTGAAACCCCTGCTCTATTCTGTTTTAACTACTTTCAGATGATTTAGGTTTGGGCATCGATCACGGAGAATTGAGTGGCATCCGGCTCTGGAAACCGAATGTAAATGTCAAACTTTTATATGTTGTCGTACAGCATCAGACCCAGGAGCCCATTCACATCACAGACCTGCATGCTTTCATAGCTGAGTGCACCGATGCGCCAATCTCCGGCAAGTTCAGGGGCCTGGAGACATCGCCGTGCTCCTTTTTCTGCTGCTGTGACAGGTAATGCAATACTTTTTCTGTTTGTTTGGGGGGGGGGGGGGGGGGTTGTAGTGAGTCCTATAAAATCAGAAATGCAACTGTGATATAAATAAGTAGTAGTGGCTTCGCTGTTGTGGTTGCTCAGTACACAATGGCTAAAGTGACAATTGAAATGAATAACAAAATAGAACATGAAGTAACTTCCTGCATGAGGTTGCGGGCAAGCCCTGCCGCAAATTGCGAATATTTGCAAATTACTGTCACACTCTCCTTACAAAAGGGTGTGTAACCGTTTATATTGTAAATGCCACAAAATGGCGGCATCTTAAGTACTCTGAATGTGAATCTCAAAATAGACACACTGATTACATAAAGCAGGGGTCCCCAAACTTTTTCCTGTGAGGGCCACATAACTTTTCCCTTCTCTGATGGGGGGCCGGTGCCAGTTTATAAAAAAGTGTGACGATCGTAGGGGAGCTAAAATTTTTTTATTGTTTTCCAGAAAAGCCACACATAACCAAATAACCCTTTCCAGGTTCTTTACAGAAAAAAGTCAGGAAACAAATAATAACACTAACACAAAAACAGGAAATACATAATAACTAAATAACTCTCTCTGGGTTCTTCATAGAAAAAAAGCCATGGAACATTGTCACGTTGTACCTGAAGAGACAGAGTAATCGCTTCGTGTATAACCAAATAACTGAAAGTCGATCCCCGAAATAGCAGACACAGAAAGAGGTTTGTCAGAGAACAAAAGGAGTCTTTAATACAAACACAAAATTACCCGACCGGGAGAATAACAAAAAGTGCTGGTCAAAATAAGGACCAGGGATAAAATAAAGAGAACAACCGAAAACGCTTGCGGAAAAAATAGCAAGGAGGGTCTGATTAGACAATACTATAAATTTCACTCGAAAGAGGAATAACGACGCGCAATAATAGCCACAAGGCTAAGAGGCAATGAATAATACGAATAGGAATTGGGCGAGAGAATTTTGGCACGGCGTGGAATACTCCGGCAGTGAGTCAACTGCCAGAGCGCCCAAATAAAGCCCGTGTAATCAATCACAAATCGGTGGCAGGTGTGCAGAAAGCAAGCAAGAAGCCTGCCCCCTGCTGGCAAACACGGGACTTGACAAACATTAACTTTCTTAACCGATAAAAGTTCAGCTCAGTTGTCAGAGCAGAATCTCTCTGACACATGAGCAGTCTCTTAAAGTTCTTGTGTTCCTTCCTTATAATCCTTTTGTAGGTTCCAGTAGGCTTGTAGACACCGCTGTTTGCAGTTTTTTGGGGGCGTTTTTAACAGAGTGACGGGTCATTTTGACCCGAGGACAACAGGAGGGTTAGAGGGCCGGGCCAAATGTACGGGGCCGTAGTTTGGGGACCCCTGACATAAAGCATCAAGCCCACGCATCTAGCATGTAAACAATCGTGAAACCCATGTTCCATAAACAACTGAACTCAGTGGGTGAGTGTAATCAACACAGCCAAAATGCCTTCACATGAGGCTCATCGATACTATTAGCTAGCCTAATGGCCTATTTAACATTTTAACCACAAAGTGATGTGACATCACACACGAACAAACAGAATGATAACATTTTAGGTCATTCAGGAAAATTCTAACTGGCAAATAGAGCGCAAGAGCTGTGAGCAGTTGCATCAGTGAAGAAGCAAAACACTGATCTGCTGTGTTTCCCGTTGACCAGTCCTCAGGGTGCATTCAAATTCCACCAACAAAACAAGATATCTCAAACATCGATGTAAAAACACCACGAATGAACTAAATCAAACAACTACAGTAAGATTCCACCAGGTGGTACCAAAGTATGACTGGTGATACAAAAAGGGGACTTTGGGCTTTCCCCCCTGTCAGAGTCACATCAAACAGCTCTGGATACAATCTGAATACAAACCACCGTCTTGTATTTCCGTCAGGATGACAACATATGAGGACGTCCTGCTGGTGAACTGAGGAAGAATTCGGTTCAACTTACAAGAAGTCCCCTCTGGAACAAGCCTTTTTTTTCCTGGCACTTGACTGAAGGAGGAGGCGTCAATCAGTTGGACCAGGATTTTCCAATGAGGAATGCACGTCATGGATTCATCAGGAACAAGGTGCCTTGTGGGAAGGTGAAAGCACACATATTTATTTAATGGGCCTTGTGTCAGGCCAGCTCAGTGTTTTTTAGATTTTTCATCTTTTTAAAATTTACATTCACAAGAAAATATGTTTCAACCTGCTAGTTTATTAGCAGA
Organism: Hippocampus zosterae; assembly: GCF_025434085.1. Lineage (NCBI taxonomy): Eukaryota > Metazoa > Chordata > Actinopteri > Syngnathiformes > Syngnathidae > Hippocampus > Hippocampus zosterae. The sequence continues at coordinate 594,574 of NW_026262932.1, read as the reverse complement.
TTTCAAGCCGATCACTACGCACGAAACTTTGAGGCTGATCCAGTTTGACTGCGGCCTCGGAGGAAATGGCCTCTACACGGTATGCCTGTTAAGTGTTCTCACGTTTGAACCAGAACCATCACTTGAGACTTTTTTTCCCCTACTTTTTGGATTTCAAATTTATACTAAGGAAGAAGGATTACCTCGCTGGACCATAACTCGCTATTTGAAACATTTAATCATCGAAATACTTAAGATAGAGGCATAAACAAGAGAGCAATGGAGAGTATAGCTTATGAAGGGTGCATCCAAATATATAAGGATGTTATGGAAAATGTCATTTATTTCAATGGTTCACTTCAAACCTAATATGCGGTGGATTCACTACAGATAAAGTAGAATTTACTATGATTTTTTTTTTCTCTGACTTTGATGGTTACAGTTTAGAACAAACACACTCGGAAGACATTTTATTTTTGATGTAAAATGGATTCGTTTCATCACTCTGTATCATTTGAGTTTTTAACTTTTTAAATTAAACTCCTGAAATAAATTTGAGATGCACCCGCATTATAAAAAATTTAAAGCCCCAAATTGGGTGTCATTTTTTTTTTTATCTATTTTTTTACTTTCTTGTTGAGAATCTCAGGTTGCACTTAGAATAGGCTGCAATAGCATCATATTTTCATTATGGTTGCTCTCATAGATTTTGCATGATGTACTCACAAATTCATAAAGCACTTGCTGTTCGATCATTCTTACTCAACAAAGAAACTGCTCTTTATTTTGACATGAGATTTCTACAGGAAACAATTTGGCACATTTTGGAAGGCAAACTTGAAGCAACCAACAGATTAACTAATGTATAGCAATTCGCTGTACACTATGTGGTCCTCCTGCACCCCCCTCCCCCACCCCCAGCTCCCACCCCTAAGTATGCTCTTGTCCACATTATGGCTGTTTTTCTATTACGTTTTGTATTTCATGAAACGCACAATCGTCAAAAGATTACTTTCGTTCGGATGACCTTCATTCATTTGTATTCAACAATCACTTCAGTGAAATGTTGAGAAACGTGTGAAATTTAGCCCTAAAGGATATATTATACATACCTGTATGTCTATAATATATCATACTGTAGAAGATATTAGGCACGTGCCTTTACACTGTCATGTTTTTTTTTTAAATACGGTACCCATATTCTACACTTGATCACTACTTGGCAAAATGTAAACGAGTAGAAACATGATATCTTGTACACATGTTGCTGATTAAAGTGTCCTGGATCACCTTTGACGTTCATCATGTTTAGTCCTGGATCACCTTTGACATTGTACCATCATGCTTCAAACTTGTTCAAAAGAGGGTGTCAGTGAGTTATCTTTCGAAGGCTGCTTATGAGAAATTTGGACCATTCAAATGGTGACTTACGTTCCAAATGACGTGGTGTAAATCAAAGCGCTGTGTTGCAGTGTTCGAGCGTGTGTTGGATTCAGGTAGCTGTTCGGTGGAGTGACATTATATACTTTATTATTATAATTTTATGAATTTTTTTTAATTTAATTTTCTAACTTTATTTATAGTGAAGAGTTAAAAAGGAACGAGCCACGCTTTACTCCAACTAAGGAGGAACATTTAATTCTGTCATCAAACGCGATGACGTCATCCCCGCCTATTGATCATGAGGCGGATGTTTGCCTTCCCACCACTCAAAATCGTCATGCATTATGGAAAGCTCTGAAGATGCCTTCCCGCTACCTGCTTGGCCAGCAAGGTCATATGTGCTTTATCGAAGGAATGGGTCATAGCTTTCATTGTCTGTGATGCACAATGGAAGGTCTATGGATGTTTGTTGATGGTGCTTTGAACTCAGCATGGCTCACTCCGTGTGCTCTGTGATTTGGGTGGGACATTCTAAATTTTTAATTATGTCATTACTTTATTTTTTTAATAAACTATATTATAGACTATTGTCCTTACATGTTTTTAGGCATGGACGGCTGAAACAGATTGATGGCATGTCCATTCATTTCAATTCTGTTTTGAGTTTGAGCATGGTCACAGAACAAATTCAACATGTATCTCAAAGCACCATTTTAGCGATTAATGTGCGCGGATCCTTGCAGACATGTTTTTGCTCATCAACATTTTGAACCTCACTAGTCACCTAGTAAGGTTTAGAAGATCCAACTAGTGTAACTAGTGGACATAATATGCCTTACTAGTGAGCTAGTGATCAATTTTTAAACTGACAAGTTCACTGCTAAGGCCAGAACACCTTAACTAGTGTACCCAGTGGACATTTGGCCCTTACAAGTGAGCATGTCAACTGTAACATGCGATCATTCATGTCTCAGTTGCGACTCGAACACCGACATGTTCACAAGTGGGCTGCATGCAAATGAAGCAGGCGGGACAAGAATTTTGATTGGTCAATATTCAGAGAATGAATATTCAGTCTTAAAGCTTTAACCCTTACGCATCCGGCTCATAATAACTGAAGAAGAATGTACAGAAGTGATTTTATAAAAACAATTCATACTTTTGATTAATCTTTCTCTCTCTCTCTCTCTCTCTCTCTCTCTCTCTCTCTCTTTCTCTCTCTCTCTCTCTCTCTCTCTCTCTCTCTCTCTCTCTCTCTCTCTCTCTCTCTCACTCTATATATATATATATATATATATATAATACATGTATGTATATATACTGTATATATACAGGTATATATACTGTATATATAATGTTACAATAGAACAAATCTGAATGAAATATCTAATCAATTGCATTTTTAATACATTTTTGAAATGGTAAAGAGACTTTATGGACACCCTATATATATATATATATATATATATATATACACACACACACACAGTGGAGGGCAAAAGTAAAATAGAAAACACACACAATACTAATTGCGTATTAATTATCCATCCATCCATTTTGTGATCCGCTTTAACCTCACAAGGGTCGCCGGTTAGGGGGTGCTGGAGTCTATCCCAGCAGTCTTCGGGCAGTTGGCGGGGGACACCCTGAACTGGTTGCAAGCCAATTTCAAGGCACAGAGGGACGAACAACCATCCGCACTCACACCCAGGGACAATTTAGAGTGTTTAATCAATCTGCCATTCATGTTTTTGGAATGTGGGAGGAAACCGGAGTACTTGGAGATTTTGCACTTGTAAAATTGGATTGATTAACACTGTATGGATACTATACAGCATAGGTGTCAAAGTTAAGGGCCCAGATCTGACCTGCCACATTATTTTATGTGGCCCATGAAAGCAAATCAAACATGGCAACATCCATGACGATTGCTAAAATATATACCAACATTTAAAATTCTCATATGTAATAAATAAAAGAGACACTGAAAGCATTTTGTTGTGATTTTTCATTTGCAATTTCCCTTGCTGTTTGCAAGAACTTTTTGTTACCCTCATTCTTATCCTGGTAATTTTGTTACCAGCGTTTTATGTTGTACTTTATTGGCCGTGTGACCTTATTTTGTAACTAAAGCATTTTTATAATACAATTTCTTTTGGTATACGTATGAGGGATCCGCTCCTATTCCGGATTAGTCAGGCACCCAAATTGGCTGAAAGTAGACGTCTCATACGCAGCGAAGTTGAATTCCCATCAATGCCAGCATGTGTCACAAACCCCCACCTGTGAAACAAAGTCGTCAGTAAAACCCGTGTGTAGTTCGAATAAAAATACATACAAAAAAGCAACGACAAAAAATGGTAGTATCAGCGCTAAACTGGTCACTAACTCTTCTTAAATTAGCAATTGAAATGTTTATCGCGCGTGCTTCACTTTCACCGGCAGACCCTTGACGACAGGCACTCTCTATTGCCCTGCACCTTCGCCGAATACGTCTCAGGACGCTGTCCGCCATTGTTGTTCTAAAAAACTAAGTGGGCACAGAATTTCCAAAATCATTAGCCCTGACTGGTGGGATGATACTATTTTGAAACGTACAGCCAATAGGATACCGTTACATGTTTTCGTAATCATCCTTATTTGCATGTAATGCAAGTACAATGTAATGTCACTAGCACTACAAGTGGGCACATTTTTGGCCTTACATGTTCACTAGTAAGCGTCAAAATGATCTTACCAGTGAACTAGTGGGCACATTTATGGCCTTACATGTTCACTAGTAAGCGTCAAAATAATCTTATTAGTGAACTAGTGGGCGTTTTGCGGCTTACATGTCAACTAGTAAGCCTCAAAATGATCTTACTAGTGAACTAGTGGGCACATTTATGGCCTTACATGTTCACTAGTAAGCGTCAAAATGATCTTACTAGTGAACTAGTATTTATTTTTATTTTTTTTTAGCATTACTACTATGCATACAGTGCATCATCCTATGTATGTTTGCACAAATGCCTGCTCTAATTCCTGATAGCCAAGCAGAGCTGCTCCTGTTCCCATTATGTGTGCTTAATATTTTGTAATGCATATTCTACTTGGCAGTATTTTTCTTTATTTTCAAGTTCAACATTAGATGTTTTATTTTTACATCACATGTTAAACTTACCCCGAGCATTGTAAAAAGTGGTTTCATTTAATTTAGTTAATTACCGTACGTTTTTCAGTCTAAAATTCAATTGAAAATGTTTCGATATAATAATATCCTCATCAAACACACCAGTCTTTTTTGTCTCTTATCTGCGACAAGCATTCACATACACTCATCCTGGGATTTGCTCTTTTTTATTAAATCTTGTTAATTACTTTGCACTTTATGAATGTTTTGAAGATTACATTTTTTTCCAAAAATTGTCTCACAAATGTATTCAACCTCTTTCACAACTCTGACTTTTACCAGATAACCAGCACAAACTAAAACCAACCAGCAAACATACATGCTCACCTTGGTGAGTTTTACCAGGTCACCATACTAGTACATACTGCCACTAAATGGATAGCGGAAAACAAAAAAAAGGTTCATTTATCACTACACTATAAATGAGCTATAGTGTTGACGGTGAGTCTTTGTAAATGGTTGTCTGTCTCTGAGTCCTAAAACAGTGTATGCTTTATGAAATAAATATATTTTTTCCCAATTGCAAAGCAGAGACAATCTTTTTTTTTTTTACAACTGAGACTGTTACGGCTTTGTAATACACATTTTCCTTTGTCTACGGGGAGTCACTAGTTTTCATGTCATCAAAAGGATTAAGGCCTACTCCAATAATTTATAGTCATTCAAAATTGCATCATAAACTGAACTTTCTTGCTGTGGAAAAAAAATACCACAAACCACAGGTAGCATTGTGACTTTCCTAATTTTCTTTTCATAAAACGACAACTAGTCAAACTAAAACAATGCCCTAAGTAATTGGAATGCCATTGTCATTAAACCAAAAGATAAAAAATTGAACCCACATTCTGAATGAATTAAACACCATTGTGAATGAAATCACTGTCGAGGATTTTAATTTTGGGCGGCCCTATGATTGACTGGTTAGCGCATGGCATCACAGTGGAGAGGTGCAGAGTTCGATTCTGGCATGATTGATTTATTGGAAAGGCCCATCACAGTCATTCTCATGCTTCTATGTAGAATTATCAACAGGCCAGTGTTTCTCTCTGTTGTCACGGTAAAAATAGTAATGTATTAAAAAGTTAAAAAGATAATACTCGGCCACAAAAAGGAAAAAAATATATTATCTGCCGTCATCAGCGGATCAGTCTTGCTCATCCATCTTAACTGCTTTTATAGGTTATTTGGTCATATGCAGTCAGTGCAGTCTAAGCATTCTTGTAGAGCTAGCTTTGCTTCATCTGTCCATTTTTTCACAGTTTTAACAACCGGTTTAACACATTTGAGTTTCTGTCTGTATGTAGGTATTAAGTGGATTAAATTGTGGTCAGAAAGACCCAATGCTGCACGGGCGACTGATCGGTATGCATTTTTGATTGTTGAATAGCTGTGGTCTAGAATGTTGCCTTCTCTGGTGAAACAGTCGATGTGCTGCTTATATCTGGGAATTTCACGGTTAAGGTGTGCTCTATTAAAATCGCCCAAAATGATCAGGGGTGACTCTGGGTATTTTAGTTCGAGTTTGTTTACTTGTTCGGCTAGCGTTTTGTATCGCCGTGTTAGCGTTAGCTTGTGGCGCAATGTAAACACTGACTAGTAAAAAGGAGGTGAACTCACGTGGCGAGTAGAATGGCTTGCAGTTTAAAGACAGCGACTCCAGGTCCGGGCTGCAGTGTGCGTCGAGCTTCGTGACATCAGTGCACCATTCTTCGTTGATATAGAAGCAAATCCCACCACCTTTCGATTTCCCTGATAGCTCCGTGTCGCGGTCGGCTCGGAGAAGGCGGAAGCCGGTAGATGTAGCGCGGAATCCGGGTGGCGGTCACTGAGCCAGGTTTCAGTGAAGCAGAGCGCAGCAGAACGTGCAAAGGTTTTGTTGGTCTTTGTGAGAAGAAGTTCATCCATCTTAGTTGGCAGAGATCGTAGATTAGCAAGATGGATCGATGGGATGGTGAAAAAAGGCCGAGCGTAGCCTCCCCAATGCGCAGCAACTTTTCCCTCGTGTAAGTAAGCCGCTCAGGGTCGGCAAAAATAAACGAAAATGACAAAAACAGGGATAATACTAGGGAGCGTGTGACTGAGGCTGCCATACCTGTCGGCGCCTGATGGCGTTTATTATCCGTTGTATTCTTTGCGTTCACTAACAGATGTAATGCAGAGGACCGCAGCAGCGCGACTTTGTGTGTATAAACACGGACACCCTGATTAGGAAAGGACAGTTTCCTACTCAGGAAACTGAGGTCTTTTGGGGTTCAGGGGTCACTCCTTAAGATGTTCTATCCACTCGGTGGTGGCCTCGGCCATCCATTATGGCATTGTCTGCTGGTCAGGCAGCATCTCAGCCCGGGACAGAAAGAGACTGGAGCGACTGGTCAGGAAGGCCAGTTCTGTCCTGGGTTGCTCCCTTGACACTCTGGAGGAGGTGGGCAACAGAAGGATGCTAACTAAGCTAAAAGCTATGATGGCCAGTCCCTCCCACCCCCTCCAGCCCGCCCTGACAGCACTTGGTAGCTCCATCAGCCAGAGACTGTTACACCCGCGCTGCAAGAAGGAGAGATACCGACGCTGGTTCCTACCGACTGCTGTCAGGCTGATGAATAAAAAATAACAATCATAATAATAATTAAATGATGTGAAGGAAAATTGTAAATAGTACTGCGATTTATCCATTTTGTGTTCATATTGCATTTAATTGAAAGATGTTTGTTGTTTTTTTTCTCTTTCTTCTTTCTACATACATTCTTGCTGCTGGAGGCTGTAAATTTCCGTAGTGTGGGACGAAAAAAGGATATCTTATCTTATCTTAATGTTTGACTAACCGGAGACCCTGTCTGAGGAGGGCATGTGGCGATAACGATGCGCTGATTGGCTCATTTGAATTTAAGGTGTGCCATACCTTAGCGTCAGCATATACGATGCGCTGATTGGCCCATTTGAATTTAAGGTGTGCCCATACCTAAGCGTCAGCATATACGATACGCTGATTGGCTCATTTGAATTTAAGGTGTGCCCATACTTAACCGTCAGCACGCGTCTCTCCCAATACACACGCATTCAAAATGCCTCGGACGGCGGTCGGAACCGGTCAGCGGCGAAGGGCGCGCATCGGACGATACCCGCCGTCGAACCCGAGCGTCGCGGGGGGCAAAAACGAGACGGCCGAACACCCGCATAGTGCGCAGGATTTTACAGCAGGTAACATAACGCGACGCTCGGGTTCGACGGCGGGTATCGTCCGAGGCGCGCCCTTCGGGTCGCCGCGCGCGGCGGGTCGACGGCCGCGCCATCTTGCAACACACTGTCAGACGAGGGCTCGGAACGCCCCAGTGCGCATGCAAATTAGCCATGTGCGCGAAAGCCGCGCGCGGGTTTCGAAATGTACCACCTTGTCTTGTCGTCCGAAATGAAAAATAAAATAATTTGCCCGCCCGCCGCCCCCTCTCTCTTAAAACTACTCGTCCGAGGCATTTTGAATGCGTGTGCATTGGGATAGACGCGTGCTGACAGCTGACGGTTATGTATGGGAACACCTTAAATTCAAATGAGCCAATCAGCGTATCGTATATGCTGACGCTGTGTGCAGTTCTGGCGTCGCGCATGCGACAGTTTATTTTCCCAATAAACTGCACGCCATTCTACTCGCCACGTGAGTTCACCTCCTTTTTACTAGTCGGTGTTTACATTGCGCCACAAGCTAACGCTAACACGGCGATTCAAAATGGAGGATTGTGTCAGGAAACAGACGCATGCGCAACGCCACAGTGTGCTCACAGCTTCAGCCCAGGAGAGCCGCTCACAGACAATTGGACAAAACGAATCGCGAGAGGTTTCGATTGTGTGCAGTTCTGCTCCCGTCTACCCGGGGTTCTTTGCAGCTGTTTAACAGCATAACACCGCAAGCTAAATGAACGTCACAATGGCGTCCTCAAATAATATTTGCATGCCTCAGACATTGCATTCACTTTCCACTAAAATCCTCGTGGCGGCCCGAAGGGTGCGCCTCGGACGATACCCGCCGTCGAACCCGAGAGTCGCGGGGGGCAAAAACGAGACGGCCGAACACCCGCATAGTGCGCAGGATTTTTCCACTGTCTTCCCGGGGTCCTTTGCAGCTATTTAACAGCAGGACACCGCAAGGTAAATGAGCGTCACAATGGCGTCCTCAAATAATATTTGCATGCCTCAGACATTGCATTCACTTATAGTGGAAGAACAGCACTGCACAGTCCTGTGCTCCTTGTGTCAGTATTTAAAATGGTTCTTAACTCCTCTTCTGATATATTTTTACGTGATTTCAGAGGGGATTTGAAAAGGGGAATTGTACACATGAAAAGGATATTTTTGTTTTCATGTTTAGTATTATTTTGGTAAAATTAGTGCTTTGTTTTTTGTTAAAGTAAGGGAAAAAAGACAACTACTGTTTAACAAAGTTAAAGTAAAAATGTCTTATTTCCCTAAAAGGGCTATTTGTATTATTAAGCAGGCACAACTTAACAAAATAAGAGTTCCTGTGCCTCAACACAATACCTCTCATTATTTGCTGTGTACTGGCAAAGTGAATAATTGTTATTTTCATGCACCCCATTATTGATTGGTTGTGAGGAGTGTTGATTTGTATAAGCTTGGCTTTACCATACTAAATGGGCATATAGCCCTGCTACCCATGATTCCCGAGCATGGAATTGGACCTTGGTCTTATTAAAAAAAACAAAAGTGGACCTACAGCATTTCTAGTTGAGGACCACTGGCCTAAAGTAACCATTACATCTTGCTGCAACAGCGGATAGAGGTAACCTTAAAAATAAAAAAAATAAAAAACGTGAGTAACTTTTTAATGCCTTTGAAAATTATACATTTTTTAAAAAGTATTTACAGTATGTGAACTGAATAAAAAAGTTACTCATTAAGGTGAAAGTAAAATTATATATAATATGTTGTGGTCACTTAACAGTCCTGAGGCCGGTTGTTAGAATCCGAGCTTGGGCCTCCAGAAGTTTGCATGCACTCTCCATGTTTGTTGGGATTTTATGCCTGTACTCTGGCTTCCTCCTGCATTCCAAAACCACACTTTTTGGGTTAATTGAAAACTAAGAACAAATCCTTAGGTGTGAATTGATGTTTGTCGATAAGTGCCCTGCAATAGAGAGGTGACCAGTCCAGGGTTTATCATGCCTATCATCGGGATTGAGCTGGGATAGGATCCGGGTCACCTGTGACTCTCATGAGCAATATAGAAAATAGATGAACGAATGTTACAGTTGTTTCCTTCAATTTACACACCTTAGGCAAGTTATAAAATCATTTCCAGAACGTTTAAAAAAAAAAAGTTTTTACGGTGTTTTAACACATTTTTTAAATGATCAAACACGGTTAAAATGTATCATACAGTATATTAAGATAGAAATATCAACAAATAAAAATATTTGTACTCATAACGACTCGCGACGGCGATGATGAAGCAGCCATAACACAGTACAGTCCTGTTACAAGCCTGAAATAAAGGTGTTTTCTTGGTAAAAAAAAGTATGACCAACCTGGTGTTGAAATTGACCATTGAAAATGTCATGTATACATGAGCATATAGTACGTCTGCATATAAACATAGTCTCCGTGCTTTTGCATCAGTGACTTTTTTGTTGTTTGTATTTCTCACAAACATCTTTTTGGGCAGGTGTTGGCTGCTTGTGTTTTTTTTTTCTGTTGCAAACCCGGGTGGCTCCGCCATTGTTGTTTTGGAACTGCAGTGTGGAGGTGACTGATCGAGCGTGTGAGTGTGGTTGCTTTGTATGTGGTGAGTATAGTTTCTTTGGATTTTCCCCAGTGAGTGGTTGTTAAGGCTTTAAGTATTTTGTTTGATTGCTTGGCGCGGGTTAGAGTGTGTTGTGTGTGTTTTGAGAAGGTGAGTTTGGGGTCCCATGTTAATCCCAGTATTTTGGGTTCGCGGACTGTGGGTAGGGTGGTGTTATCTATTTGTAAAGTGAGCCTGTTGCTGTATTCTGCCGGATCCGGTGTGAACAGAGTGGTGGTGGTTTTGTCTGCGTTGAGTGTGAGTTGGTTCTGTTTTGTCCAGTTGTATATGTCGTGGAGATATTTTTGTACTTGTTGTTGTGCCTGTTGTGGTTTGACATGTGTGGATAGAATGGTGATGTCGTCTGCATATGTAACTGTGTGTACATTTGGAGGTGGTTGTGGTAAGTCTGCCATGTATATGTTGAATAGTGTTGGTGAAAGTACTCCCCCCTGTGGTACCCCCGTTTTCGTGTTTCTATGTTCTGATGTTTCCCCCCGGTATTGAGTGTATTGTCTGCGTCCCCTTATGTAGTTGAAGATGTATTTGATGATGATGTTTGGGGTGTTAGTGTTGTTGAGTTTGTTTGTGAGTGTGTGTAGGTTTACCGTGTCAAAGGCTTTGGACATGTCTAGGGCTATGGCAACTGTTCGTTGTGGTGGTTTTTGTTGATTGAAACCTGTGGCTATGATGTTGTGTATGTGGTGTAGTGCTGTGGTTGTGGAGTGTTGTTTTCGGAAGCCGTGTTGGTGAGAGGGTAGTTGAGTGTTGTTGGTAATGAAGGGTAGTATTACCTTTTCCATTGTTTTGGCTATTGGGCTGTGTAGTGCTATTGGTCTGTAAGATGGGCCGAGTGCGTGGTTTTTGTTGGGTTTTGGTATTGGGATTATTTTTGCAGTCTTCCATATTGCGGGGATGGTGTTGGTGTTGAGTGATGTGTTGTAAGTGTGTGTGAGTAGTGTTATTGCTTTGGGGCCTAGGTGTTTCAGATGTCTGATGTTTATGTTGTCTGGGCCTGTGGAGTTGTTGCTTTTGGAGCGTTGTAGTGCTTGTTTGACTTGTTGTTCTGTGATGGTTATGGGCGTGGTGTTGAGTTTTCGTATTTTGCGTTGTAGTTGTCTGTATGTTCTGTTGGTTTTGTGTTGTATTATGTTGGTGAATTGTTTGTTGAATGCTCGTGCTTTCTGTTTGTTGGATATTGCCGTGTGTTGTCCGAACTGTATTGTGGTGTTTTCTGGTGCTTTTTGTTCTTTGTTTGATAGTCTTGTTACTGTGTTCCAGAGTATGTATTGTTTGTGTCTGTGGTTCCATGCATCCGTTAAGTGTTCTTTCCATAGCTCTTGTTTGTGTTTTTGGATTTGTTTGTCTATTTCTTTGTTTAGGTCTGTGATGCGTGGGTCTTGGTGGTTTTGTTGTCTGATGTCGTTTCTTTGGCTGATGAGTGTTCTGATGTGTTGTGGTAGGAGAAGTGATTTGCTTTTTATTTTTCCGTGGGGTATGTGGTGTTTGTCTGCTGTAAGTATGAGGTTTGTGAGCATGGTGTTGGCTGTGTGGATGTTGTCAGGTATGGTTAAGTTCTCCAGTGCTGATTCTATTTCAGAGGTGTATCCTTCCCAGTCTGCTTTCCTGTAATTTGTGTAAGTTTGAAGGTGTTGTTGTAGGCGGAAAGGAGCACGCGTGTTGTGTGTGATTTTGATAGGAAGGTGGTCTGAACTGAGTGCGTGTATTGTGGTCCATGTTGTTCTGTTTGTGATGCTGTTGCTGGCTGTTGTGATGTCCGGTGATGTTGGTTGTTGGTTGATGTTTGTAGGTTTTCTGGTAGGTGTGTTTGCGTTTAGAGTGATTTGTTGGGAGTTCTGTAGTATGTCTGCAATGAGGGTGCCTCTGTGGTCGTCGTAGGGAGAGTGCCATTGTGTTGAGTGAGCGTTGATGTCTGCGGTTAGAATGGTGTTGTTCAGCGAGTTTATGTATTGGAAGGTGTTGGTGATGTCTGTGTCTTCTGTGGCGTGGTCTGGTCGGGTGGTATCTCTGGGGGGTATATACATGTTGCATATGTGTAGTCTTTTGTGGTTGGTTATGTGAATCTTTACGGTTTGAATTTCTGTAGTGTTGGTGTTAATGTTGTTGGGGATGTTCATGGGAGTGAATGTGACTGATTTGTGAATGTATGTGAGCAGTCCTCCTCCTCCCTTGTGTTCTCTGTCTTTCCTAATGCTGGTGTAGTTGGTGAGACGAGGTGTGTTGTTTTTCTAGTTTGGTTTCTTGTATGGTGATGATGTCTGCGTGCTGTTGTGAGGCGAGTTCTTCTAGTTCTGTTTTCTTGTTTTGGATGCCGTTGATGTTTATTTGTAGTATGGTCAGTGTGTGTTTGTTGTTTTTGTTGGTGGGTGTTGTTCTTTGTGGGTTGTTCGGGGGTTGTGGTGTTGGGGTGTTTGTTGTTTGCGTGTGTGTTCTGCATGTCCACGTGTTTGTGTATTGGCGGGTGGTGATGCCGGAGCAATGTCTGTGTATCCAGTGTGGGTGTGTTGAGTTGCATCTGAGTGAGGTTTGTCTGCGTGTGATGATTCTATTGCAGCTATTGCAGGTCCAGGTTTGGGGGGGTGGTCTTGTGTTTGTTGTATCTCTGTTGGAGTTGTCTGTCCGTGTTGCCTTTGAGGGTAGTGTTGGTGAGGCGAGTGTGTTGTTTTGGTCTGTTTGTGCTCTGCTGCCTGTTGGTGTCCTACGAGGTGTTGTTGTTCGTGGTGGTGTTTTGGGATGTAGTCTGCATTTCCATGTTATGTTGTATTGTCTAGTGTTTATGTTTGTGCAATGTTTGTGCAATGTTTGTGTACCCAGTGTGGTGTGTGGTGGTTGCATCTGAAGGATGTCTGTCTTCTTGTAATCTGTTGTGTGCAAATGTCGCATGTCCAGGTAGTTTGTTGTGTGTGTGTTTGTTGCGTGCGTGAGAGTGTCTGTGTGGGCCCCGGATTTGTCTCTATGTCCCCCGCCTGGAGCAAAAGGTCCGCCCGCCACCCTGCCAGGTTCAGGGGGCGGTTAGCCGAAAAAAAAAAAAACGGCCGTAAGGGCACCCCGTTCGGGGTGCAGGGATTGGTTCCTTGATTTGTCCCCCCGTTCGGGGGGAACCCTCCAACTGCGAGTAAGCCAAGGCGTTTGGAGGTACAGCAGGTTGACAGCAGTGTGATCGAGCAGATTAGATAGAGTAGAATTTGAATGGGGCTTCACTGATTTATTTCATACAATTCATATCTAAAACACAGTTGAAAAATATTTGATTGTTAAAATATTTAAATACAAGAACTATATCAAGAAATTAACAAAACATAGTTTTTTTAGTTAGGAGAAAAGTCTAAAAACATATCACAAATGACAAACGTTGTGCCTCTCCTCCTCCTGTTCTTCAATGAAGCTGATCACCCTCCAGCTCCCGTTAGAAACATCGTGCTGCTGAAGGTGTGCCGGCAGAATGGTTGTGATACAGGAGGTGCTGTGGACTCTCCCAGAAACGAGGACCTAGTTTAGTTGTAGATCCAGTAAAACATAGTGCAAATGTGACATTATTTATAATGCACAGTTACAGTCTTGTGAATATTAAAAAATGTACTTCATGTAATGCAGGAAGCGAATATTTCAAACGAACTAAGGCAGCAAACAGTAAGAGCAAAATCGTGTTCCAAACATTAACTCTTTTTTTAAATGTCAATTAGCTTGTGAGTAATAAGACAAAATGTGACTGTCAGACAGAGAACTGTCAGAGCAAACGGCAGATTTTAGAAAGTCCTGCCGAAATAAATCTGCACCCGACTGCGACTGTCAGCGTTGAACTGCCGCCATTGCTGTCAAAGTCAGACACATCTCCAAAATTGTTGGAGCAAATTTTTAAGCAGGCTTCATCTTGATAAATTGACCACGTATTTGACATTTACACCATAACGTTACCGCCTAAAATAATCGTAAAACAAAATTTTGTGTAACAACAAGAGTAATATGTACCCCAAAAGCTTTCAAAGCGTCTGAAAGTTTTCTCCTCCGTTTTTGTTGGGGCTTGGCTCGAAATGCATCATGATTGGCCGCCCGAAGTCCACGTGTCTGTCGGACGTGCTCTCATTGGTCTACAATACCATCACGGATGAATAAATACTCAAAGGGCTTGCCAGGCAAGCCCTTTGAACCCTTTAAATACTCAATGGGCTTGCCTGGCAAGCCCTTTGAGTATTTATTCCATATTGCCCACTAGTTCACTAGTAAGGTCATTTTGACGCTTACTAGTGAACATGTAAGGCCATAAATGTGCCCACTAGTTCACTAGTAAGATCATTTTGAGGCTTACTAGTTGACATGTAAGCCACAAAACGCCCGCTAGTTCACTAGTAAGATAATTTTGAGGCTTCTAATGAACATGTAAGCCACAGAACGCCCACTAGTTCACTAGTAAGATCATTTTGACGCTTACTAGTGAACATGTAAGCCACAAAACGCTCACTAGTTCACTAGTAAGGTCATTTTGACGCTTACTAGTGAACATGTAAGCCACAAAACGCTCACTGGTTCACTAGTAAGGTAATTTTGACGCTTACTAGTGAACATGTAAGCCACAAAACGCCCACTAGTTCCCTAGTAAGATCATTTTGACGCTTATTTATGAACATGTCAGCCACAAAACGCTCACTCGTTCACTAGTAAGATCATTTTGACGCTTACTAGTGAACATGTAAGCCACAAAACGCCCACTAGTTCACTAGTAAGGTCATTTTGACGCTTACTAGTGAACATGTAAGCCACAAAACGCCCAGTAGTTCACTAGTAAGATCATTTTGACGCTTACTAGTGAACATGTAAGGCCATAAATGTGCCCACTAGTTCACTAGTAAGTTCATTTTGAGGCTTACTAGTTGACATGTAAGCCACACATCGCCTACTAGTTCACTAGTAAGATCATTTTGAGGCTTACTAGTGAACATGTAAGCCACAAAACGCCCAATAGTTCACTAGTAAGATCATTTTGACGCTTACTAGTGAACATGTAAGCCACAAAACGCTCACTAGTTTACTAGTAAGGTCATTTTGACGCTTACTAGTGAACATGTAAGCCACAAAACGCTCACTAGTTCACTAGTAAGGTCATTTTGACGCTTACTAGTGAACATGTAAGCCGCAAAACGCCCACTAGTTCACTAATAAGATTATTTTGACGCTTACTACTGAACATTTAAGGCCATAAATGTGCCCACTAGTTCACTGGTAAGATGATTTTGACGCTTACTAGTGAACATGTAAGGCCATAAATGTGCCCACTTGTAGTGCTAGTGACATTACACTGTACTTGCATTAAATGCAAATAAGGATGATTACGAAAACATGTAACGGTATCCTATTGGCTGTACGTTTCAAAATGGTGTCATCCCACCAGTCAGGGCTCATGATTTTGGAAATTCTGTGCCCACTTAGTTTTTTAAAACAACAATGGCGGACAGTGTCCTGAGACGTATTCGGCGAAGGTGCAGGGCAATAGAGAGTGCCTGTCATCAAGGGTCTGCCGGTGAAAGTGAAGCACGCGCGATAAACATTTCAATTGCTAATTTAAGAAGAGTTAGTGACCAGTTTAGCGCTGATACTATTCAAAGTTTGATTCAAAGTCCAATAGATCTCCGATCTGTCATCATTGCGGGACCCACTCCTAATGGTGGACGTGTTTGTTCCCATGTGGCACATCGTTTGCACACAGGTAAAATGGCTACCATTTTTTGTCATTGGTTTTTCGTATGTATTTTTATTCGAACTACACACGGGTTTTACTGACGACTTGCTGTGACTTACCCTGTCAAACGTCGTTTTATACCAGTGGTTTTCCTGCAAATCAGTAGACTATTAAGTAACGCGATGGCTGTACACTTTTAAGCAATAACTAGTGATCTTTTAGTTATTCAATTATAAGTTTCAATTATTTTTTTCTTGAGTAAAATGGTTAGAGAAAATAGCTGCTCGTGGTTTTGAAGCTGCATATACTTTTATGTACATCTGTGTCTATATGCCTGTACTGTATACAGTATATAAAAAACACGTAGTGATTCGTTTGCTTGAATTCCTTAATCCTTTTATTTCCATACTTTAGGTAGACGAGGAAGACCAGCACTTGACATTACAAGTGATCAAATTGAACTGCTCCCCACTCAGGGCTTTACAGTGAGAGCCATCACTGAGATGTTGTGTTGTTCCTCTTCATACCTGCATAAAAAAATGAAGTTTTTTCAGATTTCAGCCAGAAATAGATTTACTCCCATTCATGATGTTGACCTGGAAGAGCATGTCAGAAGATTGCACAGCCAATTTCCCAGATCAGGCTCGGAAGCAAGTGTTCTGCTACATACTCTTGTCCCTTCATGTATATATCATTATATTCATTGTGAAAGTGTACTTTCTTTATTGTGTTGTTTTATGAACCTGTTGCAGATGATGAGGGCATACCTGCGTGCTGATGGTATTGTAGTACAAAGAAAAAGAGTTCGAGAAATCCTCAACCGTATTGAGCCAGCTGCTGCAGCCCAGAGATGGAGCCAGACTGTGGCTAGAAGAACATACTATGTGCCATTCCCCAATAGTTTATGGCACATAGATGGGCATATGCGTCTCATTCGGTAATAAGGGATCATCTTATATTTGTACTCGTGGGAGCATTAGAAAGCCATATTGTATGGACAGCACAGATTAAATTGAATTTTATCATTTGTATATCCAAGTTACACAAACTCCAAATTGCCTCCATGTAGTCTTAAGTGCACAGCAATACCTTCTCTACCGAGATGATATTTCAAACAAGATATGAAACTTGATTGTTTTCTTGTATTTAATCATTATTCTTTTCATGTTTGTTTTACAGGTGGGTGTTTGTGACACATGCCGGCATTGATGGGAATTCCAGGCTAATAACGTACCTTCAACTGGAGCACAGACAACACAGCTTTGACAGTGTTGAAATATTTTGTCCAAGCCACCTGCCTGTATGGGTTACCCTCCAGAGTAAGATCCGACCATGGTGGTGAAAACACTGGTTGCTCTTTTAATGAACCTACTGCAGGGACAAGACACCAAAATTATTTCTACCTCCAGCCAACACCCCCTCACAATTTACTCACACCTCCCATGGCCTGATTATCCACCAACAGGGGCCCTTTTTGGATTATCATTTTGGCATAGGAACTTTCCTTTCCTATCCTAACCGAGTGAGATGAGCCGGTAGCACCTGGAGCAAAGATCGTCTAAATTTTAATAATGCTTAGGAAAGGTTCTGACCATCCTTTACGAAAGGAAAGGAGATATATTATGCAGCAGGAATATTTAAAGGGGAAGTCTTTTTTTATGTTGTTGTTGTTGTTGTTGTCGACCCCACCCGTGCCCCGACATTGGGGGACCGGGCCCTCACTCCGTCTCCCGGATCCCCAGACCCCCCTCCGCCGCCCAGCGGGCGAGCAGGGCCGCCACTCCGCTTGGGTTTCGCCAGAGGTCCTCCGGAGTCAGTGTGGTGGGTATGTTTGTGCAGGTGAACAGGTGTTGTGTGTCGTGCACTTGCGTGCCGCATAGCGCACAGAGTGGTGTTGGGTGTGTGTCCGGTGTAATGTTGTGTAGGTAGGAGTGGAGGGCTGGTGATTTGTTGGTTCGGAGTTGTGCTAGGAGTTGTCTGGTTCTGTGTGGTAGGTCTTGCTCTGATGGGTCTATTTCTGGTGCTGGTGCATGTATTACTTTGTTGTGTTGTCTGGTGTCCAAGTGTGTTTGTACAAAGTGGGTGTGTATGTCTTTCATGTTCTGTTTTATGGTGTCGTTGTTGGTGTCCTGTGGTGCTGTGTCTTTGTTGTGTGTGTAGTTGTTGTTGTGGAAGATTGTTTGTTTCTTTTGTCTGGGTGGTGGTGGTTGTTGAGTGAGTGGGTGTATTGGGTGGGTTGGGTGTTGGGCTTTTTGTCTGATTTGCGATGCGTGTAGTTTTAGATGGGTGTTCAGTGGGAGAGTTTTTGTTTCCTCATGCAAGTGTTGTATGTTTGTGTCTTGTGTGCATCCTGTTGCTATTCTGAGTGCTGTGTTCTGTGTGGTCTGGAGTTTTGTCTTGTTTGTGTCCGATAGTGTTGGTGACCATATAGTGTTTGCGTATTCGAGGCGTGTGAGTGTGGTTGCTTTGTATGTGGTGAGTATAGTTTCTTTGGATTTTCCCCAGTGAGTGGTTGTTAAGGCTTTAAGTATTTTGTTTGATTGCTTGGCGCGGGTTAGATTGTGTTGTGTGTGTTTTGAGAAGGTGAGTTTGGGGTCCCATGTTAATCCCAGTATTTTGGGTTCGCGGACTGTGGGTAGGGTGGTGTTATCTATTTGTAAAGTGAGCCTGTTGCTGTATTCTGCCGGATCCGGTGTGAACAGAGTGGTGGTGGTTTTGTCTGCGTTGAGTGTGAGTTGGTTCTGTTTTGTCCAGTTGTATATGTCGTGGAGATATTTTTGTACTTGTTGTTGTGCCTGTTGTGGTTTGACATGTGTGGATAGAATGGTGATGTCGTCTGCATATGTAACTGTGTACATTTGGAGGTGGTTGTGGTAAGTCTGCCATGTATATGTTGAATAGTGTTGGTGAAAGTACTCCCCCCTGTGGTACCCCCGTTTTCGTGTTTCTATGTTCTGATGTTTCCCCCCGGTATTGAGTGTATTGTCTGCGTCCCCTTATGTAGTTGAAGATGTATTTGATGATGATGTTTGGGGTGTTAGTGTTGTTGAGTTTGTTTGTGAGTGTGTGTAGGTTTACCGTGTCAAAGGCTTTGGACATGTCTAGGGCTATGGCAACTGTTCGTTGTGGTGGTTTTTGTTGATTGAAACCTGTGGCTATGATGTTGTGTATGTGGTGTAGTGCTGTGGTTGTGGAGTGTTGTTTTCGGAAGCAGTGTTGGTGAGAGGGTAGTTGAGTGTTGTTGGTAATGAAGGGTAGTATTACCTTTTCCATTGTTTTGGCTATTGGGCTGAGTAGTGCTATTGGTCTGTAAGATGGGCCGAGTGCGTGGTTTTTGTTGGGTTTTGGTATTGGGATTATTTTTGCAGTCTTCCATATTGCGGGGATGGTGTTGGTGTTGAGTGATGTGTTGTAAGTGTGTGTGAGTAGTGTTATTGCTTTGGGGCCTAGGTGTTTCAGATGTCTGATGTTTATGTTGTCTGGGCCTGTGGAGTTGTTGCTTTTGGAGCGTTGTAGTGCTTGTTTGACTTGTTGTTCTGTGATGGTTATGGGCGTGGTGTTGAGTTTTCGTATTTTGCGTTGTAGTTGTCTGTATGTTCTGTTGGTTTTGTGTTGTATTATGTTGGTGAATTGTTTGTTGAATGCTCGTGCTTTCTGTTTGTTGGATATTGCCGTGTGTTGTCCGAACTGTATTGTGGTGTTTTCTGGTGCTTTTTGTTCTTTGTTTGATAGTCTTGTTACTGTGTTCCAGAGTATGTGTTGTTTGTGTCTGTGGTTCCATGCATCCGTTAAGTGTTCTTTCCATAGCTCTTGTTTGTGTTTTTGGATTTGTGTGTCTATTTCTTTGTTTAGGTCTGTGATGCGTGGGTCTTGGTGGTTTTGTTGTCTGATGTCGTTTCTTTGGCTGATGAGTGTTCTGATGTGTTGTGGTAGGAGAAGTGATTTGCTTTTTATTTTTCCGTGGGGTATGTGGTGTTTGTCTGCTGTAAGTATGAGGTTTGTGAGCATGGTGTTGGCTGTGTGGATGTTGTCAGGTAAGGTTATGTTCTCCAGTGCTGATTCTATTTCAGAGGTGTATCCTTCCCAGTCTGCTTTCCTGTAATTTGTGTAAGTTTGAAGGTGTTGTTGTAGGCGGAAAGGAGCACGCGTGTTGTGTGTGATTTTGATAGGAAGGTGGTCTGAACTGAGTGCGTGTATTGTGGTCCATGTTGTTCTGTTTGTGATGCTGTTGCTGGCTGTTGTGATGTCCGGTGATGTTGGTTGTTGGTTGATGTTTGTAGGTTTTCTGGTGGGTGTGTTTGCGTTTAGAGTGATTTGTTGGGAGTTTTGTAGTATGTCTGCAATGTGGGTGCCTCTGTGGTCGTCGTAGGGAGAGTGCCATTGTGTTGAGTGAGCGTTGATGTCTGCGGTTAGAATGGTGTTGTTCAGCGAGTTTATGTATTGGAAGGTGTTGGTGATGTCTGTGTCTTCTGTGGCGTGGTCTGGTCGGGTGGTATCTCTGGGGGGTATATACATGTTGCATATGTGTAGTCTTTTGTGGTTGGTTATGTGAATCTTTACGGTTTGAATTTCTGTAGTGTTGGTGTTAATGTTGTTGGGGATGTTCATGGGAGTGAATGTGTATCTACTGTATATCTATAAAAAAAATCCTCGTCTCACCCCTCAGGTGGTGTCCATCCCTCATTCAGCTGGGGTCCTCTACCAGAGGCCAGGAAGCTTGAGGGTTCTGCGCAGTATCCTTGCCGTTCCCAGCACTGCACATTTCTGGACTGAGATGTCCGATGTTGTTCTCGGGATCTGTTGCAACCACTCATCATCTAGTTTGGGGGTCACTGCCCCGAGTGCTCCGACCACCACAGGCACGACTGTCCCCTTTACCTTCCAGGCTCTCTCCAGCTCCTCTCTGAGCCCTTGAGATTTCTCGAGTTTCTCGTGTTCCTTCTTTCTGATGTTTCCAGCACTTGGGACCGCTACATCCACTACAACGGCTTTCCTCTGCCCTTTATCTATCATCAGGATATCTGGTTGGTTCGCCATTACCATCTTGTCAGTCTGGATCTGGAAGTGCCATAGGATCTTCGCTCTGTCATTCTCCACCACCTTCGGAGGTGTTTCCCATTTTGACCTTGGGGTTTCCAGTCCGTACTCCGCACAGATGTTTCGGTAGACTATGCCAGCCACCTGGTTATGGCGTTCCATATAGGCTTTCCCTGCCAGCACCTTACACCCTGCAGTTATGTGTTAGATCGTCTCAGGTGCCTCTTTGCACAACCTACACCTTGGGTCTTGTCTGGTGTGGTATATCTGGGCCTCAATGGCTCTAGTGCTCAGGGCCTGCTCCTGAGCAGCCAGGATGAGTGCCTCTGTACTGTCCTTCAGGCCAGCCCTCTCTAGCCACTGATGGGAATTCTTGAGATCGGCCACTTCAGTTATGGTCCGGTGGTACTTCCCGTGTAGGGGCTTGTCCTCCGATGATGGTCCCTCTTCCAGCGCCTCATCCTCTGTTGCCCATTGTCTGAGACATTCTCTGAGTACGTCATCCGTTGGAGCCTTCTCCTTGATGTATTCATGGAGCTTGGATGTTTCATCCTGGACAGTGACTCTCACACTCACTAGTCCCCAGCCGCTTTCCTTGTTGCCAGTTCAAGGTTGCCATTGGCTTGTGGTACACCGAGGTACTTGTAGCTGTCCTCAATGTCTGCTATTGTTCCTTCGGGGAGTGAGACCCCTTCAGTCCGGACTACCGTTCCTCTCTTAGTCACCATCCGACTATCACATCCCGATGTCGCTGCTGTAGATCCTGGTTGTGTGGATCAGGGAGTCTATGTCCCTTTCACTCTTAGCATACAGCTTTATGTCATCCATGTAGAGGAGGTGACTGATCGTAGCTTCATTTCTGAGGCTGTATCCATAGCCTGTCTTGGTGATTACTTGGCTTAGGGAGTTCAGTCCTATGCAGAACAGCAATGGGGAGAGTGCATCACCTTGGTATATGCCACATTTGATGGACACTTGGGTAAGTGGCTTGCCATTGGCTTCAAGTGTGGTTTTCCACATCCTTATCAAGTTCGCAACGAAGGCTCTTAGGGTCCTGTTCACCTTATACACATCCAAGCATTCAGTGATCCATGTATGTGGCATCGAGTCATAGGCTTTCTTTTAATCAATCCAGGCTGTGCACAGGTTGGTACATCGGGACCTGCAGTCTTGTGCGACTTTTCTGTCAACCAGGAGCTGATGTTTGGCTCCCCTGGTATCTCTACCAATGCCCTTCCGTGCTTCGCTCATGTATTGATCCATGTGTGCACTTATCTTAGCCGCAACATGAGCTTCCAAAATTGTGGAGGGACAGGTTATTGGCCGATAGTTGGATGCGACTGCACCCTTTGAGGGATCTTTCATGATAAGGATCGTTCGCCCTTCGGTTAGCCATCCTGGGTGAGTCCCATCCCTAGGCAGCTGGTTCATTTGTGCTGCTGGGCGCTCATGGAGTGCTGTGAGTCTCTTTAGCCAGTAAGTGTGGACCATGTCCGGGCCTGGTGCTGTCCAGTTCTTCATATTTGAGACTATTTCCTTTATGTCTGCCACTGTTATGGTAATTGGGTTCTGTTCAGGGAGGTGTCTGTGCTCCTCTCTTTGGGTGACCAGCCATTGTGCACTGCTGTTATGTGCAACCTCCTTCTCCCATCTGCCTCTCCAGTACCTTTCAGTTTCCAGTCTTGGTGGATCAGCTCTGTTGTTAGGACCCTGCCACTGAGCGTACACTTTCGCAGGTTGTGTTGCAAACAGCCTGTTTATTCGTCTGGCCTCATTCTCTTTCGTGTACCGCTTTAGGCGGCTGGACAAGGCTTGGAGCCTTTGTTTCGAGTGCTTCATATATGGTCATCTGGATGTACCTCTCAGGATCGGCCTTTTCATCACACCTCTCTGGACCTCAGTCAATTGACTCACATCTTTCCGAGCCGCCTTGATCTTAGCCTCGAACCGTCTTTTCCATGGTCGGTAATGTATCTCATGGCTTCCATGGTTGCTCTTATAGCCAAGCATCTCAAGGATCACTGATGCTGAAGCGTATATCAGTTCATTTCCGTGATCGTTACGGTAAGGATCGCCCTCAGTGCTGAATTCACACTTTCCAAGAGACTTTCAGGTGGTACTTCACATAGCCGTTGTGATCGGATTCTAGGTTTCCCAGCTTTCATTCTTGCCATGATCTTAGCTTTCAGGTCAGTTGCTGCCTCGCTCAGCATTTCATTCATTGGGGCTGGCCTCCCAATCTCATCATCTGCATTCACTCTGGTATGAACTCCTCCTCTGATCTGGCAGCCTGGGGCCCCTCACCATGGAACCTGCGTTGTACCTCATCAATCTCAAGTTGTGACAGCAGTTGCCGTTTGTGGATGTTGGAACACTGAGTTACGAGTTGTTTCGTGGCCACCCGTGACTGTGGGTTTCGAAGTAACCATTTAGCCCACATTCTCTCCATGTAACCTCTCTGACTAGGCTTGCTTGAGTAGTAGCATTCCAACAGAGCCATGTTATTGCATCTTGCCCATCTCTGCTCCATTTTTCATCAAGGTGCTCTGGTTCCCCAGCACCTGACGCAGACCTTGTTTGGCCGGGCGACGTCTGAGCTGGCATGTCATTCATTTTATTGTCTCTCATCATTGTATGAGGTACGCATTAGCGTGAAGGCTCTTGCCCAAGGACCCACACTGGATGGTGTTATGTGCTCATTTTTTGCCCCAAGTGGGGAGCGGAGGGACGGGCGCTGGGGGGGGGACCATCGTGGTGGGGCGGGCCCCTACGCGGGATGTGCCACCGGACCGTGGCTGAGGTGGCTGATCTCAAGAAGTCCTATCGGTGGCTGGAGGGGACTGGCCTGGGGGACAGCGCAGGGGCGCTCATCCTGGCTGCTCAGGAGCGGGCCTTGGGCGCCGGAGCCGTCGAGGCCCGGATGTGCCGCGCCGGACAGGACCCGGGGTGTGGGTTGTGCGGGGAGGCGCCTGGGACGATCCGGCACGTGGCTGCGGGGTGTGGGATGCTGGCAGGGGGGGCCTGCGTGGAGCGCCATGGCCAGGTGGCTGGCGTGGTCTGCCGAGGCATCTGTGCGGAGTGTGGACTGGGGGCCCCGGGGTCGGAGTGGGGGGCACCTCCGAGGGTGGTGGAGGGTGGCGGAGCGGGGATCCTGTGGGACTTCCGGATCCAGACTGGCGTGATGGTGGTGGCGAGCCAGCCAGATGTCGTGGTCGTGGATGGGGGGCGGAGGAGGGCCGTTGTGGTGGATGTGGCGGTCCCAGGTGGTGGAGGCATCGGGAGGGGGGAGCATGGGGGGCTCGGGGGGTACCAGGGGCTCGGGGAGGGGCTGGGGAGGGCCTGGGGGGTGGGGGTGGCGGTCGTGCCTGTGGTGGTCGGGGCGCTCGGGGCAGTGACCCCCGGACTGGATGGGTGGTTGCGACAGATCCCGGGACCAGCGTCGGACATCTCGGTCCGGAGGTGTGCGGTGCTGGGAGCGGCGGGGGTACTGCGCGGGGCCCTCGGGCTTCCTGGCCTCTGGTGGAGGACCCGAGCTGAATGAGGGACGGACACCACCCGAGGACACCTCCTATTGGCTCCATGATAAGAGCTCCACCCAGCAAAGAATTAACCCTTTAAAACCTGATTCTGAGCTTTCACAATTATTTACCGCCATTTGCGTAATATCTACAGTATACAGAAGGAATCAAGCAATTTTTACCAATGTATCTGTAGGTGATGTTTATTTATTATGTACACAGAGATAAAGAGTAATGGCACAGCTCTGCAGTATCTTTCCACTTTTATATATGTATGCTATACTAAATAAAATGAATAGGGCACCATATAATGCAACAGTTATGCAACTCCCTAAATAATGATGTGAATTTTCAGTTGTTGCTAAATCAGTTAGGATGTTATAATTTGTGGTGTAGATGCGAATTTAGGAGAGCAGGACAATATATCGCATTGCAATTGGAGCAGCAGCTTGGTTGATGATGTCCCCAAACCGGCTCATCTATTATATTTGTCGTGCAATACAATGAAAATGAGCACAATTGCAAAACATAGGCTTCTTATATTTTAAAATAAAATAATCACATGTTTACCGTTCTGGGGTTTCTACAATCATGAATGGAGGCATTATTTACAGCAGGTTGATGTTGTTGTTGTTGTTGTCGACCCCACCCGTGCCCCGACATTGGGGGACCGGGCCCTCACTCCGTCTCCCGGATCCCCAGACCCCCCTCCGCCGCACAGCGGGCGAGCAGGGCCGCCACTCCGCTTGGGTTTCGCCAGAGGTCCTCCGGAGTCAGTGTGGTGGGTATGTTTGTGCAGGTGAACAGGTGTTGTGTGTCGTGCACTTGCGTGCCGCATAGCGCACAGAGTGGTGTTGGGTGTGTGTCCGGTGTAATGTTGTGTAGGTAGGAGTGGAGGGCTGGTGATTTGTTGGTTCGGAGTTGTGCTAGGAGTTGTCTGGTTCTGTGTGGTAGGTCTTGCTCTGATGGGTCTATTTCTGGTGCTGGTGCATGTATTACTTTGTTGTGTTGTCTGGTGTCCAAGTGTGTTTGTACAAAGTGGGTGTGTATGTCTTTCATGTTCTGTTTTATGGTGTCGTTGTTGGTGTCCTGTGGTGCTGTGTCTTTGTTGTGTGTGTAGTTGTTGTTGTGGAAGATTGTTTGTTTCTTTTGTCTGGGTGGTGGTGGTTGTTGAGTGAGTGGGTGTAGTGGGTGGGTTGGGTGTTGGGCTTTTTGTCTGATTTGCGATGCGTGTAGTTTTAGATGGGTGTTCAGTGGGAGAGTTTTTGTTTCCTCATGCAAGTGTTGTATGTTTGTGTCTTGTGTGCATCCTGTTGCTATTCTGAGTGCGGTGTTCTGTGTGGTCTGGAGTTTTGTCTTGTTTGTGTCCGATAGTGTTGGTGACCATATAGTGTTTGCGTATTCGAGGCGTGTGAGTGTGGTTGCTTTGTATGTGGTGAGTATAGTTTCTTTGGATTTTCCCCAGTGAGTGGTTGTTAAGGCTTTAAGTATTTTGTTTGATTGCTTGGCGCGGGTTAGAGTGTGTTGTGTGTGTTTTGAGAAGGTGAGTTTGGGGTCCCATGTTAATCCCAGTATTTTGCGTTCGCGGACTGTGGGTAGGGTGGTGTTATCTATTTGTAAAGTGAGTCTGTTGCTGTATATTGCCGGATCCGGTGTGAACAGAGTGGTGGTGGTTTTGTCTGCGTTGAGTGTGAGTTGGTTCTGTTTTGTCCAGTTGTATATGTCGTGGAGATATTTTTGTACTTGTTGTTGTGCCTGTTGTGGTTTGACATGTGTGGATAGAATGGTGATGTCGTCTGCATATGTAACTGTGTGTACATTTGGAGGTGGTTGTGGTAAGTCTGCCATGTATATGTTGAATAGTGTTGGTGAAAGTACTCCCCCCTGTGGTACCCCCGTTTTCGTGTTTCTGTGTTCTGATGTTTCCCCCTGGTATTGAGTGTATTGTCTGCGTCCCCTTATGTAGTTGAAGATGTATTTGATGATGATGTTTGGGGTGTTAGTGTTGTTGAGTTTGTTTGTGAGTGTTTGTAGGTTTACCGTGTCAAAGGCTTTGGACATGTCTAGGGCTATGGCAACTGTTCGTTGTGGTGGTTTTTGTTGATTGAAACCTGTGGCTATGATGTTGTGTATGTGGTGTAGTGCTGTGGTTGTGGAGTGTTGTTTTCGGAAGCCGTGTTGGTGAGAGGGTAGTTGAGTGTTGTTGGTAATGAAGGGTAGTATTACCTTTTCCATTGTTTTGGCTATTGGGCTGAGTAGTGCTATTGGTCTGTAGGATGGGCCGAGTGCGTGGTTTTTGTTGGGTTTTGGTATTGGGATTATTTTTGCAGTCTTCCATATTGTGGGGATGGTGTTGGTGTTGAGTGATGTGTTGTAAGTGTGTGTGAGTAGTGTTATTGCTTTGGGGCCTAGGTGTTTCAGATGTCTGATGTTTATGTTGTCTGGGCCTGTGGAGTTGTTGCTTTTGGAGCGTTGTAGTGCTTGTTTGACTTGTTGTTCTGTGATGGTTATGGGCGTGGTGTTGAGTTTTCGTATTTTGCGTTGTAGTTGTCTGTATGTTCTGTTGGTTTTGTGTTGTATTATGTTGGTGAATTGTTTGTTGAATGCTCGTGCTTTCTGTTTGTTGGATATTGCCGTGTGTTGTCCAAACTGTATTGTGGTGTTTTCTGGTGCTTTTTGTTCTTTGTTAGATAGTCTTGTTACTGTGTTCCAGAGTATGTATTGTTTGTGTCTGTGGTTCCATGCATCCGTTAAGTGTTCTTTCCATAGCTCTTGTTTGTGTTTTTGGATTTGTTTGTCTATTTCTTTGTTTAGGTCTGTGATGCGTGGGTCTTGGTGGTTTTGTTGTCTGATGTCGTTTCTTTGGCTGATGAGTGTTCTGATGTGTTGTGGTAGGAGAAGTGATTTGCTTTTTATTTTTCCGTGGGGTATGTGGTGTTTGTCTGCTGTAAGTATGAGGTTTGTGAGCATGGTGTTGGCTGTGTGGATGTTGTCAGGTATGGTTAAGTTCTCCAGTGCTGATTCTATTTCAGAGGTGTATCCTTCCCAGTCTGCTTTCCTGTAATTTGTGTAAGTTTGAAGGTGTTGTTGTAGGCGGAAAGGAGCACGCGTGTTGTGTGTGATTTTGATAGGAAGGTGGTCTGAACTGAGTGCGTGTATTGTGGTCCATGTTGTTCTGTTTGTGATGCTGTTGCTGGCTGTTGTGATGTCCGGTGATGTTGGTTGTTGGTTGATGTTTGTAGGTTTTCTGGTAGGTGTGTTTGCGTTTAGAGTGATTTGTTGGGAGTTCTGTAGTATGTCTGCAATGAGGGTGCCTCTGTGGTCGTCGTAGGGAGAGTGCCATTGTGTTGAGTGAGCGTTGATGTCTGCGGTTAGAATGGTGTTGTTCAGCGAGTTTATGTATTGGAAGGTGTTGGTGATGTCTGTGTCTTCTGTGGCGTGGTCTGGTCGGGTGGTATCTCTGGGGGGTATATACATGTTGCATATGTGTAGTCTTTTGTGGTTGGTTATGTGAATCTTTACGGTTTGAATTTCTGTAGTGTTGGTGTTAATGTTGTTGGGGATGTTCATGGGAGTGAATGTGACTGATTTGTGAATGTATGTGAGCAGTCCTCCTCCTCCCTTGTGTTCTCTGTCTTTCCTAATGCTGGTGTAGTTGGTGAGACGAGGTGTGTTGTGTTGTTTTTCTAGTTTGGTTTCTTGTATGGTGATGATGTCTGCGTGCTGTTGTGAGGCGAGTTCTTCTAGTTCTGTTTTCTTGTTTTGGATGCCGTTGATGTTTATTTGTAGTATGGTCAGTGTGTGTTTGTTGTTTTTGTTGGTGGGTGTTGTTCTTTGTGGGTTGTTCGGGGGTTGTGGTGTTGGGGTGTTTGTTGTTTGCGTGTGTGTTCTGCATGTCCACGTGTTTGTGTATTGGCGGGTGGTGATGCCGGAGCAATGTCTGTGTATCCAGTGTGGGTGTGTTGAGTTGCATCTGAGTGAGGTTTGTCTGCGTGTGATGATTCTATTGCAGCTATTGCAGGTCCAGGTTTGGGGGGGTGGTCTTGTGTTTGTTGTATCTCTGTTGGAGTTGTCTGTCCGTGTTGCCTTTGAGGGTAGTGTTGGTGAGGCGAGTGTGTTGTTTTGGTCTGTTTGTGCTCTGCTGCCTGTTAGTGTCCTACGAGGTGTTGTTGTTCGTGGTGGTGTTTTGGGATGTAGTCTGCATTTCCATGTTATGTTGTATTGTCTAGTGTTTATGTTTGTGTACCCAGTGTGGTGTGTGGTGGTTGCATCTGAAGGATGTCTGTCTTCTTGTAATCTGTTGTGTGCAAATGTCGCATGTCCAGGTAGTTTGTTGTGTGTGTGTTTGTTGCGTGCGTGAGAGTGTCTGTGTGGGCCCCGGATTTGTCTCTATGTCCCCCGCCTGGAGCAAAAGGTCCGCCCGCCACCCTGCCAGGTCCAGGGGGCGGTTAGCCGAAAAAAAAAAAAAAACGGCCGTAAGGGCACCCCGTTCGGGGTGCAGGGATTGGTTCCTTGATTTGTCCCCCCGTTCGGGGGGAACCCTCCAACTGCGAGTAAGCCAAGGAGTTTGGAGGTACAGCAGGTTGACAGCAGTGTGATCGAGCAGATTATATAGAGTAGAATTTGAATGGGGCTTCACTGATTTATTTCATACAATTCATATCTAAAACACAGTTGAAAAATATTTGATTGTTAAAATATTTAAATACAAGAACTATATCAAGAAATTAACAAAACATAGTTTTTTTAGTTAGGAGAAAAGTCTAAAAACATATCACAAATGACAAACGTTGTGCCTCTCCTCCTCCTGTTCTTCAATGAAGCTGATCACCCTGCAGCTCCCGTTAGAAACATCGTGCTGCTGAAGGTGTGCCGGCAGAATGGTTGTGATACAGGAGGTGCTGTGGACTCTCCCAGAAACGAGGACCTAGTTTAGTTGTAGATCCAGTAAAACATAGTGCAAATGTGACATTATTTATAATGCACAGTTACAGTCTTGTGAATATTAAAAAATGTACTTCATGTAATGCAGGAAGCGAATATTTCAAACGAACTAAGGCAGCAAACAGTAAGAGCAAAATCGTGTTCCAAACATTAACTCTTTTTTTAAATGTCAATTAGCTTGTGAGTAATAAGACAAAATGTGACTGTCAGACAGAGAACTGTCAGAGCAAACGGTAGATTTTAGAAAGTCCTGCCGAAATAAATCTGCACCCGACTGCGACTGTCAGCGTTGAACTGCCGCCATTGCTGTCAAAGTCAGACACATCTCCAAAATTGTTGGAGCAAATTTTTAAGCAGGCTTCATCTTGATAAATTGACCACGTATTTGACATTTACACCATAACGTTACCGCCTAAAATAATCGTAAAACAAAATTTTGTGTAACAACAAGAGTAATATGTACCCCAAAAGCTTTCAAAGCGTCTGAAAGTTTTCTCCTCCGTTTTTGTTGGGGCTTGGCTCGAAATGCATCATGATTGGCCGCCCGAAGTCCACGTGTCTGTCGGACGTGCTCTCATTGGTCTACAATACCATCACGGATGAATAAATACTCAAAGGGCTTGCCAGGCAAGCCCTTTGAACCCTTTAAATACTCAATGGGCTTGCCTGGCAAGCCCTTTGAGTATTTATTCCATATTGCCCACTAGTTCACTAGTAAGGTCATTTTGACGCTTACTAGTGAACATGTAAGGCCATAAATGTGCCCACTAGTTCACTAGTAAGATCATTTTGAGGCTTACTAGTTGACATGTAAGCCACAAAACGCCCGCTAGTTCACTAGTAAGATAATTTTGAGGCTTCTAGTGAACATGTAAGCCACAGAACGCCCACTAGTTCACTAGTAAGATCATTTTGACGCTTACTAGTGAACATGTAAGCCACAAAACGCTCACTAGTTCACTAGTAAGGTCATTTTGACGCTTACTAGTGAACATGTAAGCCACAAAACGCTCACTGGTTCACTAGTAAGGTAATTTTGACGCTTACTAGTGAACATGTAAGCCACAAAACGCCCACTAGTTCCGTAGTAAGATCATTTTGACACTTATTTATGAACATGTCAGCCACAAAACGCTCACTCGTTCACTAGTAAGATCATTTTGACGCTTACTAGTGAACATGTAAGCCACAAAACGCCCACTAGTTCACTAGTAAGGTCATTTTGACGCTTACTAGTGAACATGTAAGCAACAAAACGCCCACTAGTTCACTAGTAAGATCATTTTGACGCTTACTAGTGAACATGTAAGGCCATAAATGTGCCCACTAGTTCACTAGTAAGTTCATTTTGAGGCTTACTAGTTGACATGTAAGCCACACATCGCCTACTAGTTCACTAGTAAGATCATTTTGAGGCTTACTAGTGAACATGTAAGCCACAAAACGCCCAATAGTTCACTAGTAAGATCATTTTGACGCTTACTAGTGAACATGTAAGCCACAAAACGCTCACTAGTTTACTAGTAAGGTCATTTTGACGCTTACTAGTGAACATGTAAGCCACAAAACGCTCACTAGTTCACTAGTAAGGTCATTTTGACGCTTACTAGTGAACATGTAAGCCGCAAAACGCCCACTAGTTCACTAATAAGATTATTTTGACGCTTACTACTGAACATTTAAGGCCATAAATGTGCCCACTAGTTCACTGGTAAGATGATTTTGACGCTTACTAGTGAACATGTAAGGCCATAAATGTGCCCACTTGTAGTGCTAGTGACATTACACTGTACTTGCATTAAATGCAAATAAGGATGATTACGAAAACATGTAACGGTATCCTATTGGCTGTACGTTTCAAAATAGTGTCATCCCACCAGTCAGGGCTCATGATTTTGGAAATTCTGTGCCCACTTAGTTTTTTAAAACAACAATGGCGGACAGTGTCCTGAGACGTATTCGGCGAAGGTGCAGGGCAATAGAGTGCCTGTCATCAAGGGTCTGCCGGTGAAAGTGAAGCACGCGCGATAAACATTTCAATTGCTAATTTAAGAAGAGTTAGTGACCAGTTTAGCGCTGATACTATTCAAAGTTTGATTCAAAGTCCAATAGATCTCCGATCTGTCATCATTGCGGGACCCACTCCTAATGGTGGACGTGTTTGTTCCCATGTGGCACATCGTTTGCACACAGGTAAAATGGCTACCATTTTTTGTCATTGGTTTTTCGTATGTATTTTTATTCGAACTACACACGGGTTTTACTGACGACTTGCTGTGACTTACCTTCTATCACCCTGTCAAACGTCGTTTTATACCAGTGGTTTTCCTGCAAATCAGTAGACTATTAAGTAACGCGATGGCTGTACACTTTTAAGCAATAACTAGTGATCTTTTAGTTATTCAATTATAAGTTTGAATTATTTTTTTCTTGAGTAAAATGGTTAGAGAAAATAGCTGCTCGTGGTTTTGAAGCTGCATATACTTTTATGTACATCTGTGTCTATATGCCTGTACTGTATACAGTATATAAAAAACACGTAGTGATTCGTTTGCTTGAATTCCTTAATCCTTTTATTTCCATACTTTAGGTAGACGAGGAAGACCAGCACTTGACATTACAAGTGATCAAATTGAACTGCTCCCCACTCAGGGCTTTACAGTGAGAGCCATCACTGAGATGTTGTGTTGTTCCTCTTCATACCTGCATAAAAAAAATGAAGTTTTTTCAGATTTCAGCCAGAAATAGATTTACTCCCATTCATGATGTTGACCTGGAAGAGCATGTCAGAAGATTGCACAGCCAATTTCCCAGATCAGGCTCGGAAGCAAGTGTTCTGCTACATACTCTTGTCCCTTCATGTATATATCATTATATTCATTGTGAAAGTGTACTTTCTTTATTGTGTTGTTTTATGAACCTGTTGCAGATGATGAGGGCATACCTGCGTGCTGATGGTATTGTAGTACAAAGAAAAAGAGTTCGAGAAATCCTCAACCGTATTGAGCCAGCTGCTGCAGCCCAGAGATGGAGCCAGACTGTGGCTAGAAGAACATACTATGTGCCATTCCCCAATAGTTTATGGCACATAGATGGGCATATGCGTCTCATTCGGTAATAAGGGATCATCTTATATTTGTACTCGTGGGAGCATTAGAAAGCCATATTGTATGGACAGCACAGATTAAATTGAATTTTATCATTTGTATATCCAAGTTACACAAACTCCAAATTGCCTCCATGTAGTCTTAAGTGCACAGCAATACCTTCTCTACCGAGATGATATTTCAAACAAGATATGAAACTTGATTGTTTTCTTGTATTTAATCATTATTCTTTTCATGTTTGTTTTACAGGTGGGTGTTTGTGACACATGCCGGCATTGATGGGAATTCCAGGCTAATAACGTACCTTCAACTGGAGCACAGACAACACAGCTTTGACAGTGTTGAAATATTTTGTCCAAGCCACCTGCCTGTATGGGTTACCCTCCAGAGTAAGATCCGACCATGGTGGTGAAAACACTGGTTGCTCTTTTAATGAACCTACTGCAGGGACAAGACACCAAAATTATTTCTAGCTCCAGCCAACACCCCCTCACAATTTACTCACACCTCCCATGGCCTGATTATCCACCAACAGGGGCCCTTTTTGGATTATCATTTTGGCATAGGAACTTTCCTTTCCTATCCTAACCGAGTGAGATGAGCCGGTAGCACCTGGAGCAAAGATCGTCTAAATTTTAATAATGCTT
Source organism: Hippocampus zosterae (assembly GCF_025434085.1). NCBI lineage: Eukaryota > Metazoa > Chordata > Actinopteri > Syngnathiformes > Syngnathidae > Hippocampus > Hippocampus zosterae. The sequence continues at coordinate 561,304 of NW_026262932.1, read as the reverse complement.
AGGAAAGGTTCTGACCATCCTTTACGAAAGGAAAGGAGATATATTATGCAGCAGGAATATTTAAAGGGGAAGTCTTTTTTTATGTTGTTGTTGTTGTCGACCCCACCCGTGCCCCGACATTGGGGGACCGGGCCCTCACTCCGTCTCCCGGATCCCCAGACCCCCCTCCGCCGCACAGCGGGCGAGCAGGGCCGCCACTCCGCTTGGGTTTCGCCAGAGGTCCTCCGGAGTCAGTGTGGTGGGTATGTTTGTGCAGGTGAACAGGTGTTGTGTGTCGTGCACTTGCGTGCCGCATAGCGCACAGAGTGGTGTTGGGTGTGTGTCCGGTGTAATGTTGTGTAGGTAGGAGTGGAGGGCTGGTGATTTGTTGGTTCGGAGTTGTGCTAGGAGTTGTCTGGTTCTGTGTGGTAGGTCTTGCTCTGATGGGTCTATTTCTGGTGCTGGTGCATGTATTACTTTGTTGTGTTGTCTGGTGTCCAAGTGTGTTTGTACAAAGTGGGTGTGTATGTCTTTCATGTTCTGTTTTATGGTGTCGTTGTTGGTGTCCTGTGGTGCTGTGTCTTTGTTGTGTGTGTAGTTGTTGTTGTGGAAGATTGTTTGTTTCTTTTGTCTGGGTGGTGGTGGTTGTTGAGTGAGTGGGTGTAGTGGGTGGGTTGGGTGTTGGGCTTTTTGTCTGATTTGCGATGCGTGTAGTTTTAGATGGGTGTTCAGTGGGAGAGTTTTTGTTTCCTCATGCAAGTGTTGTATGTTTGTGTCTTGTGTGCATCCTGTTGCTATTCTGAGTGCGGTGTTCTGTGTGGTCTGGAGTTTTGTCTTGTTTGTGTCCGATAGTGTTGGTGACCATATAGTGTTTGCGTATTCGAGGCGTGTGAGTGTGGTTGCTTTGTATGTGGTGAGTATAGTTTCTTTGGATTTTCCCCAGTGAGTGGTTGTTAAGGCTTTAAGTATTTTGTTTGATTGCTTGGCGCGGGTTAGAGTGTGTTGTGTGTGTTTTGAGAAGGTGAGTTTGGGGTCCCATGTTAATCCCAGTATTTTGCGTTCGCGGACTGTGGGTAGGGTGGTGTTATCTATTTGTAAAGTGAGTCTGTTGCTGTATATTGCCGGATCCGGTGTGAACAGAGTGGTGGTGGTTTTGTCTGCGTTGAGTGTGAGTTGGTTCTGTTTTGTCCAGTTGTATATGTCGTGGAGATATTTTTGTACTTGTTGTTGTGCCTGTTGTGGTTTGACATGTGTGGATAGAATGGTGATGTCGTCTGCATATGTAACTGTGTGTACATTTGGAGGTGGTTGTGGTAAGTCTGCCATGTATATGTTGAATAGTGTTGGTGAAAGTACTCCCCCCTGTGGTACCCCCGTTTTCGTGTTTCTGTGTTCTGATGTTTCCCCCTGGTATTGAGTGTATTGTCTGCGTCCCCTTATGTAGTTGAAGATGTATTTGATGATGATGTTTGGGGTGTTAGTGTTGTTGAGTTTGTTTGTGAGTGTTTTTGTAGATTTACCGTGTCAAAGGCTTTGGACATGTCTAGGGCTATGGCAACTGTTCGTTGTGGTGGTTTTTGTTGATTGAAACCTGTGGCTATGATGTTGTGTATGTGGTGTAGTGCTGTGGTTGTGGAGTGTTGTTTTCGGAAGCCGTGTTGGTGAGAGGGTAGTTGAGTGTTGTTGGTAATGAAGGGTAGTATTACCTTTTCCATTGTTTTGGCTATTGGGCTGAGTAGTGCTATTGGTCTGTAGGATGGGCCGAGTGCGTGGTTTTTGTTGGGTTTTGGTATTGGGATTATTTTTGCAGTCTTCCATATTGCGGGGATGGTGTTGGTGTTGAGTGATGTGTTGTAAGTGTGTGTGAGTAGTGTTATTGCTTTGGGGCCTAGGTGTTTCAGATGTCTGATGTTTATGTTGTCTGGGCCTGTGGAGTTGTTGCTTTTGGAGCGTTGTAGTGCTTGTTTGACTTGTTGTTCTGTGATGGTTATGGGCGTGGTGTTGAGTTTTCGTATTTTGCGTTGTAGTTGTCTGTATGTTCTGTTGGTTTTGTGTTGTATTATGTTGGTGAATTGTTTGTTGAATGCTCGTGCTTTCTGTTTGTTGGATATTGCCGTGTGTTGTCCAAACTGTATTGTGGTGTTTTCTGGTGCTTTTTGTTCTTTGTTAGATAGTCTTGTTACTGTGTTCCAGAGTATGTATTGTTTGTGTCTGTGGTTCCATGCATCCGTTAAGTGTTCTTTCCATAGCTCTTGTTTGTGTTTTTGGATTTGTTTGTCTATTTCTTTGTTTAGGTCTGTGATGCGTGGGTCTTGGTGGTTTTGTTGTCTGATGTCGTTTCTTTGGCTGATGAGTGTTCTGATGTGTTGTGGTAGGAGAAGTGATTTGCTTTTTATTTTTCCGTGGGGTATGTGGTGTTTGTCTGCTGTAAGTATGAGGTTTGTGAGCATGGTGTTGGCTGTGTGGATGTTGTCAGGTATGGTTAAGTTCTCCAGTGCTGATTCTATTTCAGAGGTGTATCCTTCCCAGTCTGCTTTCCTGTAATTTGTGTAAGTTTGAAGGTGTTGTTGTAGGCGGAAAGGAGCACGCGTGTTGTGTGTGATTTTGATAGGAAGGTGGTCTGAACTGAGTGCGTGTATTGTGGTCCATGTTGTTCTGTTTGTGATGCTGTTGCTGGCTGTTGTGATGTCCGGTGATGTTGGTTGTTGGTTGATGTTTGTAGGTTTTCTGGTAGGTGTGTTTGCGTTTAGAGTGATTTGTTGGGAGTTCTGTAGTATGTCTGCAATGAGGGTGCCTCTGTGGTCGTCGTAGGGAGAGTGCCATTGTGTTGAGTGAGCGTTGATGTCTGCGGTTAGAATGGTGTTGTTCAGCGAGTTTATGTATTGGAAGGTGTTGGTGATGTCTGTGTCTTCTGTGGCGTGGTCTGGTCGGGTGGTATCTCTGGGGGGTATATACATGTTGCATATGTGTAGTCTTTTGTGGTTGGTTATGTGAATCTTTACGGTTTGAATTTCTGTAGTGTTGGTGTTAATGTTGTTGGGGATGTTCATGGGAGTGAATGTGACTGATTTGTGAATGTATGTGAGCAGTCCTCCTCCTCCCTTGTGTTCTCTGTCTTTCCTAATGCTGGTGTAGTTGGTGAGACGAGGTGTGTTGTGTTGTTTTTCTAGTTTGGTTTCTTGTATGGTGATGATGTCTGCGTGCTGTTGTGAGGCGAGTTCTTCTAGTTCTGTTTTCTTGTTTTGGATGCCGTTGATGTTTATTTGTAGTATGGTCAGTGTGTGTTTGTTGTTTTTGTTGGTGGGTGTTGTTCTTTGTGGGTTGTTCGGGGGTTGTGGTGTTGGGGTGTTTGTTGTTTGCGTGTGTGTTCTGCATGTCCACGTGTTTGTGTATTGGCGGGTGGTGATGCCGGAGCAATGTCTGTGTATCCAGTGTGGGTGTGTTGAGTTGCATCTGAGTGAGGTTTGTCTGCGTGTGATGATTCTATTGCAGCTATTGCAGGTCCAGGTTTGGGGGGGTGGTCTTGTGTTTGTTGTATCTCTGTTGGAGTTGTCTGTCCGTGTTGCCTTTGAGGGTAGTGTTGGTGAGGCGAGTGTGTTGTTTTGGTCTGTTTGTGCTCTGCTGCCTGTTGGTGTCCTACGAGGTGTTGTTGTTCGTGGTGGTGTTTTGGGATGTAGTCTGCATTTCCATGTTATGTTGTATTGTCTAGTGTTTATGTTTGTGCAATGTTTGTGTACCCAGTGTGGTGTGTGGTGGTTGCATCTGAAGGATGTCTGTCTTCTTGTAATCTGTTGTGTGCAAATGTCGCATGTCCAGGTAGTTTGTTGTGTGTGTGTTTGTTGCGTGCGTGAGAGTGTCTGTGTGGGCCCCGGATTTGTCTCTATGTCCCCCGCCTGGAGCAAAAGGTCCGCCCGCCACCCTGCCAGGTCCAGGGGGCGGTTAGCCGAAAAAAAAAAAAAACGGCCGTAAGGGCACCCCGTTCGGGGTGCAGGGATTGGTTCCTTGATTTGTCCCCCCGTTCGGGGGGAACCCTCCAACTGCGAGTAAGCCAAGGAGTTTGGAGGTACAGCAGGTTGACAGCAGTGTGATCGAGCAGATTATATAGAGTAGAATTTGAATGGGGCTTCACTGATTTATTTCATACAATTCATATCTAAAACACAGTTGAAAAATATTTGATTGTTAAAATATTTAAATACAAGAACTATATCAAGAAATTAACAAAACATAGTTTTTTTAGTTAGGAGAAAAGTCTAAAAACATATCACAAATGACAAACGTTGTGCCTCTCCTCCTCCTGTTCTTCAATGAAGCTGATCACCCTGCAGCTCCCGTTAGAAACATCGTGCTGCTGAAGGTGTGCCGGCAGAATGGTTGTGATACAGGAGGTGCTGTGGACTCTCCCAGAAACGAGGACCTAGTTTAGTTGTAGATCCAGTAAAACATAGTGCAAATGTGACATTATTTATAATGCACAGTTACAGTCTTGTGAATATTAAAAAATGTACTTCATGTAATGCAGGAAGCGAATATTTCAAACGAACTAAGGCAGCAAACAGTAAGAGCAAAATCGTGTTCCAAACATTAACTCTTTTTTTAAATGTCAATTAGCTTGTGAGTAATAAGACAAAATGTGACTGTCAGACAGAGAACTGTCAGAGCAAACGGCAGATTTTAGAAAGTCCTGCCGAAATAAATCTGCACCCGACTGCGACTGTCAGCGTTGAACTGCCGCCATTGCTGTCAAAGTCAGACACATCTCCAAAATTGTTGGAGCAAATTTTTAAGCAGGCTTCATCTTGATAAATTGACCACGTATTTGACATTTACACCATAACGTTACCGCCTAAAATAATCGTAAAACAAAATTTTGTGTAACAACAAGAGTAATATGTACCCCAAAAGCTTTCAAAGCGTCTGAAAGTTTTCTCCTCCGTTTTTGTTGGGGCTTGGCTCGAAATGCATCATGATTGGCCGCCCGAAGTCCACGTGTCTGTCGGACGTGCTCTCATTGGTCTACAATACCATCACGGATGAATAAATACTCAAAGGGCTTGCCAGGCAAGCCCTTTGAACCCTTTAAATACTCAATGGGCTTGCCTGGCAAGCCCTTTGAGTATTTATTCCATATTGCCCACTAGTTCACTAGTAAGGTCATTTTGACGCTTACTAGTGAACATGTAAGGCCATAAATGTGCCCACTAGTTCACTAGTAAGATCATTTTGAGGCTTACTAGTTGACATGTAAGCCACAAAACGCCCGCTAGTTCACTAGTAAGATAATTTTGAGGCTTCTAGTGAACATGTAAGCCACAGAACGCCCACTAGTTCACTAGTAAGATCATTTTGACGCTTACTAGTGAACATGTAAGCCACAAAACGCTCACTAGTTCACTAGTAAGGTCATTTTGACGCTTACTAGTGAACATGTAAGCCACAAAACGCTCACTGGTTCACTAGTAAGGTAATTTTGACGCTTACTAGTGAACATGTAAGCCACAAAACGCCCACTAGTTCCCTAGTAAGATCATTTTGACACTTATTTATGAACATGTCAGCCACAAAACGCTCACTCGTTCACTAGTAAGATCATTTTGACGCTTACTAGTGAACATGTAAGCCACAAAACGCCCACTAGTTCACTAGTAAGGTCATTTTGACGCTTACTAGTGAACATGTAAGCAACAAAACGCCCACTAGTTCACTAGTAAGATCATTTTGACGCTTACTAGTGAACATGTAAGGCCATAAATGTGCCCACTAGTTCACTAGTAAGTTCATTTTGAGGCTTACTAGTTGACATGTAAGCCACACATCGCCTACTAGTTCACTAGTAAGATCATTTTGAGGCTTACTAGTGAACATGTAAGCCACAAAACGCCCAATAGTTCACTAGTAAGATCATTTTGACGCTTACTAGTGAACATGTAAGCCACAAAACGCTCACTAGTTTACTAGTAAGGTCATTTTGACGCTTACTAGTGAACATGTAAGCCACAAAACGCTCACTAGTTCACTAGTAAGGTCATTTTGACGCTTACTAGTGAACATGTAAGCCGCAAAACGCCCACTAGTTCACTAATAAGATTATTTTGACGCTTACTACTGAACATTTAAGGCCATAAATGTGCCCACTAGTTCACTGGTAAGATGATTTTGACGCTTACTAGTGAACATGTAAGGCCATAAATGTGCCCACTTGTAGTGCTAGTGACATTACACTGTACTTGCATTAAATGCAAATAAGGATGATTACGAAAACATGTAACGGTATCCTATTGGCTGTACGTTTCAAAATAGTGTCATCCCACCAGTCAGGGCTCATGATTTTGGAAATTCTGTGCCCACTTAGTTTTTTAAAACAACAATGGCGGACAGTGTCCTGAGACGTATTCGGCGAAGGTGCAGGGCAATAGAGAGTGCCTGTCATCAAGGGTCTGCCGGTGAAAGTGAAGCACGCGCGATAAACATTTCAATTGCTAATTTAAGAAGAGTTAGTGACCAGTTTAGCGCTGATACTATTCAAAGTTTGATTCAAAGTCCAATAGATCTCCGATCTGTCATCATTGCGGGACCCACTCCTAATGGTGGACGTGTTTGTTCCCATGTGGCACATCGTTTGCACACAGGTAAAATGGCTACCATTTTTTGTCATTGGTTTTTCGTATGTATTTTTATTCGAACTACACACGGGTTTTACTGACGACTTGCTGTGACTTACCTTCTATCACCCTGTCAAACGTCGTTTTATACCAGTGGTTTTCCTGCAAATCAGTAGACTATTAAGTAACGCGATGGCTGTACACTTTTAAGCAATAACTAGTGATCTTTTAGTTATTCAATTATAAGTTTGAATTATTTTTTTCTTGAGTAAAATGGTTAGAGAAAATAGCTGCTCGTGGTTTTGAAGCTGCATATACTTTTATGTACATCTGTGTCTATATGCCTGTACTGTATACAGTATATAAAAAACACGTAGTGATTCGTTTGCTTGAATTCCTTAATCCTTTTATTTCCATACTTTAGGTAGACGAGGAAGACCAGCACTTGACATTACAAGTGATCAAATTGAACTGCTCCCCACTCAGGGCTTTACAGTGAGAGCCATCACTGAGATGTTGTGTTGTTCCTCTTCATACCTGCATAAAAAAAATGAAGTTTTTTCAGATTTCAGCCAGAAATAGATTTACCCCCATTCATGATGTTGACCTGGAAGAGCATGTCAGAAGATTGCACAGCCAATTTCCCAGATCAGGCTCGGAAGCAAGTGTTCTGCTACATACTCTTGTCCCTTCATGTATATATCATTATATTCATTGTGAAAGTGTACTTTCTTTATTGTGTTGTTTTATGAACCTGTTGCAGATGATGAGGGCATACCTGCGTGCTGATGGTATTGTAGTACAAAGAAAAAGAGTTCGAGAAATCCTCAACCGTATTGAGCCAGCTGCTGCAGCCCAGAGATGGAGCCAGACTGTGGCTAGAAGAACATACTATGTGCCATTCCCCAATAGTTTATGGCACATAGATGGGCATATGCGTCTCATTCGGTAATAAGGGATCATCTTATATTTGTACTCGTGGGAGCATTAGAAAGCCATATTGTATGGACAGCACAGATTAAATTGAATTTTATCATTTGTATATCCAAGTTACACAAACTCCAAATTGCCTCCATGTAGTCTTAAGTGCACAGCAATACCTTCTCTACCGAGATGATATTTCAAACAAGATATGAAACTTGATTGTTTTCTTGTATTTAATCATTATTCTTTTCATGTTTGTTTTACAGGTGGGTGTTTGTGACACATGCCGGCATTGATGGGAATTCCAGGCTAATAACGTACCTTCAACTGGAGCACAGACAACACAGCTTTGACAGTGTTGAAATATTTTGTCCAAGCCACCTGCCTGTATGGGTTACCCTCCAGAGTAAGATCCGACCATGGTGGTGAAAACACTGGTTGCTCTTTTAATGAACCTACTGCAGGGACAAGACACCAAAATTATTTCTAGCTCCAGCCAACACCCCCTCACAATTTACTCACACCTCCCATGGCCTGATTATCCACCAACAGGGGCCCTTTTTGGATTATCATTTTGGCATAGGAACTTTCCTTTCCTATCCTAACCGAGTGAGATGAGCCGGTAGCACCTGGAGCAAAGATCGTCTAAATTTTAATAATGCTTAGGAAAGGTTCTGACCATCCTTTACGAAAGGAAAGGAGATATATTATGCAGCAGGAATATTTAAAGGGGAAGTCTTTTTTTATGTTGTTGTTGTTGTTGTTGTCGACCCCACCCGTGCCCCGACATTGGGGGACCGGGCCCTCACTCCGTCTCCCGGATCCCCAGACCCCCCTCCGCCGCCCAGCGGGCGAGCAGGGCCGCCACTCCGCTTGGGTTTCGCCAGAGGTCCTCCGGAGTCAGTGTGGTGGGTATGTTTGTGCAGGTGAACAGGTGTTGTGTGTCGTGCACTTGCGTGCCGCATAGCGCACAGAGTGGTGTTGGGTGTGTGTCCGGTGTAATGTTGTGTAGGTAGGAGTGGAGGGCTGGTGATTTGTTGGTTCGGAGTTGTGCTAGGAGTTGTCTGGTTCTGTGTGGTAGGTCTTGCTCTGATGGGTCTATTTCTGGTGCTGGTGCATGTATTACTTTGTTGTGTTGTCTGGTGTCCAAGTGTGTTTGTACAAAGTGGGTGTGTATGTCTTTCATGTTCTGTTTTATGGTGTCGTTGTTGGTGTCCTGTGGTGCTGTGTCTTTGTTGTGTGTGTAGTTGTTGTTGTGGAAGATTGTTTGTTTCTTTTGTCTGGGTGGTGGTGGTTGTTGAGTGAGTGGGTGTAGTGGGTGGGTTGGGTGTTGGGCTTTTTGTCTGATTTGCGATGCGTGTAGTTTTAGATGGGTGTTCAGTGGGAGAGTTTTTGTTTCCTCATGCAAGTGTTGTATGTTTGTGTCTTGTGTGCATCCTGTTGCTATTCTGAGTGCGGTGTTCTGTGTGGTCTGGAGTTTTGTCTTGTTTGTGTCCGATAGTGTTGGTGACCATATAGTGTTTGCGTATTCGAGGCGTGTGAGTGTGGTTGCTTTGTATGTGGTGAGTATAGTTTCTTTGGATTTTCCCCAGTGAGTGGTTGTTAAGGCTTTAAGTATTTTGTTTGATTGCTTGGCGCGGGTTAGAGTGTGTTGTGTGTGTTTTGAGAAGGTGAGTTTGGGGTCCCATGTTAATCCCAGTATTTTGGGTTCGCGGACTGTGGGTAGGGTGGTGTTATCTATTTGTAAAGTGAGCCTGTTGCTGTATTCTGCCGGATCCGGTGTGAACAGAGTGGTGGTGGTTTTGTCTGCGTTGAGTGTGAGTTGGTTCTGTTTTGTCCAGTTGTATATGTCGTGGAGATATTTTTGTACTTGTTGTTGTGCCTGTTGTGGTTTGACATGTGTGGATAGAATGGTGATGTCGTCTGCATATGTAACTGTGTGTACATTTGGAGGTGGTTGTGGTAAGTCTGCCATGTATATGTTGAATAGTGTTGGTGAAAGTACTCCCCCCTGTGGTACCCCCGTTTTCGTGTTTCTATGTTCTGATGTTTCCCCCCGGTATTGAGTGTATTGTCTGTGTCCCCTTATGTAGTTGAAGATGTATTTGATGATGATGTTTGGGGTGTTAGTGTTGTTGAGTTTGTTTGTGAGTGTGTGTAGGTTTACCGTGTCAAAGGCTTTGGACATGTCTAGGGCTATGGCAACTGTTCGTTGTGGTGGTTTTTGTTGATTGAAACCTGTGGCTATGATGTTGTGTATGTGGTGTAGTGCTGTGGTTGTGGAGTGTTGTTTTCGGAAGCCGTGTTGGTGAGAGGGTAGTTGAGTGTTGTTGGTAATGAAGGGTAGTATTACCTTTTCCATTGTTTTGGCTATTGGGCTGAGTAGTGCTATTGGTCTGTAAGATGGGCCGAGTGCGTGGTTTTTGTTGGGTTTTGGTATTGGGATTATTTTTGCAGTCTTCCATATTGCGGGGATGGTGTTGGTGTTGAGTGATGTGTTGTAAGTGTGTGTGAGTAGTGTTATTGCTTTGGGGCCTAGGTGTTTCAGATGTCTGATGTTTATGTTGTCTGGGCCTGTGGAGTTGTTGCTTTTGGAGCGTTGTAGTGCTTGTTTGACTTGTTGTTCTGTGATGGTTATGGGCGTGGTGTTGAGTTTTCGTATTTTGCGTTGTAGTTGTCTGTATGTTCTGTTGGTTTTGTGTTGTATTATGTTGGTGAATTGTTTGTTGAATGCTCGTGCTTTCTGTTTGTTGGATATTGCCGTGTGTTGTCCGAACTGTATTGTGGTGTTTTCTGGTGCTTTTTGTTCTTTGTTTGATAGTCTTGTTACTGTGTTCCAGAGTATGTGTTGTTTGTGTCTGTGGTTCCATGCATCCGTTAAGTGTTCTTTCCATAGCTCTTGTTTGTGTTTTTGGATTTGTGTGTCTATTTATTTGTTTAGGTCTGTGATGCGTGGGTCTTGGTGGTTTTGTTGTCTGATGTCGTTTCTTTGGCTGATGAGTGTTCTGATGTGTTGTGGTAGGAGAAGTGATTTGCTTTTTATTTTTCCGTGGGGTATGTGGTGTTTGTCTTCTGTAAGTATGAGGTTTGTGAGCATGGTGTTGGCTGTGTGGATGTTGTCAGGTATGGTTATGTTCTCCAGTGCTGATTCTATTTCAGAGGTGTATCCTTCCCAGTCTGCTTTCCTGTAATTTGTGTAAGTTTGAAGGTGTTGTTGTAGGCGGAAAGGAGCACGCGTGTTGTGTGTGATTTTGATAGGAAGGTGGTCTGAACTGAGTGCGTGTATTGTGGTCCATGTTGTTCTGTTTGTGATGCTGTTGCTGGCTGTTGTGATGTCCGGTGATGTTGGTTGTTGGTTGATGTTTGTAGGTTTTCTGGTGGGTGTGTTTGCGTTTAGAGTGATTTGTTGGGAGTTTTGTAGTATGTCTGCAATGTGGGTGCCTCTGTGGTCGTCGTAGGGAGAGTGCCATTGTGTTGAGTGAGCGTTGATGTCTGCGGTTAGAATGGTGTTGTTCAGCGAGTTTATGTATTGGAAGGTGTTGGTGATGTCTGTGTCTTCTGTGGCGTGGTCTGGTCGGGTGGTATCTCTGGGGGGTATATACATGTTGCATATGTGTAGTCTTTTGTGGTTGGTTATGTGAATCTTTACGGTTTGAATTTCTGTAGTGTTGGTGTTAATGTTGTTGGGGATGTTCATGGGAGTGAATGTGTATCTACTGTATATCTATAAAAAAAATCCTCGTCTCACCCCTCAGGTGGTGTCCATCCCTCATTCAGCTGGGGTCCTCTACCAGAGGCCAGGAAGCTTGAGGGTTCTGCGCAGTATCCTTGCCGTTCCCAGCACTGCACATTTCTGGACTGAGATGTCCGATGTTGTTCTCGGGATCTGTTGCAACCACTCATCATCTAGTTTGGGGGTCACTGCCCCGAGTGCTCCGACCACCACAGGCACGACTGTCCCCTTTACCTTCCAGGCTCTCTCCAGCTCCTCTCTGAGCCCTTGAGATTTCTCGAGTTTCTCGTGTTCCTTCTTTCTGATGTTTCCAGCACTTGGGACCGCTACATCCACTACAACGGCTTTCCTCTGCCCTTTATCTATCATCAGGATATCTGGTTGGTTCGCCATTACCATCTTGTCAGTCTGGATCTGGAAGTCCCATAGGATCTTCGCTCTGTCATTCTCCACCACCTTCGGAGGTGTTTCCCATTTTGACCTTGGGGTTTCCAGTCCGTACTCCGCACAGATGTTTCGGTAGACTATGCCAGCCACCTGGTTATGGCGTTCCATATAGGCTTTCCCTGCCAGCACCTTACACCCTGCAGTTATGTGTTAGATCGTCTCAGGTGCCTCTTTGCACAACCTACACCTTGGGTCTTGTCTGGTGTGGTATATCTGGGCCTCAATGGCTCTAGTGCTCAGGGCCTGCTCCTGAGCAGCCAGGATGAGTGCCTCTGTACTGTCCTTCAGGCCAGCCCTCTCTAGCCACTGATGGGAATTCTTGAGATCGGCCACTTCAGTTATGGTCCGGTGGTACATCCCGTGTAGGGGCTTGTCCTCCGATGATGGTCCCTCTTCCAGCGCCTCATCCTCTGTTGCCCATTGTCTGAGACATTCTCTGAGTACGTCATCCGTTGGAGCCTTCTCCTTGATGTATTCATGGAGCTTGGATGTTTCATCCTGGACAGTGACTCTCACACTCACTAGTCCCCAGCCGCTTTCCTTGTTGCCAGTTCAAGGTTGCCATTGGCTTGTGGTACACCGAGGTACTTGTAGCTGTCCTCAATGTCTGCTATTGTTCCTTCGGGGAGTGAGACCCCTTCAGTCCGGACTACCGTTCCTCTCTTAGTCACCATCCGACTATCACATCCCGATGTCGCTGCTGTAGATCCTGGTTGTGTGGATCAGGGAGTCTATGTCCCTTTCACTCTTAGCATACAGCTTTATGTCATCCATGTAGAGGAGGTGACTGATCGTAGCTTCATTTCTGAGGCTGTATCCATAGCCTGTCTTGGTGATTACTTGGCTTAGGGAGTTCAGTCCTATGCAGAACAGCAATGGGGAGAGTGCATCACCTTGGTATATGCCACATTTGATGGACACTTGGGTAAGTGGCTTGCCATTGGCTTCAAGTGTGGTTTTCCACATCCTTATCAAGTTCGCAACGAAGGCTCTTAGGGTCCTGTTCACCTTATACACATCCAAGCATTCAGTGATCCATGTATGTGGCATCGAGTCATAGGCTTTCTTTTAATCAATCCAGGCTGTGCACAGGTTGGTACATCGGGACCTGCAGTCTTGTGCGACTGTTCTGTCAACCAGGAGCTGATGTTTGGCTCCCCTGGTATCTCTACCAATGCCCTTCCGTGCTTCGCTCATGTATTGATCCATGTGTGCACTTATCTTAGCCGCAACATGAGCTTCCAAAATTGTGGAGGGACAGGTTATTGGCCGATAGTTGGATGCGACTGCACCCTTTGAGGGATCTTTCATGATAAGGATCGTTCGCCCTTCGGTTAGCCATCCTGGGTGAGTCCCATCCCTAGGCAGCTGGTTCATTTGTGCTGCTGGGCGCTCATGGAGTGCTGTGAGTCTCTTTAGCCAGTAAGTGTGGACCATGTCCGGGCCTGGTGCTGTCCAGTTCTTCATATTTGAGACTATTTCCTTTATGTCTGCCACTGTTATGGTAATTGGGTTCTGTTCAGGGAGGTGTCTGTGCTCCTCTCTTTGGGTGACCAGCCATTGTGCACTGCTGTTATGTGCAACCTCCTTCTCCCATCTGCCTCTCCAGTACCTTTCAGTTTCCAGTCTTGGTGGATCAGCTCTGTTGTTAGGACCCTGCCACTGAGCGTACACTTTCGCAGGTTGTGTTGCAAACAGCCTGTTTATTCGTCTGGCCTCATTCTCTTTCGTGTACCGCTTTAGGCGGCTGGACAAGGCTTGGAGCCTTTGTTTCGAGTGCTTCATATATGGTCATCTGGATGTACCTCTCAGGATCGGCCTTTTCATCACACCTCTCTGGACCTCAGTCAATTGACTCACATCTTTCCGAGCCGCCTTGATCTTAGCCTCGAACCGTCTTTTCCATGGTCGGTAATGTATCTCATGGCTTCCATGGTTGCTCTTGTAGCCAAGCATCTCAAGGATCACTGATGCTGAAGCGTATATCAGTTCATTTCCGTGATCGTTACGGTAAGGATCGCCCTCAGTGCTGAATTCACACTTTCCAAGAGACTTTCAGGTGGTACTTCACATAGCCGTTGTGATCGGATTCTAGGTTTCCCAGCTTTCATTCTTGCCATGATCTTAGCTTTCAGGTCAGTTGCTGCCTCGCTCAGCATTTCATTCATTGGGGCTGGCCTCCCAATCTCATCATCTGCATTCACTCTGGTATGAACTCCTCCTCTGGTCTGGCAGCCTGGGGCCCCTCACCATGGAACCTGCGTTGTACCTCATCAATCTCAAGTTGTGACAGCAGTTGCCGTTTGTGGATGTTGGAACACTGAGTTACGAGTTGTTTCGTGGCCACCCGTGACTGTGGGTTTCGAAGTAACCATTTAGCCCACATTCTCTCCATGTAACCTCTCTGACTAGGCTTGCTTGAGTAGTAGCATTCCAACAGAGCCATGTTATTGCATCTTGCCCATCTCTGCTCCATTTTTCATCAAGGTGCTCTGGTTCCCCAGCACCTGACGCAGACCTTGTTTGGCCGGGCGACGTCTGAGCTGGCATGTCATTCATTTTATTGTCTCTCATCATTGTATGAGGTACGCATTAGCGTGAAGGCTCTTGCCCAAGGACCCACACTGGATGGTGTTATGTGCTCATTTTTTGCCCCAAGTGGGGAGCGGAGGGACGGGCGCTGGGGGGGGGACCATCGTGGTGGGGCGGGCCCCTACGCGGGATGTGCCACCGGACCGTGGCTGAGGTGGCTGATCTCAAGAAGTCCTATCGGTGGCTGGAGGGGACTGGCCTGGGGGACAGCGCAGGGGCGCTCATCCTGGCTGCTCAGGAGCGGGCCTTGGGCGCCGGAGCCGTCGAGGCCCGGATGTGCCGCGCCGGACAGGACCCGGGGTGTGGGTTGTGCGGGGAGGCGCCTGGGACGATCCGGCACGTGGCTGCGGGGTGTGGGATGCTGGCAGGGGGGGCCTGCGTGGAGCGCCATGGCCAGGTGGCTGGCGTGGTCTGCCGAGGCATCTGTGCGGAGTGTGGACTGGGGGCCCCGGGGTCGGAGTGGGGGGCACCTCCGAGGGTGGTGGAGGGTGGCGGAGCGGGGATCCTGTGGGACTTCCGGATCCAGACTGGCGGGATGGTGGTGGCGAGCCAGCCAGATGTCGTGGTCGTGGATGGGGGGCGGAGGAGGGCCGTTGTGGTGGATGTGGCGGTCCCAGGTGGTGGAGGCATCGGGAGGGGGAGCATGGGGGGCTCGGGGGGTACCAGGGGCTCGGGGAGGGGCTGGGGAGGGCCTGGGGGGTGGGGGTGGCGGTCGTGCCTGTGGTGGTCGGGGCGCTCGGGGCAGTGACCCCCGGACTGGATGGGTGGTTGCGACAGATCCCGGGACCAGCGTCGGACATCTCGGTCCGGAGGTGTGCGGTGCTGGGAGCGGCGGGGGTACTGCGCGGGGCCCTCGGGCTTCCTGGCCTCTGGTGGAGGACCCGAGCTGAATGAGGGACGGACACCACCCGAGGACACCTCCTATTGGCTCCATGATAAGAGCTCCACCCAGCAAAGAATTAACCCTTTAAAACCTGATTCTGAGCTTTCACAATTATTTACCGCCATTTGCGTAATATCTACAGTATACAGAAGGAATCAAGCAATTTTTACCAATGTATCTGTAGGTGATGTTTATTTATTATGTACACAGAGATAAAGAGTAATTGAGTAACTGAGTAACTGAACTGAGTGCGTGTATTGTGGTCCATGTTGTTCTGTTTGTGATGCTGTTGCTGGCTGTTGTGATGTCCGGTGATGTTGGTTGTTGGTTGATGTTTGTAGGTTTTCTGGTGGGTGTGTTTGCGTTTAGAGTGATTTGTTGGGAGTTTTGTAGTATGTCTGCAATGTGGGTGCCTCTGTGGTCGTCGTAGGGAGAGTGCCATTGTGTTGAGTGAGCGTTGATGTCTGCGGTTAGAATGGTGTTGTTCAGCGAGTTTATGTATTGGAAGGTGTTGGTGATGTCTGTGTCTTCTGTGGCGTGGTCTGGTCGGGTGGTATCTCTGGGGGGTATATACATGTTGCATATGTGTAGTCTTTTGTGGTTGGTTATGTGAATCTTTACGGTTTGAATTTCTGTAGTGTTGGTGTTAATGTTGTTGGGGATGTTCATGGGAGTGAATGTGTATTGTTGAGGAATGGGAGCTGTCAATTTGCTCTTGGCCCTTCCTTGGTTACAGATTCTTTTATCTCTCTATAAGGTGGAAGAAGACCCAACACCACGTAGTCTTTTCTTCAGTTTATCGCAACGCAACACGAATCGATTCGGGCTCCTGTGAGTCTAAGATTTCATCAGGAAGCCCCGAAGAAACACATTCATGAGATTATATAGAGACAATATGATAATGAGAGGAGGGGAGGTACGCCTCCCATGCAAATCCCGAAACAAAGAAAGTAACATGTCATCTGACCCGGTGTGGCCGGAGGAAGCCAGGAGCGGTGAGGTGAGACCAGACCACCACTACCCCCCATTTGGTGCGATGGCAGGAACAAAGATACCGGAGATAACAGCTCCTCTAAAACATGTCCCGCGGAGGGGGGCCCCAGAAGTGGTGGGGGCCGAGGGCACTAAAGTTGATTGTAATAACTTTGAGCAGTATATACCTTCAACCGCATTTGTACATTGTTTCTTTCAGTGTCTGAACAAACACAACCAACAGGAAGGAACAACACCATAACCAAGTAAAAAGCAGAAATAAGGAAGATCAAGCAAAGTTCGATTTTGATATGATGACAAAGTATAGACCACTGCTGCTGGTCACAGATCTTGAGATTAGGGTTCCTCTTTGAGGGCACTTGAGAGCCTTCAGGGACTTTTATGAGGAAGTGGAGGCAATAAAAACCCTCGGGGGGCTGTTAATTACCCAAAGGGAGATGGGCTCTAAACTTCAAAGTACATCCTTTGTTTTAACTACTTCAGCAGATGTTCAGGAGAGAGACTAGTGTCAATAGTTCTCATACCAAGATGAAATTCAACAATGTTCTACTACTACTTCTAGCGGAATAATTCCTTAACAATCCCTCTCTTGATCACAATTAATATTGTGATCACAAAACATCAGTGTCAAACTCCGTCGCCAAAGCGGAACAACCAATTCTGTCTTGTGCAAAGCATCATCAAACAAACTACAGCCAGAAATAACAGTCTCAGTGAAGCCTGACATCAGTGCCCACATTAGTAGAGAAATAGAGACCAAAATAACCAGTATAATCAGAAAGATATGTTATTAGTTCTGGGCCCCCTGAGAACTTTGTCTTGGTTTCACGTCCAGTCGTCCTTCCGAATGTCACTTTGAAGTTGGAGACGCTTCTTGGGGCTGACGCATTCCTTCTCGGTAGACAGCGTGATGGGTCCTTTCTGTCACTCTGCGTGGTCCCATTCATCTCGGCTGGTGCCCCTTCCGCTGTAGGACCCCCAGATACACATGCTCGGGATACGTCTGTGGTCTCGGGGTGGTCACCCAGGAGTCTCGTCCGCTCCTGAAAATAGGAGACGAGAACACTCAATGACTCCTTGTCTGATTCATGGGGAAGCGTTTGTTGAAGAGCCCCCGGGTCCATGGATTGCCATGGAGCGGGGAACTCCTGGTCACGTCCCATCCTAAAAGGTGTGAGACCCGTGGTGGACTTAACGGTGGACCTCATGGTGAAAGCGCAAGTGGTAGCGCCTCATCCCAATCCGATTTCTCTCAGGTCATCACCATCTGAGTTTTTGATATAAGCCTCTGATACGTTGGTTCGAGCTTACCTTGAATTGCAGATAAAAAACCCCATGCCTCCCGAATTGGAGTCTTCAATTTAGTTGCCAACAGGACTGGACGTCCATCAATTTCATGCCGATACAAACCAGTCTCATCCCTGGCCACCCGGTTAGTTCTTCTCCTCCGGGATACCCTCTCTTGGTCTGAAATAAGGTTGTTAGTTTGGAAAACATACAATTTCCCATTTTTGATTCCACTTCCATCACTAAAGATCAAGTCGTCTTCTACTGTCTCTTTAGTCATCTAGTCTGCTTTGTCATTTTTTTCATTTTGTCTTTTACGTGGGAAAGTCCTTCTAATATGTGCCCTGCATTTAATAACTACTTCTTTTGGTTTTAGCAGAGCCTCTCTAAGTTTTTTGTTTCTTTGTTTTTTCTTCACTATGTTGAATCGATGTTCCTGTGGCAGTTTTTGAAATTTTTTATTGTAAACATTTGCCTCATGCTGCCGCATATCTGATGCATGCTGAATATTTTTGTTCAATTGGGTCCAATTGCCTGCTGACGTATGTCAAAATTCATCAAAATTAGTCTTTTACTTCCCTGTTGTTCACGTTCCTGCCATTCACGTTCCCCTCTCTTTTCTGAAAAAGAACTACAGAAACAGAACCTTCTTTTTCAGAAACATCTAAGTAAATCAGCTAGACCAGGCTGCACAAGAGAAACCGGCATCGCTGTACCTTCTGATGTGTTCAGTCTCCCCAAAAATATAAAGGCAATTCGCATTGTAATTCTTCCACGCGATAGTTTGAAACCGCAAAAAGCCAAACGTCAAAGGAGCCACCTTGCGGCTTCCAAACAGCAAATCTTAGATGATGCATCGATAAGAACATTACCATGCCGAATATGTACAACGCCATCCGTAGGTCGGAAAGAGTAGATTAGGTGTTTAAGCACTTGAATAAAAATTCCAGAAGACAAAATCGAATACGTGGGGCAACCGAGTGTAGTAAAATTTAACTCCAAGGTGAGAGAATGAGAAAATTCCCTATACGATTCTGAAAGTGGTATATGGAAAAAACCTTAGCTAAATCGATTACAAAAAGGTGTATGAATGAGAATTTTTGGATATTTGAGTAGACGGCAAAAAGTATGAGCGGCGCGGCCATGTCAGGCCTAGATACCAGTCAATGAGATGAGATCCTCTGACAGGTCCACTCTGGCTGCCACACCCTTCAGGACCTACAATAATTGAGGAGGATGGAACATTAAATAAATTGCCTTGTGTTTCACCCAACCAGGCCAGGCGATAAATTTCAATCTCTAGTTTGTCAAAAGCATTGTGCAGTGGGAAGGACCGATCAGCGGATGGTAAGGTCATATGGAGGAAGTCTAAGGAGACCAAAGCCGATACTGTTGGAAGACAGAGTTCAGTGGTGGGTCATCGGCTGACTTTAGCAATAGTCAGTCTTGTATCAGCCTGCATTGGGAGCGAGCGTAGTCCAGCATGTTCAAGTTCATGACAGTCTTTCAGTGAGGCCAGCAGTGATCCCTATTGTTGGGGATTCGGGTACCCATGGAGCAGATGGGTATTGTCCATTTGGAGGTGCCGTATCCTGTCATTGTTGTTGGTTTTGCGGAGGAGGAGTCAGAGCTTGTTGATCATAGCCTGATTGATGAACAGGTGGGTGCCGGCGGTGCGGGCATTTCCTTGTCCGATGATTCACATCACCACAAATGAAACAGCCAGCTTGGCTCCCGTGACTTCCTCGTCCACGCCCACCTTCCCGTCTCAGACCTCCCCCCAGCCATGCGTCTGGGCCCTGCCTTGTGGGCAGGCCGTAATGTTGAGGTGTGGCTTGGAGCTGCGGTGTGGGTGTGATCAGCCGTGGTGGAGCCTGTTGAGAGACACTGATTGACATTTGATTAGATCTCCCAAGTTTCTCTTTTTTGCATGCATTACTGGAGGCTCTCTTAGCCTCTTGTATTTGTGAATTCAAAAAGTCGTTTTGTAGCTTGGATGTTTTCTCAGTCTCTTCCTCGGCTCTCATTCGAGATTGTTGCACATAATACAGGAAATGAGTTCGCCAATTCACGTCATCTGAAGTGGGGAGAGTGGGAGAGTTAGTCATCATTTTCTGCACATCAGACGGACAACCCCCCAGCACTGCTTGCCTGAACAAAGCCTGATTCAATGGATGACTATTGGGGTCCTGTCCTGTGACAGTCACCCAAGCATCCATACAATTAACCAAATAAGTCATTGGGTGTACCTCAGATAGCAATTCAAACGCCAGTTGTTGTGAAGGACCCAATGTTGTTGGATAAATGGAACTCAGCGCGTCTGATTTTCTATCATTCAACCTAGTCAATTTGCAAGAGACTATTCCCTCTAAAAGGTCCATAATCTCTTTGGGTAAATACTTACTCTTAAGCCAGTCTATCGCCCACAACTGTATGTCATAGTCAATTTTAGGCAAATCCAGCAACATTTGCCTCGTCAATTCAGTCTCCTTAGTTACAAAAGTGGTTGCATCCCAAACACTCATGCTCTCATTATCCTGTGTAATTTGCATACATTTTTCTACTTTTACCAATCGTTTATGAACCACCCTGGGCAGATCAGGGGGAAGCTTGGCACACAAGGGATTCAGGTGGGGGCCAGTCAAATGGCCAGTATGCCTTACCCCCCTTCCTGTAGGTTTGTGCTTACAGACTTGCCTGTGGAGCCTACACAATGATTAAAGTGCCCCTCTGTTAAGACGTTTATAAAAATTTTTTTTTTTTTTTAATTCACTCAATATCTGTAACCCTCACAACAGTGTCTGCGATTGTGATGAATATAGACACGTTTTCGTGTGTGTGGTGAGCTCAGGTCTCTCTGCCTGCAGATTGACCTTCCGCTCCAATTTCTTCTGCCTTGTCTATGTACAAGTGACCACTCGGCGCCTGTAATGAGGTCATAATTTTAGCGCTCGTCACCTCATGCGGTGAAGGAGGCATCCTCGCTGCCTTGTTTATCATAACTTTGTCGAGTCACTTTGGTTATATATATTTTTTTCTTTTTCCAATGTCGAAGGCAGTGGTCAAACTGCCCATGAAATGCAATATATAGAAGAACCTCTACTTGTCAACTTGACCCTCTCTTGTCCCCTCGCATATCAGCCACATCATATTATCATCTTAGAAACATCCACCGGCTCCGCTCTTTTCTCACTCCTCACATTCAAAGCCATCCATAATCTAGCCCCTCCATACCTATCTGACCTCATCCACATTCCTACACTTGTCCGCTCTTTTCGTTCCTACTCCTCTCTTCTTTTCTCTGCCTCCCC
Organism: Hippocampus zosterae; assembly: GCF_025434085.1. Taxonomy (NCBI): domain Eukaryota; kingdom Metazoa; phylum Chordata; class Actinopteri; order Syngnathiformes; family Syngnathidae; genus Hippocampus; species Hippocampus zosterae. The sequence goes on along the minus strand of NW_026262932.1, from coordinate 540,553 downwards.
TGCTCGTCTTGTCACCATGGGAAACAGAGCCTTCAGTCGATCTGCTCCCCAGCTCTGGAACACACTCCCCGCTGACCTTCGTAATACAGACTCATTAACGCATTTTAAATTCCGCCTCAAAACACATATGTTTGGACAAGCCTATTCACTCGGACCATAAAGCCATTATTCTTTCTGTTGTTGTATTTTTTCTTATTTTATTTGATGTTGATCTTAACATTGTATTCGTGATTTTAACTGCTTGTTGTAAGGTGTCCTTGAGTTCATAGAAAGACCCCCACAAATAAAATTATCATTATTATTATAATATTATTATAGCTCGAATTGAATACACTTAGTTTTTTCTTTTTATATTTCAAACTATTGTCTTATTCTTACAATTTATTCTTAAGACCTTATTTTCTCGCTTTACTTCCCCTCTGCGCAGTGCATTCGCCCTTTTCTCTCTCTGCGCAATGCATTCGCCTTCCTTTCTTTCCTACTTACCACCAGACGGTATTTCAACCGTTTTCTTGCCTTCAGGCGTTCCGTCCACCTTACAGTTCACCATGTTTTTATCATACTCACCGTCCAATATACTCCCTTATGGACCGTGTGACGTCACGTAATTCTCCAATTGTAACAATGGAGCTGTCCCTAACTTGCCCTAAATATACAGCTGTTTACTCAGACCGCGATCTCCATTCGTCAGTCCTACAATTTATCAGCATCCAGAATAATAAAAATTACCTGGACCTGCCTCAGCAATTAACCACTAATTTTTTAAATGCCTTCGAACTCAGACCGCGATCTCCATTCGTCAGTCCTACAATTTATCAGCATCCAGAATAATAAAAATTACCTGGACCTGCCTCAGCAATTAACCACTAATTTTTTAAATGCCTTCGAACTCAGACCGCGATCTCCATTCGTCAGTCCTACAATTTATCAATTTGTTATTTGCCACCTACAAGACCCAATTACTATACTTGGTTCAACACATTCAGGTTCAGAGCAGTTTGATTTGATCGGTCCTTATTGGACATAAGCCGAATCTTGACACTTTGCCCGTAATAACAGGAACAGGTGTGTCTTACCTGGTTATAGTGGAGCGCTCCTTGGTTACTGCCTGAGTCTGAAGGTCCTGAAACCGGTGTCGGTCTTTTCCAGAGAGATCCTGTTCGTGACGCCATTTGTTGAGGAATGGGAGCTGTCAATTTGCTCTTGGCCCTTCCTTGGTTACAGATTCTTTTATCTCTCTATAAGGTGGAAGAAGACCCAACACCACGTAGTCTTTTCTTCAGTTTATCGCAACGCAACACGAATCGATTCGGGCTCCTGTGAGTCTCAGATTTCATCAGGAAGCCCCGAAGAAACACATTCATGAGATTATATAGAGACAATATGATAATGAGAGGAGGGGAGGTACGCCTCCCATGCAAATCCCGAAACAAAGAAAGTAACATGTCATCTGACCCGGTGTGGCCGGAGGAAGCCAGGAGCGGTGAGGTGAGACCAGACCACCACTACCCCCCATTTGGTGCGATGGCAGGAACAAAGATACCGGAGATAACAGCTCCTCTAAAACATGTCCCGCGGAGGGGGGCCCCAGAAGTGGTGGGGGCCGAGGGCACTAAAGTTGATTGTAATAACTTTGAGCAGTATATACCTTCAACCGCATTTGTACATTGTTTCTTTCAGTGTCTGAACAAACACAACCAACAGGAAGGAACAACACCATAACCAAGTAAAAAGCAGAAATAAGGAAGATCAAGCAAAGTTCGATTTTGATATGATGACAAAGTATAGACCACTGCTGCTGGTCACAGATCTTGAGATTAGGGTTCCTCTTTGAGGGCACTTGAGAGCCTTCAGGGACTTTTATGAGGAAGTGGAGGCAATAAAAACCCTCGGGGGGCTGTTAATTACCCAAAGGGAGATGGGCTCTAAACTTCAAAGTACATCCTTTGTTTTAACTACTTCAGCAGATGTTCAGGAGAGAGACTAGTGTCAATAGTTCTCATACCAAGATGAAATTCAACAATGTTCTACTACTACTTCTAGCGGAATAATTCCTTAACAGTATCTACTGTATATCTATAAAAAAAATCCTCGTCTCACCCCTCAGGTGGTGTCCATCCCTCATTCAGCTGGGGTCCTCTACCAGAGGCCAGGAAGCTTGAGGGTTCTGCGCAGTATCCTTGCCGTTCCCAGCACTGCACATTTCTGGACTGAGATGTCCGATGTTGTTCTCGGGATCTGTTGCAACCACTCATCATCTAGTTTGGGGGTCACTGCCCCGAGTGCTCCGACCACCACAGGCACGACTGTCCCCTTTACCTTCCAGGCTCTCTCCAGCTCCTCTCTGAGCCCTTGAGATTTCTCGAGTTTCTCGTGTTCCTTCTTTCTGATGTTTCCAGCACTTGGGACCGCTACATCCACTACAACGGCTTTCCTCTGCCCTTTATCTATCATCAGGATATCTGGTTGGTTCGCCATTACCATCTTGTCAGTCTGGATCTGGAAGTCCCATAGGATCTTCGCTCTGTCATTCTCCACCACCTTCGGAGGTGTTTCCCATTTTGACCTTGGGGTTTCCAGTCCGTACTCCGCACAGATGTTTCGGTAGACTATGCCAGCCACCTGGTTATGGCGTTCCATATAGGCTTTCCCTGCCAGCACCTTACACCCTGCAGTTATGTGTTAGATCGTCTCAGGTGCCTCTTTGCACAACCTACACCTTGGGTCTTGTCTGGTGTGGTATATCTGGGCCTCAATGGCTCTAGTGCTCAGGGCCTGCTCCTGAGCAGCCAGGATGAGTGCCTCTGTACTGTCCTTCAGGCCAGCCCTCTCTAGCCACTGATGGGAATTCTTGAGATCGGCCACTTCAGTTATGGTCCGGTGGTACATCCCGTGTAGGGGCTTGTCCTCCGATGATGGTCCCTCTTCCAGCGCCTCATCCTCTGTTGCCCATTGTCTGAGACATTCTCTGAGTACGTCATCCGTTGGAGCCTTCTCCTTGATGTATTCATGGAGCTTGGATGTTTCATCCTGGACAGTGACTCTCACACTCACTAGTCCCCAGCCGCTTTCCTTGTTGCCAGTTCAAGGTTGCCATTGGCTTGTGGTACACCGAGGTACTTGTAGCTGTCCTCAATGTCTGCTATTGTTCCTTCGGGGAGTGAGACCCCTTCAGTCCGGACTACCGTTCCTCTCTTAGTCACCATCCGACTATCACATCCCGATGTCGCTGCTGTAGATCCTGGTTGTGTGGATCAGGGAGTCTATGTCCCTTTCACTCTTAGCATACAGCTTTATGTCATCCATGTAGAGGAGGTGACTGATCGTAGCTTCATTTCTGAGGCTGTATCCATAGCCTGTCTTGGTGATTACTTGGCTTAGGGAGTTCAGTCCTATGCAGAACAGCAATGGGGAGAGTGCATCACCTTGGTATATGCCACATTTGATGGACACTTGGGTAAGTGGCTTGCCATTGGCTTCAAGTGTGGTTTTCCACATCCTTATCAAGTTCGCAACGAAGGCTCTTAGGGTCCTGTTCACCTTATACACATCCAAGCATTCAGTGATCCATGTATGTGGCATCGAGTCATAGGCTTTCTTTTAATCAATCCAGGCTGTGCACAGGTTGGTACATCGGGACCTGCAGTCTTGTGCGACTGTTCTGTCAACCAGGAGCTGATGTTTGGCTCCCCTGGTATCTCTACCAATGCCCTTCCGTGCTTCGCTCATGTATTGATCCATGTGTGCACTTATCTTAGCCGCAACATGAGCTTCCAAAATTGTGGAGGGACAGGTTATTGGCCGATAGTTGGATGCGACTGCACCCTTTGAGGGATCTTTCATGATAAGGATCGTTCGCCCTTCGGTTAGCCATCCTGGGTGAGTCCCATCCCTAGGCAGCTGGTTCATTTGTGCTGCTGGGCGCTCATGGAGTGCTGTGAGTCTCTTTAGCCAGTAAGTGTGGACCATGTCCGGGCCTGGTGCTGTCCAGTTCTTCATATTTGAGACTATTTCCTTTATGTCTGCCACTGTTATGGTAATTGGGTTCTGTTCAGGGAGGTGTCTGTGCTCCTCTCTTTGGGTGACCAGCCATTGTGCACTGCTGTTATGTGCAACCTCCTTCTCCCATCTGCCTCTCCAGTACCTTTCAGTTTCCAGTCTTGGTGGATCAGCTCTGTTGTTAGGACCCTGCCACTGAGCGTACACTTTCGCAGGTTGTGTTGCAAACAGCCTGTTTATTCGTCTGGCCTCATTCTCTTTCGTGTACCGCTTTAGGCGGCTGGACAAGGCTTGGAGCCTTTGTTTCGAGTGCTTCATATATGGTCATCTGGATGTACCTCTCAGGATCGGCCTTTTCATCACACCTCTCTGGACCTCAGTCAATTGACTCACATCTTTCCGAGCCGCCTTGATCTTAGCCTCCAACCGTCTTTTCCATGGTCGGTAATGTATCTCATGGCTTCCATGGTTGCTCTTATAGCCAAGCATCTCAAGGATCACTGATGCTGAAGCGTATATCAGTTCATTTCCGTGATTGTTACGGTAAGGATCGCCCTCAGTGCTGAATTCACACTTTCCAAGAGACTTTCAGGTGGTACTTCACATAGCCGTTGTGATCGGATTCCAGGTTTCCCAGCTTTCATTCTTGCCATGATCTTAGCTTTCAGGTCAGTTGCTGCCTCGCTCAGCATTTCATTCATTGGGGCTGGCCTCCCAATCTCATCATCTGCATTCACTCTGGTATGAACTCCTCCTCTGATCTGGCAGCCTGGGGCCCCTCACCATGGAACCTGCGTTGTACCTCATCAATCTCAAGTTGTGACAGCAGTTGCCGTTTGTGGATGTTGGAACACTGAGTTACGAGTTGTTTCGTGGCCACCCGTGACTGTGGGTTTCGAAGTAACCATTTAGCCCACATTCTCTCCATGTAACCTCTCTGACTAGGCTTGCTTGAGTAGTAGCATTCCAACAGAGCCATGTTATTGCATCTTGCCCATCTCTGCTCCATTTTTCATCAAGGTGCTCTGGTTCCCCAGCACCTGACGCAGACCTTGTTTGGCCGGGCGACGTCTGAGCTGGCATGTCATTCATTTTATTGTCTCTCATCATTGTATGAGGTACGCATTAGCGTGAAGGCTCTTGCCCAAGGACCCACACTGGATGGTGTTATGTGCTCATTTTTTGCCCCAAGTGGGGAGCGGAGGGACGGGCGCTGGGGGGGGGACCATCGTGGTGGGGCGGGCCCCTACGCGGGATGTGCCACCGGACCGTGGCTGAGGTGGCTGATCTCAAGAAGTCCTATCGGTGGCTGGAGGGGACTGGCCTGGGGGACAGTGCAGGGGCGCTCATCCTGGCTGCTCAGGAGCGGGCCTTGGGCGCCGGAGCCGTCGAGGCCCGGATGTGCCGCGCCGGACAGGACCCGGGGTGTGGGTTGTGCGGGGAGGCGCCTGGGACGATCCGGCACGTGGCTGCGGGGTGTGGGATGCTGGCAGGGGGGGCCTGCGTGGAGCGCCATGGCCAGGTGGCTGGCGTGGTCTGCCGAGGCATCTGTGCGGAGTGTGGACTGGGGGCCCCGGGGTCGGAGTGGGGGGCACCTCCGAGGGTGGTGGAGGGTGGCGGAGCGGGGATCCTGTGGGACTTCCGGATCCAGACTGGCGTGATGGTGGTGGCGAGCCAGCCAGATGTCGTGGTCGTGGATGGGGGGCGGAGGAGGGCCGTTGTGGTGGATGTGGCGGTCCCAGGTGGTGGAGGCATCGGGAGGGGGGAGCATGGGGGGCTCGGGGGGTACCAGGGGCTCGGGGAGGGGCTGGGGAGGGCCTGGGGGGTGGGGGTGGCGGTCGTGCCTGTGGTGGTCGGGGCGCTCGGGGCAGTGACCCCCGGACTGGATGGGTGGTTGCGACAGATCCCGGGACCAGCGTCGGACATCTCGGTCCGGAGGTGTGCGGTGCTGGGAGCGGCGGGGGTACTGCGCGGGGCCCTCGGGCTTCCTGGCCTCTGGTGGAGGACCCGAGCTGAATGAGGGACGGACACCACCCGAGGACACCTCCTATTGGCTCCATGATAAGAGCTCCACCCAGCAAAGAATTAACCCTTTAAAACCTGATTCTGAGCTTTCACAATTATTTACCGCCATTTGCGTAATATCTACAGTATACAGAAGGAATCAAGCAATTTTTACCAATGTATCTGTAGGTGATGTTTATTTATTATGTACACAGAGATAAAGAGTAATGGCACAGCTCTGCAGTATCTTTCCACTTTTATATATGTATGCTATACTAAATAAAATGAATAGGGCACCATATAATGCAACAGTTATGCAACTCCCTAAATAATGATGTGAATTTTCAGTTGTTGCTAAATCAGTTAGGATGTTATAATTTGTGGTGTAGATGCGAATTTAGGAGAGCAGGACAATATATCGCATTGCAATTGGAGCAGCAGCTTGGTTGATGATGTCCCCAAACCGGCTCATCTATTATATTTGTCGTGCAATACAATGAAAATGAGCACAATTGCAAAACATAGGCTTCTTATATTTTAAAATAAAATAATCACATGTTTACCGTTCTGGGGTTTCTACAATCATGAATGGAGGCATTATTTACAGCAGGTTGATGTTGTTGTTGTTGTTGTCGACCCCACCCGTGCCCCGACATTGGGGGACCGGGCCCTCACTCCGTCTCCCGGATCCCCAGACCCCCCTCCTCCGCCCAGCGGGCGAGCAGGGCCGCCACTCCGCTTGGGTTTCGCCAGAGGTCCTCCGGAGTCAGTGTGGTGGGTATGTTTGTGCAGGTGAACAGGTGTTGTGTGTCGTGCACTTGCGTGCCGCATAGCGCACAGAGTGGTGTTGGGTGTGTGTCCGGTGTAATGTTGTGTAGGTAGGAGTGGAGGGCTGGTGATTTGTTGGTTCGGAGTTGTGCTAGGAGTTGTCTGGTTCTGTGTGGTAGGTCTTGCTCTGATGGGTCTATTTCTGGTGCTGGTGCATGTATTACTTTGTTGTGTTGTCTGGTGTCCAAGTGTGTTTGTACAAAGTGGGTGTGTATGTCTTTCATGTTCTGTTTTATGGTGTCGTTGTTGGTGTCCTGTGGTGCTGTGTCTTTGTTGTGTGTGTAGTTGTTGTTGTGGAAGATTGTTTGTTTCTTTTGTCTGGGTGGTGGTGGTTGTTGAGTGAGTGGGTGTAGTGGGTGGGTTGGGTGTTGGGCTTTTTGTCTGATTTGCGATGCGTGTAGTTTTAGATGGGTGTTCAGTGGGAGAGTTTTTGTTTCCTCATGCAAGTCTTGTATGTTTGTGTCTTGTGTGCATCCTGTTGCTATTCTGAGTGCGGTGTTCTGTGTGGTCTGGAGTTTTGTCTTGTTTGTGTCCGATAGTGTTGGTGACCATATAGTGTTTGCGTATTCGAGGCGTGTGAGTGTGGTTGCTTTGTATGTGGTGAGTATAGTTTCTTTGGATTTTCCCCAGTGAGTGGTTGTTAAGGCTTTAAGTATTTTGTTTGATTGCTTGGCGCGGGTTAGAGTGTGTTGTGTGTGTTTTGAGAAGGTGAGTTTGGGGTCCCATGAGCCTGTTGCTGTATTCTGCCGGATCCGGTGTGAACAGAGTGGTGGTGGTTTTGTCTGCGTTGAGTGTGAGTTGGTTCTGTTTTGTCCAGTTGTATATGTCGTGGAGATATTTTTGTACTTGTTGTTGTGCCTGTTGTGGTTTGACATGTGTGGATAGAATGGTGATGTCGTCTGCATATGTAACTGTGTGTACATTTGGAGGTGGTTGTGGTAAGTCTGCCATGTATATGTTGAATAGTGTTGGTGAAAGTACTCCCCCTGTGGTACCCCCGTTTTCGTGTTTCTGTGTTCTGATGTTTCCCCTCGGTATTGAGTGTATTGTCTGCGTCCCCTTATGTAGTTGAAGATGTATTTGATGATGATGTTTGGGGTGTTAGTGTTGTTGAGTTTGTTTGTGAGTGTGTGTAGGTTTACCGTGTCAAAGGCTTTGGACATGTCTAGGGCTATGGCAACTGTTCGTTGTGGTGGTTTTTGTTGATTGAAACCTGTGGCTATGATGTTGTGTATGTGGTGTAGTGCTGTGGTTGTGGAGTGTTGTTTTCGGAAGCCGTGTTGGTGAGAGGGTAGTTGAGTGTTGTTGGTAATGAAGGGTAGTATCACCTTTTCCATTGTTTTGGCTATTGGGCTGAGTAGTGCTATTGGTCTGTAGGATGGGCCGAGTGCGTGGATTTTGTTGGGTTTTGGTATTGGGATTATTTTTGCAGTCTTCCATATTGCGGGGATGGTGTTGGTGTTGAGTGATGTGTTGTAAGTGTATGTGAGTAGTGTTATTGCTTTGGGGCCTAGGTGTTTCAGATGTCTGATGTTTATGTTGTCTGGGCCTGTGGAGTTGTTGCTTTTGGAGCGTTGTAGTGCTTGTTTGACTTGTTGTTCTGTGATGGTTATGGGCGTGGTGTTGAGTTTTCGTATTTTGCGTTGTAGTTGTCTGTATGTTCTGTTGGTTTTGTGTTGTATTATGTTGGTGAATTGTTTGTTGAATGCTCGTGCTTTCTGTTTGTTGGATATTGCCGTGTGTTGTCCGAACTGTATTGTGGTGTTTTCTGGTGCTTTTTGTTCTTTGTTTGATAGTCTTGTTACTGTGTTCCAGAGTATGTGTTGTTTGTGTCTGTGGTTCCATGCATCCGTTAAGTGTTCTTTCCATAGCTCTTGTTTGTGTTTTTGGATTTGTGTGTCTATTTCTTTGTTTAGGTCTGTGATGCGTGGGTCTTGGTGGTTTTGTTGTCTGATGTCGTTTCTTTGGCTGATGAGTGTTCTGATGTGTTGTGGTAGGAGAAGTGATTTGCTTTTTATTTTTCCGTGGGGTATGTGGTGTTTGTCTGCTGTAAGTATGAGGTTTGTGAGCATGGTGTTGGCTGTGTGGATGTTGTCAGGTATGGTTATGTTCTCCAGTGCTGATTCTATTTCAGAGGTGTATCCTTCCCAGTCTGCTTTCCTGTAATTTGTGTAAGTTTGAAGGTGTTGTTGTAGGCGGAAAGGAGCACGCGTGTTGTGTGTGATTTTGATAGGAAGGTGGTCTGAACTGAGTGCGTGTATTGTGGTCCATGTTGTTCTGTTTGTGATGCTGTTGCTGGCTGTTGTGATGTCCGGTGATGTTGGTTGTTGGTTGATGTTTGTAGGCTTTCTGGTAGGTGTGTTTGCGTTTAGAGTGATTTGTTGGGAGTTCTGTAGTATGTCTGCAATGAGGGTGCCTCTGTGGTCGTCGTAGGGAGAGTGCCATTGTGTTGAGTGAGCGTTGATGTCTGCGGTTAGAATGGTGTTGTTCAGCGAGTTTATGTATTGGAAGGTGTTGGTGATGTCTGTGTCTTCTGTGGCGTGGTCTGGTCGGGTGGTATCTCTGGGGGGTATATACATGTTGCATATGTGTAGTCTTTTGTGGTTGGTTATGTGAATCTTTACGGTTTGAATTTCTGTAGTGTTGGTGTTAATGTTGTTGGGGATGTTCATGGGAGTGAATGTGACTGATTTGTGAATGTATGTGAGCAGTCCTCCTCCTCCCTTGTGTTCTCTGTCTTTCCTAATGCTGGTGTAGTTGGTGAGACGAGGTGTGTTGTGTTGTTTTTCTAGTTTGGTTTCTTGTATGGTGATGATGTCTGCGTGCTGTTGTGAGGCGAGTTCTTCTAGTTCTGTTTTCTTGTTTTGGATGCCGTTGATGTTTATTTGTAGTATGGTCAGTGTGTGTTTGTTGTTTTTGTTGGTGGGTGTTGTTCTTTGTGGGTTGTTCGGGGGTTGTGGTGTTGGGGTGTTTGTTGTTTGCGTGTGTGTTCTGCATGTCCACGTGTTTGTGTATTGGCGGGTGGTGATGCCGGAGCAATGTCTGTGTATCCAGTGTGGGTGTGTTGAGTTGCATCTGAGTGAGGTTTGTCTGCGTGTGATGATTCTATTGCAGCTATTGCAGGTCCAGGTTTGGGGGGGTGGTCTTGTGTTTGTTGTATCTCTGTTGGAGTTGTCTGTCCGTGTTGCCTTTGAGGGTAGTGTTGGTGAGGCGAGTGTGTTGTTTTGGTCTGTTTGTGCTCTGCTGCCTGTTGGTGTCCTACGAGGTGTTGTTGTTCGTGGTGGTGTTTTGGGATGTAGTCTGCATTTCCATGTTATGTTGTATTGTCTAGTGTTTATGTTTGTACAATGTTTGTGTACCCAGTGTGGTGTGTGGTGGTTGCATCTGAAGGATGTCTGTCTTCTTGTAATCTGTTGTGTGCAAATGTCGCATGTCCAGGTAGTTTGTTGTGTGTGTGTTTGTTGCGTGCGTGAGAGTGTCTGTGTGGGCCCCGGATTTGTCTCTATGTCCCCCGCCTGGAGCAAAAGGTCCGCCCGCCACCCTGCCAGGTTCAGGGGGCGGTTAGCCGAAAAAAAAAAAAAACGGCCGTAAGGGCACCCCGTTCGGGGTGCAGGGATTGGTTCCTTGATTTGTCCCCCCGTTCGGGGGGAACCCTCCAACTGCGAGTAAGCCAAGGAGTTTGGAGGTACAGCAGGTTGACAGCAGTGTGATCGAGCAGATTAGATAGAGTAGAATTTGAATGGGGCTTCACTGATTTATTTCATACAATTCATATCTAAAACACAGTTGAAAAATATTTGATTGTTAAAATATTTAAATACAAGAACTATATCAAGAAATTAACAAAACATAGTTTTTTTTAGTTAGGAGAAAAGTCTAAAAACATATCACAAATGACAAACGTTGTGCCTCTCCTCCTCCTGTTCTTCAATGAAGCTGATCACCCTCCAGCTCCCGTTAGAAACATCGTGCTGCTGAAGGTGTGCCGGCAGAATGGTTGTGATACAGGAGGTGCTGTGGACTCTCCCAGAAACGAGGACCTAGTTTAGTTGTAGATCCAGTAAAACATAGTGCAAATGTGACATTATTTATAATGCACAGTTACAGTCTTGTGAATATTAAAAAATGTACTTCATGTAATGCAGGAAGCGAATATTTCAAACGAACTAAGGCAGCAAACAGTAAGAGCAAAATCGTGTTCCAAACATTAACTCTTTTTTTAAATGTCAATTAGCTTGTGAGTAATAAGACAAAATGTGACTGTCAGACAGAGAACTGTCAGAGCAAACGGCAGATTTTAGAAAGTCCTGCCGAAATAAATCTGCACCCGACTGCGACTGTCAGCGTTGAACTGCCGCCATTGCTGTCAGTCAGACACATCTCCAAAATTGTTGGAGCAAATTTTTAAGCAGGCTTCATCTTGATAAATTGACCACGTATTTGACATTTACACCATAACGTTACCGCCTAAAATAATCGTAAAACAAAATTTTGTGTAACAACAAGAGTAATATGTACCCCAAAAGCTTTCAAAGCATCTGAAAGTTTTCTCCTCCGTTTTTGTTGGGGCTTGGCTCGAAATGCATCATGATTGGCCGCCCGAAGTCCACGTGTCTGTCGGACGTGCTCTCATTGGTCTACAATACCATCACGGATGAATAAATACTCAAAGGGCTTGCCAGGCAAGCCCTTTGAACCCTTTAAATACTCAATGGGCTTGCCTGGCAAGCCCTTTGAGTATTTATTCCATATTGCCCACTAGTTCACTAGTAAGGTCATTTTGACGCTTACTAGTGAACATGTAAGGCCATAAATGTGCCCACTAGTTCACTAGTAAGATCATTTTGAGGCTTACTAGTTGACATGTAAGCCACAAAACGCCCGCTAGTTCACTAGTAAGATAATTTTGAGGCTTCTAGTGAACATGTAAGCCACAGAACGCCCACTAGTTCACTAGTAAGATCATTTTGACGCTTACTAGTGAACATGTAAGCCACAAAACGCTCACTAGTTCACTAGTAAGGTCATTTTGACGCTTACTAGTGAACATGTAAGCCACAAAACGCTCACTAGTTTACTAGTAAGGTCATTTTGACGCTTACTAGTGAACATGTAAGCCACAAAACGCTCACTAGTTCACTAGTAAGGTCATTTTGACGCTTACTAGTGAACATGTAAGCCGCAAAACGCCCACTAGTTCACTAATAAGATTATTTTGACGCTTACTACTGAACATTTAAGGCCATAAATGTGCCCACTAGTTCACTGGTAAGATGATTTTGACGCTTACTAGTGAACATGTAAGGCCATAAATGTGCCCACTTGTAGTGCTAGTGACATTACACTGTACTTGCATTAAATGCAAATAAGGATGATTACGAAAACATGTAACGGTATCCTATTGGCTGTACGTTTCAAAATGGTGTCATCCCACCAGTCAGGGCTCATGATTTTGGAAATTCTGTGCCCACTTAGTTTTTTAAAACAACAATGGCGGACAGTGTCCTGAGACGTATTCGGCGAAGGTGCAGGGCAATAGAGAGTGCCTGTCATCAAGGGTCTGCCGGTGAAAGTGAAGCACGCGCGATAAACATTTCAATTGCTAATTTAAGAAGAGTTAGTGACCAGTTTAGCGCTGATACTATTCAAAGTTTGATTCAAAGTCCAATAGATCTCCGATCTGTCATCATTGCGGGACCCACTCCTAATGGTGGACGTGTTTGTTCCCATGTGGCACATCGTTTGCACACAGGTAAAATGGCTACCATTTTTTGTCATTGGTTTTTCGTATGTATTTTTATTCGAACTACACACGGGTTTTACTGACGACTTGCTGTGACTTACCTTCTATCACCCTGTCAAACGTCGTTTTATACCAGTGGTTTTCCTGCAAATCAGTAGACTATTAAGTAACGCGATGGCTGTACACTTTTAAGCAATAACTAGTGATCTTTTAGTTATTCAATTATAAGTTTGAATTATTTTTTTCTTGAGTAAAATGGTTAGAGAAAATAGCTGCTCGTGGTTTTGAAGCTGCATATACTTTTATGTACATCTGTGTCTATATGCCTGTACTGTATACAGTATATAAAAAACACGTAGTGATTCGTTTGCTTGAATTCCTTAATCCTTTTATTTCCATACTTTAGGTAGACGAGGAAGACCAGCACTTGACATTACAAGTGATCAAATTGAACTGCTCCCCACTCAGGGCTTTACAGTGAGAGCCATCACGGGGATGTTGGGTTGTTCCTCTTCATACCTGCATAAAAAAAATGACGTTTTTTTCAGATTTCAGCCAGAAATAGATTTACTCCCATTCATGATGTTGACCTGGAGGAGCATGTCAGAAGATTGCACAGCCAATTTCCCAGATCAGGCTCGAAAGCAAGTGTTCTGCTACATACTCTTGTCCCTTCATGTATATATCATTATATTCATTGTGAAAGTGTACTTTCTTTATTGTGTTGTTTTATGAACCTGTTGCAGATGATGAGGGCATACCTGCGTGCTGATGGTATTGTAGTACAAAGAAAAAGAGTTCGAGAAATCCTCAACCGTATTGAGCCAGCTGCTGCAGCCCAGAGATGGAGCCAGACTGTGGCTAGAAGAACATACTATGTGCCATTCCCCAATAGTTTATGGCACATAGATGGGCATATGCGTCTCATTCGGTAATAAGGGATCATCTTATATTTGTACTCGTGGGAGCATTAGAAAGCCATATTGTATGGACAGCACAGATTAAATTGAATTTTATCATTTGTATATCCAAGTTACACAAACTCCAAATTGCCTCCATGTAGTCTTAAGTGCACAGCAATACCTTCTCTACCGAGATGATATTTCAAACAAGATATGAAACTTGATTGTTTTCTTGTATTTAATCATTATTCTTTTCATGTTTGTTTTACAGGTGGGTGTTTGTGACACATGCCGGAATTGATGGGAATTCCAGGCTAATAACGTACCTTCAACTGGAGCACAGACAACACAGCTTTGACAGTGTTGAAATATTTTGTCCAAGCCACCTGCCTGTATGGGTTACCCTCCAGAGTAAGATCCGACCATGGTGGTGAAAACACTGGTTGCTCTTTTAATGAACCTACTGCAGGGACAAGACACCAAAATTATTTCTAGCTCCAGCCAACACCCCCTCACAATTTACTCACACCTCCCATGGCCTGATTATCCACCAACAGGGGCCCTTTTTGGATTATCATTTTGGCATAGGAACTTTCCTTTCCTATCCTAACCGAGTGAGATGAGCCGGTAGCACCTGGAGCAAAGATCGTCTAAATTTTAATAATGCTTAGGAAAGGTTCTGACCATCCTTTACGAAAGGAAAGGAGATATATTATGCAGCAGGAATATTTAAAGGGGAAGTCTTTTTTTATGTTGTTGTTGTTGTTGTTGTCGACCCCACCCGTGCCCCGACATTGGGGGACCGGGCCCTCACTCCGTCTCCCGGATCCCCAGACCCCCCTCCTCCGCCCAGCGGGCGAGCAGGGCCGCCACTCCACTTGGGTTTCGCCAGAGGTCTTCCGGAGTCAGTGTGGTGGGTATGTTTGTGCAGGTGAACAGGTGTTGTGTGTCGTGCACTTGCGTGCCGCATAGCGCACAGAGTGGTGTTGGGTGTGTGTCCGGTGTAATGTTGTGTAGGTAGGAGTGGAGGGCTGGTGATTTGTTGGTTCGGAGTTGTGCTAGGAGTTGTCTGGTTCTGTGTGGTAGGTCTTGCTCTGATGGGTCTATTTCTGGTGCTGGTGCATGTATTACTTTGTTGTGTTGTCTGGTGTCCAAGTGTGTTTGTACAAAGTGGGTGTGTATGTCTTTCATGTTCTGTTTTATGGTGTCGTTGTTGGTGTCCTGTGGTGCTGTGTCTTTGTTGTGTGTGTAGTTGTTGTTGTGGAAGATTGTTTGTTTCTTTTGTCTGGGTGGTGGTGGTTGTTGAGTGAGTGGGTGTAGTGGGTGGGTTGGGTGTTGGGCTTTTTGTCTGATTTGCGATGCGTGTAGTTTTAGATGAATGTTCAGTGGGAGAGTTTTTGTTTCCTCATGCAAGTGTTGTATGTTTGTGTCTTGTGTGCATCCTGTTGCTATTCTGAGTGCTGTGTTCTGTGTGGTCTGGAGTTTTGTCTTGTTTGTGTCCGATAGTGTTGGTGACCATATAGTGTTTGCGTATTCGAGGCGTGTGAGTGTGGTTGCTTTGTATGTGGTGAGTATAGTTTCTTCTTCTTCTAGGTGTGTTTGCGTTTAGAGTGATTTGTTGGGAGTTCTGTAGTATGTCTGCAATGAGGGTGCCTCTGTGGTCGTCGTAGGGAGAGTGCCATTGTGTTGAGTGAGCGTTGATGTCTGCGGTTAGAATGGTGTTGTTCAGCGAGTTTATGTATTGGAAGGTGTTGGTGATGTCTGTGTCTTCTGTGGCGTGGTCTGGTCGGGTGGTATCTCTGGGGGGTATATACATGTTGCATATGTGTAGTCTTTTGTGGTTGGTTATGTGAATCTTTACGGTTTGAATTTCTGTAGTGTTGGTGTTAATGTTGTTGGGGATGTTCATGGGAGTGAATGTGACTGATTTGTGAATGTATGTGAGCAGTCCTCCTCCTCCCTTGTGTTCTCTGTCTTTCCTAATGCTGGTGTAGTTGGTGAGACGAGGTGTGTTGTGTTGTTTTTCTAGTTTGGTTTCTTGTATGGTGATGCATGCACATGCACATGCACAGACCCTTCAGTCAGTGCCAGTCAACATACAGCTTATTTTAATTGTACATTGGCGTATGGCTCGACTAAAACCAGGAAATGGAGGTGTGCGGCAAAGTTTTTTGCTGCATCGCTGGGAAATAATCAGTTGACAATGACAAAACGGCCCCGCTCAGCCCCAGACAACCGGCACTTTCGAACCACCTCCAAGATCGTTATTAGTTCCGAGTGAAAAAGAAGTCACAGTATTTCTGCATTGCCACATATCATTTTGGGGAACACATTCAGAGTGGAAACCTGAATACAAAACTGAAACTACTTTAATTAAATGTGACAAAATAATGACATACTCTAACAATGTGTTTCATTTTTATTTTTAACTCTGTCTCTGAATTAAATAATTTCCTGTGATCAATCATTGTTAAATCAAGGATAGGGAGGGAAATTTAAAGAATGCAGATACATTCATGTTTCACTTTAGAGCAGTGTATAATGCTAGGTTATCTATCAAATAATAACATAACCCCAAATGTAAATAAAAATGTTTGTTCTAAACATTATTTGAATGGGTTACCATGGCAGAAGACCGAAGTTGTGTGCTTTATATAACTGCATGACATGACCGGAACACCTCACCGGGGAGGCGCTCAGGAGGCATCCGAATCAGATGCCCAAGCCACCTCATCTGGCTCCTCTCGATGTGGAGGAGAAGCGGCTCGACTCTGAGCCTCTCCCGGATGACCGAGCTTCTCACCTTATCTCTAAGGGAGAGCCCGGACACCCTGCGGAGAAAACTCATTTCAGCCGCTTGTATCCGGGATCTCGTTCTTTCGGTCACGACCCATAGCTCGTGACCATAGGTGAGGGTTGGGACGTAGATCGACCGGTAAATTGAGAGCTTCGCCCTTTGGCTCAGCTCCTTCTTCACCACGACAGACCGATACAACGTCCGCATCACAGCAGACGCTGCACCGATCCGCCTGTCGATCTCCCGCTCCCTCCTACCCCCACTCGTGAACAAGACCCCAAGATACTTGAACTCCTCCACTTGGGGTAAGATCTCCTCCCCGACCCGGAGGGGGCACTCCACCCTTTTCCGACTGAGGACCATGGTTTCAGATTTGGAGGTGCTGATTTTCATCCCAACCGCTTCACACTCGGCTGCGAAACGCTCCAGTGAGAGTTGGAGAGCCCCGTTTGAAGGAGCCAACAGCACCACATCATCTGCAAAAAGCAGGGATGTAATACTGAGGCCCCCAAAACGGACCCCCTCAACGCTTCGGCTGCGCCTAGAAATTCTGTCCATAAAGGTTATGAACAGAATCGGCGACAAAGGGCAGCCTTGGCGGAGTCCTACCCTCACTGGAAACGATTCCGACTTACTGCCGGCAATGCGAACCAAACTCTGACATCGGTGGTATAGTGACCGAACAGCCCGTATCAGGGGGTTCGGTACCCCATACCCACGAAGCACCCCCCACAGAACTCCCCGAGGGACACGGTCAAACGCCTTCTCCAAGTCCACAAAACACATGTAGACTGGTTGGGCGAATTCCCACATACCCTCAAGGACCCTGCTAAGGGTGTAGAGCTGGTCCACTGTTCCACGGCCGGGACGAAAACCACACTGCAACTCCTCAATCTGAGGCTCGACTTCCTGACGGACCCTCCTCTCCAGCACCCCTGAATAGACCTTACCAGGGAGGCTGAGGAGTGTGATCCCTCTGTAGTTGGAACACACCCTCCGGTCCCCCTTTTTAAAAAGAGGGACTACCACCCCGGTCTGCCAATCCAGAGGCACTCTCCCCGTTGACCACGCGATGTTGCAGAGGCGTGTCAACCAGGACAGCCCCACAACATCCAGAGCCTTGAGGAACTCCGGGCGGATCTCATCCACCCCCGGGGCCTTGCCACCGAGGAGCTTTTTAACCACATCGGTGACTTCAACCACAGAGATAGGAGAGCCCACCTCAGAGTCCCCAGGCTCTGCTTCCTCAAAGGAAGGCGTGTTGGTGGAGTTGAGGAGGTCTTCGAAGTACTCTGCCCACCGGTTCACAACGTCCCGAGTCGAAGTCAGCAGCGCCCCATCCCCACTGTACACAGTGTTAGTGGTGCACTGCTTCCCCCTCCTGAGACGTCGGATGGTGGACCAGAATTTCCTCGAAGCCGTCCGGAAGTCGGCTCCCATGGCCTCACCGAACTCTTCCCACGCTCGGGTTTTTGCCTCGGTGACCACCGAAGCCGCGGTCCGCTTGGCCAGTCGATACCCGTCAGCTGCCTCTGGGGTCCCACAGGCCATAAAGGCTCGATAGGACTCCTTCTTCAGCTTGACAGCATCCCTTACTGCCGGTGTCCACCAGCGAGTACGAGGATTGCCGCCACGACAGGCACCAACCACCTTACGGCCACAACTCAGATTGGCCGCCTCAACAATAGAGGCACGGAACATGGTCCACTCGGACTCAATGTCCCCCGTCTCCCCCGGAACATGGGAAAAGCTCTGTCGGAGGTGGGAGTTGAAACTCCTTTTAACAATACATTTAATAAATACTTTAATCAACCGTGATCTCACCATGTATTATAATTCATTATTTTAAACGTAAGAAACCATATATCACAAACATATCAAGTCGACCCGAACAAAAGAACTACAACTCCCAACTTTCCAAACCGGAAGTGGAGCGCCGGCATGATTAAGCCCAGCTGCAACGCAATGTACTTCGTTCAAAATCAAATTACGGCTGGACAAACATGAAAACTATGCATAATGAGTTAAATAAAGACACCACTGTTTTAACAACACTTTAGCCCACGCTGTTTACATTGCCGATTGCGAGCGGTAATGACTGTGATTACAAACAAAGCACAACGGACATAATGCAAAGCAGACAAACAAAGCAACCGGTCATGATCAATCTAAAGCTAACTTTAGATTTCTGTTAAATAAAAGTACAAGCGTAGCTTATCATTGGGCCATGCCGACGAAGAAGCGAGTGTTTTCACTAACGCAACATAATGCGACTCTGCTTTTTATACCTCGCGCGAACGGTCGCCTGTCAGTGGCAGCTTCGCCCCTCTTAAAGCGTCAGGTGAATCCAACAGTGGCTGTCAAATGGCTTGACTTAGGATACCAACCATTACCAAGATAGCTCCTCCATTTCACTAATGGAGTCTTCCCTGTGATGCCAACACATGCCAAACCAGTTGCTGTATTGCATGTTTTGCCTAAAGCAGTCTTCCTCAACTGGCGGACCGCAATCCACGACCGGACCGCTGACCTCCTCTGCCCGAGCCTTCTCTGTCCAGACCCACGGCAAATTGTATCAAATAAAAAATTATCAAGTGATTTTTATGTTATACATTTTATATGTTTGGACTATAATCTGCGCATTACCGCGATCGCTTGTTAAAATTATCTGTTGTATTTGCGTGCACCAACAAATGCAATGCAGAGGACCGCAGCAGCGCGACTTTGTGTGTATAATGTTTGACTAACTGGAGACCCTGTCTGAGGAGGGCATGTGGCGATAACGATGCGCTGATTGGCTCCTCTGAAATGAAGGTATGCCCACACATATGCGTTAGCATTTACGATGCCCTGATTGGCTCATTTGAATTTTAGGTGCCCATACCTAAGCGTCAGCATATACTATGCGCTGATTGGCCCATTTGAATTTACGGTGTGCCCATACCTAAGCGTCAGCATATACGATACGCTGATTGGCTCATTTGAATTTAAGGCGTGCCCATACATAACCGTCGGCACGCGTCTATCCCAATACACACGCGTTTTGGCAAGACTGGTGAAAAGACGCTACCTCCGTTCTTGGCTAACCTGCCGGTTGATCTCTTCCGCGTTCGCTCGCTCCCTTCACGGAAGCGCCGCCGCCGCCGCCGCAGCAAACGCAGTGGTCAGCTTGTGAAGCTAAAACGGAATCTGAGACAAACTTCGATCGCTCCGGCGTGGTGTGCCCTCGACCCCGTCGCCTCGTGCTTGCTAACGGTCGTTGGCTCTCCCAACGCGCCTTTCTCGCACCCCGGCGCGCCCCGGCCCCCGGACCCCGAAAGCAGGATGCGAGGGGGGACGGCGGAGGCGACGGCGGCGGCGCCGGCGACGTTCGAAGGCGGCCCGCGGGGAGAGGCGCGGGGCCGGGATGGCGTGAGGGGGACGGGCGTGTGGGGGGTACGGTGCCGGTCGTTGGCCGGTAGCCTGCTCCCCCCCGCCCCGACCGCGAAGCGCCACCCGGCCCCGGCGGCCCGACCCCGCGATGCCGTCGGCGGCGGCGCCGGCGCACCCCGGCGCGCCCCGGCCCCCGGACCACGAAAGCAGGAAGCGCCGAGTGCGCGGGGGGGGCGGCGGAGGCGACGGCGGCGGCGGTGGCGACGTTCGAAGGCGGCCCGCGGGGAGAGGCGCGGGGCCGGGACGGCGTGAGGGGGACGGGCGTGCGGTGGGTACGGTGCCGGTCGTTGGCCGGTCGCCTGCTCGTCCCGCACCCCGACCCCGAAGCGCCCCCCGGCCCCCGCGGCCCGACCCCGCGATGCCGTCGGCGGCGGCGCCGGCGCACCCCGTCGCGCCCCGGCACTCCCGTCGCCCGGAGCGCGACCGACCTCGATGGGCGGCGGCGGCCGCCGGCGGAAAGCCTCGGCTGGCCGCCGGCGTCGCCGTTCGCCCTGCCTACGCCCCCGTTGCTACTTCCACAAGGATCGCGTTGTTAAACGCCCGGTCGCTGACGAACAAGACCGATATTCCGAGGGAGTATTTCCTTTCTATGACTTGGATTTTCTGTGTCTTACGGAGACTTCGGCAGGTACTGGTGAGTACAACGCTTTGATTGAATTGTTACCACCTGACTGTGGTTTCCTCGATACCCCGAGGACATGTTATATTATTAAAATCCCCCATTAAGAGGATACGATCATATCTCAGCCTGATTTCCGCAAGAAAGGTTGAAAATTTGCTTTAAAAGTCTTTGTTGTATTTATGAGGACGGTAAATGACAGCACAAAGCACCGGGAAAACACGACCTCTTCTGATATATTTTTAAGGGGGAGAGGGGATTTGAAAAGAGGAATTGTACACATGAAAATGATATTTTTGTTTTCATGTTTAGTATTTATTTTGGTAAAATTAGTGTTTTGTTTTTGTTAAAGTAAGGGAAAAAACACAACTACTGTTTAACAAAGTTAAAGTAAAAATGTCTTATTTCCCTGAAAGGGCTATTTGTATTATTAAGCAGGCACAACTTAACAAAATAAAAGAGTTCCTGTGCCTCAACACAATACCTCTCATTATTTGCTGTGTACTGGCAAAGTGAATAATTGTTATTTTCATGCACCCCATTATTGATTTGTTGTGAGGAGTGTTGATTTGTATAAGCTTGGCTTTACCATACTAAATGGGCATATAGCCCTGCTACCCGTGATTCCCGTGCATGGAATCAGACCTTGGTCTTATTAAAAAAAACAAAAGTGGACCTACAGCATTTTTAGTTGATGACCACTGGCCTAAAGTAACCAACCATTAGATCATGCTGCAACAGCGGATAGAGGTTACCTTAAAAAGAAAAAAAACTTCAGTAACTTTTTAATGCCTTTGAAAATTATACATTTTTTAAAAAGTATTTACAGTATGTGAACTGAATAAAAAAGTTACTCATTAAGGTCAAAGTAAAATTAGATATAATATGTTGTGGTCACTTAACAGTCCTGAGGTCGGTTGTTAGAATCCGAGCTTGGGCCTCCAGAAGTTTGCATGCACTCTCCATGTTTGTTGGGATTTTATGCCAGTACTCTGGCTTCCTCCTGCATTCCAAAACCACACTTTTTGGGTTAATTGAAAACTAAACAAATCCTTAGGTGTGAATGGATGTTTGTCGATAAGTGCCCTGCAATAGAGAGGCGACCAGGGTTTATCATGCCTATCATCGGGATTGAGCTGGGATAGGATCCAGGTCACCTGTGACTCTCATGAGCAGTATAGAAAATAGATGAACGAATGTTACAGTTGTTTCCTTCAATTTACACACCTTAGGCAAGTTATAAAATCATTTCCAGAACGTTAAAAAAAAATGGTGTTTTAACACATTTTTTAAATGATCAAACAGAGTTAAAATGTATCATACAGTATATTAAGAGAGAAATATCACCAAAAATAAAAATATTTGTAATCATAACGACTCACGACGGCGATGATGAAGCAGCCATAACACAGTACAGTCCTGTTACAAGGCTGAAATAAAGGTGTTTTCTTTGTAAAAAAAATATGACCAACCTGGTGTTGAAATTGACCATTGAAAATGTCAAGTATGCATGAGCATATAGTACGTCTGCATATAAACATAGTCTCTGTGCTTTTGCATCGGTGACTTTTTTGTTGTTATATTTCTCACAAACATCTTTTTGGTCAGGTGTTGGCTGCTTGTGTTTTTTTTTTCTGTTGCAAACCCGTGTGGCTCCGCCATTGTTGTTTTGGAACTGCAGTGCATCACCATGTCAGCAAGCCACCACTCTGTTAACATTGTATTCCATAGGGAAAGGATGAACGCTGAAGTAATCAGCAATGTTTGTGCTGTATCTCAAGAACACAATAGTCAATCAGGGATTGTATATATTAAAAAAAAAAAAAAAATCCTCCTCTCACCCACCCTCGGGTGCTGTCTGTCCCTCATTCAGCTCGGGTCCTCTACCGGAGGCCAGGAAGCTTGAGGGTTCTGCGCAGTATCCTTGCTGTTCCCAGCACTGCACATTTCTGGACTGAGATGTCCGATGTTGTTCCCGGGATCTGTTGCAACCACTCATCATCTAGTTTGGGGGTCACTGCCGAGTGCTGCGACCACCACAGGCACGACTGTCACCTTTACCTTCCAGGCTCTCTCCAGCTCCTCTCTGAGCCCTTGGGATTTCTCGAGTTTCTCGTGTTCCTTCTTTCTGATGTTTCCATCACTTGGGACCGCTACATCCACTACAACGGCCTTCCTCTGCCCTTTATCTATGATCAGGGTATCTGGTTGGTTCGCCATTACCATCTTGTCAGTCTGGATCTGGAAGTCCCACAGGATCTTCGCTCTGTCATTCTCCACCACCTTCGGAGGTGTTTCCCATTTTGACCATGGGGTTTCCAGTCCATACTCCGCACAGATGTTTCGGTAGACTATGCCAGCCACCTGGTTATGGCGTTCCATATAGGCTTTCCCTGCCAGCACCTTACACCCTGCAGTTATGTGTTAGATCGTCTCAAGTGCCTCTTTGCACAACCTACACCTTGGGTCTTGGCTGGTGTGGTATATCTAGGCCTCGATGGCTCTGGTGCTCAGGGCCTGCTCCTGAGCAGCCAGGATGAGTGCCTCTGTGCTGTCCTTCAGGCCAGCCCTCTCTAGAACTCTGATAGGACTTCTTGAGATTGGCCACGTCAGTTATTGTCCGGTGGTACATCCCGTGTAGGGGCTTGTCCTCCCACGATGGTCCCTCTTCCAGCACCTCATCTTCTGTTCCCCATTGTCTGAGACATTCTCTGAGTACGTCATCCGCTGGTGCCTTCTCCTTGATGTATTTGTGGAGCTTGGATGTTTCATCCTGGACAGTGGCTCTCACACTCACTAGTCCCCGGCCTCCTTCCTTTTGGCTTGCGTACAGTCTCAGGGTGCTGGATTTGGGATGGAACCCTCCATGCATGGTAATGAGCTTTCGGGTCTTAACATCCGTGGTCTGAATCTCTTCCTTTGGCCACCTTATTTTTCCTGCAGGGTATCTGATCACTGGCAAGGGCATAGCTGTTTATTGCCTGGGTCTTATTCTTGCCATTGAGCTGGCTTCTTAGGACTTGCCTCACTCGCTGGAGGTATTTGGCCGTAGCCGCTTTCCTTGTTGCCAGTTCGAGGTTGCCATTGGCTTGTGGTATACCGAGGTACTTGTAGCTGTCCTCAATGTCTGCTATTGTTCCTTCAGGGAGTGAGACGCCTTCAGTGTGGACTACCCTTCCTCTCTTAGTCACCATCCGACTACATTTCTCCAGCCCGAATGACATCCCGATGTCGCTGCTGTAGATCCTGATTGTGTGGATCAGGGAGTCTATGTCCCTTTCGCTCTTAGCAAACAGCTACATGTCATCCTTGTAGAGGAGGTGACTGATTGTAGCTCCATTTCTGAGGCGGTATCCATGGCCTGTCTTGGTGATTACTTGGCTTAGGGGGTTCAGTCCTATGCAGAACAGCAGTGGGGAGAGTGCATCACCTTGGTATATGCCCCATTTGATGGACACTTGGGTAAGTGGCTTGCCATTGGCTTCAAGTGTGGTTTTCCACATCCTCATCAAGTTCGCAACGAAGGCTCTTAGGGTCCTGTTCACCTCATACACATCCAAGCATTCAGTGATCCATGTATGTGGCATCGAGTCATAGGCTTTCTTTTAATCAATCCAGGCTGTGCACAGGTTGGTACATCGGGACCTGCAGTCTTGTGCGACTGTTCTGTCAACCAGGAGCTGATGTTTGGCTCCCCTGGTATCTCTACCAATGCCCTTCCGTGCTTCGCTCTGGATCAGCTCTGTTGTTAGGACCCTGCCACTGAGCGTACACTTTCGCAGGTTGTGTTGCAAACAGCCTGTTTATTCGTCTGGCCTCATTCTCTTTCGTGTACCGCTTTAGGCGGCTGGACAAGGCTTGGAGCCTTTGTTTCGAGTGCTTCATATATGGTCATCTGGATGTACCTCTCAGGATCGGCCTTTTCATCACACCTCTCTGGACCTCAGTCAATTGACTCACATCTTTCCGAGCCGCCTTGATCTTAGCCTCCAACCGTCTTTTCCATGGTCGGTAATGTATCTCATGGCTTCCATGGTTGCTCTTATAGCCAAGCATCTCAAGGATCACTGATGCTGAAGCGTATTATCAGTTCATTTCCGTGATCGTTACGGTAAGGATTGCCCTCAGTGCTGCATTCACACTTTCCAAGAGACTTTCAGGTGGTACTTCACATAGCCGTTGTAATCGGATTCTAGGTTTCCCAGCTTTCATTCTTGCCATGATCTTAGCTTTCAGGTCAGTTGCTGCCTCGCTCAGCATTTCATTCATTGGGGCTGGCCTCCCAATCTCATCATCTGCATTCACTCTGGTATGAACTCCTCCTCTGATCTGGCAGCCTGGGGCCCCTCACTATGGAACCGGCGTTGTACCTCATCAATCTCAAGTTGTGACAGCAGTTGCCGTTTGTGGATGTTGGAACACTGAGTTACGAGTTGTTTCGTGGCCACCCGTGACTGTGGGTTTCGAAGTAACCATTTAGCCCACATTCTCTCCATGTAACCTCTCTGACTAGGCTTGCTTGAGTAGTAGCATTCCAACAGAGCCATGTTATTGCATCTTGCCCATCTCTGCTCCATTTTTCATCAAGGTGCTCTGGTTCCCCAGCACCTGACGCAGACCTTGTTTGGCCGGGCGACGTCTGAGCTGGCATGTCATTCATTTTATTGTCTCTCATCATTGTATGAGGTACGCATTAGCGTGAAGGCTCTTGCCCAAGGACCCACACTGAATGGTGTTATGTGCTCATTTTTTGCCCCAAGTGGGGAGCGGAGGGACGGGCGCTGGGGGGGGGACCATCGTGGTGGGGCGGGCCCCTACGCGGGATGTGCCACCGGACCGTGGCTGAGGTGGCTGATCTCAAGAAGTCCTATCGGTGGCTGGAGGGGACTGGCCTGGGGGACAGCGCAGGGGCGCTCATCCTGGCTGCTCAGGAGCGGGCCTTGGGCGCCGGAGCCGTCGAGGCCCGGATGTGCCGCGCCGGACAGGACCCGGGGTGTGGGTTGTGCGGGGAGGCGCCTGGGACGATCCGGCACGTGGCTGCGGGGTGTGGGATGCTGGCAGGGGGGGCCTGCGTGGAGCGCCATGGCCAGGTGGCTGGCGTGGTCTGCCGAGGCATCTGTGCGGAGTGTGGACTGGGGGCCCCGGGGTCGGAGTGGGGGGCACCTCCGAGGGTGGTGGAGGGTGGCGGAGCGGGGATCCTGTGGGACTTCCGGATCCAGACTGGCGGGATGGTGGTGGCGAGCCAGCCAGATGTCGTGGTCGTGGATGGGGGGCGGAGGAGGGCCGTTGTGGTGGATGTGGCGGTCCCAGGTGGTGGAGGCATCGGGAGGGGGGAGCATGGGGGGCTCGGGGGGTACCAGGGGCTCGGGGAGGGGCTGGGGAGGGCCTGGGGGGTGGGGGTGGCGGTCGTGCCTGTGGTGGTCGGGGCGCTCGGGGCAGTGACCCCCGGACTGGATGGGTGGTTGCGACAGATCCCGGGACCAGCGTCGGACATCTCGGTCCGGAGGTGTGCGGTGCTGGGAGCGGCGGGGGTACTGCGCTGGGCCCTCGGGCTTCCTGGCCTCTGGTGGAGGACCCGAGCTGAATGAGGGACGGACACCACCCGAGGACACCTCCTATTGGCTCCATGATAAGAGCTCCACCCAGCAAAGAATTAACCCTTTAAAACCTGATTCTGAGCTTTCACAATTATTTACCGCCATTTTTTGTAATATCTACAGTATACAGAAGGAATCAAGCAATTTTTACCAATGTATCTGTAGGTGATGTTTATTTATAATGTACACAGAGATAAAGAGTAATGGCACAGCTCTGCAGTATCTTTCCACTTTTATATATGTATGCTATACTAAATAAAATGAATAGGGCACCATATAATGCAACAGTTATGCAACTCCCTAAATAATGATGTGAATTTTCAGTTGTTGCTAAATCAGTTAGGATGTTATAATTTGTGGTGTAGATGCGAATTTAGGAGAGCAGGACAATATATCGCATTGCAATTGGAGCAGCAGCTTGGTTGATGATGTCCCCGAACCGGCTCATCTATTATATTTGTCGTGCAATACAATGAAAATGAGCACAATTGCAAAACATAGGCTTCTTATATTTTAAAATAAAATAATCACATGTTTACCGTTCTGGGGTTTCTACAATCATGAATGGAGGCATTATTTACAGCAGGTTGATGTTGTTGTTGTTGTTGTTGTCGACCCCACCCGTGCCCCGACATTGGGGGACCGGGCCCTCACTCCGTCTCCCGGATCCCCAGACCCCCCTCCGCCGCCCAGCGGGCGAGCAGGGCCGCCACTCCGCTTGGGTTTCGCCAGAGGTCCTCCGGAGTCAGTGTGGTGGGTATGTTTGTGCAGGTGAACAGGTGTTGTGTGTCGTGCACTTGCGTGCCGCATAGCGCACAGAGTGGTGTTGGGTGTGTGTCCGGTGTAATGTTGTGTAGGTAGGAGTGGAGGGCTGGTGATTTGTTGGTTCGGAGTTGTGCTAGGAGTTGTCTGGTTCTGTGTGGTAGGTCTTGCTCTGATGGGTCTATTTCTGGTGCTGGTGCATGTATTACTTTGTTGTGTTGTCTGGTGTCCAAGTGTGTTTGTACAAAGTGGGTGTGTATGTCTTTCATGTTCTGTTTTATGGTGTCGTTGTTGGTGTCCTGTGGTGCTGTGTCTTTGTTGTGTGTGTAGTTGTTGTTGTGGAAGATTGTTTGTTTCTTTTGTCTGGGTGGTGGTGGTTGTTGAGTGAGTGGGTGTAGTGGGTGGGTTGGGTGTTGGGCTTTTTGTCTGATTTGCGATGCGTGTAGTTTTAGATGGATGTTCAGTGGGAGAGTTTTTGTTTCCTCATGCAAGTGTTGTATGTTTGTGTCTTGTGTGCATCCTGTTGCTATTCTGAGTGCTGTGTTCTGTGTGGTCTGAAGTTTTGTCTTGTTTGTGTCCGATAGTGTTGGTGACCATATAGTGTTTGCGTATTCGAGGCGTGTGAGTGTGGTTGCTTTGTATGTGGTGAGTATAGTTTCTTTGGATTTTCCCCAGTGAGTGGTTGTTAAGGCTTTAAGTATTTTGTTTGATTGCTTGGCGCGGGTTAGAGTGTGTTGTGTGTGTTTTGAGAAGGTGAGTTTGGGGTCCCATGTTAATCCCAGTATTTTGGGTTCGCGGACTGTGGGTAGGGTGGTGTTATCTATTTGTAAAGTGAGCCTGTTGCTGTATTCTGCCGGATCCGGTGTGAACAGAGTGGTGGTGGTTTTGTCTGCGTTGAGTGTGAGTTGGTTCTGTTTTGTCCAGTTGTATATGTCGTGGAGATATTTTTGTACTTGTTGTTGTGCCTGTTGTGGTTTGACATGTGTGGATAGAATGGTGATGTCGTCTGCATATGTAACTGTGTGTACATTTGGAGGTGGTTGTGGTAAGTCTGCCATGTATATGTTGAATAGTGTTGGTGAAAGTACTCCCCCCTGTGGTACCCCCGTTTTCGTGTTTCTATGTTCTGATGTTTCCCCCCGGTATTGAGTGTATTGTCTGCGTCCCCTTATGTAGTTGAAGATGTATTTGATGATGATGTTTGGGGTGTTAGTGTTGTTGAGTTTGTTTGTGAGTGTGTGTAGGTTTACCGTGTCAAAGGCTTTGGACATGTCTAGGGCTATGGCAACTGTTCGTTGTGGTGGTTTTTGTTGATTGAAACCTGTGGCTATGATGTTGTGTATGTGGTGTAGTGCTGTGGTTGTGGAGTGTTGTTTTCGGAAGCCGTGTTGGTGAGAGGGTAGTTGAGTGTTGTTGGTAATGAAGGGTAGTATTACCTTTTCCATTGTTTTGGCTATTGGGCTGAGTAGTGCTATTGGTCTGTAGGATGGGCCGAGTGCGTGGTTTTTGTTGGGTTTTGGTATTGGGATTATTTTTGCAGTCTTCCATATTGCGGGGATGGTGTTGGTGTTGAGTGATGTGTTGTAAGTGTGTGTGAGTAGTGTTATTGCTTTGGGGCCTAGGTGTTTCAGATGTCTGATGTTTATGTTGTCTGGGCCTGTGGAGTTGTTGCTTTTGGAGCGTTGCAGTGCTTGTTTGACTTGTTGTTCTGTGATGGTTATGGGCGTGGTGTTGAGTTTTCGTATTTTGCGTTGTAGTTGTCTGTATGTTCTGTTGGTTTTGTGTTGTATTATGTTGGTGAATTGTTTGTTGAATGCTTGTGCTTTCTGTTTGTTGGATATTGCCGTGTGTTGTCCGAACTGTATTGTGGTGTTTTCTGGTGCTTTTTGTTCTTTGTTAGATAGTCTTGTTACTGTGTTCCAGAGTATGTATTGTTTGTGTCTGTGGTTCCATGCATCCGTTAAGTGTTCTTTCCATAGCTCTTGTTTGTGTTTTTGGATTTGTGTGTCTATTTCTTTGTTTAGGTCTGTGATGCGTGGGTCTTGGTGGTTTTGTTGTCTGATGTCGTTTCTTTGGCTGATGAGTGTTCTGATGTGTTGTGGTAGGAGAAGTGATTTGCTTTTTATTTTTCCGTGGGGTATGTGGTGTTTGTCTGCTGTAAGTATGAGGTTTGTGAGCATGGTGTTGGCTGTGTGGATGTTGTCAGGTATGGTTATGTTCTCCAGTGCTGATTCTATTTCAGAGGTGTATCCTTCCCAGTCTGCTTTCCTGTAATTTGTGTAAGTTTGAAGGTGTTGTTGTAGGCGGAAAGGAGCACGCGTGTTGTGTGTGATTTTGATAGGAAGGTGGTCTGAACTGAGTGCGTGTATTGTGGTCCATGTTGTTCTGTTTGTGATGCTGTTGCTGGCTGTTGTGATGTCCGGTGATGTTGGTTGTTGGTTGATGTTTGTAGGTTTTCTGGTAGGTGTGTTTGCGTTTAGAGTGATTTGTTGGGAGTTCTGTAGTATGTCTGCAATGAGGGTGCCTCTGTGGTCGTCGTAGGGAGAGTGCCATTGTGTTGAGTGAGCGTTGATGTCTGCGGTTAGAATGGTGTTGTTCAGCGAGTTTATGTATTGGAAGGTGTTGGTGATGTCTGTGTCTTCTGTGGCGTGGTCTGGTCGGGTGGTATCTCTGGGGGGTATATACATGTTGCATATGTGTAGTCTTTTGTGGTTGGTTATGTGAATCTTTACGGTTTGAATTTCTGTAGTGTTGGTGTTAATGTTGTTGGGGATGTTCATGGGAGTGAATGTGACTGATTTGTGAATGTATGTGAGCAGTCCTCCTCCTCCCTTGTGTTCTCTGTCTTTCCTAATGCTGGTGTAGTTGGTGAGACGAGGTGTGTTGTGTTGTTTTTCTAGTTTGGTTTCTTGTATGGTGATGATGTCTGCGTGCTGTTGTGAGGCGAGTTCTTCTAGTTCTGTTTTCTTGTTTTGGATGCCGTTGATGTTTATTTGTAGTATGGTCAGTGTGTGTTTGTTGTTTTTGTTGGTGGGTGTTGTTCTTTGTGGGTTGTTCGGGGGTTGTGGTGTTGGGGTGTTTGTTGTTTGCGTGTGTGTTCTGCATGTCCACGTGTTTGTGTATTGGCGGGTGGTGATGCCGGAGCAATGTCTGTGTATCCAGTGTGGGTGTGTTGAGTTGCATCTGAGTGAGGTTTGTCTGCGTGTGATGATTCTATTGCAGCTATTGCAGGTCCAGGTTTGGGGGGGTGGTCTTGTGTTTGTTGTATCTCTGTTGGAGTTGTCTGTCCGTGTTGCGTTTGAGGGTAGTGTTGGTGAGGCGAGTGTGTTGTTTTGGTCTGTTTGTGCTCTGCTGCCTGTTGGTGTCCTACGAGGTGTTGTTGTTCGTGGTGGTGTTTTGGGATGTAGTCTGCATTTCCATGTTATGTTGTATTGTCTAGTGTTTATGTTTGTGCAATGTTTGTGTACCCAGTGTGGTGTGTGGTGGTTACATCTGAAGGATGTCTGTCTTCTTGTAATCTGTTGTGTGCAAATGTCGCATGTCCAGGTAGTTTTTGTGTGTGTGTTTGTTGCGTGCGTGAGAGTGTCTGTGTGGGCCCCGGATTTGTCTCTATGTCCCCCGCCTGGAGCAAAAGGTCCGCCCGCCACCCTGCCAGGTTCAGGGGGCGGTTAGCCGAAAAAAAAAAAACGGCCGTAAGGGCACCCCGTTCGGGGTGCAGGGATTGGTTCCTTGATTTGTCCCCCCGTTCGGGGGGAACCCTCCAACTGCGAGTAAGCCAAGGAGTTTGGAGGTACAGCAGGTTGACAGCAGTGTGATCGAGCAGATTAGATAGAGTAGAATTTGAATGGGGCTTCACTGATTTATTTCATACAATTCATATCTAAAACACAGTTGAAAAATATTTGATTGTTAAAATATTTAAATACAAGAACTATATCAAGAAATTAACAAAACATAGTTTTTTTAGTTAGGAGAAAAGTCTAAAAACATATCACAAATGACAAACGTTGTGCCTCTCCTCCTCCTGTTCTTCAATGAAGCTGATCACCCTCCAGCTCCCGTTAGAAACATTGTGCTGCTGAAGGTGTGCCGGCAGAATGGTTGTGATACAGGAGGTGCTGTGGACTCTCCCAGAAACGAGGACCTAGTTTAGTTGTAGATCCAGTAAAACATAGTGCAAATGTGACATTATTTATAATGCACAGTTACAGTCTTGTGAATATTAAAAAATGTAGTTCATATAATGCAGGAAGCGAATATTTCAAACGAACTAAGGCAGCAAACAGTAAGAGCAAAATCGTGTTCCAAACATGAACTCTTTTTTTAAATGTCAATTAGCTTGTGAGTAATAAGACAAAATGTGACTGTCAGACAGAGAACTGTCAGAGCAAACGGCAGATTTTAGAAAGTCCTGCCGAAATAAATCTGCACCCGACTGCGACTGTCAGCGTTGAACTGCCGCCATTGCTGTCAAAGTCAGACACATCTCCAAAATTGTTGGAGCAAATTTTTAAGCAGGCTTCATCTTGATAAATTGACCACGTATTTGACATTTACACCATAACGTTACCGCCTAAAATAATCGTAAAACAAAATTTTGTGTAACAACAAGAGTAATATGTACCCCAAAAGCTTTCAAAGCGTCTGAAAGTTTTCTCCTCCGTTTTTGTTGGGGCTTGGCTCGAAATGCATCATGATTGGCCGCCCGAAGTCCACGTGTCTGTCGGACGTGCTCTCATTGGTCTACAATACCATCACGGATGAATAAATACTCAAAGGGCTTGCCAGGCAAGCCCTTTGAACCCTTTAAATACTCAATGGGCTTGCCTGGCAAGCCCTTTGAGTATTTATTCCATATTGCCCACTAGTTCACTAGTAAGGTCATTTTGACGCTTACTAGTGAACATGTAAGGCCATAAATGTGCCCACTAGTTCACTCGTAAGATCATTTTGAGGCTTACTAGTTGACATGTAAGCCACAAAACGCCCGCTAGTTCACTAGTAAGATAATTTTGAGGCTTCTAGTGAACATGTAAGCCACAGAACGCCCACTAGTTCACTAGTAAGATCATTTTGACGCTTACTAGTGAACATGTAAGCCACAAAACGCTCACTAGTTCACTAGTAAGGTCATTTTGACGCTTACTAGTGAACATGTAAGCCACAAAACGCTCACTGGTTCACTAGTAAGGTCATTTTGACGCTTACTAGTGAACATGTAAGCCACAAAACGCCCACTAGTTCCCTAGTAAGATCATTTTGACGCTTATTTATGAACATGTCAGCCACAAAACGCTCACTCGTTCACTAGTAAGATCATTTTGACGCTTACTAGTGAACATGTAAGCCACAAAACGCCCACTAGTTCACTAGTAAGGTCATTTTGACGCTTACTAGTGAACATGTAAGCCACAAAACGCCCACTAGTTCACTAGTAAGATCATTTTGACGCTTACTAGTGAACATGTAAGGCCATAAATGTGCCCACTAGTTCACTAGTAAGTTCATTTTGAGGCTTACTAGTTGACATGTAAGCCACACATCGCCTACTAGTTCACTAGTAAGTTCATTTTGAGGCTTACTAGTGAACATGTAAGCCACAAAACGCCCAATAGTTCACTAGTAAGATCATTTTGACGCTTACTAGTGAACATGTAAGCCACAAAACTCTCACTAGTTTACTAGTAAGGTCATTTTGACGCTTACTAGTGAACATGTAAGCCACAAAACGCTCACTAGTTCACTATCCATCCATCCATCCATAATAAGATAATTTTGACGCTTACTACTGAACATTTAAGGCCATAAATGTGCCCACTAGTTCACTGGTAAGATGATTTTGACGCTTACTAGTGAACATGCAAGGCCATAAATGTGCCCACTTGTAGTGCTAGTGACATTACACTGTACTTGCATTAAATGCAAATAAGGATGATTACGAAAACATGTAACGGTATCCTATTGGCTGTACGTTTCAAAATAGTGTCATCCCACCAGTCAGGGCTCATGATTTTGGAAATTCTGTGCCCACTTAGTTTTTTAAAACAACAATGGCGGACAGTGTCCTGAGACGTATTCGGCGAAGGTGCAGGGCAATAGAGAGTGCCTGTCATCAAGGGTCTGCCGGTGAAAGTGAAGCACGCGCGATAAACATTTCAATTGCTAATTTAAGAAGAGTTAGTGACCAGTTTAGCGCTGATACTATTCAAAGTTTGATTCAAAGTCCAATAGATCTCCGATCTGTCATCATTGCGGGACCCACTCCTAATGGTGGACGTGTTTGTTCCCATGTGGCACATCGTTTGCACACAGGTAAAATGGCTACCATTTTTTGTCATTGGTTTTTCGTATGTATTTTTATTCGAACTACACACGGGTTTTACTGACGACTTGCTGTGACTTACCTTCTATCACCCTGTCAAACGTCGTTTTATACCAGTGGTTTTCCTGCAAATCAGTAGACGATTAAGTAACGCGATGGCTGTACACTTTTAAGCAATAACTAGTGATCTTTTAGTTATTCAATTATAAGTTTGAATTATTTTTTTCTTGAGTAAAATGGTTAGAGAAAATAGCTGCTCGTGGTTTTGAAGCTGCATATACTTTTATGTACATCTGTGTCTATATGCCTGTACTGTATACAGTATATAAAAAACACGTAGTGATTCGTTTGCTTGAATTCCTTAATCCTTTTATTTCCATACTTTAGGTAGACGAGGAAGACCAGCACTTGACATTACAAGTGATCAAATTGAACTGCTCCCCACTCAGGGCTTTACAGTGAGAGCCATCACTGAGATGTTGTGTTGTTCCTCTTCATACCTGCATAAAAAAATGAAGTTTTTTCAGAGATCAGGCTCGGAAGCAAGTGTTCTGCTACATACTCTTGTCCCTTCATGTATATATCATTATATTCATTGTGAAAGTGTACTTTCTTTATTGTGTTGTTTTATGAACCTGTTGCAGATGATGAGGGCATACCTGAGTGCTGATGGTATTGTAGTACAAAGAAAAAGAGTTCGAGAAATCCTCAACCGTATTGAGCCAGCTGCTGCAGCCCAGAGATGGAGCCAGACTGTGGCTAGAAGAACATACTATGTGCCATTCCCCAATAGTTTATGGCACATAGATGGGCATATGCGTCTCATTCGGTAATAAGGGATCATCTTATATTTGTACTCGTGGGAGCATTAGAAAGCCATATTGTATGGACAGCACAGATTAAATTGAATTTTATCATTTGTATATCCAAGTTACACAAACTCCAAATTGCCTCCATGTAGTCTTAAGTGCACAGCAATACCTTCTCTACCGAGATGATATTTCAAACAAGATATGAAACTTGATTGTTTTCTTGTATTTAATCATTATTCTTTTCATGTTTGTTTTACAGGTGGGTGTTTGTGACACATGCCGGCATTGATGGGAATTCCAGGCTAATAACGTACCTTCAACTGGAGCACAGCTTTGACAGTGTTGAAATATTTTGTCCAAGCCACCTGCCTGTATGGGTTACCCTCCAGAGTAAGATCCGACCATGGTGGTGAAAACACTGATTGCTCTTTTAATGAACCTACTGCAGGGACAAGACACTAAAATTATTTCTAGCTCCAGCCAACACCCCCTCACAATTTACTCACACCTCCCATGGCCTGATTATCCACCAACAGGGGCCCTTTTTGGATTATCATTTTGGCATAGGAACTTTCCTTTCCTATCCTAACCGAGTGAGATGAGCCGGTAGCACCTGGAGCAAAGATCGTCTAAATTTTAATAATGCTTAGGAAAGGTTCTGACCATCCTTTACGAAAGGAAAGGAGATATATTATGCAGCAGGAATATTTAAAGGGGAAGTCTTTTTTTATGTTGTTGTTGTTGTTGTTGTCGACCCCACCCGTGCCCCGACATTGGGGGACCGGGCCCTCACTCCGTCTCCCGGATCCCCAGACCCCCCTCCTCCGCCCAGCGGGCGAGCAGGGCCGCCACTCCGCTTGGGTTTTGCCAGAGGTCCTCCGGAGTCAGTGTGGTGGATATGTTTGTGCAGGTGAACAGGTGTTGTGTGTCGTGCACTTGCGTGCCGCATAGCGCACAGAGTGGTGTTGGGTGTGTGTCCGGTGTAATGTTGTGTAGGTAGGAGTGGAGGGCTGGTGATTTGTTGGTTCGGAGTTGTGCTAGGAGTTGTCTGGTTCTGTGTGGTAGGTCTTGCTCTGATGGGTCTATTTCTGGTGCTGGTGCATGTATTACTTTGTTGTGTTGTCTGGTGTCCAAGTGTGTTTGTACAAAGTGGGTGTGTATGTCTTTCATGTTCTGTTTTATGGTGTCGTTGTTGGTGTCCTGTGGTGCTGTGTCTTTGTTGTGTGTGTAGTTGTTGTTGTGGAAGATTGTTTGTTTCTTTTGTCTGGGTGGTGGTGGTTGTTGAGTGAGTGGGTGTAGTGGGTGGGTTGGGTGTTGGACTTTTTGTCTGATTTGCGATGCGTGTAGTTTTAGATGGGTGTTCAGTGGGAGAGTTTTTGTTTCCTCATGCAAGTGTTGTATGTTTGTGTCTTGTGTGCATCCTGTTGCTATTCTGAGTGCTGTGTTCTGTGTGGTCTGGAGTTTTGTCTTGTTTGTGTCCGATAGTGTTGGTGACCATATAGTGTTTGCGTATTCGAGGCGTGTGAGTGTGGTTGCTTTGTATGTGGCGAGTATAGTTTCTTTGGATTTTCCCAGTGAGTGGTTGTTAAGGCTTTAAGTATTTTGTTTGATTGCTTGGCGCGGGTTAGAGTGTGTTGTGTGTGTTTTGAGAAGGTGAGTTTGGGGTCCCATGTTAATCCCAGTATTTTGGGTTCGCGGACTGTGGGTAGGGTGGTGTTATCTATTTGTAAAGTGAGTCTGTTGCTGTATTCTGCCGGATCCGGTGTGAACAGAGTGGTGGTGGTTTTGTCTGCGTTGAGTGTGAGTTGGTTCTGTTTTGTCCAGTTGTATATGTCGTGGAGATATTTTTGTACTTGTTGTTGTGCCTGTTGTGGTTTGACATGTGTGGATAGAATGGTGATGTCGTCTGCATATGTAACTGTGTGTACATTTGGAGGTGGTTGTGGTAAGTCTGCCATGTATATGTTGAATAGTGTTGGTGAAAGTACTCCCCCCTGTGGTACCCCCGTTTTCGTGTTTCTGTGTTCTGATGTTTCCCCCCGGTATTGAGTGTATTGTCTGCGTCCCCTTATGTAGTTGAAGATGTATTTGATGATGATGTTTGGGGTGTTAGTGTTGTTGAGTTTGTTTGTGAGTGTGTGTAGGTTTACCGTGTCAAAGGCTTTGGACATGTCTAGGGCTATGGCAACTGTTCGTTGTGGTGGTTTTTGTTGATTGAAACCTGTGGCTATGATGTTGTGTATGTGGTGTAGTGCTGTGGTTGTGGAGTGTTGTTTTCGGAAGCCGTGTTGGTGAGAGGGTAGTTGAGTGTTGTTGGTAATGAAGGGTAGTATTACCTTTTCCATTGTTTTGGCTATTGGGCTGAGTAGTGCTATTGGTCTGTAAGATGGGCCGAGTGCGTGGTTTTTGTTGGGTTTTGGTATTGGGATTATTTTTGCAGTCTTCCATATTGCGGGGATGGTGTTGGTGTTGAGTGATGTGTTGTAAGTGTGTGTGAGTAGTGTTATTGCTTTGGGGCCTAGGTGTTTCAGATGTCTGATGTTTATGTTGTCTGGGCCTGTGGAGTTGTTGCTTTTGGAGCGTTGTAGTGCTTGTTTGACTTGTTGTTCTGTGATGGTTATGGGCGTGGTGTTGAGTTTTCGTATTTTGCGTTGTAGTTGTCTGTATGTTCTGTTGGTTTTGTGTTGTATTATGTTGGTGAATTGTTTGTTGAATGCTCGTGCTTTCTGTTTGTTGGATATTGCCGTGTGTTGTCCGAACTGTATTGTGGTGTTTTCTGGTGCTTTTTGTTCTTTGTTTGATAGTCTTGTTACTGTGTTCCAGAGTATGTGTTGTTTGTGTCTGTGGTTCCATGCATCCGTTAAGTGTTCTTTCCATAGCTCGTTTGTGTTTTTGGATTTGTGTGTCTATTTCTTTGTTTAGGTCCGTGATGCGTGGGTCTTGGTGGTTTTGTTGTCTGATGTCGTTTCTTTGGCTGATGAGTGTTCTGATGTGTTGTGGTAGGAGAAGTGATTTGCTTTTTATTTTTCCGTGGGGTATGTGGTGTTTGTCTGCTGTAAGTATGAGGTTTGTGAGCATGGTGTTGGCTGTGTGGATGTTGTCAGGTATGGTTATGTTCTCCAGTGCTGATTCTATTTCAGAGGTGTATCCTTCCCAGTCTGCTTTCCTGTAATTTGTGTAAGTTTGAAGGTGTTGTTGTAGGCGGAAAGGAGCACGCGTGTTGTGTGTGATTTTGATAGGAAGGTGGTCTGAACTGAGTGCGTGTATTGTGGTCCATGTTGTTCTGTTTGTGATGCTGTTGCTGGCTGTTGTGATGTCCGGTGATGTTGGTTGTTGGTTGATGTTTGTAGGTTTTCTGGTGGGTGTGTTTGTGTTTAGAGTGATTTGTTGGGAGTTTTGTAGTATGTCTGCAATGTGGGTGCCTCTGTGGTCGTCGTAGGGAGAGTGCCATTGTGTTGAGTGAGCGTTGATGTCTGCGGTTAGAATGGTGTTGTTCAGCGAGTTTATGTATTGGAAGGTGTTGGTGATGTCTGTGTCTTCTGTGGCGTGGTCTGGTCGGGTGGTATCTCTGGGGGGTATATACATGTTGCATATGTGTAGTCTTTTGTGGTTGGTTATGTGAATCTTTACGGTTTGAATTTCTGTAGTGTTGGTGTTAATGTTGTTGGGGATGTTCATGGGAGTGAATGTGTATCTACTGTATATCTATAAAAAAAATCCTCGTCTCACCCCTCAGGTGGTGTCCATCCCTCATTCAGCTGGGGTCCTGTACCAGAGGCCAGGAAGCTTGAGGGTTCTGCGCAGTATCCTTGCCGTTCCCAGCACTGCACATTTCTGGACTGAGATGTCCGATGTTGTTCCCGGGATCTGTTGCAACCACTCATCATCTAGTTTGGGGGTCACTGCCCCGAGTGCTCCGACCACCACAGGCACGACTGTCCCCTTTACCTTCCAGGCTCTCTCCAGCTCCTCTCTGAGCCCTTGGGATTTCTCGAGTTTCTCGTGTTCCTTCTTTCTGATGTTTCCAGCACTTGGGACCGCTACATCCACTACAACGGCTTTCCTGTGCCCTTTATCTATCATCAGGATATCTGGTTGGTTCGCCATTACCATCTTGTCAGTCTGGATCTGGAAGTCCCATAGGATCTTCGCTCTGTCATTCTCCACCACCTTCGGAGGTGTTTCCCATTTTGACCTTGGGGTGTCCAGTCCATACTCCGCACAGATGTTTCGGTAGACTATGCCAGCCACCTGGTTATGGCGTTCCATATAGGCTTTCCCTGCCAGCACCTTACACCCTGCAGTTATGTGTTAGATCGTCTCAGGTGCCTCTTTGCACAACCTACACCTTGGGTCTTGGCTGGTGTGGTATATCTAGGCCTCGATGGCTCTGGTGCTCAGGGCCTGCTCCTGAGCAGCCAGGATGAGTGCCTCTGTGCTGTCCTTCAGGCCAGCCCTCTCTAGAACTCTGATCGGACTTCTTGAGATTGGCCACGGCAGTTATTGTCCGGTGGTACATCCCGTGTAGGGGCTTGTCCTCCCATGATGGTCCCTCTTCCAGCACCTCATCTTCTGTTCCCCATTGTCTGAGACATTCTCTGAGTACATCATCCGTTGGTGCCTTCTCCTTGATGTATTTGTGGAGCTTGGATGTTTCATCCTGGACAGTGGCTCTCACACTCACTAGTCCCCGGCCTCCTTCCTTTCGGCTTGTGTACAGTCTCAGAGTGCTGGATTTGGTATGGAACCCTCCATGCATGGTAACGAGCTTTCGGGTCTTAACATCCGTGGTCTGAATCTCTTCCTTTGGCCACCTTATTTTTCCTGCAGGGTATCTGATCACTGGAAAGGGCATAGCTGTTTATTGCCCGGGTCTTATTCTTGCCATTGAGCTGGCTTCTTAGGACTTGCCTCACTCGCTGGAGGTATTTGGCCGTAGCCGCTTTCCTTGTTGCCAGTTTGAGGTTGCCATTGGCTTGTGGTATACCGAGGTACTTGTAGCTGTCCTCAATGTCTGCTATTGTTCCTTCAGGGAGTGAGACCCCTTCAGTGCGGACTACCCTTCCTCTCTTAGTCACCATCCGACTACATTTCTCCAGCACGAATGACATCCCGATGTCGCTGCTGTAGATCTTGATTGTGTGGATCAGGGAGTCTATGTCCCTTTCGCTCTTAGCAAACAGCTACATGTCATCCTTGTAGAGGAGGTGACTGATCGTAGCTCCATTTCTGAGGCGGTATCCATGGCCTGTCTTGGTGATTACTTGGCTTAGGGGGTTCAGTCCTATGCAGGACAGCAGTGGGGAGAGTGCATCACCTTGGTATATGCCACATTTGATGGGCACTTGGGTAAGTGGCTTGCCATTGGCTTCAAGTGTGGTTTTCCACATCCTCATCAAGTTCGCAACGAAGGCTCTTGGGGTCCTGTTCACCTTATACAATCCAAGCATTCAGTGATCCATGTATGTGGCATCGAGTCATAGGCTTTCTTTTAATCAATCCAGGCTGTGCACAGGTGGGTACATCGGGACCTGCAGTCTTGTGCGACTGTTCTGTCAACCAGGAGCTGATGTTTGGCTCCCCTGGTATCTCTACCAATGCCCTTCCGTGCTTCGCTCATGTATTGATCCATGTGTGCACTTATCTTAGCCGCAACATGAGCTTCCAAAATTGTGGAGGGACAGGTTATTGGCCGATAGTTGGATGCGACTGCACCCTTTGAGGGATCTTTCATGATAAGGATCGTTCGCCCTTCGGTTAGCCATCCTGGGTGAGTCCCATCCCTAGGCAGCTGGTTCATTTGTGCTGCTGGGCGCTCATGGAGTGCTGTGAGTCTCTTTAGCCAGTAAGTGTGGACCATGTCCGGGCCTGGTGCTGTCCAGTTCTTCATATTTGAGACTATTTCCTTTATGTCTGCCACTGTTATGGTAATTGGGTTCTGTTCAGGGAGGTGTCTGTGCTCCTCTCTTTGGGTGACCAGCCATTGTGCACTGCTGTTATGTGCAACCTCCTTCT
The DNA here is from genome assembly GCF_025434085.1 of Hippocampus zosterae. Lineage (NCBI taxonomy): Eukaryota > Metazoa > Chordata > Actinopteri > Syngnathiformes > Syngnathidae > Hippocampus > Hippocampus zosterae. The sequence continues at coordinate 500,721 of NW_026262932.1, read as the reverse complement.
CCCATCTGCCTCTCCAGTACCTTTCAGTTTCCAGTCTTGGTGGATCAGCTCTGTTGTTAGGACCCTGCCACTGAGCGTACACTTTCGCAGGTTGTGTTGCAAACAGCCTGTTTATTCGTCTGGCCTCATTCTCTTTCGTGTACCGCTTTAGGCGGCTGGACAAGGCTTGGAGCCTTTGTTTCGAGTGCTTCATATATGGTCATCTGGATGTACCTCTCAGGATCGGCCTTTTCATCACACCTCTCTGGACCTCAGTCAATTGACTCACATCTTTCCGAGCCGCCTTGATCTTAGCCTCCAACCGTCTTTTCCATGGTCGGTAATGTATCTCATGGCTTCCATGGTTGCTCTTATAGCCAAGCATCTCAAGGATCACTGATGCTGAAGCGTATTATCAGTTCATTTCCGTGATCGTTACGGTAAGGATTGCCCTCAGTGCTGCATTCACACTTTCCAAGAGACTTTCAGGTGGTACTTCACATAGCCGTTGTAATCGGATTCTAGGTTTCCCAGCTTTCATTCTTGCCATGATCTTAGCTTTCAGGTCAGTTGCTGCCTCGCTCAGCATTTCATTCATTGGGGCTGGCCTCCCAATCTCATCATCTGCATTCACTCTGGTATGAACTCCTCCTCTGATCTGGCAGCCTGGGGCCCCTCACCATGGAACCTGCGTTGTACCTCATCAATCTCAAGTTGTGACAGCAGTTGCCGTTTGTGGATGTTGGAACACTGAGTTACGAGTTGTTTCGTGGCCACCCGTGACTGTGGGTTTCGAAGTAACCATTTAGCCCACATTCTCTCCATGTAACCTCTCTGACTAGGCTTGCTTGAGTAGTAGCATTCCAACAAAGCCATGTTATTGCATCTTGCCCATCTCTGCTCCATTTTTCATCAAGGTGCTCTGGTTCCCCAGCACCTGACGCAGACCTTGTTTGGCCGGGCGACGTCTGAGCTGGCATGTCATTCATTTTATTGTCTCTCATCATTGTATGAGGTACGCATTAGCGTGAAGGCTCTTGCCCAAGGACCCACACTGGATGGTGTTATGTGCTCATTTTTTGCCCCAAGTGGGGAGCGGAGGGACGGGCGCTGGGGGGGGGGGGGACCATCGTGGTGGGGCGGGCCCCTACGCGGGATGTGCCACCGGACCGTGGCTGAGGTGGCTGATCTCAAGAAGTCCTATCGGTGGCTGGAGGGGACTGGCCTGGGGGACAGCGCAGGGGCGCTCATCCTGGCTGCTCAGGAGCGGGCCTTGGGCGCCGGAGCCGTCGAGGCCCGGATGTGCCGCGCCGGACAGGACCCGGGGTGTGGGTTGTGCGGGGAGGCGCCTGGGACGATCCGGCACGTGGCTGCGGGGTGTGGGATGCTGGCAGGGGGGGCCTGCGTGGAGCGCCATGGCCAGGTGGCTGGCGTGGTCTGCCGAAGCATCTGTGCGGAGTGTGGACTGGGGGCCCCGGGGTCGGAGTGGGGGGCACCTCCGAGGGTGGTGGAGGGTGGCGGAGCGGGGATCCTGTGGGACTTCCGGATCCAGACTGGCGGGATGGTGGTGGCGAGCCAGCCAGATGTCGTGGTCGTGGATGGGGGGCGGAGGAGGGCCGTTGTGGTGGATGTGGCGGTCCCAGGTGGTGGAGGCATCGGGAGGGGGGAGCATGGGGGGGTCGGGGGGTACCAGGGGCTCGGGGAGGGGCTGGGGTGGGCCTGGGGGGTGGGGGTGGCGGTCGTGCCTGTGGTGGTCGGGGCGCTCGGGGCAGTGACCCGCGGACTGGATGGGTGGTTGCGACAGATCCCGGGACCAGCGTCGGACATCTCGGTCCGGAGGTGTGCGGTGCTGGGAGCGGCGGGGGTACTGCGCGGGGCCCTCGGGCTTCCTGGCCTCTGGTGGAGGACCCGAGCTGAATGAGGGACGGACACCACCCGAGGACACCTCCTATTGGCTCCATGATAAGAGCTCCACCCAGCAAAGAATTAACCCTTTAAAACCTGATTCTGAGCTTTCACAATTATTTACCGCCTTTTGCGTAATATCTACAGTATACAGAAGGAATCAAGCAATTTTTACCAATGTATCTGTAGGTGATGTTTATTTATTATGTACACAGAGATAAAGAGTAATGGCACAGCTCTGCAGTATCTTTCCACTTTTATATATGTATGCTATACTAAATAAAATGAATAGGGCACCATATAATGCAACAGTTATGCAACTCCCTAAATAATGATGTGAATTTTCAGTTGTTGCTAAATCAGTTAGGATGTTATAATTTGTGGTGTAGATGCGAATTTAGGAGAGCAGGACAATATATCGCATTGCAATTGGAGCAGCAGCTTGGTTGATGATGTCCCCAAACCGGCTCATCTATTATATTTGTCGTGCAATACAATGAAAATGAGCACAATTGCAAAACATAGGCTTCTTATATTTTAAAATAAAATAATCACATGTTTACCGTTCTGGGGTTTCTACAATCATGAATGGAGGCATTATTTTCAGCAGGTTGATGTTGTTGTTGTTGTTGTCGACCCCACCCGTGCCCCGACATTGGGGGACCGGGCCCTCACTCCGTCTCCCGGATCCCCAGACCCCCCTCCGCCGCCCAGCGGGCGAGCAGGGCCGCCACTCCGCTTGGGTTTCGCCAGAGGTCCTCCGGAGTCAGTGTGGTGGGTATGTTTGTGCAGGTGAACAGGTGTTGTGTGTCGTGCACTTGCGTGCCGCATAGCGCACAGAGTGGTGTTGGGTGTGAGTCCGGTGTAATGTTGTGTAGGTAGGAGTGAAGGGCTGGTGATTTGTTGGTTCGGAGTTGTGCTAGGAGTTGTCTGGTTCTGTGTGGTAGGTCTTGCTCTTATGGGTCTATTTCTGGTGCTGGTGCATGTATTACTTTGTTGTGTTGTCTGGTGTCCAAGTGTGTTTGTACAAAGTGGGTGTGTATGTCTTTCATGTTCTGTTTTATGGTGTCGTTGTTGGTGTCCTGTGGTGCTGTGTCTTTGTTGTGTGTGTAGTTGTTGTTGTGGAAGATTGTTTGTTTCTTTTGTCTGGGTGGTGGTGGTTGTTGAGTGAGTGGGTGTAGTGGGTGGGTTGGGTGTTGGGCTTTTTGTCTGATTTGCGATGCGTGTAGTTTTAGATGGGTGTTCAGTGGGAGAGTTTTTGTTTCCTCATGCAAGTGTTGTATGTTTGTGTCTTGTGTGCATCCTGTTGCTATTCTGAGTGCTGTGTTCTGTGTGGTCTGGAGTTTTGTCTTGTTTGTGTCCGATAGTGTTGGTGACCATATAGTGTTTGCGTATTCGAGGCGTGTGAGTGTGGTTGCTTTGTATGTGGTGAGTATAGTTTCTTTGGATTTTCCCCAGTGAGTGGTTGTTAAGGCTTTAAGTATTTTGTTTGATTGCTTGGCGCGGGTTAGAGTGTGTTGTGTGTGTTTTGAGAAGGTGAGTTTGGGGTCCCATGTTAATCCCAGTATTTTGGGTTCGCGGACTGTGGGTAGGGTGGTGTTATCTATTTGTAAAGTGAGTCTGTTGCTGTATTCTGCCGGATCCGGTGTGAACAGAGTGGTGGTGGTTTTGTCTGCGTTGAGTGTGAGTTGGTTCTGTTTTGTCCAGTTGTATATGTCGTGGAGATATTTTTGTACTTGTTGTTGTGCCTGTTGTGGTTTGACATGTGTGGATAGAATGGTGATGTCGTCTGCATATGTAACTGTGTGTACATTTGGAGGTGGTTGTGGTAAGTCTGCCATGTATATGTTGAATAGTGTTGGTGAAAGTACTCCCCCCTGTGGTACCCCCGTTTTCGTGTTTCTGTGTTCTGATGTTTCCCCCCGGTATTGAGTGTATTGTCTGCGTCCCCTTATGTAGTTGAAGATGTATTTGATGATGATGTTTGGGGTGTTAGTGTTGTTGAGTTTGTTTGTGAGTGTGTGTAGGTTTACCGTGTCAAAGGCTTTGGACATGTCTAGGGCTATGGCAACTGTTCGTTGTGGTGGTTTTTGTTGATTGAAACCTGTGGCTATGATGTTGTGTATGTGGTGTAGTGCTGTGGTTGTGGAGTGTTGTTTTCGGAAGCCGTGTTGGTGAGAGGGTAGTTGAGTGTTGTTGGTAATGAAGGGTAGTATTACCTTTTCCATTGTTTTGGCTATTGGGCTGAGTAGTGCTATTGGTCTGTAGGATGGGCCGAGTGCGTGGTTTTTGTTGGGTTTTGGTATTGGGATTATTTTTGCAGTCTTCCATATTGCGGGGATGGTGTTGGTGTTGAGTGATGTGTTGTAAGTGTGTGTGAGTAGTGTTATTGCTTTGGGGCCTAGGTGTTTCAGATGTCTGATGTTTATGTTGTCTGGGCCTGTGGAGTTGTTGTTTTTGGAGCGTTGTAGTGCTTGTTTGACTTGTTGTTCTGTGATGGTTATGGGCGTGGTGTTGAGTTTTCGTATTTTGCGTTGTAGTTGTCTGTATGTTCTGTTGGTTTTGTGTTGTATTATGTTGGTGAATTGTTTGTTGAATGCTCGTGCTTTCTGTTTGTTGGATATTGCCGTGTGTTGTCCGAACTGTATTGTGGTGTTTTCTGGTGCTTTTTGTTCTTTGTTAGATAGTCTTGTTACTGTGTTCCAGAGTATGTATTGTTTGTGTCTGTGGTTCCATGCATCCGTTAAGTGTTCTTTCCATAGCTCTTGTTTGTGTTTTTGGATTTGTTTGTCTATTTCTTTGTTTAGGTCTGTGATGCGTGGGTCTTGGTGGTTTTGTTGTCTGATGTCGTTTCTTTGGCTGATGAGTGTTCTGATGTGTTGTGGTAGGAGAAGTGATTTGCTTTTTGTGTCTGCAATGTGGGTGCCTCTGTGGTCGTCGTAGGGAGAGTGCCATTGTGTTGAGTGAGCGTTGATGTCTGCGGTTAGAATGGTGTTGTTCAGCGAGTTTATGTATTGGAAGGTGTTGGTGATGTCTGTGTCTTCTGTGGCGTGGTCTGGTCGGGTGGTATCTCTGGGGGGTATATACATGTTGCATATGTGTAGTCTTTTGTGGTTGGTTATGTGAATCTTTACGGTTTGAATTTCTGTAGTGTTGGTGTTAATGTTGTTGGGGATGTTCATGGGAGTGAATGTGACTGATTTGTGAATGTATGTGAGCAGTCCTCCTCCTCCCTTGTGTTCTCTGTCTTTCCTAATGCTGGTGTAGTTGGTGAGACGAGGTGTGTTGTGTTGTTTTTCTAGTTTGGTTTCTTGTATGGTGATGATGTCTGCGTGCTGTTGTGAGGCGAGTTCTTCTAGTTCTGTTTTCTTGTTTTGGATGCCGTTGATGTTTATTTGTAGTATGGTCAGTGTGTGATTGTTGTTTTTGTTGGTGGGTGTTGTTCTTTGTGGGTTGTTCGGGGGTTGTGGTGTTGGGGTGTTTGTTGTTTGCGTGTGTGTTCTGCATGTCCACGTGTTTGTGTATTGGCGGGTGGTGATGCCGGAGCAATGTCTGTGTATCCAGTGTGGGTGTGTTGAGTTGCATCTGAGTGAGGTTTGTCTGCGTGTGATGATTCTATTGCAGCTATTGCAGGTCCAAGTTTGGGGGGGTGGTCTTGTGTTTGTTGTATCTCTGTTGGAGTTGTCTGTCCGTGTTGCGTTTGAGGGTAGTGTTGGTGAGGCGAGTGTGTTGTTTTGGTCTGTTTGTGCTCTGCTGCCTGTTGGTGTCCTACGAGGTGTTGTTGTTCGTGGTGGTGTTTTGGGATGTAGTCTGCATTTCCATGTTATGTTGTATTGTCTAGTGTTTATGTTTGTGCAATGTTTGTGTACCCAGTGTGGTGTGTGGTGGTTGCATCTGAAGGATGTCTGTCTTCTTGTAATCTGTTGTGTGCAAATGTCGCATGTCCAGGTAGTTTGTTGTGTGTGTGTTTGTTGCGTGCGTGATAGTGTCTGTGTGGGCCCCGGATTTGTCTCTATGTCCCCCGCCTGGAGCAAAAGGTCCGCCCGCCACCCTGCCAGGTTCAGGGGGCGGTTAGCCGAAAAAAAAAAAACGGCCGTAAGGGCACCCCGTTCGGGGTGCAGGGATTGGTTTCTTGATTTGTCCCCCCGTTCGGGGGGAACCCTCCAACTGCGAGTAAGCCAAGGAGTTTGGAGGTACAGCAGGTTGACAGCAGTGTGATCGAGCAGATTAGATAGAGTAGAATTTGAATGGGGCTTCACTGATTTATTTCATACAATTCATATCTAAAACACAGTTGAAAAATATTTGATTGTTAAAATATTTAAATACAAGAACTATATCAAGAAATTAACAAAACATAGTTTTTTTAGTTAGGAGAAAAGTCTAAAAACATATCACAAATGACAAACGTTGTGCCTCTCCTCCTCCTGTTCTTCAATGAAGCTGATCACCCTCCAGCTCCCGTTAGAAACATTGTGCTGCTGAAGGTGTGCCGGCAGAATGGTTGTGATACAGGAGGTGCTGTGGACTCTCCCAGAAACGAGGACCTAGTTTAGTTGTAGATCCAGTAAAACATAGTGCAAATGTGACATTATTTATAATGCGCAGTTACAGTCTTGTGAATATTAAAAAATGTACTTCATGTAATGCAGGAAGCGAATATTTCAAACGAACTAAGGCAGCAAACAGTAAGAGCAAAATCGTGTTCCAAACATGAACTCTTTTTTTAAATGTCAATTAGCTTGTGAGTAATAAGACAAAATGTGACTGTCAGACAGAGAACTGTCAGAGCAAACGGCAGATTTTAGAAAGTCCTGCCGAAATAAATCTGCACCCGACTGCGACTGTCAGCGTTGAACTGTTGCCATTGCTGTCAAAGTCAGACACATCTCCAAAATTGTTGGAGCAAATTTTTAAGCAGGCTTCATCTTGATAAATTGACCACGTATTTGACATTTACACCATAACGTTACCGCCTAAAATAATCGTAAAACAAAATTTTGTGTAACAACAAGAGTAATATGTACCCCAAAAGCTTTCAAAGCGTCTGAAAGTTTTCTCCTCCGTTTTTGTTGGGGCTTGGCTCGAAATGCATCATGATTGGCCGCCCGAAGTCCACGTGTCTGTCGGACGTGCTCTCATTGGTCTACAATACCATCACGGATGAATAAATACTCAAAGGGCTTGCCAGGCAAGCCCTTTGAACCCTTTAAATACTCAATGGGCTTGCCTGGCAAGCCCTTTGAGTATTTATTCCATATTGCCCACTAGTTCACTAGTAAGGTCATTTTGACGCTTACTAGTGAACATGTAAGGCCATAAATGTGCCCACTAGTTCACTAGTAAGATCATTTTGAGGCTTACTAGTTGACATGTAAGCCACAAAACGCCCGCTAGTTCACTAGTAAGATAATTTTGAGGCTTCTAGTGAACATGTAAGCCACAGAACGCCCACTAGTTCACTAGTAAGATCATTTTGACGCTTACTATTTGACATGTAAGCCACAAAACGCCCACTAGTTCACTAGTAAGATCATTTTGAGGCTTACTAATGAACATGTAAGCCTCAAAATGATCTTATAGGGAACTAGTGGGCACATTTATGGCCTTACATGTTCACTAGTAAGCGTCAAAATGATCTTACTAGTGAACTAGTGGGCGTTTTGTGGCTCACTAGTTCACTAGTAAGGTCATTTTGACGCTTACTAGTGAACATGTAAGCCACAAAACGCTCACTGGTTCACTAGTAAGGTAATTTTGACGCTTACTAGTGAACATGTAAGCCACAAAACGCCCACTAGTTCCCTAGTAAGATCATTTTGACGCTTACTAGTGAAAATGTAAGCCACAAAACGCCCACTAGTTCATTAGTAAGATCATTTTGAGGCTTACTTGTTGACATGCAAGCCGCAAAATGCCCACTAGTTCACTAGTAAGATCATTTTGACGCTTACTAGTGAATATGTAAGGCCATAAATGTGCCCACTAGTTCACTAGTAAGATCATTTTGAGGCTTGCTAGTTGACATGTAAGCCGCAAAACGCCCACTAGTTCACTAGTAAGTTCATTTTGAGGCTTACTAGTGAAGATGTAAGCCACAAAACGCCCACTAGTTCACTAGTAAGATCATTTTGAGGCTTACTAGTTGACACGTAAGCCACAAAACGCCCCTTAGCTCACTCGTAAGATCATTTTGAGGCTTACTAGTGAACATGTAAGCAACAAAACGCTCACTAGTTCACTAGTAAGGTCATTTTGACGCTTACTCGTGAACATGTAAGCCACAAATTGTCACTAGTTCACTAGTAAGGTCATTTTGAGGCTTACTAGTGAACATATAAGGCCATAAATGTGCCCACTAGTTCACTAGTAAGATCATTTTGAGGCTTGCTAGTTGACATGTAAGCCGCAAAACGCCCACTAGTTCACTAGTAAGTTCATTTTGAGGCTTACTAGTGAAGATGTAAGCCACAAAATGCCCACTAGTTCACTAGTAAGATCATTTTGAGGCTTACTAGTTGACACGTAAGCCACAAAACGCCCCTTAGCTCACTCGTAAGATCATTTTGAGGCTAACTAGTGAACATGTAAGCCACAAAACGCCCACTAGTTCAATAGTAAGATCATTTTGAGGCTTACTAGTTGACATGTAAGCCACAACACGCTCACTAATTCACTAGTAAGGTCATTTTGACGCTTACTAGTGAACATGTAAGCCACAAAACACCCACTAGTTCATTAGTAAGATCATTTTGACTTACTTGTTGACATGTAAGCCGCAAAACGCCCACTAGTTCACTCGTAAGATCATTTTGATGCTTACTAGTTGACATGCAAGCCGCAAAACGCCCACTAGTTCACTAGTAAGATCATTTTGACGCTTACTCGTGAACATGTAATCCACAAAACGACCACTAGTTCACTAGTAAGTTCATTTTGAGGCTTACTAGTGAACATATAAGGCCATAAATGTGCCCACTAGTTCACTAGTAAGATCATTTTGAGGCTTACTAGTTGACATGTAAGCCACAAAATGCCCACTAGTTCACTAGTAAGATCATTTTGAGGCTTACTAGTTGACATGTAAGCCGCAAAACGCCCACTAGTTCACTGGTAAGATCATTTTTACGCTTACTAGTGAACATGTAAGGCCATAAATGTGCCCACTAGTTCACTAGTAAGATCATTTTGAGGCTTACTAGTTGACATGTAAGCCGCAAAACGCCCCTTAGCTCACTCGTAAGATCATTTTGAGGCTTGCTAGTTGACATGTAAGCCGCAAAACGCCCACTAGTTCACTAGTAAGTTCATTTTGAGGCTTACTAGTGAAGATGTAAGCCACAAAACGCCCACTAGTTCACTAGTAAGATCATTTTGAGGCTTACTAGTTGACATGTAAGCCACAAAACGCCCCTTAGCTCACTCGTAAGATCATTTTGAGGCTTACTAGTGAACATGTAAGCAACAAAACGCTCACTAGTTCACTAGTAAGGTCATTTTGAGGCTTACTAGTGAACATATAAGGCCATAAATGTGCCCACTAGTTCACTAGTAAGATCATTTTGAGGCTTACTAGTTGACATGTAAGCCACAAAATGCCCACTAGTTCACTAGTAAGATCATTTTGAGGCTTACTAGTTGACATGTAAGCCGCAAAACTCCCACTAGTTCACTGGTAAGATCATTTTGACGCTTACTAGTGAACATGTAAGGGCATAAATGTGCCCACTAGTTCACTAGTAAGATCATTTTGAGGCTTGCTAGTTGACATGTAAGCCGCAAAACGCCCACTAGTTCACTAGTAAGTTCATTTTGAGGCTTACTAGTGAAGATGTAAGCCACAAAACGCCCACTAGTTCACTAGTAAGATCATTTTGAGGCTTACTAGTTGACATGTAAGCCACAAAACGCCCCTTAGCTCACTCGTAAGATCATTTTGAGGCTTACTAGTGAACATGTAAGCAACAAAACGCTCACTAGTTCACTAGTAAGGTCATTTTGACGCTTACTAGTTAACATGTAAGCCACAAAACGCCCACTAGTTCACTCGTAAGATCATTTTGAGGCTTACTAGTTGACATGTAAGCCACAAAACGCCCACTAGTTCACTAGTAAGATCATTTTGAGGCTTACTAGTGAACACGTAAGGCCATAAATGTGCCCACTAGTTCCCTATAAGATCATTTTGAGGCTTACGAGTGAAGATGTAAGCCACAAAACACCCACTAGTTTACTAGTAAGATCATTTTGACGCTTACTAGTGAACACATAAGGCCATAAATGTGCCCACTAGTTCACTAGTAAGGTCATTTTGATGCTTACTAGTGAAAATGTAAGCCACAAAACGCCCACTAGTTCATTAGTAAGATCATTTTGAGGCTTACTTGTTGACATGCAAGCCGCAAAATGCCCACTAGTTCACTAGTAAGATCATTTTGACGCTTACTAGTGAATATGTAAGGCCATAAATGTGCCCACTAGTTCACCAGTAAGATCATTTTGAGGCTAACTAGTGAACATGTAAGCCACAAAACGCCCACTAGTTCAATAGTAAGATCATTTTGAGGCTTACTAGTTGACATGTAAGCCACAAAACGCTCACTAATTCACTAGTAAGGTCATTTTGACGCTTACTAGTGAACATGTAAGCCACAAAACACCCACTAGTTCATTAGTAAGATCATTTTGACTTACTTGTTGACATGTAAGCCGCAAAACGCCCACTAGTTCACTCGTAAGATCATTTTGATGCTTACTAGTTGACATGCAAGCCGCAAAACGCCCACTAGTTCACTAGTAAGATCATTTTGACGCTTACTCGTGAACATGTAATCCACAAAACGCCCACTAGTTCACTAGTAAGATCATTTTGAGGCTTACTAGTGAACATATAAGGCCATAAATGTGCCCACTAGTTCACTAGTAAGATCATTTTGAGGCTTACTAGTTGACATGTAAGCCACAAAATGCCCACTAGTTCACTAGTAAGATCATTTTGAGGCTTACTAGTTGACATGTAAGCCGCAAAACGCCCACTAGTTCATTGGTAAGATCATTTTTACGCTTACTATTGAACATGTAAGGCCATAAATGTGCCCACTAGTTCACTAGTAAGATCATTTTGAGGCTTACTAGTTGACATGTAAGCCGCAAAACGCCCCTTAGCTCACTCGTAAGATCATTTTGAGGCTTGCTAGTTGACATGTAAGCCGCAAAACGCCCACTAGTTCACTAGTAAGTTCATTTTGAGGCTTACTAGTGAAGATGTAAGCCACAAAACGCCCACTAGTTCACTAGTAAGATCATTTTGAGGCTTACTAGTTGACATGTAAGCCACAAAACGCCCCTTAGCTCACTCGTAAGATCATTTTGAGGCTTACTAGTGAACATGTAAGCAACAAAACGCTCACTAGTTCACTAGTAAGGTCATTTTGACGCTTACTCGTGAACATGTAAGCCACAAATTGTCACTAGTTCACTAGTAAGGTCATTTTGAGGCTTACTAGTGAACATATAAGGCCATAAATGTGCCCACTAGTTCACTAGTAAGATCATTTTGAGGCTTACTAGTTGACATGTAAGCCACAAAATGCCCACTAGTTCACTAGTAAGATCATTTTGAGGCTTACTAGTTGACATGTAAGCCACAAAATGCCCACTAGTTCACTAGTAAGATCATTTTGACGCTTACTAGTGAACATGTAAGGCCATAAATGTGCCCACTAGTTCACTAGTAAGATCATTTTGAGGCTTGCTAGTTGACATGTAAGCCGCAAAACGCCCACTAGTTCACTAGTAAGTTCATTTTGAGGCTTACTAGTGAAGATGTAAGCCACAAAACGCCCACTAGTTCACTAGTAAGATCATTTTGAGGCTTACTAGTTGACATGTAAGCCACAAAACGCCCCTTAGCTCACTCGTAAGATCATTTTGAGGCTTACTAGTGAACATGTAAGCAACAAAACGCTCACTAGTTCACTAGTAAGGTCATTTTGACGCTTACTCGTGAACATGTAAGCCACAAATTGTCAATAGTTCACTAGTAAGGTCATTTTGACGCTTACTAGTTAACATGTAAGCCACAAAACGCCCACTAGTTCACTCGTAAGATCATTTTGAGGCTTACTAGTTGACATGTAAGCCACAAAACGCCCACTAGTTCACTAGTAAGATCATTTTGACGCTTACTAGTGAACACGTAAGGCCATAAATGTGCCCACTAGTTCCCTATAAGATCATTTTGAGGCTTACGAGTGAAGATGTAAGCCACAAAACGCCCACTAGTTCACTAGTAAGATCATTTTGACGCTTACTAGTGAACATGTAAGCCACAAAACGCACACTAGTTCACAAGTAAGGTCATTGTGACGCTTACTAGTGAACATGTAAGCCACAAAAGAACAAACGAGTTCACTAGTAAGATCATTTTGAGGCTTACTAGTTGACATGTAAGCCGCAAAACGCCCACTAGCTCACTCGTAAGGTCATTTTGAGGCTTACAAGTTGACATGTAAGGCGCAAAACGCCCACTAGTTCACTAGTAAGATCATTTTCACGCTTACTAGTGAACATGTAAGGCCATAAACGTGCCCACTAGTTCACTCGTAAGATCATTTTGACGATTACTAGTGAACATGTAAGGCCATAAATGTGCCCACTAGTTCACTAGTAAGGTCATTTTGAGGCTTACTAGTGAACATGTAAGCCACAAAACGCCCACTAGTTAACTAGTAAGATCATTTTGACGCTTACTAGTGAAAATGTAAGCCACAAAACGCCCACTAGTTCACTAGTAAGGTCATTTTGACACTTACTAGTTAACATGTAAGCCACAAAACGCCCATTAGTTCACTAGTAAGATCATTTTGAGGCTTACTAGTTGACATGCAAGCCGCAAAACGCCCACTAGTTCACTAGTAAGATCATTTTGACGCTTACTAGTCACATGTAAGGCCATAAATGTGCCCACTAGTTCACTAGTAAGATCATTTTGAGGCTTACTAGTGAACATGTAAGCCACAAAACGCCCACTATTTCACTAATAAGATCATTTTGAGGCTTACTAGTTGAGATGTAAGCCACAAAACGCTCACTTATTCACTAGTAAGGTCATTTTGACGGTTACTAGTGAACATGTAAGCCACAAAACGCCCACTAGTTCATTAGTAAGATCATTTTGAGGCTTACTTGTTGACATGTAAGCCGCAAAACGCCCACTAGTTCACTCGTAAAATCATTTTGAGGCTTACTAGTTCACATGTAAGCCACAAAACGCCCACTAGTTCACTAGTAAGATCATTTTGAGGCTTCCTAGTGAACACGTAAGGCCATAAATGGGCCCACTAGTTCCCTATAAGATCATTTTGAGGCTTACGAGTGAAGATGTAAGCCACAAAACGCCCACTAGTTTACTAGTAAGATCATTTTGACGCTTACTAGTGAACACGTAAGGCCATAAATGTGCCCACTAGTTCACTAGTTAGATCATTTTGAGGCTTACTATTTGACATGTAAGCCACAAAACGCCCACTAGTTCACTAGTAAGATCATTTTGAGGCTTACTAATGAACATGTAAGCCACAAAACGCCCACTAGTTCACTAGTAAGATAATTTTGACGCTTACTAGTGAACATGTAAGCCACAAAACGCTCACTAGTTTGCAAGTAAGGTCATTGTGACACTTACTAGTGAACATGGAAGCCACAAAAGAACCCACTAGTTCACAAGTAAGATCATTTTGAGGCTTACTAGTTGACATGTAAGCCGCAAAACGCCCACTAGCTCACTCGTAAGGTCATTTTGAGGCTTACTAGTGAACATGTAAGCCACAAAACGCCCACTATTTCACTAATAAGATCATTTTGAGGCTTACTAGTTGAGATGTAAGCCACAAAACGCTCACTTATTCACTAGTAAGGTCATTTTGACGGTTACTAGTGAACATGTAAGCCACAAAACGCCCACTAGTTCATTAGTAAGATCATTTTGAGGCTTACTTGTTGACATGTAAGCCGCAAAACGCCCACTAGTTCACTCGTAAAATCATTTTGAGGCTTACTAGTTGACATGTAAGCCACAAAACGCCCACTAGTTCACTAGTAAGATCATTTTGAGGCTTCCTAGTGAACACGTAAGGCCATAAATGGGCCCACTAGTTCCCTATAAGATCATTTTGAGGCTTACGAGTGAAGATGTAAGCCACAAAACGCCCACTAGTTTACTAGTAAGATCATTTTGACGCTTACTAGTGAACACGTAAGGCCATAAATGTGCCCACTAGTTCACTAGTTAGATCATTTTGAGGCTTACTATTTGACATGTAAGCCACAAAACGCCCACTAGTTCACTAGTAAGATCATTTTGAGGCTTACTAATGAACATGTAAGCCACAAAACGCCCACTAGTTCACTAGTAAGATAATTTTGACGCTTACTAGTGAACATGTAAGCCACAAAACGCTCACTAGTTTGCAAGTAAGGTCATTGTGACACTTACTAGTGAACATGGAAGCCACAAAAGAACCCACTAGTTCACAAGTAAGATCATTTTGAGGCTTACTAGTTGACATGTAAGCCGCAAAACGCCCACTAGCTCACTCGTAAGGTCATTTTGAGGCTTACAAGTTGACATGTAAGGCCATAAACGTGCCCACTAGTTCACTAGTAAGATCATTTTGACGCTTACTAGTGAACATGTAAGGCCATAAATGTGCCCACTAGTTCACTAGTAAGGTCATTTTGAGGCTTACTAGTGAACATGTAAGCCACAAAACGCCCACTAGTTAACTAGTAAGATCATTTTGAGGCTTACTAGTTGACATGTAAGCCACAAAACGCTCACTAATTCACTAGTAAGGTCATTTTGACGCTTACTAGTGAACATGTAAGCCACAAAACACCCACTAGTTCATTAGTAAGATCATTTTGAGACTTACTTGTTGACATGTAAGCCGCAAAACGCCCACTAGTTCACTCGTAAGATCATTTTGAGGCTTACTAGTTGACATGTAAGCCACAAAACGCCCACTAGTTCACTAGTAAGATCATTTTGAGGCTTGCTAGTGAACACGTAAGGCCATAAATATGCCCACTAGTTCCCTATAAGATCATTTTGAGGCTTACGAGTGAAGATGTAAGCCACAAAACTCTCACTAGTTTACTAGTAAGATCATTTTGACGCTTACTAGTGAACACCTAAGGCCATAAATGTGCCCACTAGTTCACTAGTAAGATCATTTTGAGGCTTACTATTTGACATGTAAGCCACAAAACGCCCACTAGTTCACTAGTAAGATCATTTTGAGGCTTACTAATGAACATGTAAGCCACAAAACGCCCACTAGTTCACTAGTAAGATCATTTTGACGCTTACTAGTGAACATGTAAGCCACAAAACGCTCACTAGTTCACAAGTAAGGTCATTGTGACGCTTACTAGTGAACATGTAAGCCACTAAAGAACCCACTAGTTCACTAGTAAGATCATTTTGAGGCTTACTAGTTGACATGTACGCCGCAAAACGCCCACTAGCTCACTCGTAAGGTCATTTTCACGCTTACTAGTGAACATGTAAGGCCATAAACGTGCCCACTAGTTCACTAGTAAGATCATTTTGACGCTTACTAGTGAACATGTAAGCCACAAAAAGCTCACTAGTTCACAAGTAAGGTCATTGTGACGCTTACTAGTGAACATGTAAGCCACAAAAGAACCCACTAGTTCACTAGTAAGATCATTTTGAGGCTTACTAGTTGACATGTAAGCCGCAAAACGCCCACTAGCTCACTCGCAAGATCATTTTGAGGTTTACTAGTTGACATGTAAGCCGCAAAACGCCCACTAGTTCACTAGTAAGATCATTTTCACGCTTACTAGTGAACATGTAAGCCACAAAAGAACCCACTAGTTCACTAGTAAGATCATTTTGAGGCTTACTAGTGAACATGTAAGCCACAAAACACCCACTAGTTCATTAGTAAGATCATTTTGAGACTTACTTGTTGACATGTAAGCCGCAAAACGCCCACTAGTTCACTCGTAAGATCATTTTGAGGCTTACTAGTTGACATGTAAGCCACAAAACGCCCACTAGTTCACTAGTAAGATCATTTTGAGGCTTGCTAGTGAACACGTAAGGCCATAAATATGCCCACTAGTTCCCTATAAGATCATTTTGAGGCTTACGAGTGAAGATGTAAGCCACAAAACTCTCACTAGTTTACTAGTAAGATCATTTTGACGCTTACTAGTGAACACCTAAGGCCATAAATGTGCCCACTAGTTCACTAGTAAGATCATTTTGAGGCTTACTAGTGAACATGTAAGCCACAAAACGCCCACTAGTTTACTAGTAAGATCATTTTGAGGCTTACTAGTTGACATGTAAGCCACAAAACGCTCACTAATTCACTAGTAAGGTCATTTTGACGCTTACTAGTGAACATGTAAGGCCATAAATGTGCCCACTCGTTTACTAGTAAGGTCATTTTGAGGCTTACTAGTGAACATGTAAGCCACAAAACGCCCACTAGTTTACTAGTAAGATCATTTTGAGGCTTACTAGTTGACATGTAAGCCACAAAACGCTCACTAATTCACTAGTAAGGTCATTTTGACGCTTACTTGTGAACATGTAAGCCACAAAACGCCCACTAGTTCACTAGTAAGGTCATTTTGACGCTTACTAGTTAACATGTAAGCCACAAAACGCCCACTAGTTCACTAGTAAGATCATTTTGAGGCTTATTTGTTGACATGTAAGCCGCAAAACGCCCACTAGTTCACTCGTAAGATCATTTTGAGGCTTACTAGTTGACATGCAAGCCGCAAAACGCCCACTAGTTCACTAGTAAGATCATTTTGACGCTTACTAGTGAACATGTAAGGCCATAAATGTGCCCACTAGTTCACTAGTAAGATCATTTTGAGGCTTACTAGTGACCATGTAAGCCACCAAACGCCCACTAGTTCACTAGTAAGATCATTTTGAGGCTTACTAGTTGAGATGTGAGCCACAAAACGCTCACTAGTTCACAAGTAAGGTCATTGTGACGCTTAATAGTGAACATGTAAGCCACTAAAGAACCCACTAGTTCACTAGTAAGATCATTTTGAGGCTTACTAGTTGACATGTACGCCGTAAAACGCCCACTAGCTCACTCGTAAGGTCATTTTGAGGCTTACAAGTTGACATGTAAGGCGCAAAACGCCCACTAGTTCACTAGTAAGATCATTTTGACGCTTACTAGTGAACATGTAAGGCCATAAACGTGCCCACTAGTTCACTAGTAAGATCATTTTGACGCTTACTAGTGAACATGTAAGGCCATAAATGTGCCCACTAGTTCACTAGTAAGGTCATTTTGTGGCTTACTAGTGAACATGTAAGCCACAAAACGCCCACTAGTTAACTAGTTAGATCTTTTTAAGGCTTACTAGTTGACATGTAAGCCACAAAACGCTCACTAATTCACTAGTAAGGTCATTTTGACGCTTACTAGTGAACATGTAAGCCACAAAACGCCCACTAGTTCACTAGTAAGATCATTTTAAGGCTTACTTGTTGACATGTAAGCCGCAAAACGCCCACTAGTTCACTCGTAAGATCATTTTGAGGCTTACTAGTTGACATGTAAGCCGCAAAACGCCCACTAGCTCACTCGCAAGATCATTTTGAGGTTTACTAGTTGACACGTAAGCCGCAAAACGCCCACTAGTTCACTAGTAAGATCATTTTGAGGCTTACTAGTGAACATGTAAGCCACAAAACGCCCACTAGTTTACTAGTAAGATCATTTTGAGGCTTACTAGTTGACATGTAAGCCACAAAACGCTCACTAATTCACTAGTAAGGTCATTTTGACGCTTACTAGTGAACATGTAAGGCCATAAATGTGCCCACTAGTTTACTAGTAAGGTCATTTTGAGGCTTACTAGTGAACATGTAAGCCACAAAACGCCCACTAGTTTACTAGTAAGATCATTTTGAGGCTTACTAGTTGACATGTAAGCCACAAAACGCTCACTAATTCACTAGTAAGGTCATTTTGACGCTTACTTGTGAACATGTAAGCCACAAAACGCCCACTAGTTCACTAGTAAGGTCATTTTGACGCTTACTAGTTAACATGTAAGCCACAAAACGCCCACTAGTTCACTAGTAAGATCATTTTGACGCTTACTAGTGAATATGTAAGGCCATAAATGTGCCCACTAGTTCACTAGTAAGATCATTTTGAGGCTTGCTAGTTGACATGTAAGCCGCAAAACGCCCACTAGTTCACTAGTAAGATCATTTTGAGGCTTACTAGTTGACACGTAAGCCACAAAACGCCCCTTAGCTCACTCGTAAGATCATTTTGAGGCTTACTAGTGAACATGTAAGCAACAAAACGCTCACTAGTTCACTAGTAAGGTCATTTTGACGCTTACTCGTGAACATGTAAGCCACAAATTGTCACTAGTTCACTAGTAAGGTCATTTTGAGGCTTACTAGTGAACATATAAGGCCATAAATGTGCCCACTAGTTCACTAGTAAGATCATTTTGAGGCTTGCTAGTTGACATGTAAGCCGCAAAACGCCCACTAGTTCACTAGTAAGTTCATTTTGAGGCTTACTAGTGAAGATGTAAGCCACAAAACGCCCACTAGTTCACTAGTAAGATCATTTTGAGGCTTACATGTCAACCAGTAAGCCTCAAAATGATCTTACTAGTGAACTAGTGGGCACATTTATGGCCTTACATGTTCACTAGTAAGCCTCAAAATGATCTTACTAGTGAACTAGTGAAATGAATATAAGATGGCGCCTCAGTAGGCAGCCTTCGGCAAGTGCTCTTCAAGAGCCTTGCTTTTTTGTTCTTTTTTGTTGTTTTTGTCTTTTGTTTTGTCACATGTTGTTTGTTGTTTCATCGTGTGGACCTGATATGGACTGTTTTCAGCGTTTTTTGGCCACGACATTCGTCAAAGGAGAAGTATCTCTGCTTGGTGGTTGCGCCTTCTCGGCAGCACGCCTGTACCAGCACAGATTTTGTTTGGGATGAATGTCGTATTGTATTGTATTGTATTGTATAAGCCACAAAATGCCCACTAGTTCATTAGTAAGATCATTTTGAGGCTTACTAGTTGACATGTAAGCCGCAAAACGCCCACCAGTTCACTGGTAAGATCATTTTGACGCTTACTAGTGAACATGTAAGCCACAAAACGCTCACTAGTTCACTAGTAAGGTCATTTTGATGCTTACTAGTGAAAATGTAAGCCACAAAACGCCCACTAGTTCATTAGTAAGATCATTTTGAGGCTTACTTGTTGACATGCAAGCCGCAAAATGCCCACTAGTTCACTAGTAAGATCATTTTGACGCTTACTAGTGAATATGTAAGGCCATAAATGTGCCCACTAGTTCACCAGTAAGATCATTTTGAGGCTAACTAGTGAACATGTAAGCCACAAAACGCCCACTAGTTCAATAGTAAGATCATTTTGAGGCTTACTAGTTGACATGTAAGCCACAACACGCTCACTAATTCACTAGTAAGGTCATTTTGACGCTTACTAGTGAACATGTAAGCCACAAAACACCCACTAGTTAACTAGTAAGATCATTTTGAGGCTTACTAGTTGACATGTAAGCCACAAAACGCCCACTAATTCACTAGTAAGGTCATTTTGAGGCTTACTAGTGAACATATAAGGCCATAAATGTGCCCACTAGTTCACTAGTAAGATCATTTTGAGGCTTACTAGTTGACATGTAAGCCACAAAATGCCCACTAGTTCACTAGTAAGATCATTTTGAGGCTTACTAGTTGACATGTAAGCCGCAAAACGCCCACTAGTTCACTGGTAAGATCATTTTTACGCTTACTAGTGAACATGTAAGGCCATAAATGTGCCCACTAGTTCACTAGTAAGATCATTTTGAGGCTTACTAGTTGACATGTAAGCCGCAAAACGCCCCTTAGCTCACTCGTAAGATCATTTTGAGGCTTGCTAGTTGACATGTAAGCCGCAAAACGCCCACTAGTTCACTAGTAAGTTCATTTTGAGGCTTACTAGTGAAGATGTAAGCCACAAAACGCCCACTAGTTCACTAGTAAGATCATTTTGAGGCTTACTAGTTGACATGTAAGCCACAAAACGCCCCTTAGCTCACTCGTAAGATCATTTTGAGGCTTACTAGTGAACATGTAAGCAACAAAACGCTCACTAGTTCACTAGTAAGGTCATTTTGAGGCTTACTAGTGAACATGTAAGGGCATAAATGTGCCCACTAGTTCACTAGTAAGATCATTTTGAGGCTTGCTAGTTGACATGTAAGCCGCAAAACGCCCACTAGTTCACTAGTAAGTTCATTTTGAGGCTTACTAGTGAAGATGTAAGCCACAAAACGCCCACTAGTTCACTAGTAAGATCATTTTGAGGCTTACTAGTTGACATGTAAGCCACAAAACGCCCCTTAGCTCACTCGTAAGATCATTTTGAGGCTTACTAGTGAACATGTAAGCAACAAAACGCTCACTAGTTCACTAGTAAGGTCATTTTGACGCTTACTAGTTAACATGTAAGCCACAAAACGCCCACTAGTTCACTCGTAAGATCATTTTGAGGCTTACTAGTTGACATGTAAGCCACAAAACGCCCACTAGTTCACTAGTAAGATCATTTTGAGGCTTACTAGTGAACACGTAAGGCCATAAATGTGCCCACTAGTTCCCTATAAGATCATTTTGAGGCTTACGAGTGAAGATGTAAGCCACAAAACACCCACTAGTTTACTAGTAAGATCATTTTGACGCTTACTAGTGAACACATAAGGCCATAAATGTGCCCACTAGTTCACTAGTAAGGTCATTTTGATGCTTACTAGTGAAAATGTAAGCCACAAAACGCCCACTAGTTCATTAGTAAGATCATTTTGAGGCTTACTTGTTGACATGCAAGCCGCAAAATGCCCACTAGTTCACTAGTAAGATCATTTTGACGCTTACTAGTGAATATGTAAGGCCATAAATGTGCCCACTAGTTCACCAGTAAGATCATTTTGAGGCTAACTAGTGAACATGTAAGCCACAAAACGCCCACTAGTTCAATAGTAAGATCATTTTGAGGCTTACTAGTTGACATGTAAGCCACAAAACGCTCACTAATTCACTAGTAAGGTCATTTTGACGCTTACTAGTGAACATGTAAGCCACAAAACACCCACTAGTTCATTAGTAAGATCATTTTGACTTACTTGTTGACATGTAAGCCGCAAAACGCCCACTAGTTCACTCGTAAGATCATTTTGATGCTTACTAGTTGACATGCAAGCCACAAAACGCCCACTAGTTCACTAGTAAGATCATTTTGACGCTTACTCGTGAACATGTAATCCACAAAACGCCCACTAGTTCACTAGTAAGATCATTTTGAGGCTTACTAGTGAACATATAAGGCCATAAATGTGCCCACTAGTTCACTAGTAAGATCATTTTGAGGCTTACTAGTTGACATGTAAGCCACAAAATGCCCACTAGTTCACTAGTAAGATCATTTTGAGGCTTACTAGTTGACATGTAAGCCGCAAAACGCCCACTAGTTCATTGGTAAGAGCATTTTTACGCTTACTAGTGAACATGTAAGGCCATAAATGTGCCCACTAGTTCACTAGTAAGATCATTTTGAGGCTTACTAGTTGACATGTAAGCCGCAAAACGCCCCTTAGCTCACTCGTAAGATCATTTTGAGGCTTGCTAGTTGACATGTAAGCCGCAAAACGCCCACTAGTTCACTAGTAAGTTCATTTTGAGGCTTACTAGTGAAGATGTAAGCCACAAAACGCCCACTAGTTCACTAGTAAGATCATTTTGAGGCTTACTAGTTGACATGTAAGCCACAAAACGCC
The DNA here is from genome assembly GCF_025434085.1 of Hippocampus zosterae. Lineage (NCBI taxonomy): Eukaryota > Metazoa > Chordata > Actinopteri > Syngnathiformes > Syngnathidae > Hippocampus > Hippocampus zosterae. The sequence goes on along the minus strand of NW_026262932.1, from coordinate 478,945 downwards.
CCTTAGCTCACTCGTAAGATCATTTTGAGGCTTACTAGTGAACATGTAAGCAACAAAACGCTCACTAGTTCACTAGTAAGGTCATTTTGACGCTTACTCGTGAACATGTAAGCCACAAATTGTCACTAGTTCACTAGTAAGGTCATTTTGAGGCTTACTAGTGAACATATAAGGCCATAAATGTGCCCACTAGTTCACTAGTAAGATCATTTTGAGGCTTACTAGTTGACATGTAAGCCACAAAATGCCCACTAGTTCACTAGTAAGATCATTTTGAGGCTTACTAGTTGACATGTAAGCCACAAAATGCCCACTAGTTCACTAGTAAGATCATTTTGACGCTTACTAGTGAACATGTAAGGCCATAAATGTGCCCACTAGTTCACTAGTAAGATCATTTTGAGGCTTGCTAGTTGACATGTAAGCCGCAAAACGCCCACTAGTTCACTAGTAAGTTCATTTTGAGGCTTACTAGTGAAGATGTAAGCCACAAAACGCCCACTAGTTCACTAGTAAGATCATTTTGAGGCTTACTAGTTGACATGTAAGCCACAAAACGCCCCTTAGCTCACTCGTAAGATCATTTTGAGGCTTACTAGTGAACATGTAAGCAACAAAACGCTCACTAGTTCACTAGTAAGGTCATTTTGACGCTTACTCGTGAACATGTAAGCCACAAATTGTCAATAGTTCACTAGTAAGGTCATTTTGACGCTTACTAGTTAACATGTAAGCCACAAAACGCCCACTAGTTCACTCGTAAGATCATTTTGAGGCTTACTAGTTGACATGTAAGCCACAAAACGCCCACTAGTTCACTAGTAAGATCATTTTGAGGCTTACTAGTGAACATTTAAGGCCATAAATGTGCCCACGAGTTCCCTATAAGATCATTTTGAGTCTTACGAGTGAAGATGTAAGCCACAAAACGCCCACTAGTTTACTAGTAAGATCATTTTGACGCTTACTAGTGAACACGTAAGGCCATAAATGTGCCCACTAGTTCCCTATAAGATCATTTTGAGGCTTACGAGTGAAGATGTAAGCCACAAAACGCCCACTAGTTCACTAGTAAGATCATTTTGACGCTTACTAGTGAACATGTAAGCCACAAAACGCTCACTAGTTCACAAGTAAGGTCATTGTGACGCTTACTAGTGAACATGTAAGCCACAAAAGAACAAACGAGTTCACTAGTAAGATCATTTTGAGGCTTACTAGTTGACATGTAAGCCGCAAAACGCCCACTAGCTCACTCGTAAGGTCATTTTGAGGCTTACAAGTTGACATGTAAGGCGCAAAACGCCCACTAGTTCACTAGTAAGATCATTTTCACGCTTACTAGTGAACATGTAAGGCCATAAACGTGCCCACTAGTTCACTCGTAAGATCATTTTGACGATTACTAGTGAACATGTAAGGCCATAAATGTGCCCACTAGTTCACTAGTAAGGTCATTTTGAGGCTTACTAGTGAACATGTAAGCCACAAAACGCCCACTAGTTAACTAGTAAGATCATTTTGAGGCTTACTAGTTGACATGTAAGCCACAAAACGCTCGCTAATTCACTAGTAAGGTCATTTTGACGCTTACTAGTGAAAATGTAAGCCACAAAACGCCCACTAGTTCACTAGTAAGGTCATTTTGACACTTACTAGTTAACATGTAAGCCACAAAACGCCCATTAGTTCACTAGTAAGATCATTTTGAGGCTTACTAGTTGACATGCAAGCCGCAAAACGCCCACTAGTTCACTAGTAAGATCATTTTGACGCTTACTAGTCACATGTAAGGCCATAAATGTGCCCACTAGTTCACTAGTAAGATCATTTTGAGGCTTACTAGTGAACATGTAAGCCACAAAACGCCCACTATTTCACTAATAAGATCATTTTGAGGCTTACTAGTTGAGATGTAAGCCACAAAACGCTCACTTATTCACTAGTAAGGTCATTTTGACGGTTACTAGTGAACATGTAAGCCACAAAACGCCCACTAGTTCATTAGTAAGATCATTTTGAGGCTTACTTGTTGACATGTAAGCCGCAAAACGCCCACTAGTTCACTCGTAAGATCATTTTGAGGCTTACTAGTTGACATGTAAGCCACAAAACGCCCACTAGTTCACTAGTAAGATCATTTTGAGGCTTCCTAGTGAACACGTAAGGCCATAAATGGGCCCACTAGTTCCCTATAAGATCATTTTGAGGCTTACGAGGGAAGATGTAAGCCACAAAACGCCCACTAGTTTACTAGTAAGATCATTTTGACGCTTACTAGTGAACACGTAAGGCCATAAATGTGCCCACTAGTTCACTAGTTAGATCATTTTGAGGCTTACTATTTGACATGTAAGCCACAAAACGCCCACTAGTTCACTAGTAAGATCATTTTGAGGCTTACTAATGAACATGTAAGCCACAAAACGCCCACTAGTTCACTAGTAAGATCATTTTGAGGCTTACTAGTTGACATGTAAGCCACAAAACGCCCCTTAGCTCACTCGTAAGATCATTTTGAGGCTTACTAGTGAACATGTAAGCAACAAAACGCTCACTAGTTCACTAGTAAGGTCATTTTGACGCTTACTAGTTAACATGTAAGCCACAAAACGCCCACTAGTTCACTCGTAAGATCATTTTGAGGCTTACTAGTTGACATGTAAGCCACAAAACGCCCACTAGTTCACTAGTAAGATCATTTTGAGGCTTACTAGTGAACACGTAAGGCCATAAATGTGCCCACTAGTTCCCTATAAGATCATTTTGAGGCTTACGAGTGAAGATGTAAGCCACAAAACACCCACTAGTTTACTAGTAAGATCATTTTGACGCTTACTAGTGAACACATAAGGCCATAAATGTGCCCACTAGTTCACTAGTAAGGTCATTTTGATGCTTACTAGTGAAAATGTAAGCCACAAACGCCCACTAGTTCATTAGTAAGATCATTTTGAGGCTTACTTGTTGACATGCAAGCCGCAAAATGCCCACTAGTTCACTAGTAAGATCATTTTGACGCTTACTAGTGAATATGTAAGGCCATAAATGTGCCCACTAGTTCACCAGTAAGATCATTTTGAGGCTAACTAGTGAACATGTAAGCCACAAAACGCCCACTAGTTCAATAGTAAGATCATTTTGAGGCTTACTAGTTGACATGTAAGCCACAAAACGCTCACTAATTCACTAGTAAGGTCATTTTGACGCTTACTAGTGAACATGTAAGCCACAAAACACCCACTAGTTCATTAGTAAGATCATTTTGACTTACTTGTTGACATGTAAGCCGCAAAACGCCCACTAGTTCACTCGTAAGATCATTTTGATGCTTACTAGTTGACATGCAAGCCGCAAAACGCCCACTAGTTCACTAGTAAGATCATTTTGACGCTTACTCGTGAACATGTAATCCACAAAACGCCCACTAGTTCACTAGTAAGATCATTTTGAGGCTTACTAGTGAACATATAAGGCCATAAATGTGCCCACTAGTTCACTAGTAAGATCATTTTGAGGCTTACTAGTTGACATGTAAGCCACAAAATGCCCACTAGTTCACTAGTAAGATCATTTTGAGGCTTACTAGTTGACATGTAAGCCGCAAAACGCCCACTAGTTCATTGGTAAGATCATTTTTACGCTTACTAGTGAACATGTAAGGCCATAAATGTGCCCACTAGTTCACTAGTAAGATCATTTTGAGGCTTACTAGTTGACATGTAAGCCGCAAAACGCCCCTTAGCTCACTCGTAAGATCATTTTGAGGCTTGCTAGTTGACATGTAAGCCGCAAAACGCCCACTAGTTCACTAGTAAGTTCATTTTGAGGCTTACTAGTGAAGATGTAAGCCACAAAACGCCCACTAGTTCACTAGTAAGATCATTTTGAGGCTTACTAGTTGACATGTAAGCCACAAAACGCCCCTTAGCTCACTCGTAAGATCATTTTGAGGCTTACTAGTGAACATGTAAGCAACAAAACGCTCACTAGTTCACTAGTAAGGTCATTTTGACGCTTACTCGTGAACATGTAAGCCACAAATTGTCACTAGTTCACTAGTAAGGTCATTTTGAGGCTTACTAGTGAACATATAAGGCCATAAATGTGCCCACTAGTTCACTAGTAAGATCATTTTGAGGCTTACTAGTTGACATGTAAGCCACAAAATGCCCACTAGTTCACTAGTAAGATCATTTTGAGGCTTACTAGTTGACATGTAAGCCACAAAATGCCCACTAGTTCACTAGTAAGATCATTTTGACGCTTACTAGTGAACATGTAAGGCCATAAATGTGCCCACTAGTTCACTAGTAAGATCATTTTGAGGCTTGCTAGTTGACATGTAAGCCGCAAAACGCCCACTAGTTCACTAGTAAGTTCATTTTGAGGCTTACTAGTGAAGATGTAAGCCACAAAACGCCCACTAGTTCACTAGTAAGATCATTTTGAGGCTTACTAGTTGACATGTAAGCCACAAAACGCCCCTTAGCTCACTCGTAAGATCATTTTGAGGCTCACTAGTGAACATGTAAGCAACAAAACGCTCACTAGTTCACTAGTAAGGTCATTTTGACGCTTATTCGTGAACATGTAAGCCACAAATTGTCAATAGTTCACTAGTAAGGTCATTTTGACGCTTACTAGTTAACATGTAAGCCACAAAACGCCCACTAGTTCACTCGTAAGATCATTTTGAGGCTTACTAGTTGACATGTAAGCCACAAAACGCCCACTAGTTCACTAGTAAGATCATTTTGAGGCTTACTAGTGAACACGTAAGGCCATAAATGTGCCCACTAGTTCCCTATAAGATCATTTTGACGCTTACTAGTGAACATGTAAGCCACAAAACGCTCACTAGTTCACAAGTAAGGTCATTGTGACGCTTACTAGTGAACATGTAAGCCACAAAACGCTCACTAGTTCACAAGTAAGGTCATTGTGACGCTTACTAGTGAACATGTAAGCCACAAAAGAACAAACGAGTTCACTAGTAAGATCATTTTGAGGCTTACTAGTTGACATGTAAGGCGCAAAACGCCCACTAGTTCACTAGTAAGATCATTTTCACGCTTACTAGTGAACATGTAAGGCCATAAACGTGCCCACTAGTTCACTCGTAAGATCATTTTGACGATTACTAGTGAACATGTAAGGCCATAAATGTGCCCACTAGTTCACTAGTAAGGTCATTTTGAGGCTTACTAGTGAACATGTAAGCCACAAAACGCCCACTAGTTAACTAGTAAGATCATTTTGAGGCTTACTAGTTGACATGTAAGCCACAAAACGCTCGCTAATTCACTAGTAAGGTCATTTTGACGCTTACTAGTGAAAATGTAAGCCACAAAACGCCCACTAGTTCACTAGTAAGGTCATTTTGACACTTACTAGTTAACATGTAAGCCACAAAACGCCCATTAGTTCACTAGTAAGATCATTTTGAGGCTTACTAGTTGACATGCAAGCCGCAAAACGCCCACTAGTTCACTAGTAAGATCATTTTGACGCTTACTAGTCACATGTAAGGCCATAAATGTGCCCACTAGTTCACTAGTAAGATCATTTTGAGGCTTACTAGTGAACATGTAAGCCACAAAACGCCCACTATTTCACTAATAAGATCATTTTGAGGCTTACTAGTTGAGATGTAAGCCACAAAACGCTCACTTATTCACTAGTAAGGTCATTTTGACGGTTACTAGTGAACATGTAAGCCACAAAACGCCCACTAGTTCATTAGTAAGATCATTTTGAGGCTTACTTGTTGACATGTAAGCCGCAAAACGCCCACTAGTTCACTCGTAAGATCATTTTGAGGCTTACTAGTTGACATGTAAGCCACAAAACGCCCACTAGTTCACTAGTAAGATCATTTTGACGCTTACTAGTGAACACGTAAGGCCATAAATGTGCCCACTAGTTCACTAGTTAGATCATTTTGAGGCTTACTATTTGACATGTAAGCCACAAAACGCCCACTAGTTCACTAGTAAGATCATTTTGAGGCTTACTAATGAACATGTAAGCCACAAAACGCCCACTAGTTCACTAGTAAGATAATTTTGACGCTTACTAGTGAACATGTAAGCCACAAAACGCTCACTAGTTTGCAAGTAAGGTCATTGTGACACTTACTAGTGAACATGGAAGCCACAAAAGAACCCACTAGTTCACAAGTAAGATCATTTTGAGGCTTACTAGTTGACATGTAAGCCGCAAAACGCCCACTAGCTCACTCGTAAGGTCATTTTGAGGCTTACAAGTTGACATGTAAGGCCATAAACGTGCCCACTAGTTCACTAGTAAGATCATTTTGACGCTTACTAGTGAACATGTAAGGCCATAAATGTGCCCACTAGTTCACTAGTAAGGTCATTTTGAGGCTTACTAGTGAACATGTAAGCCACAAATCGCCCACTAGTTAACTAGTAAGATCATTTTGAGGCTTACTAGTTGACATGTAAGCCACAAAACGCTCACTAATTCACTAGTAAGGTCATTTTGACGCTTACTAGTGAACATGTAAGCCACAAAACACCCACTAGTTCATTAGTAAGATCATTTTGAGACTTACTTGTTGACATGTAAGCCGCAAAACGCCCACTAGTTCACTCGTAAGATCATTTTGAGGCTTACTAGTTGACATGTAAGCCACAAAACGCCCACTAGTTCACTAGTAAGATCATTTTGAGGCTTGCTAGTGAACACGTAAGGCCATAAATATGCCCACTAGTTCCCTATAAGATCATTTTGAGGCTTACGAGTGAAGATGTAAGCCACAAAACTCTCACTAATTTACTAGTAAGATCATTTTGACGCTTACTAGTGAACACCTAAGGCCATAAATGTGCCCACTAGTTCACTAGTAAGATCATTTTGAGGCTTACTATTTGACATGTAAGCCACAAAACGCCCACTAGTTCACTAGTAAGATCATTTTGAGGCTTACTAATGAACATGTAAGCCACAAAACGCCCACTAGTTCACTAGTAAGATCATTTTGACGCTTACTAGTGAACATGTAAGCCACAAAACGCTCACTAGTTCACAAGTAAGGTCATTGTGACGCTTACTAGTGAACATGTAAGCCACTAAAGAACCCACTAGTTCACTAGTAAGATCATTTTGAGGCTTACTAGTTGACATGTACGCCGCAAAACGCCCACTAGCTCACTCGTAAGGTCATTTTCACGCTTACTAGTGAACATGTAAGGCCATAAACGTGCCCACTAGTTCACTAGTAAGATCATTTTGACGCTTACTAGTGAACATGTAAGCCACAAAAAGCTCACTAGTTCACAAGTAAGGTCATTGTGACGCTTACTAGTGAACATGTAAGCCACAAAAGAACCCACTAGTTCACTAGTAAGATCATTTTGAGGCTTACTAGTTGACATGTAAGCCGCAAAACGCCCACTAGCTCACTCGCAAGATCATTTTGAGGTTTACTAGTTGACATGTAAGCCGCAAAACGCCCACTAGTTCACTAGTAAGATCATTTTCACGCTTACTAGTGAACATGTAAGCCACAAAAGAACCCACTAGTTCACTAGTAAGATCATTTTGAGGCTTACTAGTGAACATGTAAGCCACAAAACGCCCACTAGTTTACTAGTAAGATCATTTTGAGGCTTACTAGTTGACATGTAAGCCACAAAACGCTCACTAATTCACTAGTAAGGTCATTTTGACGCTTACTAGTGAACATGTAAGGCCATAAATGTGCCCACTAGTTTACTAGTAAGGTCATTTTGAGGCTTACTAGTGAACATGTAAGCCACAAAACGCCCACTAGTTTACTAGTAAGATCATTTTGAGGCTTACTAGTTGACATGTAAGCCACAAAACGCTCACTAATTCACTAGTAAGGTCATTTTGACGCTTACTTGTGAACATGTAAGCCACAAAACGCCCACTAGTTCACTAGTAAGGTCATTTTGACGCTTACTAGTTAACATGTAAGCCACAAAACGCCCACTAGTTCACTAGTAAGATCATTTTGAGGCTTATTTGTTGACATGTAAGCCGCAAAACGCCCACTAGTTCACTCGTAAGATCATTTTGAGGCTTACTAGTTGACATGCAAGCCGCAAAACGCCCACTAGTTCACTAGTAAGATCATTTTGACGCTTACTAGTGAACATGTAAGGCCATAAATGTGCCCACTAGTTCACTAGTAAGATCATTTTGAGGCTTACTAGTGACCATGTAAGCCACCAAACGCCCACTAGTTCACTAGTAAGATCATTTTGAGGCTTACTAGTTGAGATGTGAGCCACAAAACGCTCACTAGTTCACAAGTAAGGTCATTGTGACGCTTACTAGTGAACATGTAAGCCACTAAAGAACCCACTAGTTCACTAGTAAGATCATTTTGAGGCTTACTAGTTGACATGTACGCCGTAAAACGCCCACTAGCTCACTCGTAAGGTCATTTTGAGGCTTACAAGTTGACATGTAAGGCGCAAAACGCCCACTAGTTCACTAGTAAGATCATTTTGACGCTTACTAGTGAACATGTAAGGCCATAAACGTGCCCACTAGTTCACTAGTAAGATCATTTTGACGCTTACTAGTGAACATGTAAGGCCATAAATCTGCCCACTAGTTCACTAGTAAGGTCATTTTGTGGCTTACTAGTGAACATGTAAGCCACAAAACGCCCACTAGTTAACTAGTAAGATCATTTTAAGGCTTACTAGTTGACATGTAAGCCACAAAACGCTCACTAATTCACTAGTAAGGTCATTTTGACGCTTACTAGTGAACATGTAAGCCACAAAACGCCCACTAGTTCACTAGTAAGATCATTTTAAGGCTTACTTGTTGACATGTAAGCCGCAAAACGCCCACTAGTTCACTCGTAAGATCATTTTGAGGCTTACTAGTTGACATGTAAGCCACAAAACGCCCACTAGTTCACTAGTAAGATCATTTTGAGGCTTACTAGTGAACACGTAAGGCCATAAATGTGCCCACTAGTTCCCTATAAGATCATTTTGAGGCTTACGAGTGAAGATGTAAGCCACAAAACGCCCACTAGTTTACTAGTAAGATCATTTTGAGGCTTACTAGTTGACATGTAAGCCGCAAAACGCCCACTAGCTCACTCGCAAGATCATTTTGAGGTTTACTAGTTGACACGTAAGCCGCAAAACGCCCACTAGTTCACTAGTAAGATCATTTTCACGCTTACTAGTGAACATGTAAGCCACAAAAGAACCCACTAGTTCACTAGTAAGATCATTTTGAGGCTTACTAGTGAACATGTAAGCCACAAAACGCCCACTAGTTTACTAGTAAGATCATTTTGAGGCTTACTAGTTGACATGTAAGCCACAAAACGCTCACTAATTCACTAGTAAGGTCATTTTGACGCTTACTAGTGAACATGTAAGGCCATAAATGTGCCCACTAGTTTACTAGTAAGGTCATTTTGAGGCTTACTAGTGAACATGTAAGCCACAAAACGCCCACTAGTTTACTAGTAAGATCATTTTGAGGCTTACTAGTTGACATGTAAGCCACAAAACGCTCACTAATTCACTAGTAAGGTCATTTTGACGCTTACTTGTGAACATGTAAGCCACAAAACGCCCACTAGTTCACTAGTAAGGTCATTTTGACGCTTACTAGTTAACATGTAAGCCACAAAACGCCCACTAGTTCACTAGTAAGATCATTTTGAGGCTTATTTGTTGACATGTAAGCCGCAAAACGCCCACTAGTTCACTCGTAAGATCATTTTGAGGCTTACTAGTTGACATGCAAGCCGCAAAACGCCCACTAGTTCACTAGTAAGATCATTTTGACGCTTACTAGTGAACATGTAAGGCCATAAATGTGCCCACTAGTTCACTAGTAAGATCATTTTGAGGCTTACTAGTGACCATGTAAGCCACCAAACGCCCACTAGTTCACTAGTAAGATCATTTTGAGGCTTACTAGTTGAGATGTGAGCCACAAAACGCTCACTAGTTCACAAGTAAGGTCATTGTGACGCTTACTAGTGAACATGTAAGCCACTAAAGAACCCACTAGTTCACTAGTAAGATCATTTTGAGGCTTACTAGTTGACATGTACGCCGTAAAACGCCCACTAGCTCACTCGTAAGGTCATTTTGAGGCTTACAAGTTGACATGTAAGGCGCAAAACGCCCACTAGTTCACTAGTAAGATCATTTTGACGCTTACTAGTGAACATGTAAGGCCATAAACGTGCCCACTAGTTCACTAGTAAGATCATTTTGACGCTTACTAGTGAACATGTAAGGCCATAAATGTGCCCACTAGTTCACTAGTAAGGTCATTTTGTGGCTTACTAGTGAACATGTAAGCCACAAAACGCCCACTAGTTAACTAGTAAGATCATTTTAAGGCTTACTAGTTGACATGTAAGCCACAAAACGCTCACTAATTCACTAGTAAGGTCATTTTGACGCTTACTAGTGAACATGTAAGCCACAAAACGCCCACTAGTTCACTAGTAAGATCATTTTAAGGCTTACTTGTTGACATGTAAGCCGCAAAACGCCCACTAGTTCACTCGTAAGATCATTTTGAGGCTTACTAGTTGACATGTAAGCCACAAAACGCCCACTAGTTCACTAGTAAGATCATTTTGAGGCTTACTAGTGAACACGTAAGGCCATAAATGTGCCCACTAGTTCCCTATAAGATCATTTTGAGGCTTACGAGTTAAGATGTAAGCCACAAAACGCCCACTAGTTTACTAGTAAGATCATTTTGAGGCTTACTAGTTGACATGTAAGCCGCAAAACGCCCACTAGCTCACTCGCAAGATCATTTTGAGGTTTACTAGTTGACACGTAAGCCGCAAAACGCCCACTAGTTCACTAGTAAGATCATTTTCACGCTTACTAGTGAACATGTAAGCCACAAAAGAACCCACTAGTTCACTAGTAAGATCATTTTGAGGCTTACTAGTGAACATGTAAGCCACAAAACGCCCACTAGTTTACTAGTAAGATCATTTTGAGGCTTACTAGTTGACATGTAAGCCACAAAACGCTCACTAATTCACTAGTAAGGTCATTTTGACGCTTACTAGTGAACATGTAAGGCCATAAATGTGCCCACTAGTTTACTAGTAAGGTCATTTTGAGGCTTACTAGTGAACATGTAAGCCACAAAACGCCCACTAGTTCACTAGTAAGTTCATTTTGAGGCTTACTATTTGACATGTAAGCCACAAAACGCCCACTAGTTCACTAGTAAGATCATTTTGAGGCTTACTAATGAACATGTAAGCCACAAAACGCCCACTAGTTCACTAGTAAGATCATTTTGAGGCTTACTAGTTGACATGTAAGCCACAAAACGCCCCTTAGCTCACTCGTAAGATCATTTTGAGGCTTACTAGTGAACATGTAAGCAACAAAACGCTCACTAGTTCACTAGTAAGGTCATTTTGACGCTTACTAGTTAACATGTAAGCCACAAAACGCCCACTAGTTCACTCGTAAGATCATTTTGAGGCTTACTAGTTGACATGTAAGCCACAAAACGCCCACTAGTTCACTAGTAAGATCATTTTGAGGCTTACTAGTGAACACGTAAGGCCATAAATGTGCCCACTAGTTCCCTATAAGATCATTTTGAGGCTTACGAGTGAAGATGTAAGCCACAAAACACCCACTAGTTTACTAGTAAGATCATTTTGACGCTTACTAGTGAACACATAAGGCCATAAATGTGCCCACTAGTTCACTAGTAAGGTCATTTTGATGCTTACTAGTGAAAATGTAAGCCACAAACGCCCACTAGTTCATTAGTAAGATCATTTTGAGGCTTACTTGTTGACATGCAAGCCGCAAAATGCCCACTAGTTCACTAGTAAGATCATTTTGACGCTTACTAGTGAATATGTAAGGCCATAAATGTGCCCACTAGTTCACCAGTAAGATCATTTTGAGGCTAACTAGTGAACATGTAAGCCACAAAACGCCCACTAGTTCAATAGTAAGATCATTTTGAGGCTTACTAGTTGACATGTAAGCCACAAAACGCTCACTAATTCACTAGTAAGGTCATTTTGACGCTTACTAGTGAACATGTAAGCCACAAAACACCCACTAGTTCATTAGTAAGATCATTTTGACTTACTTGTTGACATGTAAGCCGCAAAACGCCCACTAGTTCACTCGTAAGATCATTTTGATGCTTACTAGTTGACATGCAAGCCGCAAAACGCCCACTAGTTCACTAGTAAGATCATTTTGACGCTTACTCGTGAACATGTAATCCACAAAACGCCCACTAGTTCACTAGTAAGATCATTTTGAGGCTTACTAGTGAACATATAAGGCCATAAATGTGCCCACTAGTTCACTAGTAAGATCATTTTGAGGCTTACTAGTTGACATGTAAGCCACAAAATGCCCACTAGTTCACTAGTAAGATCATTTTGAGGCTTACTAGTTGACATGTAAGCCGCAAAACGCCCACTAGTTCATTGGTAAGATCATTTTTACGCTTACTAGTGAACATGTAAGGCCATAAATGTGCCCACTAGTTCACTAGTAAGATCATTTTGAGGCTTACTAGTTGACATGTAAGCCGCAAAACGCCCCTTAGCTCACTCGTAAGATCATTTTGAGGCTTGCTAGTTGACATGTAAGCCGCAAAACGCCCACTAGTTCACTAGTAAGTTCATTTTGAGGCTTACTAGTGAAGATGTAAGCCACAAAACGCCCACTAGTTCACTAGTAAGATCATTTTGAGGCTTACTAGTTGACATGTAAGCCACAAAACGCCCCTTAGCTCACTCGTAAGATCATTTTGAGGCTTACTAGTGAACATGTAAGCAACAAAACGCTCACTAGTTCACTAGTAAGGTCATTTTGACGCTTACTCGTGAACATGTAAGCCACAAATTGTCACTAGTTCACTAGTAAGGTCATTTTGAGGCTTACTAGTGAACATATAAGGCCATAAATGTGCCCACTAGTTCACTAGTAAGATCATTTTGAGGCTTACTAGTTGACATGTAAGCCACAAAATGCCCACTAGTTCACTAGTAAGATCATTTTGAGGCTTACTAGTTGACATGTAAGCCACAAAATGCCCACTAGTTCACTAGTAAGATCATTTTGACGCTTACTAGTGAACATGTAAGGCCATAAATGTGCCCACTAGTTCACTAGTAAGATCATTTTGAGGCTTGCTAGTTGACATGTAAGCCGCAAAACGCCCACTAGTTCACTAGTAAGTTCATTTTGAGGCTTACTAGTGAAGATGTAAGCCACAAAACGCCCACTAGTTCACTAGTAAGATCATTTTGAGGCTTACTAGTTGACATGTAAGCCACAAAACGCCCCTTAGCTCACTCGTAAGATCATTTTGAGGCTCACTAGTGAACATGTAAGCAACAAAACGCTCACTAGTTCACTAGTAAGGTCATTTTGACGCTTACTCGTGAACATGTAAGCCACAAATTGTCAATAGTTCACTAGTAAGGTCATTTTGACGCTTACTAGTTAACATGTAAGCCACAAAACGCCCACTAGTTCACTCGTAAGATCATTTTGAGGCTTACTAGTTGACATGTAAGCCACAAAACGCCCACTAGTTCACTAGTAAGATCATTTTGAGGCTTACTAGTGAACACGTAAGGCCATAAATGTGCCCACTAGTTCCCTATAAGATCATTTTGACGCTTACTAGTGAACATGTAAGCCACAAAACGCTCACTAGTTCACAAGTAAGGTCATTGTGACGCTTACTAGTGAACATGTAAGCCACAAAACGCTCACTAGTTCACAAGTAAGGTCATTGTGACGCTTACTAGTGAACATGTAAGCCACAAAAGAACAAACGAGTTCACTAGTAAGATCATTTTGAGGCTTACTAGTTGACATGTAAGGCGCAAAACGCCCACTAGTTCACTAGTAAGATCATTTTCACGCTTACTAGTGAACATGTAAGGCCATAAACGTGCCCACTAGTTCACTCGTAAGATCATTTTGACGATTACTAGTGAACATGTAAGGCCATAAATGTGCCCACTAGTTCACTAGTAAGGTCATTTTGAGGCTTACTAGTGAACATGTAAGCCACAAAACGCCCACTAGTTAACTAGTAAGATCATTTTGAGGCTTACTAGTTGACATGTAAGCCACAAAACGCTCGCTAATTCACTAGTAAGGTCATTTTGACGCTTACTAGTGAAAATGTAAGCCACAAAACGCCCACTAGTTCACTAGTAAGGTCATTTTGACACTTACTAGTTAACATGTAAGCCACAAAACGCCCATTAGTTCACTAGTAAGATCATTTTGAGGCTTACTAGTTGACATGCAAGCCGCAAAACGCCCACTAGTTCACTAGTAAGATCATTTTGACGCTTACTAGTCACATGTAAGGCCATAAATGTGCCCACTAGTTCACTAGTAAGATCATTTTGAGGCTTACTAGTGAACATGTAAGCCACAAAACGCCCACTATTTCACTAATAAGATCATTTTGAGGCTTACTAGTTGAGATGTAAGCCACAAAACGCTCACTTATTCACTAGTAAGGTCATTTTGACGGTTACTAGTGAACATGTAAGCCACAAAACGCCCACTAGTTCATTAGTAAGATCATTTTGAGGCTTACTTGTTGACATGTAAGCCGCAAAACGCCCACTAGTTCACTCGTAAGATCATTTTGAGGCTTACTAGTTGACATGTAAGCCACAAAACGCCCACTAGTTCACTAGTAAGATCATTTTGACGCTTACTAGTGAACACGTAAGGCCATAAATGTGCCCACTAGTTCACTAGTTAGATCATTTTGAGGCTTACTATTTGACATGTAAGCCACAAAACGCCCACTAGTTCACTAGTAAGATCATTTTGAGGCTTACTAATGAACATGTAAGCCACAAAACGCCCACTAGTTCACTAGTAAGATAATTTTGACGCTTACTAGTGAACATGTAAGCCACAAAACGCTCACTAGTTTGCAAGTAAGGTCATTGTGACACTTACTAGTGAACATGGAAGCCACAAAAGAACCCACTAGTTCACAAGTAAGATCATTTTGAGGCTTACTAGTTGACATGTAAGCCGCAAAACGCCCACTAGCTCACTCGTAAGGTCATTTTGAGGCTTACAAGTTGACATGTAAGGCCATAAACGTGCCCACTAGTTCACTAGTAAGATCATTTTGACGCTTACTAGTGAACATGTAAGGCCATAAATGTGCCCACTAGTTCACTAGTAAGGTCATTTTGAGGCTTACTAGTGAACATGTAAGCCACAAATCGCCCACTAGTTAACTAGTAAGATCATTTTGAGGCTTACTAGTTGACATGTAAGCCACAAAACGCTCACTAATTCACTAGTAAGGTCATTTTGACGCTTACTAGTGAACATGTAAGCCACAAAACACCCACTAGTTCATTAGTAAGATCATTTTGAGACTTACTTGTTGACATGTAAGCCGCAAAACGCCCACTAGTTCACTCGTAAGATCATTTTGAGGCTTACTAGTTGACATGTAAGCCACAAAACGCCCACTAGTTCACTAGTAAGATCATTTTGAGGCTTGCTAGTGAACACGTAAGGCCATAAATATGCCCACTAGTTCCCTATAAGATCATTTTGAGGCTTACGAGTGAAGATGTAAGCCACAAAACTCTCACTAATTTACTAGTAAGATCATTTTGACGCTTACTAGTGAACACCTAAGGCCATAAATGTGCCCACTAGTTCACTAGTAAGATCATTTTGAGGCTTACTATTTGACATGTAAGCCACAAAACGCCCACTAGTTCACTAGTAAGATCATTTTGAGGCTTACTAATGAACATGTAAGCCACAAAACGCCCACTAGTTCACTAGTAAGATCATTTTGACGCTTACTAGTGAACATGTAAGCCACAAAACGCTCACTAGTTCACAAGTAAGGTCATTGTGACGCTTACTAGTGAACATGTAAGCCACTAAAGAACCCACTAGTTCACTAGTAAGATCATTTTGAGGCTTACTAGTTGACATGTACGCCGCAAAACGCCCACTAGCTCACTCGTAAGGTCATTTTCACGCTTACTAGTGAACATGTAAGGCCATAAACGTGCCCACTAGTTCACTAGTAAGATCATTTTGACGCTTACTAGTGAACATGTAAGCCACAAAAAGCTCACTAGTTCACAAGTAAGGTCATTGTGACGCTTACTAGTGAACATGTAAGCCACAAAAGAACCCACTAGTTCACTAGTAAGATCATTTTGAGGCTTACTAGTTGACATGTAAGCCGCAAAACGCCCACTAGCTCACTCGCAAGATCATTTTGAGGTTTACTAGTTGACATGTAAGCCGCAAAACGCCCACTAGTTCACTAGTAAGATCATTTTCACGCTTACTAGTGAACATGTAAGCCACAAAAGAACCCACTAGTTCACTAGTAAGATCATTTTGAGGCTTACTAGTGAACATGTAAGCCACAAAACGCCCACTAGTTTACTAGTAAGATCATTTTGAGGCTTACTAGTTGACATGTAAGCCACAAAACGCTCACTAATTCACTAGTAAGGTCATTTTGACGCTTACTAGTGAACATGTAAGGCCATAAATGTGCCCACTAGTTTACTAGTAAGGTCATTTTGAGGCTTACTAGTGAACATGTAAGCCACAAAACGCCCACTAGTTTACTAGTAAGATCATTTTGAGGCTTACTAGTTGACATGTAAGCCACAAAACGCTCACTAATTCACTAGTAAGGTCATTTTGACGCTTACTTGTGAACATGTAAGCCACAAAACGCCCACTAGTTCACTAGTAAGGTCATTTTGACGCTTACTAGTTAACATGTAAGCCACAAAACGCCCACTAGTTCACTAGTAAGATCATTTTGAGGCTTATTTGTTGACATGTAAGCCGCAAAACGCCCACTAGTTCACTCGTAAGATCATTTTGAGGCTTACTAGTTGACATGCAAGCCGCAAAACGCCCACTAGTTCACTAGTAAGATCATTTTGACGCTTACTAGTGAACATGTAAGGCCATAAATGTGCCCACTAGTTCACTAGTAAGATCATTTTGAGGCTTACTAGTGACCATGTAAGCCACCAAACGCCCACTAGTTCACTAGTAAGATCATTTTGAGGCTTACTAGTTGAGATGTGAGCCACAAAACGCTCACTAGTTCACAAGTAAGGTCATTGTGACGCTTACTAGTGAACATGTAAGCCACTAAAGAACCCACTAGTTCACTAGTAAGATCATTTTGAGGCTTACTAGTTGACATGTACGCCGTAAAACGCCCACTAGCTCACTCGTAAGGTCATTTTGAGGCTTACAAGTTGACATGTAAGGCGCAAAACGCCCACTAGTTCACTAGTAAGATCATTTTGACGCTTACTAGTGAACATGTAAGGCCATAAACGTGCCCACTAGTTCACTAGTAAGATCATTTTGACGCTTACTAGTGAACATGTAAGGCCATAAATCTGCCCACTAGTTCACTAGTAAGGTCATTTTGTGGCTTACTAGTGAACATGTAAGCCACAAAACGCCCACTAGTTAACTAGTAAGATCATTTTAAGGCTTACTAGTTGACATGTAAGCCACAAAACGCTCACTAATTCACTAGTAAGGTCATTTTGACGCTTACTAGTGAACATGTAAGCCACAAAACGCCCACTAGTTCACTAGTAAGATCATTTTAAGGCTTACTTGTTGACATGTAAGCCGCAAAACGCCCACTAGTTCACTCGTAAGATCATTTTGAGGCTTACTAGTTGACATGTAAGCCACAAAACGCCCACTAGTTCACTAGTAAGATCATTTTGAGGCTTACTAGTGAACACGTAAGGCCATAAATGTGCCCACTAGTTCCCTATAAGATCATTTTGAGGCTTACGAGTGAAGATGTAAGCCACAAAACGCCCACTAGTTTACTAGTAAGATCATTTTGAGGCTTACTAGTTGACATGTAAGCCGCAAAACGCCCACTAGCTCACTCGCAAGATCATTTTGAGGTTTACTAGTTGACACGTAAGCCGCAAAACGCCCACTAGTTCACTAGTAAGATCATTTTCACGCTTACTAGTGAACATGTAAGCCACAAAAGAACCCACTAGTTCACTAGTAAGATCATTTTGAGGCTTACTAGTGAACATGTAAGCCACAAAACGCCCACTAGTTTACTAGTAAGATCATTTTGAGGCTTACTAGTTGACATGTAAGCCACAAAACGCTCACTAATTCACTAGTAAGGTCATTTTGACGCTTACTAGTGAACATGTAAGGCCATAAATGTGCCCACTAGTTTACTAGTAAGGTCATTTTGAGGCTTACTAGTGAACATGTAAGCCACAAAACGCCCACTAGTTTACTAGTAAGATCATTTTGAGGCTTACTAGTTGACATGTAAGCCACAAAACGCTCACTAATTCACTAGTAAGGTCATTTTGACGCTTACTTGTGAACATGTAAGCCACAAAACGCCCACTAGTTCACTAGTAAGGTCATTTTGACGCTTACTAGTTAACATGTAAGCCACAAAACGCCCACTAGTTCACTAGTAAGATCATTTTGAGGCTTATTTGTTGACATGTAAGCCGCAAAACGCCCACTAGTTCACTCGTAAGATCATTTTGAGGCTTACTAGTTGACATGCAAGCCGCAAAACGCCCACTAGTTCACTAGTAAGATCATTTTGACGCTTACTAGTGAACATGTAAGGCCATAAATGTGCCCACTAG
This sequence comes from Hippocampus zosterae, assembly GCF_025434085.1. Lineage (NCBI taxonomy): Eukaryota > Metazoa > Chordata > Actinopteri > Syngnathiformes > Syngnathidae > Hippocampus > Hippocampus zosterae. Next base: position 460,227 of record NW_026262932.1, on the reverse strand, counting down.
TTCACTAGTAAGATCATTTTGAGGCTTACTAGTGACCATGTAAGCCACCAAACGCCCACTAGTTCACTAGTAAGATCATTTTGAGGCTTACTAGTTGAGATGTGAGCCACAAAACGCTCACTAGTTCACAAGTAAGGTCATTGTGACGCTTACTAGTGAACATGTAAGCCACTAAAGAACCCACTAGTTCACTAGTAAGATCATTTTGAGGCTTACTAGTTGACATGTACGCCGTAAAACGCCCACTAGCTCACTCGTAAGGTCATTTTGAGGCTTACAAGTTGACATGTAAGGCGCAAAACGCCCACTAGTTCACTAGTAAGATCATTTTGACGCTTACTAGTGAACATGTAAGGCCATAAACGTGCCCACTAGTTCACTAGTAAGATCATTTTGACGCTTACTAGTGAACATGTAAGGCCATAAATGTGCCCACTAGTTCACTAGTAAGGTCATTTTGTGGCTTACTAGTGAACATGTAAGCCACAAAACGCCCACTAGTTAACTAGTAAGATCATTTTAAGGCTTACTAGTTGACATGTAAGCCACAAAACGCTCACTAATTCACTAGTAAGGTCATTTTGACGCTTACTAGTGAACATGTAAGCCACAAAACGCCCACTAGTTCACTAGTAAGATCATTTTAAGGCTTACTTGTTGACATGTAAGCCGCAAAACGCCCACTAGTTCACTCGTAAGATCATTTTGAGGCTTACTAGTTGACATGTAAGCCACAAAACGCCCACTAGTTCACTAGTAAGATCATTTTGAGGCTTACTAGTGAACACGTAAGGCCATAAATGTGCCCACTAGTTCCCTATAAGATCATTTTGAGGCTTACGAGTTAAGATGTAAGCCACAAAACGCCCACTAGTTTACTAGTAAGATCATTTTGAGGCTTACTAGTTGACATGTAAGCCGCAAAACGCCCACTAGCTCACTCGCAAGATCATTTTGAGGTTTACTAGTTGACACGTAAGCCGCAAAACGCCCACTAGTTCACTAGTAAGATCATTTTCACGCTTACTAGTGAACATGTAAGCCACAAAAGAACCCACTAGTTCACTAGTAAGATCATTTTGAGGCTTACTAGTGAACATGTAAGCCACAAAACGCCCACTAGTTTACTAGTAAGATCATTTTGAGGCTTACTAGTTGACATGTAAGCCACAAAACGCTCACTAATTCACTAGTAAGGTCATTTTGACGCTTACTAGTGAACATGTAAGGCCATAAATGTGCCCACTAGTTTACTAGTAAGGTCATTTTGAGGCTTACTAGTGAACATGTAAGCCACAAAACGCCCACTAGTTTACTAGTAAGATCATTTTGAGGCTTACTAGTTGACATGTAAGCCACAAAACGCTCACTAATTCACTAGTAAGGTCATTTTGACGCTTACTTGTGAACATGTAAGCCACAAAACGCCCACTAGTTCACTAGTAAGGTCATTTTGACGCTTACTAGTTAACATGTAAGCCACAAAACGCCCACTAGTTCACTTGTAAGATCATTTTGAGGCTTATTTGTTGACATGTAAGCCGCAAAACGCCCACTAGTTCACTCGTAAGATCATTTTGAGGCTTACTAGTTGACATGCAAGCCGCAAAACGCCCACTAGTTCACTAGTAAGATCATTTTGACGCTTACTAGTGAACATGTAAGGCCATAAATGTGCCCACTAGTTCACTAGTAAGATCATTTTGAGGCTTACTAGTGACCATGTAAGCCACCAAACGCCCACTAGTTCACTAGTAAGATAATTTTGAGGCTTACTAGTTGAGATGTGAGCCACAAAACGCTCACTAGTTCACAAGTAAGGTCATTGTGACGCTTACTAGTGAACATGTAAGCCACTAAAGAACCCACTAGTTCACTAGTAAGATCATTTTGAGGCTTACTAGTTGACATGTACGCCGTAAAACGCCCACTAGCTCACTCGTAAGGTCATTTTGAGGCTTACAAGTTGACATGTAAGGCGCAAAACGCCCACTAGTTCACTAGTAAGATCATTTTGACGCTTACTAGTGAACATGTAAGGCCATAAACGTGCCCACTAGTTCACTAGTAAGATCATTTTGACGCTTACTAGTGAACATGTAAGGCCATAAATGTGACCACTAGTTCACTAGTAAGGTCATTTTGTGGCTTAGTAGTGAACATGTAAGCCACAAAACGCCCACTAGTTTACTAGTAAGATCATTTTGACGCTTACTAGTGAACATGTAAGCCACAAAACGCTCACTAGTTCACTAGTAAGGTCATTTTGACGCTTACTAGTGAAAATGTAAGCCACAAAACGCCCACTAGTTCATTTGTAAGATCATTTTGAGGCTTACTTGTTGACATGCAAGCCGCAAAATGCCCACTAGTTCACTAGTAAGATCATTTTGACGCTTACTAGTGAATATGTAAGGCCATAAATGTGCCCACTAGTTCACTAGTAAGATCATTTTGAGGCTAACTAGTGAACATGTAAGCCACAAAACGCCCACTAGTTCAATAGTAAGATCATTTTGAGGCTTACTAGTTGACATGTAAGCCACAAAACGCTCACTAATTCACTAGTAAGGTCATTTTGACGCTTACTAGTGAACATGTAAGCTACAAAACACTCACTAGTTCATTAGTAAGATCATTTTGAGACTTACTTGTTGACGTGTAAGCCCCAAAACGCCCACTAGTTCACTCGTAAGATCATTTTGAGGCTTACTAGTTGACATGCAAGCCGCAAAACGCCCACTAGTTCACTAGTAAGATCATTTTGACGCTTACTCGTGAACATGTAAGCCACAAAACGACCACTAGTTCACTAGTAAGATCATTTTGAGGCTTACTAGTGAACATATAAGGCCATAAATGTGCCCACCAGTTCACTAGTAAGATGATTTTGAGGCTTACTAGTTGACATGTAAGCCACAAAAGAACCCACTAGTTCACTAGTAAGATCATTTTGAGGCTTACTAGTGAACATGTAAGCCACAAAACGCTCACTAGTTCACTAGTAAGGTCATTTTGACGCTTACTAGTGAAAATGTAAGCCACAAAACGCCCACTAGTTCATTTGTAAGATCATTTTGAGGCTTACTTGTTGACATGCAAGCCGCAAAATGCCCACTAGTTCACTAGTAAGATCATTTTGACGCTTACTAGTGAATATGTAAGGCCATAAATGTGCCCACTAGTTCACTAGTAAGATCATTTTGAGGCTAACTAGTGAACATGTAAGCCACAAAACGCCCACTAGTTCAATAGTAAGATCATTTTGAGGCTTACTAGTTGACATGTAAGCCACAAAACGCTCACTAATTCACTAGTAAGGTCATTTTGACGCTTACTAGTGAACATGTAAGCTACAAAACACTCACTAGTTCATTAGTAAGATCATTTTGAGACTTACTTGTTGACGTGTAAGCCCCAAAACGCCCACTAGTTCACTCGTAAGATCATTTTGAGGCTTACTAGTTGACATGCAAGCCGCAAAACGCCCACTAGTTCACTAGTAAGATCATTTTGACGCTTACTCGTGAACATGTAAGCCACAAAACGACCACTAGTTCACTAGTAAGATCATTTTGAGGCTTACTAGTGAACATATAAGGCCATAAATGTGCCCACTAGTTCACTAGTAAGATGATTTTGAGGCTTACTAGTTGACATGTAAGCCACAAAAGAACCCACTAGTTCACTAGTAAGATCATTTTGAGGCTTACTAGTGAACATGTAAGCCACAAAACGCCCACTAGTTAACTAGTAAGATCATTTTGAGGCTTACTAGTTGACATGTAAGCCACAAAACGCTCACTAATTCACTAGTAAGGTCATTTTGACGCTTACTAGTGAACATGTAAGCCACAAAACGCCCACTAGTTCACTAGTAAGGTCATTTTGACACTTACTAGTTAACAAGTAAGCCACAAAACGCCCATTAGTTCACTAGTAAGATCATTTTGAGGCTTATTTGTTGACATGTAAGCCGCAAAACGCCCACTTGTTCACTCTTAAGATCATTTTGAGGCTTACTAGTGAACATGTAAGGCCATAAATGTGCCCACTAGTTCACTAGTAAGTTCATTTTGAGGCTTACTAGTGAAGATGTAAGCCACAAAACGCCCACTAGTTCACTAGTAAGATCATTTTGAGGCTTACTAGTTGACATGTAAGCCACAAAACGCCCCTTAGCTCACTCGTAAGATCATTTTGAGGCTTACTAGTGAACATGTAAGCAACAAAACGCTCACTAGTTCACTAGTAAGGTCATTTTGACGCTTACTCGTGAACATGTAAGCCACAAATTGTCACTAGTTCACTAGTAAGGTCATTTTGACGCTTACTAGTTAACATGTAAGCCACAAAACGCCCACTAGTTCACTCGTAAGATCATTTTGAGGCTTACTAGTTGACATGTAAGCCAGAAAACGCCCACTTGTTCACTACTAAGATCATTTTGAGGCTTACTAGTGAACACGTAAGGCCATAAATGTGCCCACTAGTTCCCTATAAGATCATTTTGAGGCTTACGAGTGAAGATGTAAGCCACAAAACGCCCACTAGTTTACTAGTAAGATCATTTTGACGCTTACTAGTGAACATGTAAGGCCATAAATGTGCCCACTAGTTCACTAGTAAGATCATTTTGAGGCTTACTGGTTGACATGTAAGCCACAAAATGCCCACTAGTTCACTAGTAAGATCATTTTGAGGCTTACTAATGAACATGTAAGCCACAAAACGCCCACTAGTTCACTAGTAAGATCATTTTGACGCTTACTAGTGAACATGTAAGCCACAAAAAGCTCACTAGTTCACAAGTAAGGTCATTGTGACGCTTACTAGTGAACATGTAAGCCACAAAAGAACCCACTAGTTCACTAGTAAGATCATTTTGAGGCTTACTAGTTGACATGTAAGCCGCAAAACGCCCACTAGCTCACTTGCAAGATCATTTTGAGGCGTACTAGTTGACATGCTGTCAGGCTGATGAATAAAAAATAATCATAATAATAATAATAATTAAATGATGTGAAGGTAAATTGTAAATAGTACTGCGATTTATCCATTTGTGTTCATATTGTATTTAATTGAAAGATGTTTGTTGTTGTTTTTTTTTTTCTCCTCTTCTTTCTACATACATTCTTGCTGCTGGAGGCTGTAAATTTCCCCATTGTGGGACAAATAAAGGATATCTTATCTTATGTAAGCCACAAAACGCCCACTAGTGCATTAGTAAGATCATTTTGAGGCTTACTTGTTGACATGTAAGCCACAAAACGCCTCTTAGCTCACTCGTAAGATCATTTTGAGGCTTACTAGTGAACATGTAAGCAACAAAACGCTCACTAGTTCACTAGTAAGGTCATTTTGACGCTTACTCGTGAACATGTAAGCCACAAAACGCCCACTAGTTCATTAGTAAGATCATTTTGAGGCTTACTTGTTGACATGTAAGCCACAAAACGCCCACTAGTTCACTCGTAAGATCATTTTGAGGCTTACTTGTTGACATGTAAGCCGCAAAACGCCCACTAGTTCACTCTTAAGATCATTTTGAGGCTTACTAGTTGACATGTAAGCCAGAAAACGCCCACTTGTTCACTAGTAAGATCATTTTGAGGCTTACTAGTGAACACGTAAGGCCATAAATGTGCCCACTAGTTCCCTATAAGATCATTTTGAGGCTTACGAGTGAAGATGTAAGCCACAAAACGCCCACTAGTTTACTAGTAAGATCATTTTGACGCTTACTAGTGAACATGTAAGGCCATAAATGTGCCCACTAGTTCACTAGTAAGATCATTTTGAGGCTTACTGGTTGACATGTAAGCCACAAAATGCCCACTAGTTCACTAGTAAGATCATTTTGAGGCTTACTAGTTGACATGTAAGCCGCAAAACGCCCACTAGCTCACTTGCAAGATCATTTTGAGGCGTACTAGTTGACATGCTGTCAGGCTGATGAATAAAAAATAATCATAATAATAATAATAATTAAATGATGTGAAGGTAAATTGTAAATAGTACTGCGATTTATCCATTTGTGTTCATATTGTATTTAATTGAAAGATGTTTGTTGTTGTTTTTTTTTTTCTCCTCTTCTTTCTACATACATTCTTGCTGCTGGAGGCTGTAAATTTCCCCATTGTGGGACAAATAAAGGATATCTTATCTTATGTAAGCCACAAAACGCCCACTAGTGCATTAGTAAGATCATTTTGAGGCTTACTTGTTGACATGTAAGCCACAAAACGCCTCTTAGCTCACTCGTAAGATCATTTTGAGGCTTACTAGTGAACATGTAAGCAACAAAACGCTCACTAGTTCACTAGTAAGGTCATTTTGACGCTTACTCGTGAACATGTAAGCCACAAAACGCCCACTAGTTCATTAGTAAGATCATTTTGAGGCTTACTTGTTGACATGTAAGCCACAAAACGCCCACTAGTTCACTCGTAAGATCATTTTGAGGCTTACTTGTTGACATGTAAGCCGCAAAACGCCCACTAGTTCACTCTTAAGATCATTTTGAGGCTTACTAGTTGACATGTAAGCCAGAAAACGCCCACTTGTTCACTAGTAAGATCATTTTGAGGCTTACTAGTGAACACGTAAGGCCATAAATGTGCCCACTAGTTCCCTATAAGATCATTTTGAGGCTTACGAGTGAAGATGTAAGCCACAAAACGCCCACTAGTTTACTAGTAAGATCATTTTGACGCTTACTAGTGAACATGTAAGGCCATAAATGTGCCCACTAGTTCACTAGTAAGATCATTTTGAGGCTTACTGGTTGACATGTAAGCCACAAAATGCCCACTAGTTCACTAGTAAGATCATTTTGACGCTTACTAGTGAACATGTAAGCCACAAAACGCTCACTAGTTCACTAGTAAGGTCATTTTGACGCTTACTAGTGAAAATGTAAGCCACAAAACGCCCACTAGTTCATTTGTAAGATCATTTTGAGGCTTACTTGTTGACATGCAAGCCGCAAAATGCCCACTAGTTCACTAGTAAGATCATTTTGACGCTTACTAGTGAATATGTAAGGCCATAAATGTGCCCACTAGTTCACTAGTAAGATCATTTTGACGCTTACTCGTGAACATGTAAGCCACAAAACGACCACTAGTTCACTAGTAAGATCATTTTGAGGCTTACTAGTGAACATATAAGGCCATAAATGTGCCCACTAGTTCACTAGTAAGATGATTTTGAGGCTTACTAGTTGACATGTAAGCCACAAAAGAACCCACTAGTTCACTAGTAAGATCATTTTGAGGCTTACTAGTGAACATGTAAGCCACAAAACGCCCACTAGTTAACTAGTAAGATCATTTTGAGGCTTACTAGTTGACATGTAAGCCACAAAACGCTCACTAATTCACTAGTAAGGTCATTTTGACGCTTACTAGTGAACATGTAAGCCACAAAACGCCCACTAGTTCACTAGTAAGGTCATTTTGACACTTACTAGTTAACAAGTAAGCCACAAAACGCCCATTAGTTCACTAGTAAGATCATTTTGAGGCTTATTTGTTGACATGTAAGCCGCAAAACGCCCACTTGTTCACTCTTAAGATCATTTTGAGGCTTACTAGTGAACATGTAAGGCCATAAATGTGCCCACTAGTTCACTAGTAAGTTCATTTTGAGGCTTACTAGTGAAGATGTAAGCCACAAAACGCCCACTAGTTCACTAGTAAGATCATTTTGAGGCTTACTAGTTGACATGTAAGCCACAAAACGCCCCTTAGCTCACTCGTAAGATCATTTTGAGGCTTACTAGTGAACATGTAAGCAACAAAACGCTCACTAGTTCACTAGTAAGGTCATTTTGACGCTTACTCGTGAACATGTAAGCCACAAATTGTCACTAGTTCACTAGTAAGGTCATTTTGACGCTTACTAGTTAACATGTAAGCCACAAAACGCCCACTAGTTCACTCGTAAGATCATTTTGAGGCTTACTAGTTGACATGTAAGCCAGAAAACGCCCACTTGTTCACTACTAAGATCATTTTGAGGCTTACTAGTGAACACGTAAGGCCATAAATGTGCCCACTAGTTCCCTATAAGATCATTTTGAGGCTTACGAGTGAAGATGTAAGCCACAAAACGCCCACTAGTTTACTAGTAAGATCATTTTGACGCTTACTAGTGAACATGTAAGGCCATAAATGTGCCCACTAGTTCACTAGTAAGATCATTTTGAGGCTTACTGGTTGACATGTAAGCCACAAAATGCCCACTAGTTCACTAGTAAGATCATTTTGAGGCTTACTAATGAACATGTAAGCCACAAAACGCCCACTAGTTCACTAGTAAGATCATTTTGACGCTTACTAGTGAACATGTAAGCCACAAAAAGCTCACTAGTTCACAAGTAAGGTCATTGTGACGCTTACTAGTGAACATGTAAGCCACAAAAGAACCCACTAGTTCACTAGTAAGATCATTTTGAGGCTTACTAGTTGACATGTAAGCCGCAAAACGCCCACTAGCTCACTTGCAAGATCATTTTGAGGCGTACTAGTTGACATGCTGTCAGGCTGATGAATAAAAAATAATCATAATAATAATAATAATTAAATGATGTGAAGGTAAATTGTAAATAGTACTGCGATTTATCCATTTGTGTTCATATTGTATTTAATTGAAAGATGTTTGTTGTTGTTTTTTTTTTTCTCCTCTTCTTTCTACATACATTCTTGCTGCTGGAGGCTGTAAATTTCCCCATTGTGGGACAAATAAAGGATATCTTATCTTATGTAAGCCACAAAACGCCCACTAGTGCATTAGTAAGATCATTTTGAGGCTTACTTGTTGACATGTAAGCCACAAAACGCCTCTTAGCTCACTCGTAAGATCATTTTGAGGCTTACTAGTGAACATGTAAGCAACAAAACGCTCACTAGTTCACTAGTAAGGTCATTTTGACGCTTACTCGTGAACATGTAAGCCACAAAACGCCCACTAGTTCATTAGTAAGATCATTTTGAGGCTTACTTGTTGACATGTAAGCCACAAAACGCCCACTAGTTCACTCGTAAGATCATTTTGAGGCTTACTTGTTGACATGTAAGCCGCAAAACGCCCACTAGTTCACTCTTAAGATCATTTTGAGGCTTACTAGTTGACATGTAAGCCAGAAAACGCCCACTTGTTCACTAGTAAGATCATTTTGAGGCTTACTAGTGAACACGTAAGGCCATAAATGTGCCCACTAGTTCCCTATAAGATCATTTTGAGGCTTACGAGTGAAGATGTAAGCCACAAAACGCCCACTAGTTTACTAGTAAGATCATTTTGACGCTTACTAGTGAACATGTAAGGCCATAAATGTGCCCACTAGTTCACTAGTAAGATCATTTTGAGGCTTACTGGTTGACATGTAAGCCACAAAATGCCCACTAGTTCACTAGTAAGGTCATTTTGACGCTTACTAGTGAACATGTAAGCCACAAAACGCCCACTAGTTCATTTGTAAGATCATTTTGAGGCTTACTTGTTGACATGCAAGCCGCAAAATGCCCACTAGTTCACTAGTAAGATCATTTTGACGCTTACTAGTGAATATGTAAGGCCATAAATGTGCCCACTAGTTCACTAGTAAGATCATTTTGAGGCTAACTAGTGAACATGTAAGCCACAAAACGCCCACTAGTTCAATAGTAAGATCATTTTGAGGCTTACTAGTTGACATGTAAGCCACAAAACGCTCACTAATTCACTAGTAAGGTCATTTTGACGCTTACTAGTGAACATGTAAGCTACAAAACACTCACTAGTTCATTAGTAAGATCATTTTGAGACTTACTTGTTGACGTGTAAGCCCCAAAACGCCCACTAGTTCACTCGTAAGATCATTTTGAGGCTTACTAGTTGACATGCAAGCCGCAAAACGCCCACTAGTTCACTAGTAAGATCATTTTGACGCTTACTCGTGAACATGTAAGCCACAAAACGACCACTAGTTCACTAGTAAGATCATTTTGAGGCTTACTAGTGAACATATAAGGCCATAAATGTGCCCACTAGTTCACTAGTAAGATGATTTTGAGGCTTACTAGTTGACATGTAAGCCACAAAAGAACCCACTAGTTCACTAGTAAGATCATTTTGAGGCTTACTAGTTGACATGTAAGCCGCAAAACGCCCACTAGCTCACTTGCAAGATCATTTTGAGGCGTACTAGTTGACATGCTGTCAGGCTGATGAATAAAAAATAACAATCATAATAATAATAATAATTAAATGATGTGAAGGTAAATTGTAAATAGTACTGCGATTTATCCATTTGTGTTCATATTGTATTTAATTGAATGTTGTTTGTTGTTCTTTTTTTTTTTCTCTTCTTCTTTCTACATACATTCTTGCTGCTGGAGGCTGTAAATTTCCCCATTGTGGGACAAATAAAGGATATCTTATCTTATGTAAGCCACAAAACGCCCACTAGTTCATTAGTAAGATCATTTTGAGGCTTACTTGTTGACATGTAAGCCACAAAACGCCCCTTAGCTCACTCGTAAGATCATTTTGAGGCTTACTAGTGAACATGTAAGCAACAAAACGCTCACTAGTTCACTAGTAAGGTCATTTTGACGCTTACTCGTGAACATGTAAGCCACAAAACGCCCACTAGTTCATTAGTAAGATCATTTTGAGGCTTACTTGTTGACATGTAAGCCGCAAAACGCCCACTAGTTCACTCTTAAGATCATTTTGAGGCTTACTAGTTGACATGTAAGCCAGAAAACGCCCACTTGTTCACTAGTAAGATCATTTTGAGGCTTACTAGTGAACACGTAAGGCCATAAATGTGCCCACTAGTTCCCTATAAGATCATTTTGAGGCTTACGAGTGAAGATGTAAGCCACAAAACGCCCACTAGTTTACTAGTAAGATCATTTTGACGCTTACTAGTGAACATGTAAGGCCATAAATGTGCCCACTAGTTCACTAGTAAGATCATTTTGAGGCTTACTGGTTGACATGTAAGCCACAAAATGCCCACTAGTTCACTAGTAAGATCATTTTGACGCTTACTAGTGAACATATAAGCCACAAAACGCTCACTAGTTCACTAGTAAGGTCATTTTGACGCTTACTAGTGAAAATGTAAGGCACAAAACGCCCACTAGTTCATTTGTAAGATCATTTTGAGGCTTACTTGTTGACATGCAAGCCGCAAAATGCCCACTAGTTCACTAGTAAGATCATTTTGACGCTTACTAGTGAATATGTAAGGCCATAAATGTGCCCACTAGTTCACTAGTAAGATCATTTTGAGGCTAACTCGTGAACATGTAAGCCACAAAACGCCCACTAGTTCAATAGTAAGATCATTTTGAGGCTTACTAGTTGACATGTAAGCCACAAAACGCTCACTAATTCACTAGTAAGGTCATTTTGACGCTTACTAGTGAACATGTAAGCTACAAAACACTCACTAGTTCATTAGTAAGATCATTTTGAGACTTACTTGTTGACGTGTAAGCCCCAAAACGCCCACTAGTTCACTCGTAAGATCATTTTGAGGCTTACTAGTTGACATGCAAGCCGCAAAACGCCCACTAGTTCACTAGTAAGATCATTTTGACGCTTACTAGTTGACATGTAAGCCACAAAATGCCCACTAGTTCACTAGTAAGATCATTTTGAGGCTTACTAGTTGACATGTAAGCCGCAAAACGCCCACTAGTTCACTGGTAAGATCATTTTGACGCTTACTAGTGAACATGTAAGGCCATAAATGTGCCCACTAGTTCACTAGTAAGATCATTTTGAAGCTTACTAGTTGACATGTAAGCCGCAAAACGCCCCTTAGCTCACTCGTAAGATCATTTTGACGCTTACTAGTGAATATGTAAGGCCATAAATGTGCCCACTAGTTCACTAGTAAGTTCATTTTGAGGCTTACTAGTGAAGATGTAAGCCACAAAACGCCCACTAGTTCACTAGTAAGATCATTTTGAGGCTTACTAGTTGACATGTAAGCCACAAAACGCCCCTTAGCTCACTCGTAAGATCATTTTGAGGCTTACTAGTGAACATGTAAGCAACAAAACGCTCACTAGTTCACTAGTAAGGTCATTTTGACGCTTACTCGTGAACATGTAAGCCACAAATTGTCACTAGTTCACTAGTAAGGTCATTTTGACGCTTACTAGTTAACATGTAAGCCACAAGACGCCCACTAGTTCACTCGTAAGATCATTTTGAGGCTTACTAGTTGACATGTAAGCCACAAAACGCCCACTAGTTCACTAGTAAGATCATTTTGAGGCTTACTAGTGAACACGTAAGGCCATAAATGTGCCCACTAGTTCCCTATAACATCATTTTGAGGCTTACGAGTGAAGATGTAAGCCACAAAACGCCCACTAGTTTACTAGTAAGATCATTTTGACGCTTACTAGTGAACACGTAAGGCCATAAATGTGCCCACTAGTTCACTAGTAAGAACATTTTGAGGCTTACTATTTGACATGTAAGCCACAAAACGCCCACTAGTTCACTAGTAAGATCAATTTGAGGCCTACTAATGAACATGTAAGCCACAAAACGCCCACTAGTTCACTAGTAAGATCATTTTGACGCTTACTAGTTGACATGTAAGCCGCAAAACGCCCACTAGCTCACTCGCAAGATCATTTTGAGGCTTACTAGTTGACATGTAAGCCACAAAACGCCCACTAGTTCATTAGTAAGATCATTTTGAGGCTTACTTGTTGACATGTAAGCCGCAAAACGCCCACTAGTTCACTCGTAAGATCATTTTGAGGCTTACTAGTTGACATGTAAGCCAGAAAACGCCCACTTGTTCACTAGTAAGATCATTTTGAGGCTTACTAGTGAACACGTAAGGCCATAAATGTGCCCACTAGTTCCCTATAAGATCATTTTGAGGATTACGAGTGAAGATGTAAGCCACAAAACGCCCACTAGTTTACTCGTAAGATCATTTTGACGCTTACTAGTGAACATGTAAGGCCATAAATGTGCCCACTAGTTCACTAGTAAGATCATTTTGAGGCTTACTGGTTGACATGTAAGCCACAAAATGCCCACTAGTTCATTAGTAAGATCATTTTGAGGCTTACTAGTTGACATGTAAGCCGCAAAACGCCCACCAGTTCACTGGTAAGATCATTTTGACGCTTACTAGTGAACATGTAAGCCACAAAACGCTCACTAGTTCACTAGTAAGGTCATTTTGACGCTTACTAGTGAAAATGTAAGCCACAAAACGCCCACTAGTTCATTAGTAAGATCATTTTGAGGCTTACTTGTTGACATGCAAGCCGCAAAATGCCCACTAGTTCACTAGTAAGATCATTTTGACGCTTACTAGTGAATATGTAAGGCCATAAATGTGCCCACTAGTTCACCAGTAAGATCATTTTGAGGCTAACTAGTGAACATGTAAGCCACAAAACGCCCACTAGTTCAATAGTAAGATCATTCTGAGGCTTACTAGTTGACATGTAAGCCACAAAACGCTCACTAATTCACTAGTAAGGTCATTTTGACGCTTACTAGTGAACATGTAAGCCACAAAACACCCACTAGTTCATTAGTAAGATCATTTTGAGACTTACTTGTTGACATGTAAGCCGCAAAACGCCCACTAGTTCACTCGTAAGATCATTTTGAGGCTTACTAGTTGACATGTAAGCCACAAAACGCCCACTAGTTCACTAGTAAGATCATTTTGAGGCTTGCTAGTGAACACGTAAGGACATAAATATGCCCACGAGTTCCCTATAAGATCATTTTGAGGCTTACGAGTGAAGATGTAAGCCACAAAACTCCCACTAGTTTACTAGTAAGATCATTTTGACGCTTACTAGTGAACACCTAAGGCCATAAATGTGCCCACTAGTTCACTAGTAAGATCATTTTGAGGCTTACTATTTGACATGTAAGCCACAAAACGCCCACTAGTTCACTAGTAAGATAATTTTGAGGCTTACTAATGAACATGTAAGCCACAAAACGCCCACTAGTTCACTAGTAAGATCATTTTGACGCTTACTAGTGAACATGTAAGCCACAAAACGCTCACTAGTTCACAAGTAAGGTCATTGTGACGCTTACTAGTGAACATGTAAGCCACTAAAGAACCCACTAGTTCACTAGTAAGATCATTTTGAGGCTTACTAGTTGACATGTACGCCGCAAAACGCCCACTAGCTCACTCGTAAGGTCATTTTCCGCGTACTAGTGAACATGTAAGGCCATAAACGTGCCCACTAGTTCACTAGTAAGATCATTTTGACGCTTACTAGTGAACATGTAAGGCCATAAATGTGCCCACTAGTTCACTAGTAAGGTCATTTTGAGGCTTACTAGTGAACATGTAAGCCACAAAACGCCCACTAGTTAACTAGTAAGATCATTTTCAGGCTTACTAGTTGACATGTAAGCCACAAAACGCTCACTAATTCACTAGTAAGGTCATTTTGACGCTTACTAGTGAACATGTAAGCCACAAAACGCCCACTAGTTCACTAGTAAGATCATTTTAAGGCTTACTTGTTGACATGTAAGCCGCAAAACGCCCACTAGTTCACTCGTAAGATCATTTTGAGGCTTACTAGTTGACATGTAAGCCACAAAACGCCCACTAGTTCACTAGTAAGATCATTTTGAGGCTTGCTAGTGAACACGTAAGGCCATAAATGTGCCCACTAGTTCCCTATAAGATCATTTTGAGGCTTACGAGTGAAGATGTAAGCCACAAAACTCCCACTAGTTTACTAGTAAGATCATTTTGACGCTTACTAGTGAACACGTAATGCCATAAATGTGCCCACTAGTTCACTAGTAAGATCATTTTGAGGCTTACTATTTGACATGTAAGCCACAAAACGCCCACTGGTTCACTAGTAAGATCATTTTGAGGCTTACTAATGAACATGTAAGCCACAAAACGCCCACTAGTTCACTAGTAAGATCATTTTGACGCTTACTAGTGAACATGTAAGCCACAAAACGCTCACTAGTTCACAAGTAAGGTCATTGTGACGCTTACTAGTGAACATGTAACCCACAAAACTCCCACTAGTTCACTAGTAAGATCATTTTGACGCTTACTAGTGAACACGTAATGCCATAAATGTGCCCACTAGTTCCCTATAAGATCATTTTGAGGCTTAAGAGTGAAGATGTAAGCCACAAAACTCCCACTAGTTTACTAGTAAGATCATTTTGACGCTTACTAGTGAACACGTAATGCCATAAATGTGCCCACTAGTTCACTAGTAAGATCATTTTGACGCTTACTAGTGAACATGTAAGCCACAAAACGCTCACTAGTTCACAAGTAAGGTCATTGTGACGCTTACTAGTGAACATGTAAGCCACTAAAGAACCCACTAGTTCACTAGTAAGATCATTTTGAGGCTTACTAGTTGACATGTACGCCGCAAAACGCCCACTAGCTCACTCGTAAGGTCATTTTGAGGCTTACAAGTTGACATGTAAGGCGCAAAACGCCCACTAGTTCACTAGTAAGATCATTTTCACGCTTACTAGTGAACATGTAAGGCCATAAACGTGCCCACTAGTTCACTAGTAAGATCATTTTGACGCTTACTAGTGAACATGTAAGGCCATAAATGTGCCCACTAGTTCACTAGTAAGGTCATTTTGTGGCTTACTAGTGAACATGTAAGCCACAAAACGCCCACTAGTTAACTAGTAAGATCATTTTAAGGCTTACTAGTTGACATGTAAGCCACAAAACGCTCACTAATTCACTAGTAAGGTCATTTTGACGCTTACTAGTGAACATGTAAGCCACAAAACGCCCACTAGTTCACTAGTAAGATCATTTTAAGGCTTACTTGTTGACATGTAAGCCGCAAAACGCCCACTAGTTCACTCGTAAGATCATTTTGTGGCTTACTAGTTGACATGTAAGCCACAAAACGCCCACTAGTTCACTAGTAAGATCATTTTGAGGCTTACTAGTGAACACGTAAGGCCATAAATGTGCCCACTAGTTCCCTATAAGATCATTTTGAGGCTTACGAGTGAAGATGTAAGCCACAAAACGCCCACTAGTTTACTAGTAAGATCATTTTGACGCTTACTAGTGAACACGTAAGGCCATAAATGTGCCCACTAGTTCACTAGTAACATCATTTTGAGGCTTACTATTTGACATGTAAGCCACAAAACGCCCACTAGTTCACTAGTAAGATCATTTTGAGGCTTACTAATGAACATGTAAGCCACAAAACGCCCACTAGTTCACTAGTAAGATCATTTTGACGCTTACTAGTGAACATGTAAGCCACAAAACGCTCACTAGTTCACAAGTAAGGTCATTGTGACGCTTACTAGTGAACATGTAAGCCACAAAAGAACAAACGAGTTCACTAGTAAGATCATTTTGAGGCTTACTAGTTGACATGTAAGCCGCAAAACGCCCACTAGCTCACTCGTAAGGTCATTTTGAGGCTTACAAGTTGACATGTAAGGCGCAAAACGCCCACTAGTTCACCAGTAAGATCATTTTCACGCTTACTAGTGAACATGTAAGGCCATAAACGTGCCCACTAGTTCACTAGTAAGATCATTTTGACGATTACTAGTGAACTAGTAAGGCCATAAATGTGCCCACTAGTTCACTAGTAAGGTCATTTTGAGGCTTACTAGTGAACATGTAAGCCACAAAACGCCCACTAGTTAACTAGTAAGATCATTTTGAGGCTTACTAGTTGACATGTAAGCCACAAAACGCTCGCTAATTCACTAGTAAGGTCATTTTGACGCTTACTAGTGAAAATGTAAGCCACAAAACGCCCACTAGTTCACTAGTAAGGTCATTTTGACACTTACTAGTTAACATGTAAGCCACAAAACGCCCATTAGTTCACTAGTAAGATCATTTTGAGGCTTACTAGTTGACATGCAAGCCGCAAAACGCCCACTAGTTCACTAGTAAGATCATTTTGACGCTTACTAGTCACATGTAAGGCCATAAATGTGCCCACTAGTTCACTAGTAAGATCATTTTGAGGCTTACTAGTGAACATGTAAGCCACAAAACGCCCACTAGTTCACTAGTAAGATCATTTTGAGGCTTACTAGTTGAGATGTAAGCCACAAAACGCTCACTTATTCACTAGTAAGGTCATTTTGACGGTTACTAGTGAACATGTAAGCCACAAAACGCCCACTAGTTCATTAGTAAGATCATTTTGAGGCTTACTTGTTGACATGTAAGCCGCAAAACGCCCACTAGTTCACTCGTAAGATCATTTTGAGGCTTACTAGTTGACATGTAAGCCACAAAACGCCCACTAGTTCACTAGTAAGATCATTTTGAGGCTTACTAGTGAACACGTAAGGCCATAAATGTGCCCACTAGTTCCCTATAAGATCATTTTGAGGCTTACGAGTGAAGATGTAAGCCACAAAACGCCCACTAGTTTACTAGTAAGATCATTTTGACGCTTACTAGTGAACACGTAAGGCCATAAATGTGCCCACTAGTTCACTAGTAACATCATTTTGAGGCTTACTATTTGACATGTAAGCCACAAAACGCCCACTAGTTCACTAGTAAGATCATTTTGAGGCTTACTAATGAACATGTAAGCCACAAAACGCCCACTAGTTCACTAGTAAGATCATTTTGACGCTTACTAGTGAACATGTAAGCCACAAAACGCTCACTAGTTCACAAGTAAGGTCATTGTGACGCTTACTAGTGAACATGTAAGCCACAAAAGAACAAACGAGTTCACTAGTAAGATCATTTTGAGGCTTACTAGTTGACATGTAAGCCGCAAAACGCCCACTAGCTCACTCGTAAGGTCATTTTGAGGCTTACAAGTTGACATGTAAGGCGCAAAACGCCCACTAGTTCACCAGTAAGATCATTTTCACGCTTACTAGTGAACATGTAAGGCCATAAACGTGCCCACTAGTTCACTAGTAAGATCATTTTGACGATTACTAGTGAACTAGTAAGGCCATAAATGTGCCCACTAGTTCACTAGTAAGGTCATTTTGAGGCTTACTAGTGAACATGTAAGCCACAAAACGCCCACTAGTTCACTAGTAAGGTCATTTTGAGGCTTACTAGTTGACATGCAAGCCGCAAAACGCCCACTAGTTCACTAGTAAGATCATTTTGACGCTTACTAGTCACATGTAAGGCCATAAATGTGCCCACTAGTTCACTAGTAAGATCATTTTGAGGCTTACTAGTGAACATGTAAGCCAGAAAACGCCCACTAGTTCACTAGTAAGATCATTTTGAGGCTTACTAGTTGAGATGTAAGCCACAAAACGCTCACTTATTCACTAGTAAGGTCATTTTGACGGTTACTAGTGAACATGTAAGCCACAAAACGCCCACTAGTTCATTAGTAAGATCATTTTGAGGCTTACTTGTTGACATGTAAGCCGCAAAACGCCCACTAGTTCACTCGTAAGATCATTTTGAGGCTTACTAGTTGACATGTAAGCCACAAAACGCCCACTAGTTCACTAGTAAGATCATTTTGACGCTTACTAGTGAACACGTAAGGCCATAAATGTGCCCACTAGTTCACTAGTAAGATCATTGTGAGGCTTACTATTTGACATGTAAGCCACAAAACGCCCACTAGTTCACTAGTAAGATCATTTTGAGGCTTACTAATGAACATGTAAGCCACAAAACGCCCACTAGTTCACTAGTAAGATAATTTTGACGCTTACTAGTGAACATGTAAGCCACAAAACGCTCACTAGTTCACAAGTAAGGTCATTGTGACGCTTACTAGTGAACATGTAAGCCACAAAAGAACCCACTAGTTCACTAGTAAGATCATTTTGAGGCTTACTAGTTGACAAGTAAGCCGCAAAACGCCCACTAGCTCACTCGTAAGGTCATTTTGAGGCTTACAAGTTGACATGTAAGGCCATAAACGTGCCCACTAGTTCACTAGTAAGGTCATTTTGAGGCTTACTAGTGAACATGTAAGCCACAAAACGCCCACTAGTTAACTAGTAAGATCATTTTGACGCTTACTAGTGAACACGTAATGCCATAAATGTGCCCACTAGTTCCCTATAAGATCATTTTGAGGCTTAAGAGTGAAGATGTAAGCCACAAAACTCCCACTAGTTTACTAGTAAGATCATTTTGACGCTTACTAGTGAACACGTAATGCCATAAATGTGCCCACTAGTTCACTAGTAAGATCATTTTGACGCTTACTAGTGAACATGTAAGCCACAAAACGCTCACTAGTTCACAAGTAAGGTCATTGTGACGCTTACTAGTGAACATGTAAGCCACTAAAGAACCCACTAGTTCACTAGTAAGATCATTTTGAGGCTTACTAGTTGACGTACGCCGCAAAACGCCCACTAGCTCACTCGTAAGGTCATTTTGAGGCTTACAAGTTGACATGTAAGGCGCAAAACGCCCACTAGTTCACTAGTAAGATCATTTTCACGCTTACTAGTGAACATGTAAGGCCATAAACGTGCCCACTAGTTCACTAGTAAGATCATTTTGACGCTTACTAGTGAACATGTAAGGCCATAAATGTGCCCACTAGTTCACTAGTAAGGTCATTTTGTGGCTTACTAGTGAACATGTAAGCCACAAAACGCCCACTAGTTAACTAGTAAGATCATTTTAAGGCTTACTAGTTGACATGTAAGCCA
This sequence comes from Hippocampus zosterae, assembly GCF_025434085.1. Taxonomy (NCBI): domain Eukaryota; kingdom Metazoa; phylum Chordata; class Actinopteri; order Syngnathiformes; family Syngnathidae; genus Hippocampus; species Hippocampus zosterae. The sequence continues at coordinate 440,547 of NW_026262932.1, read as the reverse complement.
CAAAACGCTCACTAATTCACTAGTAAGGTCATTTTGACGCTTACTAGTGAACATGTAAGCCACAAAACGCCCACTAGTTCACTAGTAAGATCATTTTAAGGCTTACTTGTTGACATGTAAGCCGCAAAACGCCCACTAGTTCACTCGTAAGATCATTTTGAGGCTTACTAGTTGACATGTAAGCCACAAAACGCCCACTAGTTCACTAGTAAGATCATTTTGAGGCTTACTAGTGAACACGTAAGGCCATAAATGTGCCCACTAGTTCCCTATAAGATCATTTTGAGGCTTACGAGTGAAGATGTAAGCCACAAAACGCCCACTAGTTTACTAGTAAGATCATTTTGACGCTTACTAGTGAACACGTAAGGCCATAAATGTGCCCACTAGTTCACTAGTAACATCATTTTGAGGCTTACTATTTGACATGTAAGCCACAAAACGCCCACTAGTTCACTAGTAAGATCATTTTGAGGCTTACTAATGAACATGTAAGCCACAAAACGCCCACTAGTTCACTAGTAAGATCATTTTGACGCTTACTAGTGAACATGTAAGCCACAAAACGCTCACTAGTTCACAAGTAAGGTCATTGTGACGCTTACTAGTGAACATGTAAGCCACAAAAGAACAAACGAGTTCACTAGTAAGATCATTTTGACACTTACTAGTTAACATGTAAGCCACAAAACGCCCATTAGTTCACTAGTAAGATCATTTTGAGGCTTACTAGTTGACATGCAAGCCGCAAAACGCCCACTAGTTCACTAGTAAGATCATTTTGACGCTTACTAGTCACATGTAAGGCCATAAATGTGCCCACTAGTTCACTAGTAAGATCATTTTGAGGCTTACTAGTGAACATGTAAGCCACAAAACGCCCACTAGTTCACTAGTAAGATCATTTTGAGGCTTACTAGTTGAGATGTAAGCCACAAAACGCTCACTTATTCACTAGTAAGGTCATTTTGACGGTTACTAGTGAACATGTAAGCCACAAAACGCCCACTAGTTCATTAGTAAGATCATTTTGAGGCTTACTTGTTGACATGTAAGCCGCAAAACGCCCACTAGTTCACTCGTAAGATCATTTTGAGGCTTACTAGTTGACATGTAAGCCACAAAACGCCCACTAGTTCACTAGTAAGATCATTTTGACGCTTACTAGTGAACACGTAAGGCCATAAATGTGCCCACTAGTTCACTAGTAAGATCATTGTGAGGCTTACTATTTGACATGTAAGCCACAAAACGCCCACTAGTTCACTAGTAAGATCATTTTGAGGCTTACTAATGAACATGTAAGCCACAAAACGCCCACTAGTTCACTAGTAAGATAATTTTGACGCTTACTAGTGAACATGTAAGCCACAAAACGCTCACTAGTTCACAAGTAAGGTCATTGTGACGCTTACTAGTGAACATGTAAGCCACAAAAGAACCCACTAGTTCACTAGTAAGATCATTTTGAGGCTTACTAGTTGACATGTAAGCCGCAAAACGCCCACTAGCTCACTCGTAAGGTCATTTTGAGGCTTACAAGTTGACATGTAAGGCCATAAACGTGCCCACTAGTTCACTAGTAAGGTCATTTTGAGGCTTACTAGTGAACATGTAAGCCACAAAACGCCCACTAGTTAACTAGTAAGATCATTTTGACGCTTACTAGTGAACATGTAAGCCACAAAACGCTCACTAGTTCACAAGTAAGGCCATTGTGACGCTTACTAGTAAACATGTAAGCCACTAAAGAACCCACTAGTTCACTAGTAAGATCATTTTGAGGCTTACTAGTTGACATGTACGCCGCAAAACGCCCACTAGCTCACTCGTAAGGTCATTTTGAGGCTTACAAGTTGACATGTAAGGCGCAAAACGCCCACTAGTTCACTAGTAAGATCATTTTCACGCTTACTAGTGAACATGTAAGGCCATAAACGTGCCCACTAGTTCACTCGTAAGATCATTTTGACGATTACTAGTGAACATGTAAGGCCATAAATGTGCCCACTAGTTCACTAGTAAGGTCATTTTGAGGCTTACTAGTGAACATGTAAGCCACAAAACGCCCACTAGTTAACTAGTAAGATCATTTTGACGCTTACTAGTGAAAATGTAAGCCACAAAACGCCCACTAGTTCACTAGTAAGGTCATTTTGACACTTACTAGTTAACATGTAAGCCACAAAACGCCCATTAGTTCACTAGTAAGATCATTTTGAGGCTTACTAGTTGACATGCAAGCCGCAAAACGCCCACTAGTTCACTAGTAAGATCATTTTGACGCTTACTAGTCACATGTAAGGCCATAAATGTGCCCACTAGTTCACTAGTAAGATCATTTTGAGGCTTACTGGTGAACATGTAAGCCACAAAACGCCCACTATTTCACTAATAAGATCATTTTGAGGCTTACTAGTTGAGATGTAAGCCACAAAACGCTCACTTATTCACTAGTAAGGTCATTTTGACGGTTACTAGTGAACATGTAAGCCACAAAACGCCCACTAGTTCATTAGTAAGATCATTTTGAGGCTTACTTGTTGACATGTAAGCCACAAAACGCCCACTAGTTCACTAGTAAGATCATTTTGAGGCTTCCTAGTGAACACGTAAGGCCATAAATGGGCCCACTAGTTCCCTATAAGATCATTTTGAGGCTTACGAGTGAAGATGTAAGCCACAAAACGCCCACTAGTTTACTAGTAAGATCATTTTGACGCTTACTAGTGAACACGTAAGGCCATAAATGTGCCCACTAGTTCACTAGTTAGATCATTTTGAGGCTTACTATTTGACATGTAAGCCACAAAACGCCCACTAGTTCACTAGTAAGATCATTTTGAGGCTTACTAATGAACATGTAAGCCACAAAACGCCCACTAGTTCACTAGTAAGATAATTTTGACGCTTACTAGTGAACATGTAAGCCACAAAACGCTCACTAGTTTGCAAGTAAGGTCATTGTGACACTTACTAGTGAACATGGAAGCCACAAAAGAACCCACTAGTTCACAAGTAAGATCATTTTGAGGCTTACTAGTTGACATGTAAGCCGCAAAACGCCCACTAGCTCACTCGTAAGGTCATTTTGAGGCTTACAAGTTGACATGTAAGGCCATAAACGTGCCCACTAGTTCACTAGTAAGATCATTTTGACGCTTACTAGTGAACATGTAAGGCCATAAATGTGCCCACTAGTTCACTAGTAAGGTCATTTTGAGGCTTACTAGTGAACATGTAAGCCACAAAACGCCCACTAGTTAACTAGTAAGATCATTTTGAGGCTTACTAGTTGACATGTAAGCCACAAAACGCTCACTAATTCACTAGTAAGGTCATTTTGACGCTTACTAGTGAACATGTAAGCCACAAAACACCCACTAGTTCATTAGTAAGATCATTTTGAGACTTACTTGTTGACATGTAAGCCGCAAAACGCCCACTAGTTCACTCGTAAGATCATTTTGAGGCTTACTAGTTGACATGTAAGCCACAAAACGCCCACTAGTTCACTAGTAAGATCATTTTGAGGCTTGCTAGTGAACACGTAAGGCCATAAATATGCCCACTAGTTCCCTATAAGATCATTTTGAGGCTTACGAGTGAAGATGTAAGCCACAAAACTCTCACTAGTTTACTAGTAAGATCATTTTGACGCTTACTAGTGAACACCTAAGGCCATAAATGTGCCCACTAGTTCACTAGTAAGATCATTTTGAGGCTTACTAATGAACATGTAAGCCACAAAACGCCCACTAGTTCACTAGTAAGATCATTTTGACGCTTACTAGTGAACATGTAAGCCACAAAACGCTCACTAGTTCACAAGTAAGGTCATTGTGACGCTTACTAGTGAACATGTAAGCCACTAAAGAACCCACTAGTTCACTAGTAAGATCATTTTGAGGCTTACTAGTTGACATGTACGCCGCAAAACGCCCACTAGCTCACTCGTAAGGTCATTTTCACGCTTACTAGTGAACATGTAAGGCCATAAACGTGCCCACTAGTTCACTAGTAAGATCATTTTGACGCTTACTAGTGAACATGTAAGCCACAAAAAGCTCACTAGTTCACAAGTAAGGTCATTGTGACGCTTACTAGTGAACATGTAAGCCACAAAAGAACCCACTAGTTCACTAGTAAGATCATTTTGAGGCTTACTAGTTGACATGTAAGCCGCAAAACGCCCACTAGCTCACTCGCAAGATCATTTTGAGGTTTACTAGTTGACATGTAAGCCGCAAAACGCCCACTAGTTCACTAGTAAGATCATTTTCACGCTTACTAGTGAACATGTAAGCCACAAAAGAACCCACTAGTTCACTAGTAAGATCATTTTGAGGCTTACTAGTGAACATGTAAGCCACAAAACGCCCACTAGTTTACTAGTAAGATCATTTTGAGGCTTACTAGTTGACATGTAAGCCACAAAACGCTCACTAATTCACTAGTAAGGTCATTTTGACGCTTACTAGTGAACATGTAAGGCCATAAATGTGCCCACTAGTTTACTAGTAAGGTCATTTTGAGGCTTACTAGTGAACATGTAAGCCACAAAACGCCCACTAGTTTACTAGTAAGATCATTTTGAGGCTTACTAGTTGACATGTAAGCCACAAAACGCTCACTAATTCACTAGTAAGGTCATTTTGACGCTTACTTGTGAACATGTAAGCCACAAAACGCCCACTAGTTCACTAGTAAGGTCATTTTGACGCTTACTAGTTAACATGTAAGCCACAAAACGCCCACTAGTTCACTAGTAAGATCATTTTGAGGCTTATTTGTTGACATGTAAGCCGCAAAACGCCCACTAGTTCACTCGTAAGATCATTTTGAGGCTTACTAGTTGACATGCAAGCCGCAAAACGCCCACTAGTTCACTAGTAAGATCATTTTGACGCTTACTAGTGAACATGTAAGGCCATAAATGTGCCCACTAGTTCACTAGTAAGATCATTTTGAGGCTTACTAGTGACCATGTAAGCCACCAAACGCCCACTAGTTCACTAGTAAGATCATTTTGAGGCTTACTAGTTGAGATGTGAGCCACAAAACGCTCACTAGTTCACAAGTAAGGTCATTGTGACGCTTACTAGTGAACATGTAAGCCACTAAAGAACCCACTAGTTCACTAGTAAGATCATTTTGAGGCTTACTAGTTGACATGTACGCCGTAAAACGCCCACTAGCTCACTCGTAAGGTCATTTTGAGGCTTACAAGTTGACATGTAAGGCGCAAAACGCGCACTAGTTCACTAGTAAGATCATTTTGACGCTTACTAGTGAACATGTAAGGCCATAAACGTGCCCACTAGTTCACTAGTAAGATCATTTTGACGCTTACTAGTGAACATGTAAGGCCATAAATGTGCCCACTAGTTCACTAGTAAGGTCATTTTGTGGCTTACTAGTGAACATGTAAGCCACAAAACGCCCACTAGTTAACTAGTAAGATCATTTTAAGGCTTACTAGTTGACATGTAAGCCACAAAACGCTCACTAATTCACTAGTAAGGTCATTTTGACGCTTACTAGTGAACATGTAAGCCACAAAACGCCCACTAGTTCACTAGTAAGATCATTTTAAGGCTTACTTGTTGACATGTAAGCCGCAAAACGCCCACTAGTTCACTCGTAAGATCATTTTGAGGCTTACTAGTTGACATGTAAGCCACAAAACGCCCACTAGTTCACTAGTAAGATCATTTTGAGGCTTACTAGTGAACACGTAAGGCCATAAATGTGCCCACTAGTTCCCTATAAGATCATTTTGAGGCTTACGAGTGAAGATGTAAGCCACAAAACGCCCACTAGTTTACTAGTAAGATCATTTTGAGGCTTACTAGTTGACATGTAAGCCGCAAAACGCCCACTAGCTCACTCGCAAGATCATTTTGAGGTTTACTAGTTGACACGTAAGCCGCAAAACGCCCACTAGTTCACTAGTAAGATCATTTTCACGCTTACTAGTGAACATGTAAGCCACAAAAGAACCCACTAGTTCACTAGTAAGATCATTTTGAGGCTTACTAGTGAACATGTAAGCCACAAAACGCCCACTAGTTTACTAGTAAGATCATTTTGAGGCTTACTAGTTGACATGTAAGCCACAAAACGCTCACTAATTCACTAGTAAGGTCATTTTGACGCTTACTAGTGAACATGTAAGGCCATAAATGTGCCCACTAGTTTACTAGTAAGGTCATTTTGAGGCTTACTAGTGAACATGTAAGCCACAAAACGCCCACTAGTTTACTAGTAAGATCATTTTGAGGCTTACTAGTTGACATGTAAGCCACAAAACGCTCACTAATTCACTAGTAAGGTCATTTTGACGCTTACTTGTGAACATGTAAGCCACAAAACGCCCACTAGTTCACTAGTAAGGTCATTTTGACGCTTACTAGTTAACATGTAAGCCACAAAACGCCCACTAGTTCACTAGTAAGATCATTTTGACGCTTACTAGTGAATATGTAAGGCCATAAATGTGCCCACTAGTTCACTAGTAAGATCATTTTGAGGCTTGCTAGTTGACATGTAAGCCGCAAAACGCCCACTAGTTCACTAGTAAGTTCATTTTGAGGCTTACTAGTGAAGATGTAAGCCACAAAACGCCCACTAGTTCACTAGTAAGATCATTTTGAGGCTTACTAGTTGACACGTAAGCCACAAAACGCCCCTTAGCTCACTCGTAAGATCATTTTGAGGCTTACTAGTGAACATGTAAGCAACAAAACGCTCACTAGTTCACTAGTAAGGTCATTTTGACGCTTACTCGTGAACATGTAAGCCACAAATTGTCACTAGTTCACTAGTAAGGTCATTTTGAGGCTTACTAGTGAACATATAAGGCCATAAATGTGCCCACTAGTTCACTAGTAAGATCATTTTGAGGCTTGCTAGTTGACATGTAAGCCGCAAAACGCCCACTAGTTCACTAGTAAGTTCATTTTGAGGCTTACTAGTGAAGATGTAAGCCACAAAACGCCCACTAGTTCACTAGTAAGATCATTTTGAGGCTTACATGTCAACCAGTAAGCCTCAAAATGATCTTACTAGTGAACTAGTGGGCACATTTATGGCCTTACATGTTCACTAGTAAGCCTCAAAATGATCTTACTAGTGAACTAGTGAAATGAATATAAGATGGCGCCTCAGTAGGCAGCCTTCGGCAAGTGCTCTTCAAGAGCCTTGCTTTTTTGTTCTTTTTTGTTGTTTTTGTCTTTTGTTTTGTCACATGTTGTTTGTTGTTTCATCGTGTGGACCTGATATGGACTGTTTTCAGCGTTTTTTGGCCACGACATTCGTCAAAGGAGAAGTATCTCTGCTTGGTGGTTGCGCCTTCTCGGCAGCACGCCTGTACCAGCACAGATTTTGTTTGGGATGAATGTCGTATTGTATTGTATTGTATTGTATAAGCCACAAAATGCCCACTAGTTCATTAGTAAGATCATTTTGAGGCTTACTAGTTGACATGTAAGCCGCAAAACGCCCACCAGTTCACTGGTAAGATCATTTTGACGCTTACTAGTGAACATGTAAGCCACAAAACGCTCACTAGTTCACTAGTAAGGTCATTTTGATGCTTACTAGTGAAAATGTAAGCCACAAAACGCCCACTAGTTCATTAGTAAGATCATTTTGAGGCTTACTTGTTGACATGCAAGCCGCAAAATGCCCACTAGTTCACTAGTAAGATCATTTTGACGCTTACTAGTGAATATGTAAGGCCATAAATGTGCCCACTAGTTCACCAGTAAGATCATTTTGAGGCTAACTAGTGAACATGTAAGCCACAAAACGCCCACTAGTTCAATAGTAAGATCATTTTGAGGCTTACTAGTTGACATGTAAGCCACAACACGCTCACTAATTCACTAGTAAGGTCATTTTGACGCTTACTAGTGAACATGTAAGCCACAAAACACCCACTAGTTCATTAGTAAGATCATTTTGACTTACTTGTTGACATGTAAGCCGCAAAACGCCCACTAGTTCACTCGTAAGATCATTTTGATGCTTACTAGTTGACATGCAAGCCGCAAAACGCCCACTAGTTCACTAGTAAGATCATTTTGACGCTTACTCGTGAACATGTAATCCACAAAACGACCACTAGTTCACTAGTAAGTTCATTTTGAGGCTTACTAGTGAACATATAAGGCCATAAATGTGCCCACTAGTTCACTAGTAAGATCATTTTGAGGCTTACTAGTTGACATGTAAGCCACAAAATGCCCACTAGTTCACTAGTAAGATCATTTTGAGGCTTACTAGTTGACATGTAAGCCGCAAAACGCCCACTAGTTCACTGGTAAGATCATTTTTACGCTTACTAGTGAACATGTAAGGCCATAAATGTGCCCACTAGTTCACTAGTAAGATCATTTTGAGGCTTACTAGTTGACATGTAAGCCGCAAAACGCCCCTTAGCTCACTCGTAAGATCATTTTGAGGCTTGCTAGTTGACATGTAAGCCGCAAAACGCCCACTAGTTCACTAGTAAGTTCATTTTGAGGCTTACTAGTGAAGATGTAAGCCACAAAACGCCCACTAGTTCACTAGTAAGATCATTTTGAGGCTTACTAGTTGACATGTAAGCCACAAAACGCCCCTTAGCTCACTCGTAAGATCATTTTGAGGCTTACTAGTGAACATGTAAGCAACAAAACGCTCACTAGTTCACTAGTAAGGTCATTTTGAGGCTTACTAGTGAACATATAAGGCCATAAATGTGCCCACTAGTTCACTAGTAAGATCATTTTGAGGCTTACTAGTTGACATGTAAGCCACAAAATGCCCACTAGTTCACTAGTAAGATCATTTTGAGGCTTACTAGTTGACATGTAAGCTGCAAAACTCCCACTAGTTCACTGGTAAGATCATTTTGACGCTTACTAGTGAACATGTAAGGGCATAAATGTGCCCACTAGTTCACTAGTAAGATCATTTTGAGGCTTGCTAGTTGACATGTAAGCCGCAAAACGCCCACTAGTTCACTAGTAAGTTCATTTTGAGGCTTACTAGTGAAGATGTAAGCCACAAAACGCCCACTAGTTCACTAGTAAGATCATTTTGAGGCTTACTAGTTGACATGTAAGCCACAAAACGCCCCTTAGCTCACTCGTAAGATCATTTTGAGGCTTACTAGTGAACATGTAAGCAACAAAACGCTCACTAGTTCACTAGTAAGGTCATTTTGACGCTTACTAGTTAACATGTAAGCCACAAAACGCCCACTAGTTCACTCGTAAGATCATTTTGAGGCTTACTAGTTGACATGTAAGCCACAAAACGCCCACTAGTTCACTAGTAAGATCATTTTGAGGCTTACTAGTGAACACGTAAGGCCATAAATGTGCCCACTAGTTCCCTATAAGATCATTTTGAGGCTTACGAGTGAAGATGTAAGCCACAAAACACCCACTAGTTTACTAGTAAGATCATTTTGACGCTTACTAGTGAACACATAAGGCCATAAATGTGCCCACTAGTTCACTAGTAAGGTCATTTTGATGCTTACTAGTGAAAATGTAAGCCACAAAACGCCCACTAGTTCATTAGTAAGATCATTTTGAGGCTTACTTGTTGACATGCAAGCCGCAAAATGCCCACTAGTTCACTAGTAAGATCATTTTGACGCTTACTAGTGAATATGTAAGGCCATAAATGTGCCCACTAGTTCACCAGTAAGATCATTTTGAGGCTAACTAGTGAACATGTAAGCCACAAAACGCCCACTAGTTCAATAGTAAGATCATTTTGAGGCTTACTAGTTGACATGTAAGCCACAAAACGCTCACTAATTCACTAGTAAGGTCATTTTGACGCTTACTAGTGAACATGTAAGCCACAAAACACCCACTAGTTCATTAGTAAGATCATTTTGACTTACTTGTTGACATGTAAGCCGCAAAACGCCCACTAGTTCACTCGTAAGATCATTTTGATGCTTACTAGTTGACATGCAAGCCGCAAAACGCCCACTAGTTCACTAGTAAGATCATTTTGACGCTTACTCGTGAACATGTAATCCACAAAACGCCCACTAGTTCACTAGTAAGATCATTTTGAGGCTTACTAGTGAACATATAAGGCCATAAATGTGCCCACTAGTTCACTAGTAAGATCATTTTGAGGCTTACTAGTTGACATGTAAGCCACAAAATGCCCACTAGTTCACTAGTAAGATCATTTTGAGGCTTACTAGTTGACATGTAAGCCGCAAAACGCCCACTAGTTCATTGGTAAGATCATTTTTACGCTTACTAGTGAACATGTAAGGCCATAAATGTGCCCACTAGTTCACTAGTAAGATCATTTTGAGGCTTACTAGTTGACATGTAAGCCGCAAAACGCCCCTTAGCTCACTCGTAAGATCATTTTGAGGCTTGCTAGTTGACATGTAAGCCGCAAAACGCCCACTAGTTCACTAGTAAGTTCATTTTGAGGCTTACTAGTGAAGATGTAAGCCACAAAACGCCCACTAGTTCACTAGTAAGATCATTTTGAGGCTTACTAGTTGACATGTAAGCCACAAAACGCCCCATAGCTCACTCGTAAGATCATTTTGAGGCTTACTAGTGAACATGTAAGCAACAAAACGCTCACTAGTTCACTAGTAAGGTCATTTTGACGCTTACTCGTGAACATGTAAGCCACAAATTGTCACTAGTTCACTAGTAAGGTCATTTTGAGGCTTACTAGTGAACATATAAGGCCATAAATGTGCCCACTAGTTCACTAGTAAGATCATTTTGAGGCTTACTAGTTGACATGTAAGCCACAAAATGCCCACTAGTTCACTAGTAAGATCATTTTGAGGCTTACTAGTTGACATGTAAGCCACAAAATGCCCACTAGTTCACTAGTAAGATCATTTTGACGCTTACTAGTGAACATGTAAGGCCATAAATGTGCCCACTAGTTCACTAGTAAGATCATTTTGAGGCTTGCTAGTTGACATGTAAGCCGCAAAACGCCCACTAGTTCACTAGTAAGTTCATTTTGAGGCTTACTAGTGAGGATGTAAGCCACAAAACGCCCACTAGTTCACTAGTAAGATCATTTTGAGGCTTACTAGTTGACATGTAAGCCACAAAACGCCCCTTAGCTCACTCGTAAGATCATTTTGAGGCTTACTAGTGAACATGTAAGCAACAAAACGCTCACTAGTTCACTAGTAAGGTCATTTTGACGCTTACTCGTGAACATGTAAGCCACAAATTGTCAATAGTTCACTAGTAAGGTCATTTTGACGCTTACTAGTTAACATGTAAGCCACAAAACGCCCACTAGTTCACTCGTAAGATCATTTTGAGGCTTACTAGTTGACATGTAAGCCACAAAACGCCCACTAGTTCACTAGTAAGATCATTTTGAGGCTTACTAGTGAACACGTAAGGCCATAAATGTGCCCACTAGTTCCCTATAAGATCATTTTGAGTCTTACGAGTGAAGATGTAAGCCACAAAACGCCCACTAGTTTACTAGTAAGATCATTTTGACGCTTACTAGTGAACACGTAAGGCCATAAATGTGCCCACTAGTTCCCTATAAGATCATTTTGAGGCTTACGAGTGAAGATGTAAGCCACAAAACGCCCACTAGTTCACTAGTAAGATCATTTTGACGCTTACTAGTGAACATGTAAGCCACAAAACGCTCACTAGTTCACAAGTAAGGTCATTGTGACGCTTACTAGTGAACATGTAAGCCACAAAAGAACAAACGAGTTCACTAGTAAGATCATTTTGAGGCTTACTAGTTGACATGTAAGCCGCAAAACGCCCACTAGCTCACTCGTAAGGTCATTTTGAGGCTTACAAGTTGACATGTAAGGCGCAAAACGCCCACTAGTTCACTAGTAAGATCATTTTCACGCTTACTAGTGAACATGTAAGGCCATAAACGTGCCCACTAGTTCACTCGTAAGATCATTTTGACGATTACTAGTGAACATGTAAGGCCATAAATGTGCCCACTAGTTCACTAGTAAGGTCATTTTGAGGCTTACTAGTGAACATGTAAGCCACAAAACGCCCACTAGTTAACTAGTAAGATCATTTTGAGGCTTACTAGTTGACATGTAAGCCACAAAACGCTCGCTAATTCACTAGTAAGGTCATTTTGACGCTTACTAGTGAAAATGTAAGCCACAAAACGCCCACTAGTTCACTAGTAAGGTCATTTTGACACTTACTAGTTAACATGTAAGCCACAAAACGCCCATTAGTTCACTAGTAAGATCATTTTGAGGCTTACTAGTTGACATGCAAGCCGCAAAACGCCCACTAGTTCACTAGTAAGATCATTTTGACGCTTACTAGTCACATGTAAGGCCATAAATGTGCCCACTAGTTCACTAGTAAGATCATTTTGAGGCTTACTAGTGAACATGTAAGCCACAAAACGCCCACTATTTCACTAATAAGATCATTTTGAGGCTTACTAGTTGAGATGTAAGCCACAAAACGCTCACTTATTCACTAGTAAGGTCATTTTGACGGTTACTAGTGAACATGTAAGCCACAAAACGCCCACTAGTTCATCAGTAAGATCATTTTGAGGCTTACTTGTTGACATGTAAGCCGCAAAACGCCCACTAGTTCACTCGTAAGATCATTTTGAGGCTTACTAGTTGACATGTAAGCCACAAAACGCCCACTAGTTCACTAGTAAGATCATTTTGAGGCTTCCTAGTGAACACGTAAGGCCATAAATGGGCCCACTAGTTCCCTATAAGATCATTTTGAGGCTTACGAGTGAAGATGTAAGCCACAAAACGCCCACTAGTTTACTAGTAAGATCATTTTGACGCTTACTAGTGAACACGTAAGGCCATAAATGTGCCCACTAGTTCACTAGTTAGATCATTTTGAGGCTTACTATTTGACATGTAAGCCACAAAACGCCCACTAGTTCACTAGTAAGATCATTTTGAGGCTTACTAATGAACATGTAAGCCACAAAACGCCCACTAGTTAACTAGTAAGATAATTTTGACGCTTACTAGTGAACATGTAAGCCACAAAACGCTCACTAGTTTGCAAGTAAGGTCATTGTGACACTTACTAGTGAACATGGAAGCCACAAAAGAACCCACTAGTTCACAAGTAAGATCATTTTGAGGCTTACTAGTTGACATGTAAGCCGCAAAACGCCCACTAGCTCACTCGTAAGGTCATTTTGAGGCTTACAAGTTGACATGTAAGGCCATAAACGTGCCCACTAGTTCACTAGTAAGATCATTTTGACGCTTACTAGTGAACATGTAAGGCCATAAATGTGCCCACTAGTTCACTAGTAAGGTCATTTTGAGGCTTACTAGTGAACATGTAAGCCACAAATCGCCCACTAGTTAACTAGTAAGATCATTTTGAGGCTTACTAGTTGACATGTAAGCCACAAAACGCCCACTAATTCACTAGTAAGGTCATTTTGACGCTTACTTGTGAACATGTAAGCCACAAAACGCCCACTAGTTCACTAGTAAGGTCATTTTGACGCTTACTAGTTAACATGTAAGCCACAAAACGCCCACTAGTTCACTAGTAAGATCATTTTGAGGCTTATTTGTTGACATGGAAGCCGCAAAACGCCCACTAGTTCACTCGTAAGATCATTTTGAGGCTTACTAGTTGACATGCAAGCCGCAAAACGCCCACTAGTTCACTAGTAAGATCATTTTGACGCTTACTAGTGAACATGTAAGGCCATAAATGTGCCCACTAGTTCACTAGTAAGATCATTTTGAGGCTTACTAGTGAACATGTAAGCCACCAAACGCCCACTAGTTCACTAGTAAGATCATTTTGAGGCTTACTAGTTGAGATGTGAGCCACAAAACGCTCACTTATTCACTAGTAAGGTCATTTTGACGGTTACTAGTGAACATGTAAGCCACAAAACGCCCACTAGTTCATTAGTAAGATCATTTTGAGGCTTACTTGTTGACACGTAAGCCGCAAAACGCCCACTAGTTCACTCGTAAGATCATTTTGAGGCTTACTAGTTGACATGTAAGCCAGAAAACGCCCACTTGTTCACTAGTAAGATCATTTTGAGGCTTACTAGTGAACACGTAAGGCCATAAATGTGCCCACTAGTTCCCTATAAGATCATTTTGAGGCTTACGAGTGAAGATGTAAGCCACAAAACGCCCACTAGTTTACTAGTAAGATCATTTTGACGGTTACTAGTGAACACGTAAGGCCATAAATGTGCCCATTAGTTCACTAGTAAGATCATTTTGAGGCTTACTATTTGACATGTAAGCCACAAAACGCCCACTAGTTCACTAGTAAGATCATTTTGAGGCTTACTAATAAACATGTAAGCCACAAAACGCCCACTAGTTCACTAGTAAGATCATTTTGACGCTTACTAGTGAACATGTAAGCCACAAAACGCTCACTAGTTCACAAGTAAGGTCATTGTGACGCTTACTAGTGAACATGTAAGCCACAAAAGAACCCACTAGTTCACTAGTAAGATCATTTTGAGGCTTACTAGTTGACATGTAAGCCACAAAACGCCCACTAGTTCACTAGTAAGATCATTTTGAGGCTTACTAATGAACATGTAAGCCACAAAACGCCCACTAGTTCACTAGTAAGATCATTTTGACGCTTACTAGTGAACATGTAAGCCACAAAACGCTCACTAGTTCACAAGTAAGGTCATTGTGACGCTTACTAGTGAACATGTAAGCCACAAAAGAACCCACTAGTTCACTAGTAAGATCATTTTGAGGCTTACTAGTTGACATGTAAGCCGCAAAACGCCCACTAGCTCACTCGTAAGGTCATTTTGAGGCTTACAAGTTGACATGTAAGGCGCAAAACGCTCACTAGTTCACAAGTAAGGTCATTGTGACGCTTACTAGTGAACATGTAAGCCACAAAAGAACCCACTAGTTCACTAGTAAGATCATTTTGAGGCTTACTAGTTGACATGTAAGCCGCAAAACGCCCACTAGCTCACTCGTAAGGTCATTTTGAGGCTTACAAGTTGACATGTAAGGCGCAAAACGCCCACTAGTTCACTAGTAAGATCATTTTCACGCTTACTAGTGAACATGTAAGGCCATAAACGTGCCCACTAGTTCACTAGTAAGATCATTTTGACGCTTACTAGTGAACATGTAAGGCCATAAATGTGCCCACTAGTTCACTAGTAAGGTCATTTTGAGGCTTACTAGTGAACATGTAAGCCACAAAACGCCCACTAGTTAACTAGTAAGATCATTTTGAGGCTTACTAGTTGACATGTAAGCCACAAAACGCTCACTAATTCACTCGTAAGGTCATTTTGACGCTTACTAGTGAACATGTAAGGCCATAAATGTGCCCACTAGTTCACTAGTAAGATCATTTTGAGGCTTACTAGTGAACATGTAAGCCACCAAACGCCCACTAGTTCACTAGTAAGATCATTTTGAGGCTTACTAGTTGAGATGTGAGCCACAAAACGCTCACTTATTCACTAGTAAGGTCATTTTGACGGTTACTAGTGAACATGTAAGCCACAAAACGCCCACTAGTTCATTAGTAAGATCATTTTGAGGCTTACTTGTTGACACGTAAGCCGCAAAACTCCCACTAGTTCACTCGTAAGATCATTTTGAGGCTTACTAGTTGACATGTAAGCCAGAAAACGCCGACTTGTTCACTAGTAAGATCATTTTGAGGCTTACTAGTGAACACGTAAGGCCATAAATGTGCCCACTAGTTCCCTATAAGATCATTTTGAGGCTTACGAGTGAAGATGTAAGCCACAAAACGCCCACTAGTTTACTAGTAAGATCATTTTGACGGTTAATAGTGAACACGTAAGGCCATAAATGTGCCCACTAGTTCACTAGTAAGATCATTTTGAGGCTTACTATTTGACATGTAAGCCACAAAACGCCCACTAGTTCACTAGTAAGATCATTTTGAGGCTTACTAATGAACATGTAAGCCACAAAACGCCCACTAGTTCACTAGTAAGATCATTTTGAGGCTTACTAGTGAACATGTAAGCCACAAAACGCTCACTAGTTCACAAGTAAGGTCATTGTGACGCTTACTCGTGAACATGTAAGCCACAAAAGAACCCACTAGTTCACTAGTAAGATCATTTTGAGGCTTACTAGTTGACATGTAAGCCGCAAAACGCCCACTAGCTCACTCGTAAGGTCATTTTGAGGCTTACAAGTTGACATGTAAGGCGCAAAACGCCCACTAGTTCACTAGTAAGATCATTTTCACGCTTACTAGTGAACATGTAAGGCCATAAACGTGCCCACTAGTTCACTAGTAAGATCATTTTGACGCTTACTAGTGAACATGTAAGGCCATAAATGTGCCCACTAGTTCACTAGTAAGGTCATTTTGAGGCTTACTAGTGAACATGTAAGCCACAAAACGCCCACTAGTTAACTAGTAAGATCATTTTGAGGCTTACTAGTTGACATGTAAGCCACAAAACGCTCACTAATTCACTAGTAAGGTCATTTTGACGCTTACTAGTGAACATGTAAGCCACAAAACGCCCACTAGTTCACTAGTAAGGTCATTTTGACACTTACTAGTTAACAAGTAAGCCACAAAACGCCCATTAGTTCACTAGTAAGATCATTTTGAGGCTTATTTGTTGACATGTAAGCCGCAAAACGCCCACTTGTTCACTCTTAAGATCATTTTGAGGCTTACTAGTGAACATGTAAGGCCATAAATGTGCCCACTAGTTCACTAGTAAGTTCATTTTGAGGCTTACTAGTGAAGATGTAAGCCACAAAACGCCCACTAGTTCACTAGTAAGATCATTTTGAGGCTTACTAGTTGACATGTAAGCCACAAAACGCCCCTTAGCTCACTCGTAAGATCATTTTGAGGCTTACTAGTGAACATGTAAGCAACAAAACGCTCACTAGTTCACTAGTAAGGTCATTTTGACGCTTACTAGTTAACATGTAAGCCACAAAACGCCCACTAGTTCACTCGTAAGATCATTTTGAGGCTTACTAGTTGACATGTAAGCCAGAAAACGCCCACTTGTTCACTACTAAGATCATTTTGAGGCTTACTAGTGAACACGTAAGGCCATAAATGTGCCCACTAGTTCCCTATAAGATCATTTTGAGGCTTACGAGTGAAGATGTAAGCCACAAAACGCCCACTAGTTTACTAGTAAGATCATTTTGACGCTTACTAGTGAACATGTAAGGCCATAAATGTGCCCACTAGTTCACTAGTAAGATCATTTTGAGGCTTACTGGTTGACATGTAAGCCACAAAATGCCCACTAGTTCACTAGTAAGATCATTTTGAGGCTTACTAATGAACATGTAAGCCACAAAACGCCCACTAGTTCACTAGTAAGATCATTTTGACGCTTACTAGTGAACATGTAAGCCACAAAAAGCTCACTAGTTCACAAGTAAGGTCATTGTGACGCTTACTAGTGAACATGTAAGCCACAAAAGAACCCACTAGTTCACTAGTAAGATCATTTTGAGGCTTACTAGTTGACATGTAAGCCGCAAAACGCCCACTAGCTCACTTGCAAGATCATTTTGAGGCGTACTAGTTGACATGCTGTCAGGCTGATGAATAAAAAATAATCATAATAATAATAATAATTAAATGATGTGAAGGTAAATTGTAAATAGTACTGCGATTTATCCATTTGTGTTCATATTGTATTTAATTGAAAGATGTTTGTTGTTGTTTTTTTTTTTCTCCTCTTCTTTCTACATACATTCTTGCTGCTGGAGGCTGTAAATTTCCCCATTGTGGGACAAATAAAGGATATCTTATCTTATGTAAGCCACAAAACGCCCACTAGTGCATTAGTAAGATCATTTTGAGGCTTACTTGTTGACATGTAAGCCACAAAACGCCTCTTAGCTCACTCGTAAGATCATTTTGAGGCTTACTAGTGAACATGTAAGCAACAAAACGCTCACTAGTTCACTAGTAAGGTCATTTTGACGCTTACTCGTGAACATGTAAGCCACAAAACGCCCACTAGTTCATTAGTAAGATCATTTTGAGGCTTACTTGTTGACATGTACAGTAAGCCACAAAACGCCCACTACTTCACTCGTAAGATCATTTTGAGGCTTACTTGTTGACATGTAAGCCGCAAAACGCCCACTAGTTCACTCTTAAGATCATTTTGAGGCTTACTAGTTGACATGTAAGCCAGAAAACGCCCACTTGTTCACTAGTAAGATCATTTTGAGGCTTACTAGTGAACACGTAAGGCCATAAATGTGCCCACTAGTTCCCTATAAGATCATTTTGAGGCTTACGAGTGAAGATGTAAGCCACAAAACGCCCACTAGTTTACTAGTAAGATCATTTTGACGCTTACTAGTGAACATGTAAGCCACAAAACGCTCACTAGTTCACTAGTAAGGTCATTTTGACGCTTACTAGTGAAAATGTAAGCCACAAAACGCCCACTAGTTCATTTGTAAGATCATTTTGAGGCTTACTTGTTGACATGCAAGCCGCAAAATGCCCACTAGTTCACTAGTAAGATCATTTTGACGCTTACTAGTGAATATGTAAGGCCATAAATGTGCCCACTAGTTCACTAGTAAGATCATTTTGAGGCTAACTAGTGAACATGTAAGCCACAAAACGCCCACTAGTTCAATAGTAAGATCATTTTGAGGCTTACTAGTTGACATGTAAGCCACAAAACGCTCACTAATTCACTAGTAAGGTCATTTTGACGCTTACTAGTGAACATGTAAGCTACAAAACACTCACTAGTTCATTAGTAAGATCATTTTGAGACTTACTTGTTGACGTGTAAGCCCCAAAACGCCCACTAGTTCACTCGTAAGATCATTTTGAGGCTTACTAGTTGACATGCAAGCCGCAAAACGCCCACTAGTTCACTAGTAAGATCATTTTGACGCTTACTCGTGAACATGTAAGCCACAAAACGACCACTAGTTCACTAGTAAGATCATTTTGAGGCTTACTAGTGAACATATAAGGCCATAAATGTGCCCACTAGTTCACTAGTAAGATGATTTTGAGGCTTACTAGTTGACATGTAAGCCACAAAAGAACCCACTAGTTCACTAGTAAGATCATTTTGAGGCTTACTAGTTGACATGTAAGCCGCAAAACGCCCACTAGCTCACTTGCAAGATCATTTTGAGGCGTACTAGTTGACATGCTGTCAGGCTGATGAATAAAAAATAACAATCATAATAATAATAATAATTAAATGATGTGAAGGTAAATTGTAAATAGTACTGCGATTTATCCATTTGTGTTCATATTGTATTTAATTGAATGTTGTTTGTTGTTGTTTTTTTTTCTCTTCTTCTTTCTACATACATTCTTGCTGCTGGAGGCTGTAAATTTCCCCATTGTGGGACAAATAAAGGATATCTTATCTTATGTAAGCCACAAAACGCCCACTAGTTCATTAGTAAGATCATTTTGAGGCTTACTTGTTGACATGTAAGCCACAAAACGCCCCTTAGCTCACTCGTAAGATCATTTTGAGGCTTACTAGTGAACATGTAAGCAACAAAACGCTCACTAGTTCACTAGTAAGGTCATTTTGACGCTTACTCGTGAACATGTAAGCCACAAAACGCCCACTAGTTCATTAGTAAGATCATTTTGAGGCTTACTTGTTGACATGTAAGCCGCAAAACGCCCACTAGTTCACTCTTAAGATCATTTTGAGGCTTACTAGTTGACATGTAAGCCAGAAAACGCCCACTTGTTCACTAGTAAGATCATTTTGAGGCTTACTAGTGAACACGTAAGGCCATAAATGTGCCCACTAGTTCCCTATAAGATCATTTTGAGGCTTACGAGTGAAGATGTAAGCCACAAAACGCCCACTAGTTTACTAGTAAGATCATTTTGACGCTTACTAGTGAACATGTAAGGCCATAAATGTGCCCACTAGTTCACTAGTAAGATCATTTTGAGGCTTACTGGTTGACATGTAAGCCACAAAATGCCCACTAGTTCACTAGTAAGATCATTTTGACGCTTACTAGTGAACATATAAGCCACAAAACGCTCACTAGTTCACTAGTAAGGTCATTTTGACGCTTACTAGTGAAAATGTAAGGCACAAAACGCCCACTAGTTCATTTGTAAGATCATTTTGAGGCTTACTTGTTGACATGCAAGCCGCAAAATGCCCACTAGTTCACTAGTAAGATCATTTTGACGCTTACTAGTGAATATGTAAGGCCATAAATGTGCCCACTAGTTCACTAGTAAGATCATTTTGAGGCTAACTCGTGAACATGTAAGCCACAAAACGCCCACTAGTTCAATAGTAAGATCATTTTGAGGCTTACTAGTTGACATGTAAGCCACAAAACGCTCACTAATTCACTAGTAAGGTCATTTTGACGCTTACTAGTGAACATGTAAGCTACAAAACACTCACTAGTTCATTAGTAAGATCATTTTGAGACTTACTTGTTGACGTGTAAGCCCCAAAACGCCCACTAGTTCACTCGTAAGATCATTTTGAGGCTTACTAGTTGACATGCAAGCCGCAAAACGCCCACTAGTTCACTAGTAAGATCATTTTGACGCTTACTAGTTGACATGTAAGCCACAAAATGCCCACTAGTTCACTAGTAAGATCATTTTGAGGCTTACTAGTTGACATGTAAGCCGCAAAACGCCCACTAGTTCACTGGTAAGATCATTTTGACGCTTACTAGTGAACATGTAAGGCCATAAATGTGCCCACTAGTTCACTAGTAAGATCATTTTGAAGCTTACTAGTTGACATGTAAGCCGCAAAACGCCCCTTAGCTCACTCGTAAGATCATTTTGACGCTTACTAGTGAATATGTAAGGCCATAAATGTGCCCACTAGTTCACTAGTAAGTTCATTTTGAGGCTTACTAGTGAAGATGTAAGCCACAAAACGCCCACTAGTTCACTTGTAAGATCATTTTGAGGCTTACTAGTTGACATGTAAGCCACAAAACGCCCCTTAGCTCACTCGTAAGATCATTTTGAGGCTTACTAGTGAACATGTAAGCAACAAAACGCTCACTAGTTCACTAGTAAGGTCATTTTGACGCTTACTCGTGAACATGTAAGCCACAAATTGTCACTAGTTCACTAGTAAGGTCATTTTGACGCTTACTAGTTAACATGTAAGCCACAAGACGCCCACTAGTTCACTCGTAAGATCATTTTGAGGCTTACTAGTTGACATGTAAGCCACAAAACGCCCACTAGTTCACTAGTAAGATCATTTTGAGGCTTACTAGTCAACACGTAAGGCCATAAATGTGCCCACTAGTTCCCTATAACATCATTTTGAGGCTTACGAGTGAAGATGTAAGCCACAAAACGCCCACTAGTTTACTAGTAAGATCATTTTGACGCTTACTAGTGAACACGTAAGGCCATAAATGTGCCCACTAGTTCACTAGTAAGAACATTTTGAGGCTTACTATTTGACATGTAAGCCACAAAACGCCCACTAGTTCACTAGTAAGATCAATTTGAGGCCTACTAATGAACATGTAAGCCACAAAACGCCCACTAGTTCACTAGTAAGATCATTTTGAGGCTTACTAGTTGACATGTAAGCCGCAAAACGCCCACTAGCTCACTCGCAAGATCATTTTGAGGCTTACTAGTTGACATGTAAGCCACAAAACGCCCACTAGTTCATTAGTAAGATCATTTTGAGGCTTACTTGTTGACATGTAAGCCGCAAAACGCCCACTAGTTCACTCGTAAGATCATTTTGAGGCTTACTAGTTGACATGTAAGCCAGAAAACGCCCACTTGTTCACTAGTAAGATCATTTTGAGGCTTACTAGTGAACACGTAAGGCCATAAATGTGCCCACTAGTTCCCTATAAGATCATTTTGAGGATTACGAGTGAAGATGTAAGCCACAAAACGCCCACTAGTTTACTCGTAAGATCATTTTGACGCTTACTAGTGAACATGTAAGGCCATAAATGTGCCCACTAGTTCACTAGTAAGATCATTTTGAGGCTTACTGGTTGACATGTAAGCCACAAAATGCCCACTAGTTCATTAGTAAGATCATTTTGAGGCTTACTAGTTGACATGTAAGCCGCAAAACGCCCACCAGTTCACTGGTAAGATCATTTTGACGCTTACTAGTGAACATGTAAGCCACAAAACGCTCACTAGTTCACTAGTAAGGTCATTTTGACGCTTACTAGTGAAAATGTAAGCCACAAAACGCCCACTAGTTCATTAGTAAGATCATTTTGAGGCTTACTTGTTGACATGCAAGCCGCAAAATGCCCACTAGTTCACTAGTAAGATCATTTTGACGCTTACTAGTGAATATGTAAGGCCATAAATGTGCCCACTAGTTCACCAGTAAGATCATTTTGAGGCTAACTAGTGAACATGTAAGCCACAAAACGCCCACTAGTTCAATAGTAAGATCATTTTGAGGCTTACTAGTTGACATGTAAGCCACAAAACGCTCACTAATTCACTAGTAAGGTCATTTTGACGCTTACTAGTGAACATGTAAGCCACAAAACACCCACTAGTTCATTAGTAAGATCATTTTGAGACTTACTTGTTGACATGTAAGCCGCAAAACGCCCACTAGTTCACTCGTAAGATCATTTTGAGGCTTACTAGTTGACATGTAAGCCACAAAACGCCCACTAGTTCACTAGTAAGATCATTTTGAGGCTTGCTAGTGAACACGTAAGGACATAAATATGCCCACGAGTTCCCTATAAGATCATTTTGAGGCTTACGAGTGAAGATGTAAGCCACAAAACTCCCACTAGTTTACTAGTAAGATCATTTTGACGCTTACTAGTGAACACCTAAGGCCATAAATGTGCCCACTAGTTCACTAGTAAGATCATTTTGAGGCTTACTATTTGACATGTAAGCCACAAAACGCCCACTAGTTCACTAGTAAGATAATTTTGAGGCTTACTAATGAACATGTAAGCCACAAAACGCCCACTAGTTCACTAGTAAGATCATTTTGACGCTTACTAGTGAACATGTAAGCCACAAAACGCTCACTAGTTCACAAATAAGGTCATTGTGACGCTTACTAGTGAACATGTAAGCCACTAAAGAACCCACTAGTTCACTAGTAAGATCATTTTGAGGCTTACTAGTTGACATGTACGCCGCAAAACGCCCACTAGCTCACTCGTAAGGTCATTTTCCGCTTACTAGTGAACATGTAAGGCCATAAACGTGCCCACTAGTTCACTAGTAAGATCATTTTGACGCTTACTAGTGAACATGTAAGGCCATAAATGTGCCCACTAGTTCACTAGTAAGGTCATTTTGAGGCTTACTAGTGAACATGTAAGCCACAAAACGCCCACTAGTTAACTAGTAAGATCATTTTGAGGCTTACTAGTTGACATGTAAGCCACAAAACGCTCACTAATTCACTAGTAAGGTCATTTTGACGCTTACTAGTGAACATGTAAGCCACAAAACGCCCACTAGTTAACTAGTAAGATCATTTTGAGGCTTACTAGTGAACACGTAAGGCCATAAATGTGCCCACTAGTTCCCTATAAGATCATTTTGAGGCTTACGAGTGAAGATGTAAGCCACAAAACGCCCACTAGTTTACTAGTAAGATCATTTTGACGCTTACTAGTGAACACGTAAGGCCATAAATGTGCCCACTAGTTCACTAGTAACATCATTTTGAGGCTTACTATTTGACATGTAAGCCACAAAACGCCCACTAGTTCACTAGTAAGATCATTTTGAGGCTTACTAATGAACATGTAAGCCACAAAACGCCCACTAGTTCACTAGTAAGATCATTTTGACGCTTACTAGTGAACATGTAAGCCACAAAACGCTCACTAGTTCACAAGTAAGGTCATTGTGACGCTTACTAGTGAACATGTAAGCCACAAAAGAACAAACGAGTTCACTAGTAAGATCATTTTGAGGCTTACTAGTTGACATGTAAGCCGCAAAACGCCCACTAGCTCACTCGTAAGGTCATTTTGAGGCTTACAAGTTGACATGTAAGGCGCAAAACGCCCACTAGTTCACCAGTAAGATCATTTTCACGCTTACTAGTGAACATGTAAGGCCATAAACGTGCCCACTAGTTCACCAGTAAGATCATTTTGACGATTACTAGTTCACTAGTAAGGCCATAAATGTGCCCACTAGTTCACTAGTAAGGTCATTTTGAGGCTTACTAGTGAACATGTAAGCCACAAAACGCCCACTAGTTAACTAGTAAGATCATTTTGAGGCTTACTAGTTGACATGTAAGCCACAAAACGCTCGCTAATTCACTAGTAAGGTCATTTTGACGCTTACTAGTGAAAATGTAAGCCACAAAACGCCCACTAGTTCACTAGTAAGGTCATTTTGACACTTACTAGTTAACATGTAAGCCACAAAACGCCCATTAGTTCACTAGTAAGATCATTTTGAGGCTTACTAGTTGACATGCAAGCCGCAAAACGCCCACTAGTTCACTAGTAAGATCATTTTGACGCTTACTAGTCACATGTAAGGCCATAAATGTGCCCACTAGTTCACTAGTAAGATCATTTTGAGGCTTACTAGTGAACATGTAAGCCACAAAACGCCCACTAGTTCACTAGTAAGATCATTTTGAGGCTTACTAGTTGAGATGTAAGCCACAAAACGCTCACTTATTCACTAGTAAGGTCATTTTGACGGTTACTAGTGAACATGTAAGCCACAAAACGCCCACTAGTTCATTAGTAAGATCATTTTGAGGCTTACTTGTTGACATGTAAGCCACAAAACGCTCACTAATTCACTAGTAAGGTCATTTTGACGCTTACTAGTGAACATGTAAGCCACAAAACGCCCACTAGTTCACTAGTAAGATCATTTTGAGGCTTACTAGTGAACACGTAAGGCCATAAATGTGCCCACTAGTTCCCTATAAGATCATTTTGAGGCTTACGAGTGAAGATGTAAGCCACAAAACGCCCACTAGTTTACTAGTAAGATCATTTTGACGCTTACTAGTGAACACGTAAGGCCATAAATGTGCCCACTAGTTCACTAGTAACATCATTTTGAGGCTTACTATTTGACATGTAAGCCACAAAACGCCCACTAGTTCACTAGTAAGATCATTTTGAGGCTTACTAATGAACATGTAAGCCACAAAACGCCCACTAGTTCACTAGTAAGATCATTTTGACGCTTACTAGTGAACATGTAAGCCACAAAACGCTCACTAGTTCACAAGTAAGGTCATTGTGACGCTTACTAGTGAACATGTAAGCCACAAAAGAACAAACGAGTTCACTAGTAAGATCATTTTGAGGCTTACTAGTTGACATGTAAGCCGCAAAACGCCCACTAGCTCACTCGTAAGGTCATTTTGAGGCTTACAAGTTGACATGTAAGGCGCAAAACGCCCACTAGTTCACCAGTAAGATCATTTTCACGCTTACTAGTGAACATGTAAGGCCATAAACGTGCCCACTAGTTCACTAGTAAGATCATTTTGACGATTACTAGTGAACTAGTAAGGCCATAAATGTGCCCACTAGTTCACTAGTAAGGTCATTTTGAGGCTTACTAGTGAACATGTAAGCCACAAAACGCCCACTAGTTAACTAGTAAGATCATTTTGAGGCTTACTAGTTGACATGTAAGCCACAAAACGCTCGCTAATTCACTAGTAAGGTCATTTTGACGCTTACTAGTGAAAATGTAAGCCACAAAACGCCCACTAGTTCACTAGTAAGGTCATTTTGACACTTACTAGTTAACATGTAAGCCACAAAACGCCCATTAGTTCACTAGTAAGATCATTTTGAGGCTTACTAGTTGACATGCAAGCCGCAAAACGCCCACTAGTTCACTAGTAAGATCATTTTGACGCTTACTAGTCACATGTAAGGCCATAAATGTGCCCACTAGTTCACTAGTAAGATCATTTTGAGGCTTACTAGTGAACATGTAAGCCACAAAACGCCCACTAGTTCACTAGTAAGATCATTTTGAGGCTTACTAGTTGAGATGTAAGCCACAAAACGCTCACTTATTCACTAGTAAGGTCATTTTGACGGTTACTAGTGAACATGTAAGCCACAAAACGCCCACTAGTTCATTAGTAAGATCATTTTGAGGCTTACTTGTTGACATGTAAGCCGCAAAACGCCCACTAGTTCACTCGTAAGATCATTTTGAGGCTTACTAGTTGACATGTAAGCCACAAAACGCCCACTAGTTCACTAGTAAGATCATTTTGAGGCTTACTAGTGAACACGTAAGGCCATAAATGTGCCCACTAGTTCCCTATAAGATCATTTTGAGGCTTACGAGTGAAGATGTAAGCCACAAAACGCCCACTAGTTTACTAGTAAGATCATTTTGACGCTTACTAGTGAACACGTAAGGCCATAAATGTGCCCACTAGTTCACTAGTAACATCATTTTGAGGCTTACTATTTGACATGTAAGCCACAAAACGCCCACTAGTTCACTAGTAAGATCATTTTGAGGCTTACTAATGAACATGTAAGCCACAAAACGCCCACTAGTTCACTAGTAAGATCATTTTGACGCTTACTAGTGAACATGTAAGGCCATAAACGTGCCCACTAGTTCACTAGTAAGATCATTTTGACGATTACTAGTGAACTAGTAAGGCCATAAATGTGCCCACTAGTTCACTAGTAAGGTCATTTTGAGGCTTACTAGTGAACATGTAAGCCACAAAACGCCCACTAGTTAACTAGTAAGATCATTTTGAGGCTTACTAGTTGACATGTAAGCCACAAAACGCTCGCTAATTCACTAGTAAGGTCATTTTGACGCTTACTAGTGAAAATGTAAGCCACAAAACGCCCACTAGTTCACTAGTAAGGTCATTTTGAGGCTTACTAGTTGACATGCAAGCCGCAAAACGCCCACTAGTTCACTAGTAAGATCATTTTGACGCTTACTAGTCACATGTAAGGCCATAAATGTGCCCACTAGTTCACTAGTAAGATCATTTTGAGGCTTACTAGTGAACATGTAAGCCACAAAACGCCCACTAGTTCACTAGTAAGATCATTTTGAGGCTTACTAGTTGAGATGTAAGCCACAAAACGCTCACTTATTCACTAGTAAGGTCATTTTGACGGTTACTAGAGAACATGTAAGCCACAAAACGCCCACTAGTTCATTAGTAAGATCATTTTGAGGCTTACTTGTTCACATGTAAGCCGCAAAACGCCCACTAGTTCACTCGTAAGATCATTTTGAGGCTTACTAGTTGACATGTAAGCCACAAAACGCCCACTAGTTCACTAGTAAGATCATTTTGACGCTTACTAGTGAACACGTAAGGCCATAAATGTGCCCACTAGTTCACTAGTAAGATCATTGTGAGGCTTACTATTTGACATGTAAGCCACAAAACGCCCACTAGTTCACTAGTAAGATCATTTTGAGGCTTACTAATGAACATGTAAGCCACAAAACGCCCACTAGTTCACTAGTAAGATAATTTTGACGCTTACTAGTGAACATGTAAGCCACAAAACGCTCACTAGTTCACAAGTAAGGTCATTGTGACGCTTACTAGTGAACATGTAAGCCACAAAAGAACCCACTAGTTCACTAGTAAGATCATTTTGAGGCTTACTAGTTGACAAGTAAGCCGCAAAACGCCCACTAGCTCACTCGTAAGGTCATTTTGAGGCTTACAAGTTGACATGTAAGGCCATAAACGTGCCCACTAGTTCACTAGTAAGGTCATTTTGAGGCTTACTAGTGAACATGTAAGCCACAAAACGCCCACTAGTTAACTAGTAAGATCATTTTGACGCTTACTAGTGAACACGTAATGCCATAAATGTGCCCACTAGTTCCCTATAAGATCATTTTGAGGCTTAAGAGTGAAGATGTAAGCCACAAAACTCCCACTAGTTTACTAGTAAGATCATTTTGACGCTTACTAGTGAACACGTAATGCCATAAATGTGCCCACTAGTTCACTAGTAAGATCATTTTGACGCTTACTAGTGAACATGTAAGCCACAAAACGCTCACTAGTTCACAAGTAAGGTCATTGTGACGCTTACTAGTGAACATGTAAGCCACTAAAGAACCCACTAGTTCACTAGTAAGATCATTTTGAGGCTTACTAGTTGACATGTACGCCGCAAAACGCCCACTAGCTCACTCGTAAGGTCATTTTGAGGCTTACAAGTTGACATGTAAGGCGCAAAACGCCCACTAGTTCACTAGTAAGATCATTTTCACGCTTACTAGTGAACATGTAAGGCCATAAACGTGCCCACTAGTTCACTAGTAAGATCATTTTGACGCTTACTAGTGAACATGTAAGGCCATAAATGTGCCCACTAGTTCACTAGTAAGATCATTTTAAGGCTTACTTGTTGACATGTAAGCCGCAAAACGCCCACTAGTTCACTCGTAAGATCATTTTGAGGCTTACTAGTTGACATGTAAGCCACAAAACGCCCACTAGTTCACTAGTAAGATCATTTTGAGGCTTACTAGTGAACACGTAAGGCCATAAATGTGCCCACTAGTTCACTAGTAACATCATTTTGAGGCTTACTATTTGACATGTAAGCCACAAAACGCCCACTAGTTCACTAGTAAGATCATTTTGAGGCTTACTAATGAACATGTAAGCCACAAAACGCCCACTAGTTCACTAGTAAGATCATTTTGACGCTTACTAGTGAACATGTAAGCCACAAAACGCTCACTAGTTCACAAGTAAGGTCATTGTGACGCTTACTAGTGAACATGTAAGCCACAAAAGAACAAACGAGTTCACTAGTAAGATCATTTTGAGGCTTACTAGTTGACATGTAAGCCGCAAAACGCCCACTAGCTCACTCGTAAGGTCATTTTGAGGCTTACAAGTTGACATGTAAGGCGCAAAACGCCCACTAGTTCACCAGTAAGATCATTTTCACGCTTACTAGTGAACATGTAAGGCCATAAACGTGCCCACTAGTTCACTAGTAAGATCATTTTGACGATTACTAGTGAACTAGTAAGGCCATAAATGTGCCCACTAGTTCACTAGTAAGGTCATTTTGAGGCTTACTAGTGAACATGTAAGCCACAAAACGCCCACTAGTTAACTAGTAAGATCATTTTGAGGCTTACTAGTTGACATGTAAGCCACAAAACGCTCGCTAATTCACTAGTAAGGTCATTTTGACGCTTACTAGTGAAAATGTAAGCCACAAAACGCCCACTAGTTCACTAGTAAGGTCATTTTGACACTTACTAGTTAACATGTAAGCCACAAAACGCCCATTAGTTCACTAGTAAGATCATTTTGAGGCTTACTAGTTGACATGCAAGCCGCAAAACGCCCACTAGTTCACTAGTAAGATCATTTTGACGCTTACTAGTCACATGTAAGGCCATAAATGTGCCCACTAGTTCACTAGTAAGATCATTTTGAGGCTTACTAGTGAACATGTAAGCCACAAAACGCCCACTAGTTCACTAGTAAGATCATTTTGAGGCTTACTAGTTGAGATGTAAGCCACAAAACGCTCACTTATTCACTAGTAAGGTCATTTTGACGGTTACTAGTGAACATGTAAGCCACAAAACGCCCACTAGTTCATTAGTAAGATCATTTTGAGGCTTACTTGTTGACATGTAAGCCGCAAAACGCCCACTAGTTCACTCGTAAGATCATTTTGAGGCTTACTAGTTGACATGTAAGCCACAAAACGCCCACTAGTTCACTAGTAAGATCATTTTGACGCTTACTAGTGAACACGTAAGGCCATAAATGTGCCCACTAGTTCACTAGTAAGATCATTGTGAGGCTTACTATTTGACATGTAAGCCACAAAACGCCCACTAGTTCACTAGTAAGATCATTTTGAGGCTTACTAATGAACATGTAAGCCACAAAACGCCCACTAGTTCACTAGTAAGATAATTTTGACGCTTACTAGTGAACATGTAAGCCACAAAACGCTCACTAGTTCACAAGTAAGGTCATTGTGACGCTTACTAGTGAACATGTAAGCCACAAAAGAACCCACTAGTTCACTAGTAAGATCATTTTGAGGCTTACTAGTTGACATGTAAGCCGCAAAACGCCCACTAGCTCACTCGTAAGGTCATTTTGAGGCTTACAAGTTGACATGTAAGGCCATAAACGTGCCCACTAGTTCACTACTAAGGTCATTTTGAGGCTTACTAGTGAACATGTAAGCCACAAAACGCCCACTAGTTAACTAGTAAGATCATTTTGACGCTTACTAGTGAACATGTAAGCCACAAAACGCTCACTAGTTCACAAGTAAGGCCATTGTGACGCTTACTAGTGAACATGTAAGCCACTAAAGAACCCACTAGTTCACTAGTAAGATCATTTTGAGGCTTACTAGTTGACATGTACGCCGCAAAACGCCCACTAGCTCACTCGTAAGGTCATTTTGAGGCTTACAAGTTGACATGTAAGGCGCAAAACGCCCACTAGTTCACTAGTAAGATCATTTTCACGCTTACTAGTGAACATGTAAGGCCATAAACGTGCCCACTAGTTCACTCGTAAGATCATTTTGACGATTACTAGTGAACATGTAAGGCCATAAATGTGCCCACTAGTTCACTAGTAAGGTCATTTTGAGGCTTACTAGTGAACATGTAAGCCACAAAACGCCCACTAGTTAACTAGTAAGATCATTTTGACGCTTACTAGTGAAAATGTAAGCCACAAAACGCCCACTAGTTCACTAGTAAGGTCATTTTGACACTTACTAGTTAACATGTAAGCCACAAAACGCCCATTAGTTCACTAGTAAGATCATTTTGAGGCTTACTAGTTGACATGCAAGCCGCAAAACGCCCACTAGTTCACTAGTAAGATCATTTTGACGCTTACTAGTCACATGTAAGGCCATAAATGTGCCCACTAGTTCACTAGTAAGATCATTTTGAGGCTTACTAGTGAACATGTAAGCCACAAAACGCCCACTATTTCACTAATAAGATCATTTTGAGGCTTACTAGTTGAGATGTAAGCCACAAAACGCTCACTTATTCACTAGTAAGGTCATTTTGACGGTTACTAGTGAACATGTAAGCCACAAAACGCCCACTAGTTCATTAGTAAGATCATTTTGAGGCTTACTTGTTGACATGTAAGCCACAAAACGCCCACTAGTTCACTAGTAAGATCATTTTGAGGCTTCCTAGTGAACACGTAAGGCCATAAATGGGCCCACTAGTTCCCTATAAGATCATTTTGAGGCTTACGAGTGAAGATGTAAGCCACAAAACGCCCACTAGTTTACTAGTAAGATCATTTTGACGCTTACTAGTGAACACGTAAGGCCATAAATGTGCCCACTAGTTCACTAGTTAGATCATTTTGAGGCTTACTATTTGACATGTAAGCCACAAAACGCCCACTAGTTCACTAGTAAGATAATTTTGACGCTTACTAGTGAACATGTAAGCCACAAAACGCTCACTAGTTTGCAAGTAAGGTCATTGTGACACTTACTAGTGAACATGGAAGCCACAAAAGAACCCACTAGTTCACAAGTAAGATCATTTTGAGGCTTACTAGTTGACATGTAAGCCGCAAAACGCCCACTAGCTCACTCGTAAGGTCATTTTGAGGCTTACAAGTTGACATGTAAGGCCATAAACGTGCCCACTAGTTCACTAGTAAGATCATTTTGACGCTTACTAGTGAACATGTAAGGCCATAAATGTGCCCACTAGTTCACTAGTAAGGTCATTTTGAGGCTTACTAGTGAACATGTAAGCCACAAAACGCCCACTAGTTAACTAGTAAGATCATTTTGAGGCTTACTAGTTGACATGTAAGCCACAAAACGCTCACTAATTCACTAGTAAGGTCATTTTGACGCTTACTAGTGAACATGTAAGCCACAAAACACCCACTAGTTCATTAGTAAGATCATTTTGAGACTTACTTGTTGACATGTAAGCCGCAAAACGCCCACTAGTTCACTCGTAAGATCATTTTGAGGCTTACTAGTTGACATGTAAGCCACAAAACGCCCACTAGTTCACTAGTAAGATCATTTTGAGGCTTGCTAGTGAACACGTAAGGCCATAAATATGCCCACTAGTTCCCTATAAGATCATTTTGAGGCTTACGAGTGAAGATGTAAGCCACAAAACTCTCACTAGTTTACTAGTAAGATCATTTTGACGCTTACTAGTGAACACCTAAGGCCATAAATGTGCCCACTAGTTCACTAGTAAGATCATTTTGAGGCTTACTAATGAACATGTAAGCCACAAAACGCCCACTAGTTCACTAGTAAGGTCATTTTGAGGCTTACTAGTGAACATGTAAGCCACAAAACGCCCACTAGTTTACTAGTAAGATCATTTTGAGGCTTACTAGTTGACATGTAAGCCACAAAACGCTCACTAATTCACTAGTAAGGTCATTTTGACGCTTACTTGTGAACATGTAAGCCACAAAACGCCCACTAGTTCACTAGTAAGGTCATTTTGACGCTTACTAGTTAACATGTAAGCCACAAAACGCCCACTAGTTCACTAGTAAGATCATTTTGAGGCTTATTTGTTGACATGTAAGCCGCAAAACGCCCACTAGTTCACTCGTAAGATCATTTTGAGGCTTACTAGTTGACATGCAAGCCGCAAAACGCCCACTAGTTCACTAGTAAGATCATTTTGACGCTTACTAGTGAACATGTAAGGCCATAAATGTGCCCACTAGTTCACTAGTAAGATCATTTTGAGGCTTACTAGTGACCATGTAAGCCACCAAACGCCCACTAGTTCACTAGTAAGATCATTTTGAGGCTTACTAGTTGAGATGTGAGCCACAAAACGCTCACTAGTTCACAAGTAAGGTCATTGTGACGCTTACTAGTGAACATGTAAGCCACTAAAGAACCCACTAGTTCACTAGTAAGATCATTTTGAGGCTTACTAGTTGACATGTACGCCGTAAAACGCCCACTAGCTCACTCGTAAGGTCATTTTGAGGCTTACAAGTTGACATGTAAGGCGCAAAACGCGCACTAGTTCACTAGTAAGATCATTTTGACGCTTACTAGTGAACATGTAAGGCCATAAACGTGCCCACTAGTTCACTAGTAAGATCATTTTGACGCTTACTAGTGAACATGTAAGGCCATAAATGTGCCCACTAGTTCACTAGTAAGGTCATTTTGTGGCTTACTAGTGAACATGTAAGCCACAAAACGCCCACTAGTTAACTAGTAAGATCATTTTAAGGCTTACTAGTTGACATGTAAGCCACAAAACGCTCACTAATTCACTAGTAAGGTCATTTTGACGCTTACTAGTGAACATGTAAGCCACAAAACGCCCACTAGTTCACTAGTAAGATCATTTTAAGGCTTACTTGTTGACATGTAAGCCGCAAAACGCCCACTAGTTCACTCGTAAGATCATTTTGAGGCTTACTAGTTGACATGTAAGCCACAAAACGCCCACTAGTTCACTAGTAAGATCATTTTGAGGCTTACTAGTGAACACGTAAGGCCATAAATGTGCCCACTAGTTCCCTATAAGATCATTTTGAGGCTTACGAGTGAAGATGTAAGCCACAAAACGCCCACTAGTTTACTAGTAAGATCATTTTGAGGCTTACTAGTTGACATGTAAGCCGCAAAACGCCCACTAGCTCACTCGCAAGATCATTTTGAGGTTTACTAGTTGACACGTAAGCCGCAAAACGCCCACTAGTTCACTAGTAAGATCATTTTCACGCTTACTAGTGAACATGTAAGCCACAAAAGAACCCACTAGTTCACTAGTAAGATCATTTTGAGGCTTACTAGTGAACATGTAAGCCACAAAACGCCCACTAGTTTACTAGTAAGATCATTTTGAGGCTTACTAGTTGACATGTAAGCCACAAAACGCTCACTAATTCACTAGTAAGGTCATTTTGACGCTTACTAGTGAACATGTAAGGCCATAAATGTGCCCACTAGTTTACTAGTAAGGTCATTTTGAGGCTTACTAGTGAACATGTAAGCCACAAAACGCCCACTAGTTTACTAGTAAGATCATTTTGAGGCTTACTAGTTGACATGTAAGCCACAAAACGCTCACTAATTCACTAGTAAGGTCATTTTGACGCTTACTTGTGAACATGTAAGCCACAAAACGCCCACTAGTTCACTAGTAAGGTCATTTTGACGCTTACTAGTTAACATGTAAGCCACAAAACGCCCACTAGTTCACTAGTAAGATCATTTTGACGCTTACTAGTGAATATGTAAGGCCATAAATGTGCCCACTAGTTCACTAGTAAGATCATTTTGAGGCTTGCTAGTTGACATGTAAGCCGCAAAACGCCCACTAGTTCACTAGTAAGTTCATTTTGAGGCTTACTAGTGAAGATGTAAGCCACAAAACGCCCACTAGTTCACTAGTAAGATCATTTTGAGGCTTACTAGTTGACACGTAAGCCACAAAACGCCCCTTAGCTCACTCGTAAGATCATTTTGAGGCTTACTAGTGAACATGTAAGCAACAAAACGCTCACTAGTTCACTAGTAAGGTCATTTTGACGCTTACTCGTGAACATGTGAGCCACAAATTGTCACTAGTTCACTAGTAAGGTCATTTTGAGGCTTACTAGTGAACATATAAGGCCATAAATGTGCCCACTAGTTCACTAGTAAGATCATTTTGAGGCTTGCTAGTTGACATGTAAGCCGCAAAACGCCCACTAGTTCACTAGTAAGTTCATTTTGAGGCTTACTAGTGAAGATGTAAGCCACAAAACGCCCACTAGTTCACTAGTAAGATCATTTTGAGGCTTACATGTCAACCAGTAAGCCTCAAAATGATCTTACTAGTGAACTAGTGGGCACATTTATGGCCTTACATGTTCACTAGTAAGCCTCAAAATGATCTTACTAGTGAACTAGTGAAATGAATATAAGATGGCGCCTCAGTAGGCAGCCTTCGGCAAGTGCTCTTCAAGAGCCTTGCTTTTTTGTTCTTTTTTGTTGTTTTTGTCTTTTGTTTTGTCACATGTTGTTTGTTGTTTCATCGTGTGGACCTGATATGGACTGTTTTCAGCGTTTTTTGGCCACGACATTCGTCAAAGGAGAAGTATCTCTGCTTGGTGGTTGCGCCTTCTCGGCAGCACGCCTGTACCAGCACAGATTTTGTTTGGGATGAATGTCGTATTGTATTGTATTGTATTGTATAAGCCACAAAATGCCCACTAGTTCATTAGTAAGATCATTTTGAGGCTTACTAGTTGACATGTAAGCCGCAAAACGCCCACCAGTTCACTGGTAAGATCATTTTGACGCTTACTAGTGAACATGTAAGCCACAAAACGCTCACTAGTTCACTAGTAAGGTCATTTTGATGCTTACTAGTGAAAATGTAAGCCACAAAACGCCCACTAGTTCATTAGTAAGATCATTTTGAGGCTTACTTGTTGACATGCAAGCCGCAAAATGCCCACTAGTTCACTAGTAAGATCATTTTGACGCTTACTAGTGAATATGTAAGGCCATAAATGTGCCCACTAGTTCACCAGTAAGATCATTTTGAGGCTAACTAGTGAACATGTAAGCCACAAAACGCCCACTAGTTCAATAGTAAGATCATTTTGAGGCTTACTAGTTGACATGTAAGCCACAACACGCTCACTAATTCACTAGTAAGGTCATTTTGACGCTTACTAGTGAACATGTAAGCCACAAAACACCCACTAGTTCATTAGTAAGATCATTTTGACTTACTTGTTGACATGTAAGCCGCAAAACGCCCACTAGTTCACTCGTAAGATCATTTTGATGCTTACTAGTTGACATGCAAGCCGCAAAACGCCCACTAGTTCACTAGTAAGATCATTTTGCCGCTTACTCGTGAACATGTAATCCACAAAACGACCACTAGTTCACTAGTAAGTTCATTTTGAGGCTTACTAGTGAACATATAAGGCCATAAATGTGCCCACTAGTTCACTAGTAAGATCATTTTGAGGCTTACTAGTTGACATGTAAGCCACAAAATGCCCACTAGTTCACTAGTAAGATCATTTTGAGGCTTACTAGTTGACATGTAAGCCGCAAAACGCCCACTAGTTCACTGGTAAGATCATTTTTACGCTTACTAGTGAACATGTAAGGCCATAAATGTGCCCACTAGTTCACTAGTAAGATCATTTTGAGGCTTACTAGTTGACATGTAAGCCGCAAAACGCCCCTTAGCTCACTCGTAAGATCATTTTGAGGCTTGCTAGTTGACATGTAAGCCGCAAAACGCCCACTAGTTCACTAGTAAGTTCATTTTGAGGCTTACTAGTGAAGATGTAAGCCACAAAACGCCCACTAGTTCACTAGTAAGATCATTTTGAGGCTTACTAGTTGACATGTAAGCCACAAAACGCCCCTTAGCTCACTCGTAAGATCATTTTGAGGCTTACTAGTGAACATGTAAGCAACAAAACGCTCACTAGTTCACTAGTAAGGTCATTTTGAGGCTTACTAGTGAACATATAAGGCCATAAATGTGCCCACTAGTTCACTAGTAAGATCATTTTGAGGCTTACTAGTTGACATGTAAGCCACAAAATGCCCACTAGTTCACTAGTAAGATCATTTTGAGGCTTACTAGTTGACATGTAAGCTGCAAAACTCCCACTAGTTCACTGGTAAGATCATTTTGACACTTACTAGTGAACATGTAAGGGCATAAATGTGCCCACTAGTTCACTAGTAAGATCATTTTGAGGCTTGCTAGTTGACATGTAAGCCGCAAAACGCCCACTAGTTCACTAGTAAGTTCATTTTGAGGCTTACTAGTGAAGATGTAAGCCACAAAACGCCCACTAGTTCACTAGTAAGATCATTTTGAGGCTTACTAGTTGACATGTAAGCCACAAAACGCCCCTTAGCTCACTCGTAAGATCATTTTGAGGCTTACTAGTGAACATGTAAGCAACAAAACGCTCACTAGTTCACTAGTAAGGTCATTTTGACGCTTACTAGTTAACATGTAAGCCACAAAACGCCCACTAGTTCACTCGTAAGATCATTTTGAGGCTTACTAGTTGACATGTAAGCCACAAAACGCCCACTAGTTCACTAGTAAGATCATTTTGAGGCTTACTAGTGAACACGTAAGGCCATAAATGTGCCCACTAGTTCCCTATAAGATCATTTTGAGGCTTACGAGTGAAGATGTAAGCCACAAAACACCCACTAGTTTACTAGTAAGATCATTTTGACGCTTACTAGTGAACACATAAGGCCATAAATGTGCCCACTAGTTCACTAGTAAGGTCATTTTGATGCTTACTAGTGAAAATGTAAGCCACAAAACGCCCACTAGTTCATTAGTAAGATCATTTTGAGGCTTACTTGTTGACATGCAAGCCGCAAAATGCCCACTAGTTCACTAGTAAGATCATTTTGACGCTTACTAGTGAATATGTAAGGCCATAAATGTGCCCACTAGTTCACCAGTAAGATCATTTTGAGGCTAACTAGTGAACATGTAAGCCACAAAACGCCCACTAGTTCAATAGTAAGATCATTTTGAGGCTTACTAGTTGACATGTAAGCCACAAAACGCTCACTAATTCACTAGTAAGGTCATTTTGACGCTTACTAGTGAACATGTAAGCCACAAAACACCCACTAGTTCATTAGTAAGATCATTTTGACTTACTTGTTGACATGTAAGCCGCAAAACGCCCACTAGTTCACTCGTAAGATCATTTTGATGCTTACTAGTTGACATGCAAGCCGCAAAACGCCCACTAGTTCACTAGTAAGATCATTTTGACGCTTACTCGTGAACATGTAATCCACAAAACGCCCACTAGTTCACTAGTAAGATCATTTTGAGGCTTACTAGTGAACACATAAGGCCATAAATGTGCCCACTAGTTCACTAGTAAGGTCATTTTGATGCTTACTAGTGAAAATGTAAGCCACAAAACGCCCACTAGTTCATTAGTAAGATCATTTTGAGGCTTACTTGTTGACATGCAAGCCGCAAAATGCCCACTAGTTCACTAGTAAGATCATTTTGACGCTTACTAGTGAATATGTAAGGCCATAAATGTGCCCACTAGTTCACCAGTAAGATCATTTTGAGGCTAACTAGTGAACATGTAAGCCACAAAACGCCCACTAGTTCAATAGTAAGATCATTTTGAGGCTTACTAGTTGACATGTGAGCCACAAAACGCTCACTAATTCACTAGTAAGGTCATTTTGACGCTTACTAGTGAACATGTAAGCCACAAAACACCCACTAGTTCATTAGTAAGATCATTTTGACTTACTTGTTGACATGTAAGCCGCAAAACGCCCACTAGTTCACTCGTAAGATCATTTTGATGCTTACTAGTTGACATGCAAGCCGCAAAACGCCCACTAGTTCACTAGTAAGATCATTTTGACGCTTACTCGTGAACATGTAATCCACAAAACGCCCACTAGTTCACTAGTAAGATCATTTTGAGGCTTACTAGTGAACATATAAGGCCATAAATGTGCCCACTAGTTCACTAGTAAGATCATTTTGAGGCTTACTAGTTGACATGTAAGCCACAAAATGCCCACTAGTTCACTAGTAAGATCATTTTGAGGCTTACTAGTTGACATGTAAGCCGCAAAACGCCCACTAGTTCATTGGTAAGATCATTTTTACGCTTACTAGTGAACATGTAAGGCCATAAATGTGCCCACTAGTTCACTAGTAAGATCATTTTGAGGCTTGCTAGTTGACATGTAAGCCGCAAAACGCCCACTAGTTCACTAGTAAGTTCATTTTGAGGCTTACTAGTGAAGATGTAAGCCACAAAACGCCCACTAGTTCACTAGTAAGATCATTTTGAGGCTTACTAGTTGACATGTAAGCCACAAAACGCCCCATAGCTCACTCGTAAGATCATTTTGAGGCTTACTAGTGAACATGTAAGCAACAAAACGCTCACTAGTTCACTAGTAAGGTCATTTTGACGCTTACTCGTGAACATGTAAGCCACAAATTGTCACTAGTTCACTAGTAAGGTCATTTTGAGGCTTACTAGTGAACATATAAGGCCATAAATGTGCCCACTAGTTCACTAGTAAGATCATTTTGAGGCTTAATGTTGACATGTAAGCCACAAAATGCCCACTAGTTCACTAGTAAGATCATTTTGAGGCTTACTAGTTGACATGTAAGCCACAAAATGCCCACTAGTTCACTAGTAAGATCATTTTGACGCTTACTAGTGAACATGTAAGGCCATAAATGTGCCCACTAGTTCACTAGTAAGATCATTTTGAGGCTTGCTAGTTGACATGTAAGCCGCAAAACGCCCACTAGTTCACTAGTAAGTTCATTTTGAGGCTTACTAGTGAGGATGTAAGCCACAAAACGCCCACTAGTTCACTAGTAAGATCATTTTGAGGCTTACTAGTTGACATGTAAGCCACAAAACGCCCCTTAGCTCACTCGTAAGATCATTTTGAGGCTTACTAGTGAACATGTAAGCAACAAAACGCTCACTAGTTCACTAGTAAGGTCATTTTGACGCTTACTCGTGAACATGTAAGCCACAAATTGTCAATAGTTCACTAGTAAGGTCATTTTGACGCTTACTAGTTAACATGTAAGCCACAAAACGCCCACTAGTTCACTCGTAAGATCATTTTGAGGCTTACTAGTTGACATGTAAGCCACAAAACGCCCACTAGTTCACTAGTAAGATCATTTTGAGGCTTACTAGTGAACACGTAAGGCCATAAATGTGCCCACTAGTTCCCTATAAGATCATTTTGAGTCTTACGAGTGAAGATGTAAGCCACAAAACGCCCACTAGTTTACTAGTAAGATCATTTTGACGCTTACTAGTGAACACGTAAGGCCATAAATGTGCCCACTAGTTCCCTATAAGATCATTTTGAGGCTTACGAGTGAAGATGTAAGCCACAAAACGCCCACTAGTTCACTAGTAAGATCATTTTGACGCTTACTAGTGAACATGTAAGCCACAAAACGCTCACTAGTTCACAAGTAAGGTCATTGTGACGCTTACTAGTGAACATGTAAGCCACAAAAGAACAAACGAGTTCACTAGTAAGATCATTTTGAGGCTTACTAGTTGACATGTAAGCCGCAAAACGCCCACTAGCTCACTCGTAAGGTCATTTTGAGGCTTACAAGTTGACATGTAAGGCGCAAAACGCCCACTAGTTCACTAGTAAGATCATTTTCACGCTTACTAGTGAACATGTAAGGCCATAAACGTGCCCACTAGTTCACTCGTAAGATCA
This sequence comes from Hippocampus zosterae, assembly GCF_025434085.1. Lineage (NCBI taxonomy): Eukaryota > Metazoa > Chordata > Actinopteri > Syngnathiformes > Syngnathidae > Hippocampus > Hippocampus zosterae. Next base: position 400,238 of record NW_026262932.1, on the reverse strand, counting down.
TTTTGACGATTACTAGTGAACATGTAAGGCCATAAATGTGCCCACTAGTTCACTAGTAAGGTCATTTTGAGGCTTACTAGTGAACATGTAAGCCACAAAACGCCCACTAGTTAACTAGTAAGATCATTTTGAGGCTTACTAGTTGACATGTAAGCCACAAAACGCTCGCTAATTCACTAGTAAGGTCATTTTGACGCTTACTAGTGAAAATGTAAGCCACAAAACGCCCACTAGTTCACTAGTAAGGTCATTTTGACACTTACTAGTTAACATGTAAGCCACAAAACGCCCATTAGTTCACTAGTAAGATCATTTTGAGGCTTACTAGTTGACATGCAAGCCGCAAAACGCCCACTAGTTCACTAGTAAGATCATTTTGACGCTTACTAGTCACATGTAAGGCCATAAATGTGCCCACTAGTTCACTAGTAAGATCATTTTGAGGCTTACTAGTGAACATGTAAGCCACAAAACGCCCACTATTTCACTAATAAGATCATTTTGAGGCTTACTAGTTGAGATGTAAGCCACAAAACGCTCACTTATTCACTAGTAAGGTCATTTTGACGGTTACTAGTGAACACATAAGGCCATAAATGTGCCCACTAGTTCACTAGTAAGGTCATTTTGATGCTTACTAGTGAAAATGTAAGCCACAAAACGCCCACTAGTTCATTAGTAAGATCATTTTGAGGCTTACTTGTTGACATGCAAGCCGCAAAATGCCCACTAGTTCACTAGTAAGATCATTTTGACGCTTACTAGTGAATATGTAAGGCCATAAATGTGCCCACTAGTTCACCAGTAAGATCATTTTGAGGCTAACTAGTGAACATGTAAGCCACAAAACGCCCACTAGTTCAATAGTAAGATCATTTTGAGGCTTACTAGTTGACATGTAAGCCACAAAACGCTCACTAATTCACTAGTAAGGTCATTTTGACGCTTACTAGTGAACATGTAAGCCACAAAACACCCACTAGTTCATTAGTAAGATCATTTTGACTTACTTGTTGACATGTAAGCCGCAAAACGCCCACTAGTTCACTCGTAAGATCATTTTGATGCTTACTAGTTGACATGCAAGCCGCAAAACGCCCACTAGTTCACTAGTAAGATCATTTTGACGCTTACTCGTGAACATGTAATCCACAAAACGCCCACTAGTTCACTAGTAAGATCATTTTGAGGCTTACTAGTGAACACATAAGGCCATAAATGTGCCCACTAGTTCACTAGTAAGGTCATTTTGATGCTTACTAGTGAAAATGTAAGCCACAAAACGCCCACTAGTTCATTAGTAAGATCATTTTGAGGCTTACTTGTTGACATGCAAGCCGCAAAATGCCCACTAGTTCACTAGTAAGATCATTTTGACGCTTACTAGTGAATATGTAAGGCCATAAATGTGCCCACTAGTTCACCAGTAAGATCATTTTGAGGCTAACTAGTGAACATGTAAGCCACAAAACGCCCACTAGTTCAATAGTAAGATCATTTTGAGGCTTACTAGTTGACATGTAAGCCACAAAACGCTCACTAATTCACTAGTAAGGTCATTTTGACGCTTACTAGTGAACATGTAAGCCACAAAACACCCACTAGTTCATTAGTAAGATCATTTTGACTTACTTGTTGACATGTAAGCCGCAAAACGCCCACTAGTTCACTCGTAAGATCATTTTGATGCTTACTAGTTGACATGCAAGCCGCAAAACGCCCACTAGTTCACTAGTAAGATCATTTTGACGCTTACTCGTGAACATGTAATCCACAAAACGCCCACTAGTTCACTAGTAAGATCATTTTGAGGCTTACTAGTGAACATATAAGGCCATAAATGTGCCCACTAGTTCACTAGTAAGATCATTTTGAGGCTTACTAGTTGACATGTAAGCCACAAAATGCCCACTAGTTCACTAGTAAGATCATTTTGAGGCTTACTAGTTGACATGTAAGCCGCAAAACGCCCACTAGTTCATTGGTAAGATCATTTTTACGCTTACTAGTGAACATGTAAGGCCATAAATGTGCCCACTAGTTCACTAGTAAGATCATTTTGAGGCTTGCTAGTTGACATGTAAGCCGCAAAACGCCCACTAGTTCACTAGTAAGTTCATTTTGAGGCTTACTAGTGAAGATGTAAGCCACAAAACGCCCACTAGTTCACTAGTAAGATCATTTTGAGGCTTACTAGTTGACATGTAAGCCACAAAACGCCCCATAGCTCACTCGTAAGATCATTTTGAGGCTTACTAGTGAACATGTAAGCAACAAAACGCTCACTAGTTCACTAGTAAGGTCATTTTGACGCTTACTCGTGAACATGTAAGCCACAAATTGTCACTAGTTCACTAGTAAGGTCATTTTGAGGCTTACTAGTGAACATATAAGGCCATAAATGTGCCCACTAGTTCACTAGTAAGATCATTTTGAGGCTTACTAGTTGACATGTAAGCCACAAAATGCCCACTAGTTCACTAGTAAGATCATTTTGAGGCTTACTAGTTGACATGTAAGCCACAAAATGCCCACTAGTTCACTAGTAAGATCATTTTGACGCTTACTAGTGAACATGTAAGGCCATAAATGTGCCCACTAGTTCACTAGTAAGATCATTTTGAGGCTTGCTAGTTGACATGTAAGCCGCAAAACGCCCACTAGTTCACTAGTAAGTTCATTTTGAGGCTTACTAGTGAGGATGTAAGCCACAAAACGCCCACTAGTTCACTAGTAAGATCATTTTGAGGCTTACTAGTTGACATGTAAGCCACAAAACGCCCCTTAGCTCACTCGTAAGATCATTTTGAGGCTTACTAGTGAACATGTAAGCAACAAAACGCTCACTAGTTCACTAGTAAGGTCATTTTGACGCTTACTCGTGAACATGTAAGCCACAAATTGTCAATAGTTCACTAGTAAGGTCATTTTGACGCTTACTAGTTAACATGTAAGCCACAAAACGCCCACTAGTTCACTCGTAAGATCATTTTGAGGCTTACTAGTTGACATGTAAGCCACAAAACGCCCACTAGTTCACTAGTAAGATCATTTTGAGGCTTACTAGTGAACACGTAAGGCCATAAATGTGCCCACTAGTTCCCTATAAGATCATTTTGAGTCTTACGAGTGAAGATGTAAGCCACAAAACGCCCACTAGTTTACTAGTAAGATCATTTTGACGCTTACTAGTGAACACGTAAGGCCATAAATGTGCCCACTAGTTCCCTATAAGATCATTTTGAGGCTTACGAGTGAAGATGTAAGCCACAAAACGCCCACTAGTTCACTAGTAAGATCATTTTGACGCTTACTAGTGAACATGTAAGCCACAAAACGCTCACTAGTTCACAAGTAAGGTCATTGTGACGCTTACTAGTGAACATGTAAGCCACAAAAGAACAAACGAGTTCACTAGTAAGATCATTTTGAGGCTTACTAGTTGACATGTAAGCCGCAAAACGCCCACTAGCTCACTCGTAAGGTCATTTTGAGGCTTACAAGTTGACATGTAAGGCGCAAAACGCCCACTAGTTCACTAGTAAGATCATTTTCACGCTTACTAGTGAACATGTAAGGCCATAAACGTGCCCACTAGTTCACTCGTAAGATCATTTTGACGATTACTAGTGAACATGTAAGGCCATAAATGTGCCCACTAGTTCACTAGTAAGGTCATTTTGAGGCTTACTAGTGAACATGTAAGCCACAAAACGCCCACTAGTTAACTAGTAAGATCATTTTGAGGCTTACTAGTTGACATGTAAGCCACAAAACGCTCGCTAATTCACTAGTAAGGTCATTTTGACGCTTACTAGTGAAAATGTAAGCCACAAAACGCCCACTAGTTCACTAGTAAGGTCATTTTGACACTTACTAGTTAACATGTAAGCCACAAAACGCCCATTAGTTCACTAGTAAGATCATTTTGAGGCTTACTAGTTGACATGCAAGCCGCAAAACGCCCACTAGTTCACTAGTAAGATCATTTTGACGCTTACTAGTCACATGTAAGGCCATAAATGTGCCCACTAGTTCACTAGTAAGATCATTTTGAGGCTTACTAGTGAACATGTAAGCCACAAAACGCCCACTATTTCACTAATAAGATCATTTTGAGGCTTACTAGTTGAGATGTAAGCCACAAAACGCTCACTTATTCACTAGTAAGGTCATTTTGACGGTTACTAGTGAACATGTAAGCCACAAAACGCCCACTAGTTCATCAGTAAGATCATTTTGAGGCTTACTTGTTGACATGTAAGCCGCAAAACGCCCACTAGTTCACTCGTAACATCATTTTGAGGCTTACTAGTTGACATGTAAGCCACAAAACGCCCACTAGTTCACTAGTAAGATCATTTTGAGGCTTCCTAGTGAACACGTAAGGCCATAAATGGGCCCACTAGTTCCCTATAAGATCATTTTGAGGCTTACGAGTGAAGATGTAAGCCACAAAACGCCCACTAGTTTACTAGTAAGATCATTTTGACGCTTACTAGTGAACACGTAAGGCCATAAATGTGCCCACTAGTTCACTAGTTAGATCATTTTGAGGCTTACTATTTGACATGTAAGCCACAAAACGCCCACTAGTTCACTAGTAAGATCATTTTGAGGCTTACTAATGAACATGTAAGCCACAAAACGCCCACTAGTTAACTAGTAAGATAATTTTGACGCTTACTAGTGAACATGTAAGCCACAAAACGCTCACTAGTTTGCAAGTAAGGTCATTGTGACACTTACTAGTGAACATGGAAGCCACAAAAGAACCCACTAGTTCACAAGTAAGATCATTTTGAGGCTTACTAGTTGACATGTAAGCCGCAAAACGCCCACTAGCTCACTCGTAAGGTCATTTTGAGGCTTACAAGTTGACATGTAAGGCCATAAACGTGCCCACTAGTTCACTAGTAAGATCATTTTGACGCTTACTAGTGAACATGTAAGGCCATAAATGTGCCCACTAGTTCACTAGTAAGGTCATTTTGAGGCTTACTAGTGAACATGTAAGCCACAAATCGCCCACTAGTTAACTAGTAAGATCATTTTGAGGCTTACTAGTTGACATGTAAGCCACAAAACGCTCACTAATTCACTAGTAAGGTCATTTTGACGCTTACTAGTGAACATGTAAGCCACAAAACACCCACTAGTTCATTAGTAAGATCATTTTGAGACTTACTTGTTGACATGTAAGCCGCAAAACGCCCACTAGTTCACTCGTAAGATCATTTTGAGGCTTACTAGTTGACATGTAAGCCACAAAACGCCCACTAGTTCACTAGTAAGATCATTTTGAGGCTTGCTAGTGAACACGTAAGGCCATAAATATGCCCACTAGTTCCCTATAAGATCATTTTGAGGCTTACGAGTGAAGATGTAAGCCACAAAACTCTCACTAGTTTACTAGTAAGATCATTTTGACGCTTACTAGTGAACACCTAAGGCCATAAATGTGCCCACTAGTTCACTAGTAAGATCATTTTGAGGCTTACTATTTGACATGTAAGCCACAAAACGCCCACTAGTTCACTAGTAAGATCATTTTGAGGCTTACTAATGAACATGTAAGCCACAAAACGCCCACTAGTTCACTAGTAAGATCATTTTGACGCTTACTAGTGAACATGTAAGCCACAAAACGCTCACTAGTTCACAAGTAAGGTCATTGTGACGCTTACTAGTGAACATGTAAGCCACTAAAGAACCCACTAGTTCACTAGTAAGATCATTTTGAGGCTTACTAGTTGACATGTACGCCGCAAAACGCCCACTAGCTCACTCGTAAGGTCATTTTCACGCTTACTAGTGAACATGTAAGGCCATAAACGTGCCCACTAGTTCACTAGTAAGATCATTTTGACGCTTACTAGTGAACATGTAAGCCACAAAAAGCTCACTAGTTCACAAGTAAGGTCATTGTGACGCTTACTAGTGAACATGTAAGCCACAAAAGAACCCACTAGTTCACTAGTAAGTTCATTTTGAGGCTTACTAGTGAGGATGTAAGCCACAAAACGCCCACTAGTTCACTAGTAAGATCATTTTGAGGCTTACTAGTTGACATGTAAGCCACAAAACGCCCCTTAGCTCACTCGTAAGATCATTTTGAGGCTTACTAGTGAACATGTAAGCAACAAAACGCTCACTAGTTCACTAGTAAGGTCATTTTGACGCTTACTCGTGAACATGTAAGCCACAAATTGTCAATAGTTCACTAGTAAGGTCATTTTGACGCTTACTAGTTAACATGTAAGCCACAAAACGCCCACTAGTTCACTCGTAAGATCATTTTGAGGCTTACTAGTTGACATGTAAGCCACAAAACGCCCACTAGTTCACTAGTAAGATCATTTTGAGGCTTACTAGTGAACACGTAAGGCCATAAATGTGCCCACTAGTTCCCTATAAGATCATTTTGAGTCTTACGAGTGAAGATGTAAGCCACAAAACGCCCACTAGTTTACTAGTAAGATCATTTTGACGCTTACTAGTGAACACGTAAGGCCATAAATGTGCCCACTAGTTCCCTATAAGATCATTTTGAGGCTTACGAGTGAAGATGTAAGCCACAAAACGCCCACTAGTTCACTAGTAAGATCATTTTGACGCTTAATAGTGAACATGTAAGCCACAAAACGCTCACTAGTTCACAAGTAAGGTCATTGTGACGCTTACTAGTGAACATGTAAGCCACAAAAGAACAAACGAGTTCACTAGTAAGATCATTTTGAGGCTTACTAGTTGACATGTAAGCCGCAAAACGCCCACTAGCTCACTCGTAAGGTCATTTTGAGGCTTACAAGTTGACATGTAAGGCGCAAAACGCCCACTAGTTCACTAGTAAGATCATTTTCACGCTTACTAGTGAACATGTAAGGCCATAAACGTGCCCACTAGTTCACTCGTAAGATCATTTTGACGATTACTAGTGAACATGTAAGGCCATAAATGTGCCCACTAGTTCACTAGTAAGGTCATTTTGAGGCTTACTAGTGAACATGTAAGCCACAAAACGCCCACTAGTTAACTAGTAAGATCATTTTGAGGCTTACTAGTTGACATGTAAGCCACAAAACGCTCGCTAATTCACTAGTAAGGTCATTTTGACGCTTACTAGTGAAAATGTAAGCCACAAAACGCCCACTAGTTCACTAGTAAGGTCATTTTGACACTTACTAGTTAACATGTAAGCCACAAAACGCCCATTAGTTCACTAGTAAGATCATTTTGAGGCTTACTAGTTGACTTGCAAGCCGCAAAACGCCCACTAGTTCACTAGTAAGATCATTTTGACGCTTACTAGTCACATGTAAGGCCATAAATGTGCCCACTAGTTCACTAGTAAGATCATTTTGAGGCTTACTAGTGAACATGTAAGCCACAAAACGCCCACTATTTCACTAATAAGATCATTTTGAGGCTTACTAGTTGAGATGTAAGCCACAAAACGCTCACTTATTCACTAGTAAGGTCATTTTGACGGTTACTAGTGAACATGTAAGCCACAAAACGCCCACTAGTTCATCAGTAAGATCATTTTGAGGCTTACTTGTTGACATGTAAGCCGCAAAACGCCCACTAGTTCACTCGTAACATCATTTTGAGGCTTACTAGTTGACATGTAAGCCACAAAACGCCCACTAGTTCACTAGTAAGATCATTTTGAGGCTTCCTAGTGAACACGTAAGGCCATAAATGGGCCCACTAGTTCCCTATAAGATCATTTTGAGGCTTACGAGTGAAGATGTAAGCCACAAAACGCCCACTAGTTTACTAGTAAGATCATTTTGACGCTTACTAGTGAACACGTAAGGCCATAAATGTGCCCACTAGTTCACTAGTTAGATCATTTTGAGGCTTACTATTTGACATGTAAGCCACAAAACGCCCACTAGTTCACTAGTAAGATCATTTTGAGGCTTACTAATGAACATGTAAGCCACAAAACGCCCACTAGTTAACTAGTAAGATAATTTTGACGCTTACTAGTGAACATGTAAGCCACAAAACGCTCACTAGTTTGCAAGTAAGGTCATTGTGACACTTACTAGTGAACATGGAAGCCACAAAAGAACCCACTAGTTCACAAGTAAGATCATTTTGAGGCTTACTAGTTGACATGTAAGCCGCAAAACGCCCACTAGCTCACTCGTAAGGTCATTTTGAGGCTTACAAGTTGACATGTAAGGCCATAAACGTGCCCACTAGTTCACTAGTAAGATCATTTTGACGCTTACTAGTGAACATGTAAGGCCATAAATGTGCCCACTAGTTCACTAGTAAGGTCATTTTGAGGCTTACTAGTGAACATGTAAGCCACAAATCGCCCACTAGTTAACTAGTAAGATCATTTTGAGGCTTACTAGTTGACATGTAAGCCACAAAACGCTCACTAATTCACTAGTAAGGTCATTTTGACGCTTACTAGTGAACATGTAAGCCACAAAACACCCACTAGTTCATTAGTAAGATCATTTTGAGACTTACTTGTTGACATGTAAGCCGCAAAACGCCCACTAGTTCACTCGTAAGATCATTTTGAGGCTTACTAGTTGACATGTAAGCCACAAAACGCCCACTAGTTCACTAGTAAGATCATTTTGAGGCTTGCTAGTGAACACGTAAGGCCATAAATATGCCCACTAGTTCCCTATAAGATCATTTTGAGGCTTACGAGTGAAGATGTAAGCCACAAAACTCTCACTAGTTTACTAGTAAGATCATTTTGACGCTTACTAGTGAACACCTAAGGCCATAAATGTGCCCACTAGTTCACTAGTAAGATCATTTTGAGGCTTACTATTTGACATGTAAGCCACAAAACGCCCACTAGTTCACTAGTAAGATCATTTTGAGGCTTACTAATGAACATGTAAGCCACAAAACGCCCACTAGTTCACTAGTAAGATCATTTTGACGCTTACTAGTGAACATGTAAGCCACAAAACGCTCACTAGTTCACAAGTAAGGTCATTGTGACGCTTACTAGTGAACATGTAAGCCACTAAAGAACCCACTAGTTCACTAGTAAGATCATTTTGAGGCTTACTAGTTGACATGTACGCCGCAAAACGCCCACTAGCTCACTCGTAAGGTCATTTTCACGCTTACTAGTGAACATGTAAGGCCATAAACGTGCCCACTAGTTCACTAGTAAGATCATTTTGACGCTTACTAGTGAACATGTAAGCCACAAAAAGCTCACTAGTTCACAAGTAAGGTCATTGTGACGCTTACTAGTGAACATGTAAGCCACAAAAGAACCCACTAGTTCACTAGTAAGATCATTTTGAGGCTTACTAGTTGACATGTAAGCCGCAAAACGCCCACTAGCTCACTCGCAAGATCATTTTGAGGTTTACTAGTTGACATGTAAGCCGCAAAACGCCCACTAGTTCACTAGTAAGATCATTTTCACGCTTACTAGTGAACATGTAAGCCACAAAAGAACCCACTAGTTCACTAGTAAGATCATTTTGAGGCTTACTAGTGAACATGTAAGCCACAAAACGCCCACTAGTTTACTAGTAAGATCATTTTGAGGCTTACTAGTTGACATGTAAGCCACAAAACGCTCACTAATTCACTAGTAAGGTCATTTTGACGCTTACTAGTGAACATGTAAGGCCATAAATGTGCCCACTAGTTTACTAGTAAGGTCATTTTGAGGCTTACTAGTGAACATGTAAGCCACAAAACGCCCACTAGTTTACTAGTAAGATCATTTTGAGGCTTACTAGTTGACATGTAAGCCACAAAACGCTCACTAATTCACTAGTAAGGTCATTTTGACGCTTACTTGTGAACATGTAAGCCACAAAACGCCCACTAGTTCACTAGTAAGGTCATTTTGACGCTTACTAGTTAACATGTAAGCCACAAAACGCCCACTAGTTCACTAGTAAGATCATTTTGAGGCTTATTTGTTGACATGTAAGCCGCAAAACGCCCACTAGTTCACTCGTAAGATCATTTTGAGGCTTACTAGTTGACATGCAAGCCGCAAAACGCCCACTAGTTCACTAGTAAGATCATTTTGACGCTTACTAGTGAACATGTAAGGCCATAAATGTGCCCACTAGTTCACTAGTAAGATCATTTTGAGGCTTACTAGTGACCATGTAAGCCACCAAACGCCCACTAGTTCACTAGTAAGATCATTTTGAGGCTTACTAGTTGAGATGTGAGCCACAAAACGCTCACTAGTTCACAAGTAAGGTCATTGTGACGCTTACTAGTGAACATGTAAGCCACTAAAGAACCCACTAGTTCACTAGTAAGATCATTTTGAGGCTTACTAGCTGACATGTACGCCGTAAAACGCCCACTAGCTCACTCGTAAGGTCATTTTGAGGCTTACAAGTTGACATGTAAGGCGCAAAACGCCCACTAGTTCACTAGTAGAATCATTTTGACGCTTACTAGTGAACATGTAAGGCCATAAACGTGCCCACTAGTTCACTAGTAAGATCATTTTGACGCTTACTAGTGAACATGTAAGGCCATAAATGTGCCCACTAGTTCACTAGTAAGGTCATTTTGTGGCTTACTAGTGAACATGTAAGCCACAAAACGCCCACTATTTAACTAGTAAGATCATTTTAAGGCTTACTAGTTGACATGTAAGCCACAAAACGCTCACTAATTCACTAGTAAGGTCATTTTGACGCTTACTAGTGAACATGTAAGCCACAAAACGCCCACTAGTTCACTAGTAAGATCATTTTAAGGCTTACTTGTTGACATGTAAGCCGCAAAACGCCCACTAGTTCACTCGTAAGATCATTTTGAGGCTTACTAGTTGACATGTAAGCCACAAAACGCCCACTAGTTCACTAGTAAGATCATTTTGAGGCTTACTAGTGAACACGTAAGGCCATAAATGTGCCCACTAGTTCCCTATAAGATCATTTTGAGGCTTACGAGTGAAGATGTAAGCCACAAAACGCCCACTAGTTTACTAGTAAGATCATTTTGAGGCTTACTAGTTGACATGTAAGCCGCAAAACGCCCACTAGCTCACTCGCAAGATCATTTTGAGGTTTACTAGTTGACACGTAAGCCGCAAAACGCCCACTAGTTCACTAGTAAGATCATTTTCACGCTTACTAGTGAACATGTAAGCCACAAAAGAACCCACTAGTTCACTAGTAAGATCATTTTGAGGCTTACTAGTGAACATGTAAGCCACAAAACGCCCACTAGTTTACTAGTAAGATCATTTTGAGGCTTACTAGTTGACATGTAAGCCACAAAACGCTCACTAATTCACTAGTAAGGTCATTTTGACGCTTACTAGTGAACATGTAAGGCCATAAATGTGCCCACTAGTTTACTAGTAAGGTCATTTTGAGGCTTACTAGTGAACATGTAAGCCACAAAACGCCCACTAGTTTACTAGTAAGATCATTTTGAGGCTTACTAGTTGACATGTAAGCCACAAAACGCTCACTAATTCACTAGTAAGGTCATTTTGACGCTTACTTGTGAACATGTAAGCCACAAAACGCCCACTAGTTCACTAGTAAGGTCATTTTGACGCTTACTAGTTAACATGTAAGCCACAAAACGCCCACTAGTTCACTAGTAAGATCATTTTGAGGCTTATTTGTTGACATGTAAGCCGCAAAACGCCCACTAGTTCACTCGTAAGATCATTTTGAGGCTTACTAGTTGACATGCAAGCCGCAAAACGCCCACTAGTTCACTAGTAAGATCATTTTGACGCTTACTAGTGAACATGTAAGGCCATAAATGTGCCCACTAGTTCACTAGTAAGATCATTTTGAGGCTTACTAGTGACCATGTAAGCCACCAAACGCCCACTAGTTCACTAGTAAGATCATTTTGAGGCTTACTAGTTGAGATGTGAGCCACAAAACGCTCACTAGTTCACAAGTAAGGTCATTGTGACGCTTACTAGTGAACATGTAAGCCACTAAAGAACCCACTAGTTCACTAGTAAGATCATTTTGAGGCTTACTAGTTGACATGTACGCCGTAAAACGCCCACTAGCTCACTCGTAAGGTCATTTTGAGGCTTACAAGTTGACATGTAAGGCGCAAAACGCCCACTAGTTCACTAGTAGAATCATTTTGACGCTTACTAGTGAACATGTAAGGCCATAAACGTGCCCACTAGTTCACTAGTAAGATCATTTTGACGCTTACTAGTGAACATGTAAGGCCATAAATGTGCCCACTAGTTCACTAGTAAGGTCATTTTGTGGCTTACTAGTGAACATGTAAGCCACAAAACGCCCACTAGTTAACTAGTAAGATCATTTTAAGGCTTACTAGTTGACATGTAAGCCACAAAACGCTCACTAATTCACTAGTAAGGTCATTTTGACGCTTACTAGTGAACATGTAAGCCACAAAACGCCCACTAGTTCACTAGTAAGATCATTTTAAGGCTTACTTGTTGACATGTAAGCCGCAAAACGCCCACTAGTTCACTCGTAAGATCATTTTGAGGCTTACTAGTTGACATGTAAGCCACAAAACGCCCACTAGTTCACTAGTAAGATCATTTTGAGGCTTACTAGTGAACACGTAAGGCCATAAATGTGCCCACTAGTTCCCTATAAGATCATTTTGAGGCTTACGAGTGAAGATGTAAGCCACAAAACGCCCACTAGTTTACTAGTAAGATCATTTTGAGGCTTACTAGTGAACACGTAAGGCCATAAATGTGCCCACTAGTTCCCTATAAGATCATTTTGAGGCTTACGAGTGAAGATGTAAGCCACAAAACGCCCACTAGTTCACTAGTAAGATCACTTTGACGCTTACTAGTGAACATGTAAGCCACAAAACGCTCACTAGTTCACAAGTAAGGTCATTGTGACGCTTACTAGTGAACATGTAAGCCACAAAAGAACAAACGAGTTCACTAGTAAGATCATTTTGAGGCTTACTAGTTGACATGTAAACCGCAAAACGCCCACTAGCTCACTCGTAAGGTCATTTTGAGGCTTACAAGTTGACATGTAAGGCGCAAAACGCCCACTAGTTCACTAGTAAGATCATTTTCACGCTTACTAGTGAACATGTAAGGCCATAAACGTGCCCACTAGTTCACTAGTAAGATCATTTTGATGATTACTAGTGAACATGTAAGGCCATAAATGTGCCCACTAGTTCACTAGTAAGGTCATTTTGAGGCTTACTAGTGAACATGTAAGCCACAAAACGCCCACTAGTTAACTAGTAAGATCATTTTGAGGCTTACTAGTTGACATTTAAGCCACAAAACGCTCGCTAATTCACTAGTAAGGTCATTTTGACGCTTACTAGTGAAAATGTAAGCCACAAAACGCCCACTAGTTCACTAGTAAGGTCATTTTGACACTTACTAGTTAACATGTAAGCCACAAAACGCCCATTAGTTCACAAGTAAGATCATTTTGAGGCTTACTAGTTGACATGCAAGCCGCAAAACGCCCACTAGTTCACTAGTAAGATCATTTTGACGCTTACTAGTCACATGTAAGGCCATAAATGTGCCCACTAGTTCACTAGTAAGATCATTTTGAGGCTTACTAGTGAACATGTAAGCCACAAAACGCCCACTAGTTCACTAGTAAGATCATTTTGAGGCTTACTAGTTGAGATGTAAGCCACAAAACGCTCACTTATTCACTAGTAAGGTCATTTTGACGGTTACTAGTGAACATGTAAGCCACAAAACGCCCACTAGTTCATTAGTAAGATCATTTTGAGGCTTACTTGTTGACATGTAAGCCGCAAAACGCCCACTAGTTCACTCGTAAGATCATTTTGAGGCTTACTAGTTGACATGTAAGCCACAAAACGCCCACTAGTTCACTAGTAAGATCATTTTGAGGCTTACTAGTGAACACGTAAGGCCATAAATGGGCCCACTAGTTCCCTATAAGATCATTTTGAGGCTTACGAGTGAAGATGTATGCCACAAAACGCCCACTAGTTTACTAGTAAGATCATTTTGACGCTTACTAGTGAACACGTAAGGCCATAAATGTGCCCACTAGTTCACTAGTAAGATCATTTTGAGGCTTACTATTTGACATGTAAGCCACAAAACGCCCACTAGTTCACTAGTAAGATCATTTTGAGGCTTACTAATGAACATGTAAGCCACAAAACGCCCACTAGTTCACTAGTAAGATAATTTTGACGCTTACTAGTGAACATGTAAGGCCATAAACGTGCCCACTAGTTCACTAGTAAGATCATTTTGACGCTTACTAGTGAACATGTAAGGCCATAAATGTGCCCACTAGTTCACTAGTAAGGTCATTTTGAGGCTTACTAGTGAACATGTAAGCCACAAAACGCCCACTAGTTAACTAGTAAGATCATTTTGAGGCTTACTAGTTGACATGTAAGCCACAAAACGCTCACTAATTCACTAGTAAGGTCATTTTGACGCTTACTAGTGAACATGTAAGGCCATAAATGTGCCCACTAGTTCACTAGTAAGATCATTTTGAGGCTTACTAGTGAACATGTAAGCCACCAAACGCCCACTAGTTCACTAGTAAGATCATTTTGAGGCTTACTAGTTGAGATGTGAGCCACAAAACGCTCACTTATTCACTAGTAAGGTCATTTTGACGGTTACTAGTGAACATGTAAGCCACAAAACGCCCACTAGTTCATTAGTAAGATCATTTTGAGGCTTACTTGTTGACACGTAAGCCGCAAAACGCCCACTAGTTCACTCGTAAGATCATTTTGAGGCTTACTAGTTGACATGTAAGCCAGAAAACGCCGACTTGTTCACTAGTAAGATCATTTTGAGGCTTACTAGTGAACACGTAAGGCCATAAATGTGCCCACTAGTTCCCTATAAGATCATTTTGAGGCTTACGAGTGAAGATGTAAACCACAAAACGCCCACTAGTTTACTAGTAAGATCATTTTGACGGTTACTACTGAACACGTAAGGCCATAAATGTGCCCACTAGTTCACTAGTAAGATCATTTTGAGGCTTACTATTTGACATGTAAGCCACAAAACGCCCACTAGTTCACTAGGAAGATCATTTTGAGGCTTACTAATGAACATGTAAGCCACAAAACGCCCACTAGTTCACTAGTAAGATCATTTTGACGCTTACTAGTGAACATGTAAGCCACAAAACGCTCACTAGTTCACAAGTAAGGTCATTGTGACGCTTACTAGTGAACATGTAAGCCACAAAAGAACCCACTAGTTCACTAGTAAGATCATTTTGAGGCTTACTAGTTGACATGTAAGCCGCAAAACGCCCACTAGCTCACTCGTAAGGTCATTTTGAGGCTTACAAGTTGACATGTAAGGCGCAAAACGCCCACTAGTTCACTAGTAAGATCATTTTCACGCTTACTAGTGAACATGTAAGGCCATAAACGTGCCCACTAGTTCACTAGTAAGATCATTTTGACGCTTACTAGTGAACATGTAAGGCCATAAATGTGCCCACTAGTTCACTAGTAAGGTCATTTTGAGGCTTACTAGTGAACATGTAAGCCACAAAACGCCCACTAGTTAACTAGTAAGATCATTTTGAGGCTTACTAGTTGACATGTAAGCCACAAAACGCTCACTAATTCACTAGTAAGGTCATTTTGACGCTTACTAGTGAACATGTAAGCCACAAAACGCCCACTAGTTCACTAGTAAGGTCATTTTGACACTTACTAGTTAACAAGTAAGCCACAAAACGCCCATTAGTTCACTAGTAAGATCATTTTGAGGCTTATTTGTTGACATGTAAGCCGCAAAACGCCCACTTGTTCACTCTTAAGATCATTTTGAGGCTTACTAGTGAACATGTAAGGCCATAAATGTGCCCACTAGTTCACTAGTAAGTTCATTTTGAGGCTTACTGGTGAAGATGTAAGCCACAAAACGCCCACTAGTTCACTAGTAAGATCATTTTGAGGCTTACTAGTTGACATGTAAGCCACAAAACGCCCCTTAGCTCACTCGTAAGATCATTTTGAGGCTTACTAGTGAACATGTAAGCAACAAAACGCTCACTAGTTCACTAGTAAGGTCATTTTGACGCTTACTCGTGAACATGTAAGCCACAAATTGTCACTAGTTCACTAGTAAGGTCATTTTGACGCTTACTAGTTAACATGTAAGCCACAAAAAGCTCACTAGTTCACAAGTAAGGTCATTGTGACGCTTACTAGTGAACATGTAAGCCACAAAAGAACCCACTAGTTCACTAGTAAGATCATTTTGAGGCTTACTAGTTGACATGTAAGCCGCAAAACGCCCACTAGCTCACTTGCAAGATCATTTTGAGGCGTACTAGTTGACATGCTGTCAGGCTGATGAATAAAAAATAATCATAATAATAATAATAATTAAATGATGTGAAGGTAAATTGTAAATAGTACTGCGATTTATCCATTTGTGTTCATATTGTATTTAATTGAAAGATGTTTGTTGTTGTTTTTTTTTTCTCCTCTTCTTTCTACATTCATTCTTGCTGCTGGAGGCTGTAAATTTCCCCATTGTGGGACAAATAAAGGATATCTTATCTTATGTAAGCCACAAAACGCCCACGAGTTCATTAGTAAGATCATTTTGAGGCTTACTTGTTGACATGTAAGCCACAAAACGCCTCTTAGCTCACTCGTAAGATCATTTTGAGGCTTACTAGTGAACATGTAAGCAACAAAACGCTCACTAGTTCACTAGTAAGGTCATTTTGACGCTTACTCGTGAACATGTAAGCCACAAAACGCCCACTAGTTCATTAGTAAGATCATTTTGAGGCTTACTTGTTGACATGTAAGCCACAAAACGCCCACTAGTTCACTCGTAAGATCATTTTGAGGCTTACTTGTTGACATGTAAGCCGCAAAACGCCCACTAGTTCACTCTTAAGATCATTTTGAGGCTTACTAGTTGACATGTAAGCCAGAAAACGCCCACTTGTTCACTAGTAAGATCATTTTGAGGCTTACTAGTGAACACGTAAGGCCATAAATGTGCCCACTAGTTCCCTATAAGATAATTTTGAGGCTTACGAGTGAAGATGTAAGCCACAAAACGCCCACTAGTTTACTAGTAAGATCATTTTGACGCTTACTAGTGAACATGTAAGGCCATAAATGTGCCCACTAGTTCACTAGTAAGATCATTTTGAGGCTTACTGGTTGACATGTAAGCCACAAAATGCCCACTAGTTCACTAGTAAGATCATTTTGACGCTTACTAGTGAACATGTAAGCCACAAAACGCTCACTAGTTCACTAGTAAGGTCATTTTTACGCTTACTAGTGAAAATATAAGCCACAAAACGCCCACTAGTTCATTTGTAAGATCATTTTGAGGCTTACTTGTTGACATGCAAGCCGCAAAATGCCCACTAGTTCACTAGTAAGATCATTTTGACGCTTACTAGTGAATATGTAAGGCCATAAATGTGCCCACTAGTTCACTAGTAAGATCATTTTGAGGCTAACTAGTGAACATGTAAGCCACAAAACGCCCACTAGTTCAATAGTAAGATCATTTTGAGGCTTACTAGTTGACATGTAAGCCACAAAACGCTCACTAATTCACTAGTAAGGTCATTTTGACGCTTACTAGTGAACATGTAAGCTACAAAACACTCACTAGTTCATTAGTAAGATCATTTTGAGACTTACTTGTTGACGTGTAAGCCCCAAAACGCCCACTAGTTCACTCGTAAGATCATTTTGAGGCTTACTAGTTGACATGCAAGCCGCAAAACGCCCACTAGTTCACTAGTAAGATCATTTTGACGCTTACTCGTGAACATGTAAGCCACAAAACGACCACTAGTTCACTAGTAAGATCATTTTGAGGCTTACTAGTGAACATATAAGGCCATAAATGTGCCCACTAGTTCACTAGTAAGATGATTTTGAGGCTTACTAGTTGACATGTAAGCCACAAAAGAACCCACTAGTTCACTAGTAAGATCATTTTGAGGCTTACTAGTTGACATGTAAGCCGCAAAACGCCCACTAGCTCACTTGCAAGATCATTTTGAGGCGTACTAGTTGACATGCTGTCAGGCTGATGAATAAAAAATAACAATCATAATAATAATAATAATTAAATGATGTGAAGGTAAATTGTAAATAGTACTGCGATTTATCCATTTGTGTTCATATTGTATTTAATTGAATGTTGTTTGTTGTTGTTTTTTTTTTTCTCTTCTTCTTTCTACATACATTCTTGCTGCTGGAGGCTGTAAATTTCCCCATTGTGGGACAAATAAAGGATATCTTATCTTATGTAAGCCACAAAACGCCCACTAGTTCATTAGTAAGATCATTTTGAGGCTTACTTGTTGACATGTAAGCAACAAAACGCTCACTAGTTCACTAGTAAGGTCATTTTGACGCTTACTCGTGAACATGTAAGCCACAAAACGCCCACTAGTTCATTAGTAAGATCATTTTGAGGCTTACTTGTTGACATGTAAGCCGCAAAACGCCCACTAGTTCACTCTTAAGATCATTTTGAGGCTTACTAGTTGACATGTAAGCCAGAAAACGCCCACTTGTTCACTAGTAAGATCATTTTGAGGCTTACTAGTGAACACGTAAGGCCATAAATGTGCCCACTAGTTCCCTATAAGATCATTTTGAGGCTTACGAGTGAAGATGTAAGCCACAAAACGCCCACTAGTTTACTAGTAAGATCATTTTGACGCTTACTAGTGAACATGTAAGGCCATAAATGTGCCCACTAGTTCACTAGTAAGATCATTTTGAGGCTTACTGGTTGACATGTAAGCCACAAAATGCCCACTAGTTCACTAGTAAGATCATTTTGACGCTTACTAGTGAACATATAAGCCACAAAACGCTCACTAGTTCACTAGTAAGGTCATTTTGACGCTTACTAGTGAAAATGTAAGGCACAAAACGCCCACTAGTTCATTTGTAAGATCATTTTGAGGCTTACTTGTTGACATGCAAGCCGCAAAATGCCCACTAGTTCACTAGTAAGATCATTTTGACGCTTACTAGTGAATATGTAAGGCCATAAATGTGCCCACTAGTTCACTAGTAAGATCATTTTGAGGCTAACTAGTGAACATGTAAGCCACAAAACGCCCACTAGTTCAATAGTAAGATCATTTTGAGGCTTACTAGTTGACATGTAAGCCACAAAACGCTCACTAATTCACTAGTAAGGTCATTTTGACGCTTACTAGTGAACATGTAAGCTACAAAACACTCACTAGTTCATTAGTAAGATCATTTTGAGACTTACTTGTTGACGTGTAAGCCCCAAAACGCCCACTAGTTCACTCGTAAGATCATTTTGAGGCTTACTAGTTGACATGCAAGCCGCAAAACGCCCACTAGTTCACTAGTAAGATCATTTTGACGCTTACTAGTGAACATGTAAGGCCATAAATGTGCCCACTAGTTCACTAGTAAGATCATTTTGAAGCTTACTAGTTGACATGTAAGCCGCAAAACGCCCCTTAGCTCACTCGTAAGATCATTTTGACGCTTACTAGTGAATATGTAAGGCCATAAATGTGCCCACTAGTTCACTAGTAAGTTCATTTTGAGGCTTACTAGTGAAGATGTAAGCCACAAAACGCCCACTAGTTCACTAGTAAGATCAATTTGAGGCTTACTAGTTGACATGTAAGCCACAAAACGCCCCTTAGCTCACTCGTAAGATCATTTTGAGGCTTACTAGTGAACATGTAAGCAACAAAACGCTCACTAGTTCACTAGTAAGGTCATTTTGACGCTTACTCGTGAACATGTAAGCCACAAATTGTCACTAGTTCACTAGTAAGGTCATTTTGACGCTTACTAGTTAACATGTAAGCCACAAGACGCCCACTAGTTCACTCGTAAGATCATTTTGAGGCTTACTAGTTGACATGTAAGCCACAAAACGCCCACTAGTTCACTAGTAAGATCATTTTGAGGCTTACTAGTGAACACGTAAGGCCATAAATGTGCCCACTAGTTCCCTATAACATCATTTTGAGGCTTACGAGTGAAGATGTAAGCCACAAAACGCCCACTAGTTTACTAGTAAGATCATTTTGACGCTTACTAGTGAACACGTAAGGCCATAAATGTGCCCACTAGTTCACTAGTAAGAACATTTTGAGGCTTACTATTTGACATGTAAGCCACAAAACGCCCACTAGTTCACTAGTAAGATCAATTTGAGGCCTACTAATGAACATGTAAGCCACAAAACGCCCACTAGTTCACTAGTAAGATCATTTTGAGGCTTACTAGTTGACATGTAAGCCGCAAAACGCCCACTAGCTCACTCGCAAGATCATTTTGAGGCTTACTAGTTGACATGTAAGCCACAAAACGCCCACTAGTTCATTAGTAAGATCATTTTGAGGCTTACTTGTTGACATGTAAGCCGCAAAACGCCCACTAGTTCACTCGTAAGATCATTTTGAGGCTTACTAGTTGACATGTAAGCCAGAAAACGCCCACTTGTTCACTAGTAAGATCATTTTGAGGCTTACTAGTGAACACGTAAGGCCATAAATGTGCCCACTAGTTCCCTATAAGATCATTTTGAGGATTACGAGTGAAGATGTAAGCCACAAAACGCCCACTAGTTTACTCGTAAGATCATTTTGACGCTTACTAGTGAACATGTAAGGCCATAAATGTGCCCACTAGTTCACTAGTAAGATCATTTTGAGGCTTACTGGTTGACATGTAAGCCACAAAATGCCCACTAGTTCATTAGTAAGATCATTTTGAGGCTTACTAGTTGACATGTAAGCCGCAAAACGCCCACCAGTTCACTGGTAAGATCATTTTGACGCTTACTAGTGAACATGTAAGCCACAAAACGCTCACTAGTTCACTAGTAAGGTCATTTTGACGCTTACTAGTGAAAATGTAAGCCACAAAACGCCCACTAGTTCATTAGTAAGATCATTTTGAGGCTTACTTGTTGACATGCAAGCCGCAAAATGCCCACTAGTTCACTAGTAAGATCATTTTGACGCTTACTAGTGAATATGTAAGGCCATAAATGTGCCCACTAGTTCACCAGTAAGATCATTTTGAGGCTAACTAGTGAACATGTAAGCCACAAAACGCCCACTAGTTCAATAGTAAGATCATTTTGAGGCTTACTAGTTGACATGTAAGCCACAAAACGCTCACTAATTCACTAGTAAGGTCATTTTGACGCTTACTAGTGAACATGTAAGCCACAAAACACCCACTAGTTCATTAGTAAGATCATTTTGAGACTTACTTGTTGACATGTAAGCCGCAAAACGCCCACTAGTTCACTCGTAAGATCATTTTGAGGCTTACTAGTTGACATGTAAGCCACAAAACGCCCACTAGTTCACTAGTAAGATCATTTTGAGGCTTGCTAGTGAACACGTAAGGACATAAATATGCCCACGAGTTCCCTATAAGATCATTTTGAGGCTTACGAGTGAAGATGTAAGCCACAAAACTCCCACTAGTTTACTAGTAAGATCATTTTGACGCTTACTAGTGAACACCTAAGGCCATAAATGTGCCCACTAGTTCACTAGTAAGATCATTTTGAGGCTTACTATTTGACATGTAAGCCACAAAACGCCCACTAGTTCACTAGTAAGATCATTTTGAGGCTTACTAATGAACATGTAAGCCACAAAACGCCCACTAGTTCACTAGTAAGATCATTTTGACGCTTACTAGTGAACATGTAAGCCACAAAACGCTCACTAGTTCACAAGTAAGGTCATTGTGACGCTTACTAGTGAACATGTAAGCCACTAAAGAACCCACTAGTTCACTAGTAAGATCATTTTGAGGCTTACTAGTTGACATGTACGCCGCAAAACGCCCACTAGCTCACTCGTGAGGTCATTTTCCGCTTACTAGTGAACATGTAAGGCCATAAACGTGCCCACTAGTTCACTAGTAAGATCATTTTGACGCTTACTAGTGAACATGTAAGGCCATAAATGTGCCCACTAGTTCACTAGTAAGGTCATTTTGAGGCTTACTAGTGAACATGTAAGCCACAAAACGCCCACTAGTTAACTAGTAAGATCATTTTGAGGCTTACTAGTTGACATGTAAGCCACAAAACGCTCACTAATTCACTAGTAAGGTCATTTTGACGCTTACTAGTGAACATGTAAGCCACAAAACGCCCACTAGTTCACTAGTAAGATCATTTTAAGGCTTACTTGTTGACATGTAAGCCGCAAAACGCCCACTAGTTCACTCGTAAGATCATTTTGAGGCTTACTAGTTGACATGTAAGCCACAAAACGCCCACTAGTTCACTAGTAAGATCATTTTGAGGCTTGCTAGTGAACACGTAAGGCCATAAATGTGCCCACTAGTTCCCTATAAGATCATTTTGAGGCTTACGAGTGAAGATGTAAGCCACAAAACTCCCACTAGTTTACTAGTAAGATCATTTTGACGCTTACTAGTGAACACGTAATGCCATAAATGTGCCCACTAGTTCACTAGTAAGATCATTTTGAGGCTTACTATTTGACATGTAAGCCACAAAACGCCCACTGGTTCACTAGTAAGATCATTTTGAGGCTTACTAATGAACATGTAAGCCACAAAACGCCCACTAGTTCACTAGTAAGATCATTTTGACGCTTACTAGTGAACATGTAAGCCACAAAACGCTCACTAGTTCACAAGTAAGGTCATTGTGACGCTTACTAGTGAACATGTAACCCACAAAACTCCCACTACTTCACTAGTAAGATCATTTTGACGCTTACTAGTGAACACGTAATGCCATAAATGTGCCCACTAGTTCCCTATAAGATCATTTTGAGGCTTACGAGTGAAGATGTAAGCCACAAAACTCCCACTAGTTTACTAGTAAGATCATTTTGACGCTTACTAGTGAACACGTAATGCCATAAATGTGCCCACTAGTTCACTAGTAAGATCATTTTGACGCTTACTAGTGAACATGTAAGCCACAAAACGCTCACTAGTTCACAAGTAAGGTCATTGTGACGCTTACTAGTGAACATGTAAGCCACTAAAGAACCCACTAGTTCACTAGTAAGATCATTTTGAGCCTTACTAGTTGACATGTACGCCGCAAAACGCCCACTAGCTCACTCGTAAGGTCATTTTGAGGCTTACAAGTTGACATGTAAGGCGCAAAACGCCCACTAGTTCACTAGTAAGATCATTTTCACGCTTACTAGTGAACATGTAAGGCCATAAACGTGCCCACTAGTTCACTAGTAAGATCATTTTGACGCTTACTAGTGAACATGTAAGGCCATAAATGTGCCCACTAGTTCACTAGTAAGGTCATTTTGTGGCTTACTAGTGAACATGTAAGCCACAAAACGCCCACTAGTTAACTAGTAAGATCATTTTAAGGCTTACTAGTTGACATGTAAGCCACAAAACGCTCACTAATTCACTAGTAAGGTCATTTTGACGCTTACTAGTGAACATGTAAGCCACAAAACGCCCACTAGTTCACTAGTAACATCATTTTAAGGCTTACTAGTTGACATGTAAGCCACAAAACGCCCACTAGTTCACTAGTAAGATCATTTTGAGGCTTACTAGTGAACACGTAAGGCCATAAATGTGCCCACTAGTTCCCTATAAGATCATTTTGAGGCTTACGAGTGAAGATGTAAGCCACAAAACGCCCACTAGTTTACTAGTAAGATCATTTTGACGCTTACTAGTGAACACGTAAGGCCATAAATGTGCCCACTAGTTCACTAGTAACATCATTTTGAGGCTTACTATTTGACATGTAAGCCACAAAACGCCCACTAGTTCACTAGTAAGATCATTTTGAGGCTTACTAATGAACATGTAAGCCACAAAACGCCCACTAGTTCACTAGTAAGATCATTTTGACGCTTACTAGTGAACATGTAAGCCACAAAACGCTCACTAGTTCACAAGTAAGGTCATTGTGACGCTTACTAGTGAACATGTAAGCCACAAAAGAACAAACGAGTTCACTAGTAAGATCATTTTGAGGCTTACTAGTTGACATGTAAGCCGCAAAACGCCCACTAGCTCACTCGTAAGGTCATTTTGAGGCTTACAAGTTGACATGTAAGGCGCAAAACGCCCACTAGTTCACCAGTAAGATCATTTTCACGCTTACTAGTGAACATGTAAGGCCATAAACGTGCCCACTAGTTCACTAGTAAGATCATTTTGACGATTACTAGTGAACTAGTAAGGCCATAAATGTGCCCACTAGTTCACTAGTAAGGTCATTTTGAGGCTTACTAGTGAACATGTAAGCCACAAAACGCCCACTAGTTAACTAGTAAGATCATTTTGAGGCTTACTAGTTGACATGTAAGCCACAAAACGCTCGCTAATTCACTAGTAAGGTCATTTTGACGCTTACTAGTGAAAATGTAAGCCACAAAACGCCCACTAGTTCACTAGTAAGGTCATTTTGACACTTACTAGTTAACATGTAAGCCACAAAACGCCCATTAGTTCACTAGTAAGATCATTTTGAGGCTTACTAGTTGACATGCAAGCCGCAAAACGCCCACTAGTTCACTAGTAAGATCATTTTGACGCTTACTAGTCACATGTAAGGCCATAAATGTGCCCACTAGTTCACTAGTAAGATCATTTTGAGGCTTACTAGTGAACATGTAAGCCACAAAACGCCCACTAGTTCACTAGTAAGATCATTTTGAGGCTTACTAGTTGAGATGTAAGCCACAAAACGCTCACTTATTCACTAGTAAGGTCATTTTGACGGTTACTAGTGAACATGTAAGCCACAAAACGCCCACTAGTTCATTAGTAAGATCATTTTGAGGCTTACTTGTTGACATGTAAGCCGCAAAACGCCCACTAGTTCACTCGTAAGATCATTTTGAGGCTAACTAGTTGACATGTAAGCCACAAAACGCCCACTAGTTCACTAGTAAGATCATTTTGAGGCTTACTAGTGAACACGTAAGTCCATAAATGTGCCCACTAGTTCCCTATAAGATCATTTTGAGGCTTACGAGTGAAGATGTAAGCCACAAAACGCCCACTAGTTTACTAGTAAGATCATTTTGACGCTTACTAGTGAACACGTAAGGCCATAAATGTGCCCACTAGTTCACTAGTAACATCATTTTGAAGCTTACTATTTGACATGTAAGCCACAAAACGCCCACTAGTTCACTAGTAAGATCATTTTGAGGCTTACTAATGAACATGTAAGCCACAAAACGCCCACTAGTTCACTAGTAAGATCATTTTGACGCTTACTAGTGAACATGTAAGCCACAAAACGCTCACTAGTTCACAAGTAAGGTCATTGTGACGCTTACTAGTGAACATGTAAGCCACAAAAGAACAAACGAGTTCACTAGTAAGATCATTTTGAGGCTTACTAGTTGACATGTAAGCCGCAAAACGCCCACTAGCTCACTCGTAAGGTCATTTTGAGGCTTACAAGTTGACATGTAAGGCGCAAAACGCCCACTAGTTCACCAGTAAGATCATTTTCACGCTTACTAGTGAACATGTAAGGCCATAAACGTGCCCACTAGTTCACTAGTAAGATCATTTTGACGCTTACTAGTGAACACGTAAGGCCATAAATGTGCCCACTAGTTCACTAGTAAGATCATTGTGAGGCTTACTATTTGACATGTAAGCCACAAAACGCTCACTTATTCACTAGTAAGGTCATTTTGACGGTTACTAGTGAACATGTAAGCCACAAAACGCCCACTAGTTCATTAGTAAGATCATTTTGAGGCTTACTTGTTGACATGTAAGCCGCAAAACGCCCACTAGTTCACTCGTAAGATCATTTTGAGGCTTACTAGTTGACATGTAAGCCACAAAACGCCCACTAGTTCACTAGTAAGATCATTTTGACGCTTACTAGTGAACACGTAAGGCCATAAATGTGCCCACTAGTTCACTAGTAAGATCATTGTGAGGCTTACTATTTGACATGTAAGCCACAAAACGCCCACTAGTTCACTAGTAAGATCATTTTGAGGCTTACTAATGAACATGTAAGCCACAAAACGCCCACTAGTTCACTAGTAAGATAATTTTGACGCTTACTAGTGAACATGTAAGCCACAAAACGCTCACTAGTTCACAAGTAAGGTCATTGTGACGCTTACTAGTGAACATGTAAGCCACAAAAGAACCCACTAGTTCACTAGTAAGATCATTTTGAGGCTTACTAGTTGACATGTAAGCCGCAAAACGCCCACTAGCTCACTCGTAAGGTCATTTTGAGGCTTACAAGTTGACATGTAAGGCCATAAACGTGCCCACTAGTTCACTAGTAAGGTCATTTTGAGGCTTACTAGTGAACATGTAAGCCACAAAACGCCCACTAGTTAACTAGTAAGATCATTTTGACGCTTACTAGTGAACATGTAAGCCACAAAACGCTCACTAGTTCACAAGTAAGGTCATTGTGACGCTTACTAGTGAACATGTAAGCCACTAAAGAACCCACTAGTTCACTAGTAAGATCATTTTGAGGCTTACTAGTTGACATGTACGCCGCAAAACGCCCACTAGCTCACTCGTAAGGTCATTTTGAGGCTTACAAGTTGACATGTAAGGCGCAAAACGCCCACTAGTTCACTAGTAAGATCATTTTCACGCTTACTAGTGAACATGTAAGGCCATAAACGTGCCCACTAGTTCACTAGTAAGATCATTTTGACGCTTACTAGTGAACATGTAAGGCCATAAATGTGCCCACTAGTTCACTAGTAAGGTCATTTTGAGGCTTACTAGTGAACATGTAAGCCACAAAACGCCCACTAGTTAACTAGTAAAATCATTTTGAGGCTTACTAGTTGACATGTAAGCCACAAAACGCTCACTAATTCACTAGTAAGGTCATTTTGACGCTTACTAGTGAACATGTAAGCCACAAAACGCCCACTAGTTCACTAGTAAGGTCATTTTGACACTTACTAGTTAACATGTAAGCCACAAAACGCCCATTAGTTCACTAATAAGATCATTTTGAGGCTTACAAGTTGACATGTAAGGCGCAAAACGCCCACTAGTTCACTAGTAAGATCATTTTCACGCTTACTAGTGAACATGTAAGGCCATAAACGTGCCCACTAGTTCACTAGTAAGATCATTTTGACGCTTACTAGTGAACATGTAAGGCCATAAATGTGCCCACTAGTTCACTAGTAAGATCATTTTGAGGCTTTCTAGTGAACATGTAAGCCACAAAACGCCCACTAGTTCACTAGTAAGATCATTTTGAGGCTTACTAGTTGAGATGTAAGCCACAAAACGCTCACTAATTCACTAGTAAGGTCATTTTGACGCTGACTAGTGAACATGTAAGCCACAAAACGCCCACTCGTTCATTAGTAAGATCATTTGTAGGCTTACTTGTTGACATGTAAGCCGCAAAACGCCCACTAGTTCACTCGTAAGATCATTTTGACGCTTACTAGTGAACATGTAAGCCACAAAAGAACCCACTAGTTCACTAGTAAGATCATTTTGACGCTTACTAGTGAACATGTAAGGCCATAAATGTGCCCACTAGTTCACTAGTAAGATCATTTTGAGACTTACTAGTTGACATGTAAGCCGCAAAACGCCCACTAGTTCACTCGTAAGATCATTTTGAGGCTTACTAGTTGACATGTAAGCCACAAAACGCCCACTAGTTCACTAGTAAGATCATTTTGACACTAGTTAACATGTAAGCCACAAAACGCCCATTAGTTCACTAGTAAGATCATTTTGAGGCTTATTTGTTGACATGTAAGCCGCAAAACGCCCACTTGTTCACTCGTAAGATCATTTTGAGGCTTACTAGTTGACATGCAAGCCGCAAAACGCCCACTAGTTCACTAGTAAGATCATTTTGACGCTTACTAGTGAACATGTAAGGCCATAAATGTGCCCACTAGTTCACTAGTAAGATCATTTTGAGGCTTACTAGTGAACATGTAAGCCACAAAACGCCCACTAGTTCACTAGTAAGATCATTTTGAGGCTTACTAGTTGAGATGTAAGCCACAAAACGCTCACTTATTCACTAGTAAGGTCATTTTGACGGTTACTAGTGAACATGTAAGCCACAAAACGCCCACTAGTTCATTAGTAAGATCATTTTGAGGCTTACTTGTTGACATGTAAGCCGCAAAACGCCCACTAGTTCACTCGTAAGATCATTTTGAGGCTTACTAGTTGACATGTAAGCCACAAAACGCCCACTAGTTCACTAGTAAGATCATTTTGAGGCTTACTAGTGAACACGTAAGGCCATAAATGTGCCCACTAGTTCCCTATAAGATCATTTTGAGGCTTACGATTGAAGATGTAAGCCACAAAACGCCCACTAGTTTACTAGTAAGATCATTTTGACGCTTACTAATGAAAACACGTAAGGCCATAAATGTGCCCACTAGTTCACTAGTAAGATCATTTTGAGGCTTACTATTTGACATGTAAGCCACAAAACGCCCACTAGTTCACTAGTAAGATCATTTTGAGGCTTACTAATGAACATGTAAGCCACAAAACGCCAACTAGTTCACTAGTAAGATCATTTTGACGCTTACTAGTGAACATGTAAGCCACAAAACGCTCACTAGTTCACAAGTAAGGTCATTGTGTCGCTTACCAGTGAACATGTAAGCCACAAAAGAACCCACTAGTTCACTAGTAAGATCATTTTGAGGCTTACTAGTTGACATGTAAGCCGCAAAACGCCCACTAGCTCACTCGTAAGGTCATTTTGAGGCTTACAAGTTGACATGTAAGGCCATAAACGTGCCCACTAGTTCACTAGTAAGATCATTTTGACGCTTACTAGTGAACATGTAAGCCACAAAACGCCCACTAGTTAACTAGTAAGATCATTTTGAGGCTTACTAGTTGACATGTAAGCCACAAAACGCTCACTAATTCACTAGTAAGGTCATTTTGACGCTTACTAGTGAACATGTAAGCCACAAAACGCCCACTAGTTCACTAGTAAGGTCATTTTGACACTTACTAGTTAACATGTAAGCCACAAAACGCCCATTAGTTCACTAGTAAGATCATTTTGAGGCTTATTTGTTGACATGTAAGCCGCAAAACGCCCACTTGTTCACTCTTAAGATCATTTTGAGGCTTACTAGTGAACATGTAAGGCCATAAATGTGCCCACTAGTTCACTAGTAAGATCATTTTGAGGCTTTCTAGTGAACATGTAAGCCACAAAACGCCCACTAGTTCACTAATAAGATCATTTTGAGGCTTACTAGTTGAGATGTAAGCCACAAAACGCTCACTAATTCACTAGTAAGGTCATTTTGACGCTTACTAGTGAACATGTAAGCCACAAAACGCCCACTAGTTCATTAGTAAGATCATTTTGAGGCTTACTTGTTGACATGTAATCCGCAAAACGCCCACTAGTTCACTCGTAAGATCATTTTGACGCTTACTAGTGAACATGTAAGGCCATAAATGTGCCCACTAGTTCACTAGTAAGATCATTTTGAGGCTTACTAGTTGACATGTAAACCGCAAAACGCCCACTAGTTCACTCGTAAGATCATTTTGAGGCTTACTAGTTGACATGTAAGCCACAAAACGCCCACTAGTTCACTAGTAAGATCATTTTGAGGCTTACTAGTGAACACGTAAGGCCATAAATGTGCCCACTAGTTCCCTATAAGGTCATTTTGAGGCTTACGAGTGAACATGTAAGCCACAAAACGCCCACTAGTTCACTAGTAAGATCATTTTGACGCTTACTAGTGAACATGTAAGGCCATAAATGTGCCCACTAGTTCACTAGTAAGATCATTTTGACGCTTACTAGTGAACATACAAGGCCATAAATGTGCCCATTAGTTCACTAGTAAGATCATTTTGAGGCTTACTAGTTGACATGTAAGCCACAAAACGCCCACTAGTTGACTAGTAAGATCATTTTGAGGCTTACTAGTTGACATGTAAGCCGCCAAACGCCGACTAGTTCACTAGTAAGATCATTTTGAGGCTTACTAGTTGACATGTAAGCCGCAAAACGCCTACTAGTTCACTAGTAAGATCATTTTGAGGCTTACTAGTTGACATGTAAGCCGCAAAACGCCCACTAGTTCACTAGTAAGGTAATTTTGACGCTTACTAGTGAACATGTAAGCCACAAAACGCCCACTAGTTTACTAGTAAGATCATTTTGAGGCTTACTAGTTGACATGTAAGTTGAAAAACGCCCACTAGTTCACTAGTAAGAGCATTTTGAGGCTTACTAGTGAACATGTAAGCTGCAAAACGCTCACTAGTTCACTAGTAAGATCATTTTGAGGCTTACTAGTTGACTTGTAAGCCGCAAAACGCTCACTAGTTCACTAGTAAGATCATTTTGACGCTTACTAGTGAACATGTAACGCCATAAATGTGCCCACTAGTTCACTAGTTAGTTAGTTAGTTAGTTGGTTAGTTAGTTAGTTAGTTAGTTTGTTAGTCAGTTAGTTAGCTAGTTAGTTAGTTAGTTAGTTAGTTAGTTAGTTAGTTAGTTAGTTAGTTAGTTAGTTCCGCCAGTTCCTATTTGGAACATTGGGCGACGAGTTTCTTCCATTTGGTCCGGTCACTGGCGACCCTTCTTGCTCCATGCCAGCTGACACCCATCTCACTGAGGTCTTCTTTGGCAGTCTGTCTCCACGTCTTCTTTGGCCTACCTCTCTTGCTCTTTCCACCCTCTGGCATCCAGTCCATGGCCACACTTGCCGGTCTCTCTCTTGACAGTCGAGTATGTGGCCGATCATTTTCACTAGTTCACTTGGTAAGTTCATTTTGAGGCTTACTAGTGAAGATGTAAGCCACAAAACGCCCACTAGTTCACTAGTAAGATCATTTTGACCCTTACTAGTGAACTTGTAAGCCATAAAACGCTCACTAGTTCACTAGTAAGGTCATTTTGAGGTTTACTAGTGAACATGTACGCCACAAAACGCTCACTAGTTCACTAGTAAGGTCATTTTGACGCTTACTAGTGAACATGTAAGGCCATAAATGTGCCCACTAGTTCACTAGTAAGATCATTTTGAGGCTCACTAGTTGACATGTAAGCCACAAAACGCCCACTAGTTCATTAGTAAGATCATTTTGAGGCTTACGAGTGAAGATGTAAGCCACAAAACGCCTACTAGTTTACTAGTAAGATCATTTTGACGCTTACTAGTGAACACGTAAGGCCATAAATGTGCCCACTAGTTCACTAGTAAGATCATTTTGAGGCTTACTAGTGAACACGTAAGGCCATAAATCTGCCCACTAGTTCACTAGTAAGATCATTTTGAGGCTTACTAGTTGACATGCAAGCCACAAAACGCTCACTAATTCACCAGTAAGGTCATTTTGACGCTTACTAGTGAACATGTAAGGCCATAAATGTGCCCAGTAGTTCACTAGTAAGATCATTTTGAGGCTTACTTGTTGACATGTAAGCCGCAAAACGCCCACTAGTTCACTCGTAAGATGATTTTGAGGCTTACTAGTTGACATGCAAGCCGCAAAACGCCCACTAGTTCACTAGTAAGATCATTTTCACGCTTACTAGTGAACATGTAAGGCCACAAAGGTGCCCACTAGTTCACTAGTAAGATCATTTTGACGCTTACTAGTGAACATGTAAGGCCATAAATGTGCCCACTAGTTTACTAGTAAGGTCATTTTGAGGCTTACTAGTGAACATGTAAGCCACAAAACGCCCACTAGTTAACTAGTAAGATCATTTTGAGGCTTACTAGTTGACATGTAAGCCACAAAACGCCCACTAGTTCACTAGTAAGGTCATTTTGACGCTTACTAGTGAACATGTAAGGCCATAAATGTGCCCAGTAGTTCACTAGTAAGATCATTTTGAGGCTTACTAGTTGACATGTAAGCCGCAAAACGCCCACTAGCTCACTCGCAAGATTTTTGAGGCTTACTAGTTGACATGTAAGCCGCAAAACGCCCACTAGTTCACTAGTAAGATCATTTTCACGCTTACTAGTGAACATGTAAGGCCACAAAGGTGCCCACTAGTTCACTAGTAAGATCATTTTGACGCTTACTAGTGAACATGTAAGGCCATAAATGTGCCCACTAGTTTACTAGTAAGGTCATTTTGAGGCTTACTAGTGAACATGTAAGCCACAAAACGCCCACTAGTTAACTAGTAAGATCATTTTGAGGCTTACTAGTTAACATGTAAGCCACAAAACGCCCACTAGTTCACTAGTAAGGTCATTTTGACGCTTACTAGTTAACATGTAAGCCACAAAACGCCCACTAGTTCACTAGTAAGATCATTTTGAGGCTTATTTGTTGACATGTAAGCCGCAAAACGCCCACTAGTTCACTCGTAAGATCATTTTGAGGCTTACTAGTTGACATGCAAGCAGCAAAACGCCCACTAGTTCACTAGTAAGATCATTTTGAGGCTTACTAGTTGAGATGTGAGCCACAAAACGCTCACTTATTCACTAGTAAGGTCATTTTGACGGTTACTAGTGAACATGTAAGCCACAAAACGCCCACTAGTTCATTAGTAAGATCATTTTGAGGCTTTCTTGTTGACATGTCAGCCGCAAAACGCCCACTAGTTCACTCGTAAGATCATTTTGAGGCTTACTAGTTGACATGTAAGCCAGAAAACGCCCACTTGTTCACTAGTAAGATCATTTTGAGGCTTACTAGTGAACACGTAAGGCCATAAATATGCCCACTAGTTCCCTATAAGATCATTTTGAGGCTTACGAGTGAAGATGTAAGCCACAAAACGCCCACTAGTTTACTAGTAAGATCATTTTGACGGTTACTAGTGAACACGTAAGGCCATAAATGTGCCCACTAGTTCACTAGTAAGATCATTTTGA
Source organism: Hippocampus zosterae (assembly GCF_025434085.1). Lineage (NCBI taxonomy): Eukaryota > Metazoa > Chordata > Actinopteri > Syngnathiformes > Syngnathidae > Hippocampus > Hippocampus zosterae. The sequence goes on along the minus strand of NW_026262932.1, from coordinate 367,383 downwards.
GGCTTACTATTTGACATGTAAGCCACAAAACGCCCACTAGTTCACTAGTAAGATCATTTTGAGGCTTACTAATGAACATGTAAGCCACAAAACGCCCACTAGTTCACTAGTAAGATCATTTTGACGCTTACTAGTGAACATGTAAGCCACAAAACGCTCACTAATTCACAAGTAAGGTCATTGTGACGCTTACTAGTGAACATGTAAGCCACAAAAGAACCCACTAGTTCACTAGTAAGATCATTTTGAGGCTTACTAGTTGACATGTAAGCCGCAAAACGCCCACTAGTTCACTAGTAAGATCATTTTCACGCTTACTAGTGAACATGTAAGGCCATAAACGTGCCCACTAGTTCACTAGTAAGATCATTTTGAGGCTTACTATTTGACATGTAAGCCACAAAACGCCCACTAGTTCACTAGTAAGGTCATTTTGAGGCTTACTAGTGAACATGTAAGCCACAAAACGCCCACTAGTTAACTAGTAAGATCATTTTGAGGCTTACTAGTTGACATGTAAGCCACAAAACGCTCACTAATTCACTAGTAAGGTCATTTTGACGCTTACTAGTGAACATGTAAGCCACAAAACGCCCACTAGTTCACTAGTAAGGTCATTTTGACACTTACTAGTTAACATGTAAGCCACAAAACGCCCATTAGTTCACTAGTAAGATCATTTTGATGCTTATTTGTTGACATGTAAGCCGCAAAACGCCCACTTGTTCACTCTTAAGATCATTTTGAGGCTTACTAGTGAACATGTAAGGCCATAAATGTGCCCACTAGTTCACTAGTAAGATCATTTTGAGGCTTACTAGTGAACATGTAAGCCACAGAACGCCCACTAGTTCACTCGTAAGATCATTTTGACGCTTACTAGTGAACATGTAAGCCACAAAACGCTCACTAGTTCACAAGTAAGGTCATTGTGACGCTTACTAGTGAACATGTAAGCCACAAAAGAACCCACTAGTTCACTAGTAAGATCATTTTGAGGCTTACTAGTTGACATGTAAGCCGCAAAACGCCCACTAGCTCACTCGCAAGATCATTTTGAGGCTTACTAGTTGACATGTAAGCCGCAAAAGGCCCACTAGTTCACTAGTAAGATCATTTTCACGCTTACTAGTGAACACGTAAGGCCATAAATGTGCCCACTAGTTCCCTATAAGGTCATTTTGAGGCTTACGAGTGAAGATGTAAGCCACAAAACGCCCACTAGTTTACTAGTAAGATCATTTTGAGGCTTACTATTTGACATGTAAGCCGCAAAACGCCCACTAGTTCACTAGTAAGATCATTTTGACGCTTACTAGTGAACATGTAAGGCCATAAATGTGCCCACTAGTTTACTAGTAAGGTCATTTTGAGGCTTACTAGTGAATATGTAAGCCACAAAACGCCCACTAGTTAACTAGTAAGATCATTTTGAGGCTTACTAGTTGACATGTAAGCCACAAAACGCTCACTAATTCACTAGTAAGGTCATTTTGACGCTTACTAGTGAACATGTAAGCCACAAAACGCCCACTAGTTCACTAGTAAGGTCATTTTGACGCTTACTAGTTAACATGTAAGCCACAAAACGCCCACTAGTTCACTAGTAAGATCATTTTGAGGCTTATTTGTTGACATGTAAGCCGCAAAACGCCCACTAGTTCACTCGTAAGATCATTTTGAGGCTTACTAGTTGACATGCAAGCCGCAAAACGCCCACTAGTTCACTAGTAAGATCATTTTGAGGCTTACTAGTTGAGATGTGAGCCACAAAACGCTCACTTATTCACTAGTAAGGTCATTTTGACGGTTACTAGTGAACATGTAAGCCACAAAACGCCCACTAGTTCATTAGTAAGATCATTTTGAGGCTTTCTTGTTGACATGTCAGCCGCAAAACGCCCACTAGTTCACTCGTAAGATCATTTTGAGGCTTACTAGTTGACATTTAAGCCAGAAAACGCCCACTTGTTCACTAGTAAGATCATTTTGAGGCTTACTAGTGAACACGTAAGGCCATAAATGTGCCCACTAGTTCCCTATAAGATCATTTTGAGGCTTACGAGTGAAGATGTAAGCCACAAAACGCCCACTAGTTTACTAGTAAGACCATTTTGACGGTTACTAGTGAATACGTAAGGCCATAAATGTGCCCACTAGTTCACTAGTAAGATCATTTTGAGGCTTACTATTTGACATGTAAGCCACAAAACGCCCACTAGTTTACTAGTAAGATCATTCTGACGCTTACTAGTGAACATGTAAGCCACAAAACGCTCACTAATTCACAAGTAAGGTCATTGTGACGCTTACTAGTGAACATGTAAGCCACAAAACGCCCACGAGTTCACTGGTAAGATCATTTTGAGGCTTACTAGTTGACATGTAAGCCGCAAAACGCCCACTAGCTCACTCGTAAGGTCATTTTGAGGCTTACAAGTTGACATGTAAGGCGCAAAACACCCACTAGTTCACTAGTAAGATCATTTTGAGGCTTACTAGTTGACATGTAAGCCGCAAAACGCCCACTAGCTCACTCGTAAGGTCATTTTGAGGCTTACAAGTTGACATGTAAGGCGCAAAACGCCCACTAGTTCACTAGTAAGATCATTTTCACGCTTACTAGTGAACATGTAAGGCCATAAACGTGCCCACTACTTCACTAGTAAGATCATTTTGACGCTTACTAGTGAACATATAAGGCCATAAATGTGCCCACTAGTTCACTAGTAAGGTCATTTTGAGGCTTACTAGTGAACATGTAAGCCACAAAACGCCCACTAGTTCACTAGTAAGATCATTTTGAGGCTTACTAATGAACATGTAAGCCACAAAACGCCCACTACTTCACTAGTAAGATCATTTTGACGCTTACTAGTGAACATGTAAGCCACAAAACGCTCACTAATTCACAAGTAAGGTCATTGTGACGCTTACTAGTGAACATGTAAGCCACAAAACGCCCACGAGTTCACTGGTAAGATCATTTTGAGGCTTACTAGTTGACATGTAAGCCGCAAAACGCCCACTAGCTCACTCGTAAGGTCATTTTGAGGCTTACAAGTTGACATGTAAGGCGCAAAACACCCACTAGTTCACTAGTAAGATCATTTTGAGGCTTACTAGTTGACATGTAAGCCGCAAAACGCCCACTAGCTCACTCGTAAGGTCATTTTCACGCTTACTAGTGAACATGTAAGGCCATAAACGTGCCCACTACTTCACTAGTAAGATCATTTTGACGCTTACTAGTGAACATGTAAGGCCATAAATGTGCCCACTAGTTCACTAGTAAGGTCATTTTGAGGCTTACTAGTGAACATGTAAGCCACAAAACGCCCACTAGTTCACTAGTAAGATCATTTTGAGGCTTACTAGTTGAGATGTAAGCCACAAAACGCTCACTAATTCACTAGTAAGGTCATTTTGACACTTACTAGTGAACATGTAAGCCACAAAACGCCCACTAGTTCATTAGTAAGATCATTTTGAGGCTTACTTGTTGACATGTAAGCCGCAAAACGCCCACTAGTTCACTCGTAAGATCATTTTGACGCTTACTAGTGAACATGTAAGCCACAAAACGCTCACTAGTTCACAAGTAAGGTCATTGTGACGCTTACTAGTGAACATGTAAGCCACAAAAGAACCCACTAGTTCACTAGTAAGATCATTTTGAGGCTTACTAGTTGACATGTAAGCCGCAAAACGCCCACTAGCTCACTCGCAAGATCATTTTGAGGCTTACTAGTTGACATGTAAGCCGCAAAAGGCCCACTAGTTCACTAGTAAGATCATTTTCACGCTTACTAGTGAACACATAAGGCCATAAATGTGCCCACTAGTTCCCTATAGGGTCATTTTGAGGCTTACGAGTGAAGATGTAAGCCACAAAACGCCCACTAGTTTACTAGTAAGATCATTTTGACGCTTACTAGTGAACACGTAAGGCCATAAATGTGCCCACTAGTTCACTAGTAAGATCATTTTGAGGCTTACTAGTTGACATGTAAGCCACAAAACGCCCACTAGTTTACTAGTAAGATCATTTTCACGCTTACTAGTGAACACGTAAGGCCATAAATGTGCCCACTAGTTCACTAGTAAGATCATTTTGAGGCTTACTAGTTGACATGTAAGCCGCAAAACGCCCACTAGTTCACTCGTAAGATCATTTTGAGGCTTACTAGTTGACATGTAAGCCACAAAACGCCCACTAGTTCACTAGTAAGATCATTTTGAGGCTTACTAGTGAACACGTAAGGCCATAAATGTGCCCACTAGTTCCCTATAAGGTCATTTTGAGGCTTACGAGTGAAGATGTAAGGCCATAAATGTGCCCACTAGTTCACTAGTAAGATCATTTTGAGGCTTACAAGTTGACATGTAAGGCGCAAAACGCCCACTAGTTCACTAGTAAGATCATTTTCACGCCTCCTCGTGAACATGTAAGGCCATAAACGTGCCCACTAGTTCACTAGTAAGATCATTTTGACGCTTACTAGTGAACATGTAAGGCCATAAATGTGCCCACTAGTTCACTAGTAAGGTCATTTTGAGGCTTACTAGTGAACATGTAAGCCACAAAACGCTCACTAATTCACTAGTAAGGTCATTTTGACGCTTACTAGTGAACATGTAAGCCACAAAACGCCCACTAGTTCACTAGTAAGGTCATTTTGACACTTACTAGTTAACATGTGGGCCGCAAAACGCCCACTAGTTCACTAGTAAGATCATTTTGACGCTTACTAGTGAACATGTAAGGCCATAAATGTGCCCACTAGTTCACTAGTAAGATCATTTTGAGGCTTACTAGTGAACATGTAAGCCACAAAACGCCCACTAGTTCAATAGTAAGATCATTTTGAGGCTTACTAGTTGAGATGTAAGCCACAAAACGCTCACTTATTCACTAGTAAGGTCATTTTGACGGTTACTAGTGAACATGTAAGCCACAAAACGCCCACTAGTTCATTAGTAAGATCATTTTGAGGCTTACTTGTTGACATGTAAGCCGCAAAACGCCCACTAGTTCACTCGTAAGATCATTTTTAGGCTTACTAGTTGACATGTAAGCCACAAAACGCCCACTAGTTCACTAGTAAGATCATTTTGAGGCTTACAAGTGAACACGTAAGGCCATAAATGTGCCCAGTAGTTCCCTATAAGATCATTTTGAGGCTTACGAGTGAAGATGTAAGCCACAAAACGCCCACTAGTTAACTAGTAAGATCATTTTGAGGCTTACTAGTTGACATGTAAGCCACAAAACGACCACTAGTTCACTAGTAAGGTCATTTTGACGCTTACTAGTTAACATGTAAGCCACAAAACGCCCACTAGTTCACTAGTAAGATCATTTTGAGGCTTATTTGTTGACATGTAAGCCGCAAAACGCCCACTAGTTCACTCGTAAGATCATTTTGAGGCTTACTAGTTGACATGCAAGCAGCAAAACGCCCACTAGTTCACTAGTAAGATCATTTTGAGGCTTACTAGTTGAGATGTGAGCCACAAAACGCTCACTTATTCACTAGTAAGGTCATTTTGACGGTTACTAGTGAACATGTAAGCCACAAAACGCCCACTAGTTCATTAGTAAGATCATTTTGAGGCTTTCTTGTTGACATGTCAGCCGCAAAACGCCCACTAGTTCACTCGTAAGATCATTTTGAGGCTTACTAGTTGACATGTAAGCCAGAAAACGCCCACTTGTTCACTAGTAAGATCATTTTGAGGCTTACTAGTGAACACGTAAGGTCATAAATGTGCCCACTAGTTCCCTATAAGATCATTTTGAGGCTTACTAGTTGACATGTAAGCCGCAAAACGCCCACTAGCTCACTCGCAAGATCATTTTGAGGCTTACTAGTTGACATGTAAGCCGCAAAAGGCCCACTAGTTCACTAGTAAGATCATTTTCACGCTTACTAGTGAACACGTAAGGCCATAAATGTGCCCACTAGTTCACTAGTAAGATCATTTTGAGGCTTACAAGTTGACATGTAAGGCGCAAAACGCCCACTAGTTCACTAGTAAGATCATTTTCACGCCTCCTCGTGAACATGTAAGGCCATAAACGTGCCCACTAGTTCACTAGTAAGATCATTTTGACGCTTACTAGTGAACATGTAAGGCCATAAATGTGCCCACTAGTTCACTAGTAAGGTCATTTTGAGGCTTACTAGTGAACATGTAAGCCACAAAACGCTCACTAATTCACTAGTAAGGTCATTTTGACGCTTACTAGTGAACATGTAAGCCACAAAACGCCCACTAGTTCACTAGTAAGGTCATTTTGACACTTACTAGTTAACATGTGGGCCGCAAAACGCCCACTAGTTCACTAGTAAGATCATTTTGACGCTTACTAGTGAACATGTAAGGCCATAAATGTGCCCACTAGTTCACTAGTAAGATCATTTTGAGGCTTACTAGTGAACATGTAAGCCACAAAACGCCCACTAGTTCAATAGTAAGATCATTTTGAGGCTTACTAGTTGAGATGTAAGCCACAAAACGCTCACTTATTCACTAGTAAGGTCATTTTGACGGTTACTAGTGAACATGTAAGCCACAAAACGCCCACTAGTTCATTAGTAAGATCATTTTGAGGCTTACTTGTTGACATGTAAGCCGCAAAACGCCCACTAGTTCACTCGTAAGATCATTTTTAGGCTTACTAGTTGACATGTAAGCCACAAAACGCCCACTAGTTCACTAGTAAGATCATTTTGAGGCTTACAAGTGAACACGTAAGGCCATAAATGTGCCCAGTAGTTCCCTATAAGATCATTTTGAGGCTTACGAGTGAAGATGTAAGCCACAAAACGCCCACTAGTTAACTAGTAAGATCATTTTGAGGCTTACTAGTTGACATGTAAGCCACAAAACGACCACTAGTTCACTAGTAAGGTCATTTTGACGCTTACTAGTTAACATGTAAGCCACAAAACGCCCACTAGTTCACTAGTAAGATCATTTTGAGGCTTATTTGTTGACATGTAAGCCGCAAAACGCCCACTAGTTCACTCGTAAGATCATTTTGAGGCTTACTAGTTGACATGCAAGCAGCAAAACGCCCACTAGTTCACTAGTAAGATCATTTTGAGGCTTACTAGTTGAGATGTGAGCCACAAAACGCTCACTTATTCACTAGTAAGGTCATTTTGACGGTTACTAGTGAACATGTAAGCCACAAAACGCCCACTAGTTCATTAGTAAGATCATTTTGAGGCTTTCTTGTTGACATGTCAGCCGCAAAACGCCCACTAGTTCACTCGTAAGATCATTTTGAGGCTTACTAGTTGACATGTAAGCCAGAAAACGCCCACTTGTTCACTAGTAAGATCATTTTGAGGCTTACTAGTGAACACGTAAGGTCATAAATGTGCCCACTAGTTCCCTATAAGATCATTTTGAGGCTTACTAGTTGACATGTAAGCCGCAAAACGCCCACTAGCTCACTCGCAAGATCATTTTGAGGCTTACTAGTTGACATGTAAGCCGCAAAAGGCCCACTAGTTCACTAGTAAGATCATTTTCACGCTTACTAGTGAACACGTAAGGCCATAAATGTGCCCACTAGTTCCCTATAAGGTCATTTTGAGGCTTACGAGTGAAGATGTAAGCCACAAAACGCCCACTAGTATACTAGTAAGATCATTTTGAGGCTTACTATTTGACATGTAAACCGCAAAACGCCCACTAGTTCACTAGTAAGATCATTTTCACGCTTACTAGTGAACATGTAAGGCCACAAAGGTGCCCACTAGTTCACTAGTAAGATCATTTTGACGCTTACTAGTGAACATGTAAGGCCATAAATGTTCCCACTAGTTTACTAGTAAGGTCATTTTGAGGCTTACTAGTGAACATGTAAGCCACAAATGGCCCACTAGTTAACTAGTAAGATCATTTTGAGGCTTACTAGTTGACATGTAAGCCACAAAACGCTCACTAATGCACTAGTAAGGTCATTTTGACGCTTACTAGTGAACATGTAAGCCACAAAACGCCCACTAGTTTACTAGTAAGGTCATTTTGAGGCTTACTAGTGAACATGTAAGCCACAAAACGCCCACTAGTTAACTAGTAAGATCATTTTGAGGCTTACTAGTTGACATGTAAGCCACAAAACGCTCACTAATTCACTAGTAAGGTCATTTTGACGCTTACTAGTGAACATGTCAGCCGCAAAACGCCCACTAGTTCACTCGTAAGATCATTTTGAGGCTTACTAGTTGACATTTAAGCCAGAAAACGCCCACTTGTTCACTAGTAAGATCATTTTGAGGCTTACTAGTGAACACGTAAGGCCATAAATGTGCCCACTAGTTCCCTATAAGATCATTTTGAGGCTTACGAGTGAAGATGTAAGCCACAAAACGCCCACTAGTTTACTAGTAAGATCATTTTGACGGTTACTAGTGAACACGTAAGGCCATAAATGTGCCCACTAGTTCACTAGTAAGATCATTTTGAGGCTTACTATTTGACATGTAAGCCACAAAACGCCCACTAGTTCACTAGTAAGATCATTTTGAGGCTTACTAATGAACATGTAAGCCACAAAACGCCCACTACTTCACTAGTAAGATCATTTTGACGCTTACTAGTGAACATGTAAGCCACAAAACGCTCACTAATTCACAAGTAAGGTCATTGTGACGCTTACTAGTGAACATGTAAGCCACAAAAGAACCCACTAGTTCACTAGTAAGATCATTTTGAGGCTTACTAGTTGACATGTAAGCCGCAAAACGCCCACTAGCTCACTCGTAAGGTCATTTTGAGGCTTACAAGTTGACATGTAAGGCGCAAAACGCCCACTAGTTCACTAGTAAGATCATTTTCACGCTTACTAGTGAACATGTAAGGCCATAAACGTGCCCACTACTTCACTAGTAAGATCATTTTGACGCTTACTAGTGAACATGTAAGGCCATAAATGTGCCCACTAGTTCACTAGTAAGGTCATTTTGAGGCTTACTAGTGAACATGTAAGACACAAAACGCCCACTAGTTCACTAGTAAGATCATTTTGAGGCTTACTAGTTGAGATGTAAGCCACAAAACGCTCACTAATTCACTAGTAAGGTCATTTTGACACTTACTAGTGAACATGTAAGCCACAAAACGCCCACTAGTTCATTAGTAAGATCATTTTGAGGCTTACTTGTTGACATGTAAGCCGCAAAACGCCCACTAGTTCACTCGTAAGATCATTTTGACGCTTATTAGTGAACATGTAAGCCACACAACGCTCACTAGTTCACAAGTAAGGTCATTGTGACGCTTACTAGTGAACATGTAAGCCACAAAAGAACCCACTAGTTCACTAGTAAGATCATTTTGAGGCTTACTAGTTGACATGTAAGCCGCAAAACGCCCACTAGCTCACTCGCAAGATCATTTTGAGGCTTACTAGTTGACATGTAAGCCGCAAAAGGCCCACTAGTTCACTAGTAAGATCATTTTCACGCTTACTAGTGAACACGTAAGGCCATAAATGTGCCCACTAGTTCCCTATAGGGTCATTTTGAGGCTTACGAGTGAAGATGTAAGCCACAAAACGCCCACTAGTTTACTAGTAAGATCATTTTGACGCTTACTAGTGAACACGTAAGGCCATAAATGTGCCCACTAGTTCACTAGTAAGATCATTTTGAGGCTTACTAGTTGACATGTAAGCCACAAAACGCCCACTAGTTTACTAGTAAGATCATTTTCACGCTTACTAGTGAACACGTAAGGCCATAAATGTGCCCACTAGTTCACTAGTAAGATCATTTTGAGGCTTACTAGTTGACATGTAAGCCGCAAAACGCCCACTAGTTCACTAGTAAGATCATTTTGAGGCTTACAAGTTGACATGTAAGGCGCAAAACGCCCACTAGTTCACTAGTAAGATCATTTTCACGCTTACTAGTGAACATGTAAGGCCATAAACGTGCCCACTAGTTCACTAGTAAGATCATTTTGACGCTTACTAGTGAACATGTAAGCCACAAAACGCTCACTAATTCACTAGTAAGGTCATTTTGACGCTTACTAGTGAACATGTAAGCCACAAAACGCCCACTAGTTCACTAGTAAGGTCATTTTGACACTTACTAGTTAACATGTGGGCCGCAAAACGCCCACTAGTTCACTAGTAAGATCATTTTGATGCTTACTAGTGAACATGTAAGGCCATAAATGTGCCCACTAGTTCACTAGTAAGATCATTTTGAGGCTTACTAGTGAACATGTAAGCCACAAAACGCCCACTAGTTCAATAGTAAGATCATTTTGAGGCTTACTAGTTGAGATGTAAGCCACAAAACGCTCACTTATTCACTAGTAAGGTCATTTTGACGGTTACTAGTGAACATGTAAGCCGCAAAACGCCCACTAGTTCATTAGTAAGATCATTTTGAGGCTTACTTGTTGACATGTAAGCCGCAAAACGCCCACTAGTTCACTAGTAAGATCATTTTGAGGCTTACAAGTGAACACGTAAGGCCATAAATGTGCCCAGTAGTTCCCTATAAGATCATTTTGAGGCTTACGAGTGAAGATGTAAGCCACAAAACGCCCACTAGTTTACTAGTAAGATCATTTTGACGCTTACTAGTGAACACGTAAGGCCATAAATGTGCCCACTAGTTCACAAGTAAGATCATTTTGAGGCTTACTATTTGACATGTAAGCCACAAAACGCCCACTAGTTCACTAGTAAGATCATTTTGAGGCTTACTAATGAACATGTAAGCCACAAAACGCCCACTAGTTCACTAGTAAGATCATTTTGACGCTTATTAGTGAACATGTAAGCCACAAAACGCTCACTAGTTCACAAGTAAGGTCATTGTGACGCTTACAAGTGAACATGTAAGCCACAAAAGAACCCACTAGTTCACTAGTAAGATCATTTTGAGGCTTACTGGTTGACATGTAAGCCGCAAAACGCCCACTAGCTCACTCGTAAGGTCATTTTGAGGCTTACAAGTTGACATGTAAGGCCATAAACGTGCCCACTAGTTCACTAGTAAGATCATTTTGACGCTTACTAGTGAACATGTAAGGCCATAAATGTGCCCACTAGTTCACTAGTAAGGTCATTTTGAGGCTTACTAGTGAACATGTAAGCCACAAAACGCCCACTAGTTAACTAGTAAGATCATTTTGAGGCTTACTAGTTGACATGTAAGCCACAAAACGCTCACTAATTCACTAGTACGGTCATGTTGACGCTTACTAGTGAACATGTAAGCCACAAAACGCCCACTAGTTCACTAGTAAGGTCATTTTGACACTTACTAGTTAACATGTAAGCCACAAAACGCCCATTAGTTCACTAGTAAGATCATTTTGAGGCTTATTTGTTGACATGTAAGGCGCAAAACGCCCACGTGTTCACTCTTAAGATCATTTTGAGGCTTACTAGTGAACATGTAAGGCCATAAATGTGCCCACTAGTTCACTAGTAAGATCATTTTGAGGCTTTCTAGTGAACATGTAAGCCACAAAACGCCCACTAGTTCACTAGTAAGATCATTTTGAGGCTTACTAGTTGAGATGTGAGCCACAAAACGCTCACTTATTCACTAGTAAGGTCATTTTGACGGTTACTAGTGAACATGTAAGCCACAAAACGCCCACTAGTTCATTAGTAAGATCATTTTGAGGCTTTCTTGTTGACATGTCAGCCGCAAAACGCCCACTAGTTCACTCGTAAGATCATTTTGAGGCTTACTAGTTGACATTTAAGCCAGAAAACGCCCACTTGTTCACTAGTAAGATCATTTTGAGGCTTACTAGTGAACACGTAAGGCCATAAATGTGCCCACTAGTTCCCTATAAGATCATTTTGAGGCTTACGAGTGAAGATGTAAGCCACAAAACGCCCACTAGTTTACTAGTAAGATCATTTTGACGGTTACTAGTGAACACGTAAGGCCATAAATGTGCCCACTAGTTCACTAGTAAGATCATTTTGAGGCTTACTATTTGACATGTAAGCCACAAAACGCCCACTAGTTTACTAGTAAGATCATTTTGACGCTTACTAGTGAACATGTAAGCCACAAAACGCTCACTAATTCACAAGTAAGGTCATTGTGACGCTTACTAGTGAACATGTAAGCCACAAAACGCCCACGAGTTCACTGGTAAGATCATTTTGAGGCTTACTAGTTGACATGTAAGCCGCAAAACGCCCACTAGCTCACTCGTAAGGTCATTTTGAGGCTTACAAGTTGACATGTAAGGCGCAAAACACCCACTAGTTCACTAGTAAGATCATTTTGAGGCTTACTAGTTGACATGTAAGCCGCAAAACGCCCACTAGCTCACTCGTAAGGTCATTTTGAGGTTTACAAGTTGACATGTAAGGCGCAAAACGCCCACTAGTTCACTAGTAAGATCATTTTCACGCTTACTAGTGAACATGTAAGGCCATAAACGTGCCCACTACTTCACTAGTAAGATCATTTTGACGCTTACTAGTGAACATGTAAGGCCATAAATGTGCCCACTAGTTCACTAGTAAGGTCATTTTGAGGCTTACTAGTGAACATGTAAGCCACAAAACGCCCACTAGTTCACTAGTAAGATCATTTTGAGGCTTACTAATGAACATGTAAGCCACAAAACGCCCACTACTTCACTAGTAAGATCATTTTGACGCTTACTAGTGAACATGTAAGCCACAAAACGCTCACTAATTCACAAGTAAGGTCATTGTGACGCTTACTAGTGAACATGTAAGCCACAAAACGCCCACGAGTTCACTGGTAAGATCATTTTGAGGCTTACTAGTTGACATGTAAGCCGCAAAACGCCCACTAGCTCACTCGTAAGGTCATTTTGAGGCTTACAAGTTGACATGTAAGGCGCAAAACACCCACTAGTTCACTAGTAAGATCATTTTGAGGCTTACTAGTTGACATGTAAGCCGCAAAACGCCCACTAGCTCACTCGTAAGGTCATTTTGAGGCTTACAAGTTGACATGTAAGGCGCAAAACGCCCACTAGTTCACTAGTAAGATCATTTTCACGCTTACTAGTGAACATGTAAGGCCATAAACGTGCCCACTACTTCACTAGTAAGATCATTTTGACGCTTACTAGTGAACATGTAAGGCCATAAATGTGCCCACTAGTTCACTAGTAAGGTCATTTTGAGGCTTACTAGTGAACATGTAAGCCACAAAACGCCCACTAGTTCACTAGTAAGATCATTTTGAGGCTTACTAGTTGAGATGTAAGCCACAAAACGCTCACTAATTCACTAGTAAGGTCATTTTGACACTTACTAGTGAACATGTAAGCCACAAAACGCCCACTAGTTCATTAGTAAGATCATTTTGAGGCTTACTTGTTGACATGTAAGCCGCAAAACGCCCACTAGTTCACTCGTAAGATCATTTTGACGCTTACTAGTGAACATGTAAGCCACAAAACGCTCACTAGTTCACAAGTAAGGTCATTGTGACGCTTACTAGTGAACATGTAAGCCACAAAAGAACCCACTAGTTCACTAGTAAGATCATTTTGAGGCTTACTAGTTGACATGTAAGCCGCAAAACGCCCACTAGCTCACTCGCAAGATCATTTTGAGGCTTACTAGTTGACATGTAAGCCGCAAAAGGCCCACTAGTTCACTAGTAAGATCATTTTCACGCTTACTAGTGAACACATAAGGCCATAAATGTGCCCACTAGTTCCCTATAGGGTCATTTTGAGGCTTACGAGTGAAGATGTAAGCCACAAAACGCCCACTAGTTTACTAGTAAGATCATTTTGACGCTTACTAGTGAACACGTAAGGCCATAAATGTGCCCACTAGTTCACTAGTAAGATCATTTTGAGGCTTACTAGTTGACATGTAAGCCACAAAACGCCCACTAGTTTACTAGTAAGATCATTTTCACGCTTACTAGTGAACACGTAAGGCCATAAATGTGCCCACTAGTTCACTAGTAAGATCATTTTGAGGCTTACTAGTTGACATGTAAGCCGCAAAACGCCCACTAGTTCACTCGTAAGATCATTTTGAGGCTTACTAGTTGACATGTAAGCCACAAAACGCCCACTAGTTCACTAGTAAGATCATTTTGAGGCTTACTAGTGAACACGTAAGGCCATAAATGTGCCCACTAGTTCCCTATAAGGTCATTTTGAGGCTTACGAGTGAAGATGTAAGGCCATAAATGTGCCCACTAGTTCACTAGTAAGATCATTTTGAGGCTTACAAGTTGACATGTAAGGCGCAAAACGCCCACTAGTTCACTAGTAAGATCATTTTCACGCCTCCTCGTGAACATGTAAGGCCATAAACGTGCCCACTAGTTCACTAGTAAGATCATTTTGACGCTTACTAGTGAACATGTAAGGCCATAAATGTGCCCACTAGTTCACTAGTAAGGTCATTTTGAGGCTTACTAGTGAACATGTAAGCCACAAAACGCTCACTAATTCACTAGTAAGGTCATTTTGACGCTTACTAGTGAACATGTAAGCCACAAAACGCCCACTAGTTCACTAGTAAGGTCATTTTGACACTTACTAGTTAACATGTGGGCCGCAAAACGCCCACTAGTTCACTAGTAAGATCATTTTGACGCTTACTAGTGAACATGTAAGGCCATAAATGTGCCCACTAGTTCACTAGTAAGATCATTTTGAGGCTTACTAGTGAACATGTAAGCCACAAAACGCCCACTAGTTCAATAGTAAGATCATTTTGAGGCTTACTAGTTGAGATGTAAGCCACAAAACGCTCACTTATTCACTAGTAAGGTCATTTTGACGGTTACTAGTGAACATGTAAGCCACAAAACGCCCACTAGTTCATTAGTAAGATCATTTTGAGGCTTACTTGTTGACATGTAAGCCGCAAAACGCCCACTAGTTCACTCGTAAGATCATTTTTAGGCTTACTAGTTGACATGTAAGCCACAAAACGCCCACTAGTTCACTAGTAAGATCATTTTGAGGCTTACAAGTGAACACGTAAGGCCATAAATGTGCCCAGTAGTTCCCTATAAGATCATTTTGAGGCTTACGAGTGAAGATGTAAGCCACAAAACGCCCACTAGTTAACTAGTAAGATCATTTTGAGGCTTACTAGTTGACATGTAAGCCACAAAACGACCACTAGTTCACTAGTAAGGTCATTTTGACGCTTACTAGTTAACATGTAAGCCACAAAACGCCCACTAGTTCACTAGTAAGATCATTTTGAGGCTTATTTGTTGACATGTAAGCCGCAAAACGCCCACTAGTTCACTCGTAAGATCATTTTGAGGCTTACTAGTTGACATGCAAGCAGCAAAACGCCCACTAGTTCACTAGTAAGATCATTTTGAGGCTTACTAGTTGAGATGTGAGCCACAAAACGCTCACTTATTCACTAGTAAGGTCATTTTGACGGTTACTAGTGAACATGTAAGCCACAAAACGCCCACTAGTTCATTAGTAAGATCATTTTGAGGCTTTCTTGTTGACATGTCAGCCGCAAAACGCCCACTAGTTCACTCGTAAGATCATTTTGAGGCTTACTAGTTGACATGTAAGCCAGAAAACGCCCACTTGTTCACTAGTAAGATCATTTTGAGGCTTACTAGTGAACACGTAAGGCCATAAATGTGCCCACTAGTTCCCTATAAGATCATTTTGAGGCTTACTAGTTGACATGTAAGCCACAAAACGACCACTAGTTCACTAGTAAGGTCATTTTGACGCTTACTAGTTAACATGTAAGCCACAAAACGCCCACTAGTTCACTAGTAAGATCATTTTGAGGCTTATTTGTTGACATGTAAGCCGCAAAACGCCCACTAGTTCACTCGTAAGATCATTTTGAGGCTTACTAGTTGACATGCAAGCAGCAAAACGCCCACTAGTTCACTAGTAAGATCATTTTGAGGCTTACAAGTGAACACGTAAGGCCATAAATGTGCCCAGTAGTTCCCTATAAGATCATTTTGAGGCTTACGAGTGAAGATGTAAGCCACAAAACGCCCACTAGTTAACTAGTAAGATCATTTTGAGGCTTACTAGTTGACATGTAAGCCACAAAACGACCACTAGTTCACTAGTAAGGTCATTTTGACGCTTACTAGTTAACATGTAAGCCACAAAACGCCCACTAGTTCACTAGTAAGATCATTTTGAGGCTTATTTGTTGACATGTAAGCCGCAAAACGCCCACTAGTTCACTCGTAAGATCATTTTGAGGCTTACTAGTTGACATGCAAGCAGCAAAACGCCCACTAGTTCACTAGTAAGATCATTTTGAGGCTTACTAGTTGAGATGTGAGCCACAAAACGCTCACTTATTCACTAGTAAGGTCATTTTGACGGTTACTAGTGAACATGTAAGCCACAAAACGCCCACTAGTTCATTAGTAAGATCATTTTGAGGCTTTCTTGTTGACATGTCAGCCGCAAAACGCCCACTAGTTCACTCGTAAGATCATTTTGAGGCTTACTAGTTGACATGTAAGCCAGAAAACGCCCACTTGTTCACTAGTAAGATCATTTTGAGGCTTACTAGTGAACACGTAAGGCCATAAATGTGCCCACTAGTTCCCTATAAGATCATTTTGAGGCTTACTAGTTGACATGTAAGCCGCAAAACGCCCACTAGCTCACTCGCAAGATCATTTTGAGGCTTACTAGTTGACATGTAAGCCGCAAAAGGACCACTAGTTCACTAGTAAGATCATTTTCACGCTTACTAGTGAACACGTAAGGCCATAAATGTGCCCACTAGTTCCCTATAAGGTCATTTTGAGGCTTACGAGTGAAGATGTAAGCCACAAAACGCCCACTAGTTTACTAGTAAGATCATTTTGAGGCTTACTCTTTGACATGTAAACCGCAAAACGCCCACTAGTTCACTAGTAAGATCATTTTCACGCTTACTAGTGAACATGTAAGGCCACAAAGGTGCCCACTAGTTCACTAGTAAGATCATTTTGACGCTTACTAGTGAACATGTAAGGCCATAAATGTGCCCACTAGTTTACTAGTAAGGTCATTTTGAGGCTTACTAGTGAACATGTAAGCCACAAATGGCCCACTAGTTAACTAGTAAGATCATTTTGAGGCTTACTAGTTGACATGTAAGCCACAAAACGCTCACTAATGCACTAGTAAGGTCATTTTGACGCTTACTAGTGAACATGTAAGCCACAAAACGCCCACTAGTTTACTAGTAAGGTCATTTTGAGGCTTACTAGTGAACATGTAAGCCACAAAACGCCCACTAGTTAACTAGTAAGATCATTTTGAGGCTTACTAGTTGACATGTAAGCCACAAAACGCTCACTAATTCACTAGTAAGGTCATTTTGACGCTTACTAGTGAACATGTCAGCCGCAAAACGCCCACTAGTTCACTCGTAAGATCATTTTGAGGCTTACTAGTTGACATTTAAGCCAGAAAACGCCCACTTGTTCACTAGTAAGATCATTTTGAGGCTTACTAGTGAACACGTAAGGCCATAAATGTGCCCACTAGTTCCCTATAAGATCATTTTGAGGCTTACGAGTGAAGATGTAAGCCACAAAACGCCCACTAGTTTACTAGTAAGATCATTTTGACGGTTACTAGTGAACACGTAAGGCCATAAATGTGCCCACTAGTTCACTAGTAAGATCATTTTGAGGCTTACTATTTGACATGTAAGCCACAAAACGCCCACTAGTTCACTAGTAAGATCATTTTGAGGCTTACTAATGAACATGTAAGCCACAAAACGCCCACTACTTCACTAGTAAGATCATTTTGACGCTTACTAGTGAACATGTAAGCCACAAAACGCTCACTAATTCACAAGTAAGGTCATTGTGACGCTTACTAGTGAACATGTAAGCCACAAAAGAACCCACTAGTTCACTAGTAAGATCATTTTGAGGCTTACTAGTTGACATGTAAGCCGCAAAACGCCCACTAGCTCACTCGTAAGGTCATTTTGAGGCTTACAAGTTGACATGTAAGGCGCAAAACGCCCACTAGTTCACTAGTAAGATCATTTTCACGCTTACTAGTGAACATGTAAGGCCATAAACGTGCCCACTACTTCACTAGTAAGATCATTTTGACGCTTACTAGTGAACATGTAAGGCCATAAATGTGCCCACTAGTTCACTAGTAAGGTCATTTTGAGGCTTACTAGTGAACATGTAAGCCACAAAACGCCCACTAGTTCACTAGTAAGATCATTTTGAGGCTTACTAGTTGAGATGTAAGCCACAAAACGCTCACTAATTCACTAGTAAGGTCATTTTGACACTTACTAGTGAACATGTAAGCCACAAAACGCCCACTAGTTCATTAGTAAGATCATTTTGAGGCTTACTTGTTGACATGTAAGCCGCAAAACGCCCACTAGTTCACTCGTAAGATCATTTTGACGCTTACTAGTGAACATGTAAGCCACACAACGCTCACTAGTTCACAAGTAAGGTCATTGTGACGCTTACTAGTGAACATGTAAGCCACAAAAGAACCCACTAGTTCACTAGTAAGATCATTTTGAGGCTTACTAGTTGACATGTAAGCCGCAAAACGCCCACTAGCTCACTCGCAAGATCATTTTGAGGCTTACTAGTTGACATGTAAGCCGCAAAAGGCCCACTAGTTCACTAGTAAGATCATTTTCACGCTTACTAGTGAACACGTAAGGCCATAAATGTGCCCACTAGTTCCCTATAGGGTCATTTTGAGGCTTACGAGTGAAGATGTAAGCCACAAAACGCCCACTAGTTTACTAGTAAGATCATTTTGACGCTTACTAGTGAACACGTAAGGCCATAAATGTGCCCACTAGTTCACTAGTAAGATCATTTTGAGGCTTACTAGTTGACATGTAAGCCACAAAACGCCCACTAGTTTACTAGTAAGATCATTTTCACGCTTACTAGTGAACACGTAAGGCCATAAATGTGCCCACTAGTTCACTAGTAAGATCATTTTGAGGCTTACTAGTTGACATGTAAGCCGCAAAACGCCCACTAGTTCACTAGTAAGATCATTTTGAGGCTTACAAGTTGACATGTAAGGCGCAAAACGCCCACTAGTTCACTAGTAAGATCATTTTCACGCTTACTAGTGAACATGTAAGGCCATAAACGTGCCCACTAGTTCACTAGTAAGATCATTTTGACGCTTACTAGTGAACATGTAAGCCACAAAACGCTCACTAATTCACTAGTAAGGTCATTTTGACGCTTACTAGTGAACATGTAAGCCACAAAACGCCCACTAGTTCACTAGTAAGGTCATTTTGACACTTACTAGTTAACATGTGGGCCGCAAAACGCCCACTAGTTCACTAGTAAGATCATTTTGATGCTTACTAGTGAACATGTAAGGCCATAAATGTGCCCACTAGTTCACTAGTAAGATCATTTTGAGGCTTACTAGTGAACATGTAAGCCACAAAACGCCCACTAGTTCAATAGTAAGATCATTTTGAGGCTTACTAGTTGAGATGTAAGCCACAAAACGCTCACTTATTGACTAGTAAGGTCATTTTGACGGTTACTAGTGAACATGTAAGCCGCAAAACGCCCACTAGTTCATTAGTAAGATCATTTTGAGGCTTACTTGTTGACATGTAAGCCGCAAAACGCCCACTAGTTCACTAGTAAGATCATTTTGAGGCTTACAAGTGAACACGTAAGGCCATAAATGTGCCCAGTAGTTCCCTATAAGATCATTTTGAGGCTTACGAGTGAAGATGTAAGCCACAAAACGCCCACTAGTTTACTAGTAAGATCATTTTGACGCTTACTAGTGAACACGTAAGGCCATAAATGTGTCCACTAGTTCACAAGTAAGATCATTTTGAGGCTTACTATTTGACATGTAAGCCACAAAACGCCCACTAGTTCACTAGTAAGATCATTTTGAGGCTTACTAATGAACATGTAAGCCACAAAACGCCCACTAGTTCACTAGTAAGATCATTTTGACGCTTATTAGTGAACATGTAAGCCACAAAACGCTCACTAGTTCACAAGTAAGGTCATTGTGACGCTTACAAGTGAACATGTAAGCCACAAAAGAACCCACTAGTTCACTAGTAAGATCATTTTGAGGCTTACTGGTTGACATGTAAGCCGCAAAACGCCCACTAGCTCACTCGTAAGGTCATTTTGAGGCTTACAAGTTGACATGTAAGGCCATAAACGTGCCCACTAGTTCACTAGTAAGATCATTTTGACGCTTACTAGTGAACATGTAAGGCCATAAATGTGCCCACTAGTTCACTAGTAAGGTCATTTTGAGGCTTACTAGTGAACATGTAAGCCACAAAACGCCCACTAGTTAACTAGTAAGATCAATTTGAGGCTTACTAGTTGACATGTAAGCCACAAAACGCTCACTAATTCACTAGTAAGGTCATGTTGACGCTTACTAGTGAACATGTAAGCCACAAAACGCCCACTAGTTCACTAGTAAGGTCATTTTGACACTTACTAGTTAACATGTAAGCCACAAAACGCCCATTAGTTCACTAGTAAGATCATTTTGAGGCTTATTTGTTGACATGTAAGGCGCAAAACGCCCACTTGTTCACTCTTAAGATCATTTTGAGGCTTACTAGTGAACATGTAAGGCCATAAATGTGCCCACTAGTTCACTAGTAAGATCATTTTGAGGCTTTCTAGTGAACATGTAAGCCACAAAACGCCCACTAGTTCACTAGTAAGATCATTTTGAGGCTTACTAGTTGAGATGTAAGCCACAAAACGCTCACTAATTCACTAGTAAGGTCATTTTGACGCTTACTAGTGAACATGTAAGCCACAAAACGCCCACTAGTTCATTAGTAAGATCATTTTGAGGCTTACTTGTTGACATGTAAGCCGCAAAACGCCCACTAGTTCACTCGTAAGATCATTTTGACGCTTACTAGTGAACATGTAAGCCACAGAACGCTCACTAGTTCACTAGTAAGGTCATTGTGACGCTTACTAGTGAACATGTAAGCCACAAAAGAACCCACTAGTTCACTAGTAAGATCATTTTGACGCTTACTAGTGAACATGTAAGCCACAAAACGCCCACTAGTTCACTAGTAAGATCATTTTGACGCTTACTAGTGAACATGTAAGCCACAAAAGAACCCACTAGTTAACTAGTAAGATCATTTTGAGGCTTACTAGTTGACATGTAAGACGCAAAACGCCCACTAGCTCACTCGTAAGATCATTTTGAGGTTTACTAGTTGACATGTAAGCCGTAAAACGCCCACTAGTTCACTAGTAAGATCATTTTCACGCTTACTAGTGAACATGTAAGGCCATAAACGTGCCCACTAGTTCACTAGTAAGATCATTTTGACGCTTCCTAGTGAACATGTAAGGCCATAAATGTGCCCACTAGTTCACTAGTAAGGTCATTTTGAGGCTTACTAGTGAACATGTAAGACACAAAACGCCCACTAGTTAACTAGTAAGATCATTTTGAGGCTTACTTGTTGACATGTAAGCCACAAAACGCCCACTAGTTCACTAGTAAGGTCATTTTGATGCTTACTAGTTAACATGTAAGCCACAAAACGCCCACTAGTTCACTATTAAGATCATTTTGAGGCTTATTTTTGACATGTAAGCCGCAAAACGCTCACTAGTTCACAAGTAAGGTCATTGTGACGCTTACAAGTGAACATGTAAGCCACAAAAGAACCCACTAGTTCACTAGTAAGATCATTTTGAGGCTTACTAGTTGACATGTAAGCCACAAAACGCTCACTAATTCACTAGTAAGTTCATTTTGACGCTTACTAGTGAACATGTAAGCCACAAAACGCCCACTTGTTCACTAGTAAGATCATTTTGAGGCTTACTAGTGAACATGTAAGCCACAAAACGCCCACTAGTTCATTAGTAAGATCATTTTGAGGCTTACTTGTTGACATGTAAGCCGCAAAACGCCCACTAGTTCACTCGTAAGATCATTTTGACGCTTACTAGTGAAAATGTAAGCTACAAAACGTTCACTAGTTCACAAGTAAGGTCATTGTGACGCTTACTAGTGAACATGTAAGCCACAAAAGAACCCCCTAGTTCACTAGTAAGATCATTTTGAGGCTTACTAGTTGACATGTTAGCCGCAAAACGCCCACTAGCTCACTCGTAAGATCATTTTGAGGCTTACTAGTTGACATGTAAGCCGTAAAACGCCCACTAGTTCACTAGTAAGATCATTTTGACGCTTACTAGTGAACACGTAAGGCCATAAATGTGCCCACTAGTTCACTAGTAAGATCATTTTGAGGCTTACTATTTGACATGTAAGCCACAAAACGCCCACTAGTTCACTCGTAAGATCATTTTGAGGCTTACTAATGAACATGTAAGCCACAAAACGCCCACTAGTTCACTAGTAAGATCATTTTGACGCTTACTAGTGAACATGTAAGCCACAAAAGGCTCACTAGTTCACAAGTAAGGTCATTGTGACGCTTACTAGTGAACATGTAAGCCACAAAAGAACCCACTAGTTCACTAGTAAAATCATTTTGAGGCTTACTAGTTGACATGTAAGCCGCAAAACGCCCACTAGCTCACTCGTAAGATCATTTTGAGGCTTACAAGTTGACATGTAAGGCGCAAAACGCCCACTAGTTCACTAGTAAGATCATTTTCACGCTTACTAGTGAACATGTAGGGCCATAAACGTGCCCACTAGTTCACTAGTAAGATCATTTTGACGCTTACTAGTGAACACGTAAGGCCAAAAATGTGCCCATTAGTTCACTAGTAAGATCATTTTGAGGCTTATTTGTTGACATGTAAGCCACAAAACGCCCATTAGTTCACTAGTAAGATCATTTTGAGGCTTACTTGTTGACATGGAAGCCGCAAAACGCCCACTAGTTCACTCGTAAGATCATTTTGACGCTTACTAGTGAACATGTAAGCTACAAAACGCTCACTAGTTCACAAGTACGGTCATTGTGACGCTTACTAGTGAACATGTAAGCCACAAAAGAACCCACTAGTTCACTAGTAAGATCATTTTGAGGCTTACTAGTTGACATGTAAGCCGCAAAACGCCCACTAGCTCACTCGTAAGATCATTTTGAGGTTTACTAGTTGACATGTAAGCCGTAAAACGCCCACTAGTTCACTAGTAAGATCATTTTCACGCTTACTAGTGAACATGTAAGGCCATAAACGTGCCCACTCGTTCACTAGTAAGATCATTTTGACGCTTCCTAGTGAACATGTAAGGCCATAAATGGGCCCACTAGTTCACTAGTAAGGTCATTTTGAGGCTTACTAGTGAACATGTAAGACACAAAACGCCCACTAGTTAACTAGTAAGATCATTTTGAGGCTTACTAGTTGACATGTAAGCCACAAAACGCTCACTAATTCACTAGTATGGTCATTTTGACGCTTACTAGTGAACATGTAAGCCACAAAACGCCCACTAGTTCACTAGTAAGGTCATTTTGATGCTTACTAGTTAACATGTAAGCCACAAAACGCCCACTAGTTCACTATTAAGATCATTTTGAGGCTTATTTTTTGACATGTAAGCCGCAAAACGCTCACTAGTTCACAAGTAAGGTCATTGTGACGCTTACTACTGAACATGTAAGCCACAAAAGAACCCACTAGTTCACTAGTAAGATCATTTTGAGGCTTACTAGTTGACATGTAAGCCGCAAAACGCCCACTAGCTCACTTGTAAGATCATTTCGAGGCTTACTAGTTGACATGGAAGGTGCAAAACGCCCACTAGTTCACTAGTAAGATCATTTTCACGCTTACTAGTGAACATGTAAGGCCATAAACGTGCCCACTAGTTCATTAGTAAGATCATTTTGACGCTTACTAGTGAACATGTAAGGCCATAAATGTGCCCACTAGTTTACTAGTAAGGTCATTTTGAGGCTTACTAGTGAACATGTAAGCCACAAAACGCCCACTAGTTAACTAGTAAGATCATTTTGAGGCTTACTAGTTGACATGTAAGCCACAAAACGCTCACTAATTCACTAGTAAGGTCATTTTGACGCTTACTAGTGAACATGTAAGCCACAAAACGCCCACTAGTTCACTAGTAAGATCATTTTGAGGCTCACTAGTTGACATGTAGGCCGCAAAACGCCCACTAGTTCACTAGTAAGATCATTTTGAGGCTTACTAGTGAACATGCAAGCCACAAAACGCTCACTAGTTCACTAGTAAGATCATTTTGAGGCTTACTAGTTGACTTGTAAGCCGCAAAACGCCCACTAGTTCACGAGTAAGATCATTTTGAGGCTTACTAATTCACATGTAAGCCGCAAAATGCCCACTAGTGTACTAGTAAGATCATTTTGAAGCTTACTAGTTGACATGTAAGCCGCAAAACGCCTACTAGTTCACTAGCAAGATCATTTTGAGGCTTACTAGTTGCCGAGTGCGGCCGCCGAGTGCGCCCGGGGAGCAGGCCCCTTGGACCGGTTGAGATATAAAAAAATAATAATCCCCGTTCCGTCTCAATGGCGGGAAGCAGGCCGGCCCGGCGGCCGAGTGTGGCCGGGGAAGAGGCCTCTTGGCCGGGTTGAATAGTGTTGGAACGCGGCACGCGGAAATAGTAGCGGCTGGAGGTACCGGGGGCGAAGCCCGCCCCGGCCCGGCGGCTGAATAAAAAAAAAAAATAATCCCCGTTCAGTCTCAATGGCGGGGTGCGGGCCGGCCAGGCGGCAGAGTGTGGCCGGGGAAGAGGCCTCTTGGCCGGGGTGAATAGTGTTGGAACGCGGCCCGCGGAAATAGTAGCGGCTGGAGGTACCGGAGGCGAAGCCCGCCCCGGCCCGGCGGCCGAATTAAAAAAAATAATAATCCCCGTTCAGTCTCAATGGTGGGGTGCGGGCCAGCCCGGCGGCCGAGTGTGGCCGGGGAAGAGGCCTCTTGGCCGGGGTTAATAGTGTTGGAACGCGGCCCGCGGAAATAATAGCGGCTGGAGGTACCGGGGACTAAGCCCGACCCGGCCCGGCGGCCGAGTTAAAAAAAATAATAATCCCCGTTCAGTCTCAATGGTTGGGTGCGGGCAGGCCCGGCGGCCGAGTGTGGCCGGGGAAGAGGCCTCTTGGCCGGGGTTAATAGTGTTGGAACGCAGCCCGCGGAAATAGTAGCGGCTGGAGGTACCGGGGGCGAAGCCCGCCCCGGCCCGGCGGCCGAGTTAAAAAAAATAATAATCCCCGTTCAGTCTCAATGGCAGGGAGCAGGCTGCACTCGACCGCCGAGTGCGGCGGGCAGCAGGCCTCTTGGACAGGTTGAGAGATAAAAAAATAATAATCCCCGTTCAGTCTCAATGGCGGGGTGCGGGCCGGCCCGGCGGCCGAGTGTGGCCGGGGAAGAGGCCTCTTGGCCGGGGTGAATAGTGTTGGAACGCGGCACGCGGAAATAGTAGCGGCTGGAGGTACCGGGGGCGAAGCCCGCCCCGGCCCGGCGGCTGAATAAAAAAAAATAATAATCCCCGTTCAGTCTCAATGGCGGGGTGCGGGCCGGCCAGGCGGCAGAGTGTGGCCGGGGAAGAGGCCTCTTGGCCGGGGTGAATAGTGTTGGAACGCGGCCCGCGGAAATAGTAGCGGCTGGAGGTACCGGGGGCCGAGTTAAAAAAAATAATAATCCCCATGCAGTCTCAATGGCGGGGTGCGGGCCGGCCCGGCGGCCGAGTGTGTCCGGGGAAGAGGCCTCTTGGCCGGGGTGAATAGTGTTGGAACGCGGCGCGCGGAAATAGTAGCGGCTGGAGGTACCGGGGGTGATGCCCGCCCCGGCCCGGCGGCCAAGTTAAAAAAATAAATAATCCCGTTCAGTGTCAATGGCAGGGTGCGGGCCGGCCCGGCGGCCGAGTGTGTCCGGGGAAGAGGACTCTTGGCCGGGGTGAATAGTGTTGGAACGCGGCCCGCGGAAATAGTAGCGGCTGGAGGTACCGGGGGCCGAGTTAAAAAAAAAAATAATCCCCATGCAGTCTCAATGGCGGGGTGCGGGCCGGCCCGGCGGCCGAGTGTGTCCGGGGAAGAGGCCTCTTGGCCGGGGTGAATAGTGTTGGAACGCGGCGCGCGGAAATAGTAGCGGCTGGAGGTACCGGGGGAGATGCCCGCCCCGGCCCGGCGGCCAAGTTAAAAAAATAAATAATCCCGTTCAGTCTCAATGGCAGGGTGCGGGCCGGCCCGGCGGCCGAGTGTGTCCGGGGAAGAGGCCTCTTGGCCGGGGTGAATAGTGTTGGAACGCGGCCCGCGGAAATAGTAGCGGCTGGAGGTACCGGGGGCGAAGCCCGCCCCGGCCCGGCGGCCGAGTTAAAAAAAATAATAATCCCCATTCAGTCTCAATGGTGGGGTGCGGGCCGGCCCGGCGGCCGATTGTGGCCGGGGAAGAGGACTCTTGGCCGGGGTGAATAGTGTTGGAACGCGGCCCGCGGAAATAGTAGCGGCTGGAGTTACCGCGGGCGAAGCCCGCCCCGGCCCGGCGGCCGAGTTAAAAAAAATAATAATCCCCGTTCAGTCTCAATGGCGGGGTGCGGGCCGGCCCGGCGGCCGAGTGTGGCCGGGGAATAGGCCTCTTGGCCGGGGTGAATAGTGTTGGAACGCGGCCCGCGGAAATAGTAGCGGCTGGAGGTACCGGGGGCGATGCCCGCCCCGGCCCGGCGGCCGAGTTAAAAAAAATAATAATCCCCGTTCAGTCTCAATGGCGGGGTGCGGGCCGGCCCGGCGGCAGAGTGTGGCCGGCGAAGAGGCCTCTTGGCCGGGGTGACTAGTGTTGGAACGCGGCCCGCGGAAATAGTAGCGGCTGGAGGTACCGGAGGCGAAGCCCGCCCCGGCCCGGCGGCCGAATTAAAAAAAATAATAATCCCCGTTCAGTCTCAATGGTGGGGTGCGGGCCAGCCCGGCGGCCGAGTGTGGCCGGGGAAGAGGCCTCTTGGCCGGGGTTAATAGTGTTGGAACGCGGCCCGCGGAAATAGTAGCGGCTGGAGGTACCGGGGACTAAGCCCGACCCGGCCCGGCGGCCGAGTTAAAAAAAATAATAATCCCCGTTCAGTCTCAATGGTTGGGTGCGGGCAGGCCCGGCGGCCGAGTGTGGCCGGGGAAGAGGCCTCTTGGCCGGGGTTAATAGTGTTGGAACGCAGCCCGCGGAAATAGTAGCGGCTGGAGGTACCGGGGGCGAAGCCCGCCCCGGCCCGGCGGCCGAGTTAAAAAAAATAATAATCCCCGTTCAGTCTCAATGGCAGGGAGCAGGCTGCACTCGACCGCCGAGTGCGGCGGGCAGCAGGCCTCTTGGACAGGTTGAGAGATAAAAAAATAATAATCCCCGTTCAGTCTCAATGGCGGGGTGCGGGCCGGCCCGGCGGCCGAGTGTGGCCGGGGAAGAGGCCTCTTGGCCGGGGTGAATAGTGTTGGAACACGGCACGCGGAAATAGTAGCGGCTGGAGGTACCGGGGGCGAAGCCCGCCCCGGCCCGGCGGCTGAATAAAAAAAAATAATAATCCCCGTTCAGTCTCAATGGCGGGGTGCGGGCCGGCCAGGCGGCAGAGTGTGGCAGGGGAAGAGGCCTCTTGGCCGGGGTGAATAGTGTTGGAACGCGGCCCGCGGAAATAGTAGCGGCTGGAGGTACCGGGGGCCGAGTTAAAAAAAATAATAATCCCCATGCAGTCTCAATGGCGGGGTGCGGGCCGGCCCGGCGGCCGAGTGTGTCCGGGGAAGAGGCCTCTTGGCCGGGGTGAATAGTGTTGGAACGCGGCGCGCGGAAATAGTAGCGGCTGGAGGTACCGGGGGCGATGCCCGCCCCGGCGCGGCGGCCAAGTTAAAAAAATAAATAATCCCGTTCAGTCTCAATGGCAGGGTGCGGGCCGGCCCGGCGGCCGAGTGTGTCCGGGGAAGAGGCCTCTTGGCCGGGGTGAATAGTGTTGGAACGCGGCCCGCGGAAATAGTAGCGGCTGGAGTTACCGGGGGTGAAGCCCGCCCCGGCCCGGCGGCCGAGTTAAAAAAAATAATAATCCCCATTCAGTCTCAATGGTGGGGTGCGGGCCGGCCCGGCGGCCGATTGTGGCCGGGGAAGAGGACTCTTGGCCGGGGTGAATAGTGTTGGAACGCGGCCCGCGGAAATAGTAGCGGCTGGAGGTACCGGGGGCCGAGTTAAAAAAAATAATAATCCCCATGCAGTCTCAATGGCGGGGTGCGGGCCGGCCCGGCGGCCGAGTGTGTCCGGGGAAGAGGCCTCTTGGCCGGGGTGAATAGTGTTGGAACGCGGCACGCGGAAATAGTAGCGGCTGGAGGTACCCGGGGCGATGCCCGCCCCGGCCCGGCGGCCAAGTTAAAAAAATAAATAATCCCGTTCAGTCTCAATGGCAGGGTGCGGGCCGGCCCGGCGGCCGAGTGTGTCCGGGGAAGAGGACTCTTGGCCGGGGTGAATAGTGTTGGAACGCGGCCCGCGGAAATAGTAGCGGCTGGAGGTACCGGGGGCCGAGTTAAAAAAAAAAATAATCCCCATGCAGTCTCAATGGCGGGGTGCGGGCCGGCCCGGCGGCCGAGTGTGTCCGGGGAAGAGGCCTCTTGGCCGGGGTGAATAGTGTTGGAACGCGGCGCGCGGAAATAGTAGCGGCTGGAGGTACCGGGGGAGATGCCCGCCCCGGCCCGGCGGCCAAGTTAAAAAAATAAATAATCCCGTTCAGTCTCAATGGCAGGGTGCGGGCCGGCCCGGCGGCCGAGTGTGTCCGGGGAAGAGGCCTCTTGGCCGGGGTGAATAGTGTTGGAACGCGGCCCGCGGAAATAGTAGCGGCTGGAGGTACCGGGGGCGAAGCCCGCCCCGGCCCGGCGGCCGAGTTAAAAAAAATAATAATCCCCATTCAGTCTCAATGGTGGGGTGCGGGCCGGCCCGGCGACCGATTGTGGCCGGGGAAGAGGACTCTTGGCCGGGGTGAATAGTGTTGGAACGCGGCCCGCGGAAATAGTAGCGGCTGGAGTTACCGCGGGCGAAGCCCGCCCCGGCCCGGCGGCCGAGTTAAAAAAAATAATAATCCCCGTTCAGTCTCAATGGCGGGGTGCGGGCCGGCCCGGCGGCCGAGTGTGGCCGGGGAATAGGCCTCTTGGCCGGGGTGAATAGTGTTGGAACGCGGCCCGCGGAAATAGTAGCGGCTGGAGGTACCGGGGGCGATGCCCGCCCCGGCCCGGCGGCCGAGTTAAAAAAAATAATAATCCCCGTTCAGTCTCAATGGCGGGGTGCGGGCCGGCCCGGCGGCAGAGTGTGGCCGGCGAAGAGGCCTCTTGGCCGGGGTGACTAGTGTTGGAACGCGGCCCGCGGAAATAGTAGCGGCTGGAGGTACCGGAGGCGAAGCCCGCCCCGGCCCGGCGGCCGAATTAAAAAAAATAATAATCCCCGTTCAGTCTCAATGGTGGGGTGCGGGCCAGCCCGGCGGCCGAGTGTGGCCGGGGAAGAGGCCTCTTGGCCGGGGTTAATAGTGTTGGAACGCGGCCCGCGGAAATAGTAGCGGCTGGAGGTACCGGGGACTAAGCCCGACCCGGCCCGGCGGCCGAGTTAAAAAAAATAATAATCCCCGTTCAGTCTCAATGGTTGGGTGCGGGCAGGCCCGGCGGCCGAGTGTGGCCGGGGAAGAGGCCTCTTGGCCGGGGTTAATAGTGTTGGAACGCAGCCCGCGGAAATAGTAGCGGCTGGAGGTACCGGGGGCGAAGCCCGCCCCGGCCCGGCGGCCGAGTTAAAAAAAATAATAATCCCCGTTCAGTCTCAATGGCAGGGAGCAGGCTGCACTCGACCGCCGAGTGCGGCGGGCAGCAGGCCTCTTGGACAGGTTGAGAGATAAAAAAATAATAATCCCCGTTCAGTCTCAATGGCGGGGTGCGGGCCGGCCCGGCGGCCGAGTGTGGCCGGGAAAGAGGCCTCTTGGCCGGGGTGAATAGTGTTGGAACGCGGCACGCGGAAATAGTAGCGGCTGGAGGTACCGGGGGCGAAGCCCGCCCCGGCCCGGCGGCTGAATAAAAAAAAATAATAATCCCCGTTCAGTCTCAATGGCGGGGTGCGGGCCGGCCAGGCGGCAGAGTGTGGCAGGGGAAGAGGCCTCTTGGCCGGGGTGAATAGTGTTGGAACGCGGCCCGCGGAAATAGTAGCGGCTGGAGGTACCGGGGGCCGAGTTAAAAAAAATAATAATCCCCATGCAGTCTCAATGGCGGGGTGCGGGCCGGCCCGGCGGCCGAGTGTGTCCGGGGAAGAGGCCTCTTGGCCGGGGTGAATAGTGTTGGAACGCGGCGCGCGGAAATAGTAGCGGCTGGAGGTACCGGGGGCGATGCCCGCCCCGGCGCGGCGGCCAAGTTAAAAAAATAAATAATCCCGTTCAGTCTCAATGGCAGGGTGCGGGCCGGCCCGGCGGCCGAGTGTGTCCGGGGAAGAGGCTTCTTGGCCGGGGTGAATAGTGTTGGAACGCGGCCCGCGGAAATAGTAGCGGCTGGAGTTACCGGGGGTGAAGCCCGCCCCGGCCCGGCGGCCGAGTTAAAAAAAATAATAATCCCCATTCAGTCTCAATGGTGGGGTGCGGGCCGGCCCGGCGGCCGATTGTGGCCGGGGAAGAGGACTCTTGGCCGGGGTGAATAGTGTTGGAACGCGGCCCGCGGAAATAGTAGCGGCTGGAGGTACCGGGGGCCGAGTTAAAAAAAATAATAATCCCCATGCAGTCTCAATGGCGGGGTGCGGGCCGGCCCGGCGGCCGAGTGTGTCCGGGGAAGAGGCCTCTTGGCCGGGGTGAATAGTGTTGGAACGCGGCACGCGGAAATAGTAGCGGCTGGAGGTACCCGGGGCGATGCCCGCCCCGGCCCGGCGGCCAAGTTAAAAAAATAAATAATCCCGTTCAGTCTCAATGGCAGGGTGCGGGCCGGCCCGGCGGCCGAGTGTGTCCGGGGAAGAGGCCTCTTGGCCGGGGTGAATAGTGTTGCAACGCGGCCCGCGGAAATAGTAGCGGCTGGAGGTACCGGGGGCGAAGCCCGCCCCGGCCCGGCGGCCGAGTTAAAAAAAATAATAATCCCCATTCAGTCTCAATGGTGGGGTGCGGGCCGGCCCGGCGGCCGATTGTGGCCGGGGAAGAGGACTCTTGGCCGGGGTGAATAGTGTTGGAACGCGGCCCGCGGAAATAGTAGCGGCTGGAGTTACCGGGGGTGAAGCCCGCCCCGGCCCGGCGGCCGAGTTAAAAAAAATAATAATCCCCATTCAGTCTCAATGGTGGGGTGCAAGCCGGCCCGGCGGCCGATTGTGGCCGGGGAAGAGGACTCTTGGCCGGGGTGAATAGTGTTGGAACGCGGCCCGCGGAAATAGTAGCGGCTGGAGGTACCGGGGGCCGAGTTAAAAAAAATAATAATCCCCATGCAGTCTCAATGGCGGGGTGCGGGCCGGCCCGGCGGCCGAGTGTGTCCGGGGAAGAGGCCTCTTGGCCGGGGTGAATAGTGTTGGAACGCGGCACGCGGAAATAGTAGCGGCTGGAGGTACCCGGGGCGATGCCCGCCCCGGCCCGGCGGCCAAGTTAAAAAAATAAATAATCCCGTTCAGTCTCAATGGCAGGGTGCGGGCCGGCCCGGCGGCCGAGTGTGTCCGGGGAAGAGGCCTCTTGGCCGGGGTGAATAGTGTTGCAACGCGGCCCGCGGAAATAGTAGCGGCTGGAGGTACCGGGGGCGAAGCCCGCCCCGGCCCGGCGGCCGAGTTAAAAAAAAATAATAATCCCCATTCAGTCTCAATGGTGGGGTGCGGGCCGGCCCGGCGGCCGATTGTGGCCGGGGAAGAGGACTCTTGGCCGGGGTGAATAGTGTTGGAACGCGGCCCGCGGAAATAGTAGCGGCTGGAGGTACCGGGGGCGAAGCCCGCCCCGGCCCGGCGGCCGAGTTAAAAAAAATAATAATCCCCGTTCAGTCTCAATGGCGGGGTGCGGGCCGGCCCGGCGGCGGGCAGCATGCCTCTTGGACAGGTTGAGAGATAAAAAAATAATAATTCCCATGCAGTCTCAATGGCGGGGTGCGGGCCGGCCCGGCGGCGAGTCCGGCGGGCAGCAGGCCTCTTGGACAGGTTGAGAGATAAAAAAATAATAATTCCCGTGCAGTCTCAATGGCGGGGTGCGGGCCGGCCCGGCGGCCGAGTGTGGCCGGGGAATAGGCCTCTTGGCCGGGGTGAATAGTGTTGGAACGCGGCCCGCGGAAATAGTAGCGGCTGGAGGTACCGGGGGCGATGCCCGCCCCGGCCCGGCGGCCGAGTTAAAAAAAATAATAATCCCCGTTCAGTCTCAATGGCGGGGTGCGGGCCGGCCCGGCGGACGAGTGTGGCCGGGGAAGAGGCCTCTTGGCCGGGGTGAATAGTGTTGGAACGCGGCCCGCGGAAATAGTAGCGGCTGGAGGTACCGGGGGCGAAGCCCGCCCCGGCCCGGCGGCCAAGTTAAAAAAATAAATAATCCCGTTCAGTCTCAATGGCAGGGTGCGGGCCGGCCCGGTGGCCGAGTGTGGCCGGGGAAGAGGCCTCTTGGGTATAATAGTGTTGGAACGCGGCCCGCGGAAATAGTAGCGGCTGGAGGTACCGGGGGCGAAGCCCGCCCCGGCCCGGCGGCCGAGTTAAAAAAAAAATAATCCCCGTTCAGTCTCAATGGCGGGGTGCGGGCCGGCCCGGCGGACGAGTGTGGCCGGGGTGAATAGTGTTGGAACGCGGCGCGCGGAAATAGTAGCGGCTGGAGGTACCGGGGGCGATGCCCGCCCCGGCCCGGCGGCCAAGTTAAAAAAATAAATAATCCCGTTCAGTCTCAATGGCAGGGTGCGGGCCGGCCCGGTGGCCGAGTGTGGCAAGGGAAGAGCCCTCTTGGCCGGGGTGAATAGTGTTGGAACGCGGCCCGCGGAAATAGTAGCGGCTGGAGGTACCGGGGGCGAAGCCCGCCCCGGCCCGGCGGCCAAGTTAAAAAAATAAATAATCCCGTTCAGTCTCAATGGCAGGGTGCGGGCCGGCCCGGTGGCCGAGTGTGGCCGGGGAAGAGGCCTCTTGGCCGGGGTTAATAGTGTTGGAACGCGGCCCGCGGAAATAGTAGCGGCTGGAGGTACCGGGGGCGAAGCCCGCCCCGGCCCGGCGGCCGAGTTAAAAAAAATAATAATCCCCGTTCAGTCTCAATGGCGGGGTGCGGGCCGGCCCGGCGGCAATTGCGGCGGGCAGCAGGCCTCTTGGACAGGTTGAGAGATAAAAAAATAATAATTCCCGTGCAGTCTCAATGGCGGGGTGCGGGCCGACCCGGCAGACGAGTGTGGCCAGTGAAGAGGCCTCTTGGCCGGGGTGAATAGTGTTGGAACGCGGCCCGCGGAAATAGTAGCGGCTGGAGGTACCGGGGGCGAAGCCCGCGCCGGCCCGGCGGCCGAGTTAAAAAAAAAAATAATCCCCGTTCAGTCTCAAAGGCGGGGTGCGGGCCGGCCCGGCGGACGAGTGTGGCCGGGGAAGAGGCCTCTTGGCCGGGGTGAATAGTGTTGGAACGCGGCCCGCGGAAATAGTAGCTGCTGGAGGTACCGGGGGCGAAGCCCGCCCCGGCCCGGCGGCCAAGTTAAAAAAAAAAATAATCCCGTTCAGTCTCAATGGCAGGGTGCGGGCCGGCCCGGTGGCCGAGTGTGGCCGGGGAAGAGGCCTCTTGGCCGGGGTTAATAGTGTTGGAACGCGGCCCGCGGAAATAGTAGCGGCTGGAGGTACCGGGGGCGAAGCCCGCCCCGGCCCGGCGGCCGAGTTAAAAAAAATAATAATCCCCGTTCAGTCTCAATGGCAGGGTGCGGGCCGGCCCGGTGGCCGAGTGTGGCCGGGGAAGAGGCCTCTTGGCTGGGGTTAATAGTGTTGGAACGCGGCCCGCGGAAATAGTAGCGGCTGGAGGTACCGGGGGCGAAGCCCGCCCCGGCCCGGCGGCCGAGTTAAAAAAAATAATAATCCCCGTGCAGTCTCAATGGCGGGGTGCGGGCCGGTCCGGCGGCCGACTGTGGCCGGGGAAGAGGCCTCTTGGCCGGGGTGAATATGTTGGAACGCAGCGCGCGGAAATAGTAGCGGCTGGAGGTACCGGGGGCGAAGCCCGCCCCGGCCCGGCGGCCAAGTTAAAAAAATAAATAATCCCGTTCAGTCTCAATGGCAGGGTGCGGGCCGGCCCGGTGGCCGAGTGTGGCCGGGGAAGAGCCCTCTTGCCCGGGGTTAATAGTGTTGGAACGCGGCCCGCGGAAATAGTAGCGGCTGGAGGTACCAGGGGCGAAGCCCGCCCCGGCCCGGCGGCCGAGTTAAAAAAAATAATAATCCCCATGCAGTCTCAATGGCGGGGTGCGGGCCGGCCCGGCGGCCAAGTGTGTCCGGGGAAGAGGCCTCTTGGCCGGGGTGAATAGTGTTGGAACGCGGCGCGCGGAAATAGTAGCGGCTGGAGGTACCGGGGGCGATGCCCGCCCCGGCCCGGCGGCCAAGTTAAAAAAATAAATAATCCCGTTCAGTCTCAATGGCAGGGTGCGGGCCGGCCCGGCGGCCGAGTGTGTCCGGGGAAGAGGACTCTTGGCCGGGGTGAATAGTGTTGGAACGCGGCCCGCGGAAATAGTAGCGGCTGGAGGTACCGGGGGCCGAGTTAAAAAAAAAAAAAATCCCCATGCAGTCTCAATGGCGGGGTGCGGGCCGGCCCGGCGGCCGAGTGTGTCCGGGGAAGAGGCCTCTTGGCCGGGGTGAATAGTGTTGGAACGCGGCGCGCGGAAATAGTAGCGGCTGGAGGTACCGGGGGTGATGCCCGCCCCGGCCCGGCGGCCAAGTTAAAAAAAATAAATAATCCCGTTCAGTCTCAATGGCAGGGTGCGGGCCGGCCCGGCGGCCGAGTGTGTCCGGGGAAGAGGCCTCTTGGCCGGGGTGAATAGTGTTGGAACGCGGCCCGCGGAAATAGTAGCGGCTGGAGGTACCGGGGGCGAAGCCCGCCCCGGCCCGGCGGCCGAGTTAAAAAAAATAATAATCCCCGTTCAGTCTCAATGGCGGGGTGCGGGCCGGCCCGGCGGCCGAGTGTGGCCGGGGAATAGGCCTCTTGGCCGGGGTGAATAGTGTTGGAACGCGGCCCGCGGAAATAGTAGCGGCTGGAGGTACCGGGGGCGATGCCCGCCCCGGCCCGGCGGCCGAGTTAAAAAAAATAATAATCCCCGTTCAGTCTCAATGGCGGGGTGCGGGCCGGCCCGGCGGCAGAGTGTGGCCGGCGAAGAGGCCTCTTGGCCGGGGTGACTAGTGTTGGAACGCGGCCCGCGGAAATAGTAGCGGCTGGAGGTACCGGAGTCGAAGCCCGCCCCGGCCCGGCGGCCGAATTAAAAAAAATAATAATCCCCGTTCAGTCTCAATGGTGGGGTGCGGGCCAGCCCGGCGGCCGAGTGTGGCCGGGGAAGAGGCCTCTTGGCCGGGGTTAATAGTGTTGGAACGCGGCCCGCGGAAATAGTAGCGGCTGGAGGTACCGGGGACTAAGCCCGACCCGGCCCGGCGGCCGAGTTAAAAAAAATAATAATCCCCGTTCAGTCTCAATGGTTGGGTGCGGGCAGGCCCGGCGGCCGAGTGTGGCCGGGGAAGAGGCCTCTTGGCCGGGGTTAATAGTGTTGGAACGCAGCCCGCGGAAATAGTAGCGGCTGGAGGTACCGGGGGCGAAGCACGCCCCGGCCCGGCGGCCGAGTTAAAAAAAATAATAATCCCCGTTCAGTCTCAATGGCAGGGAGCAGGCTGCACTCGACCGCCGAGTGCGGCGGGCAGCAGGCCTCTTGGACAGGTTGAGAGATAAAAAAATAATAATCCCCGTTCAGTCTCAATGGCGGGGTGCGGGCCGGCCCGGCGGCCGAGTGTGGCCGGGGAAGAGGCCTCTTGGCCGGGGTGAATAGTGTTGGAACGCGGCACGCGGAAATAGTAGCGGCTGGAGGTACCGGGGGCGAAGCCCGCCCCGGCCCGGCGGCTGAATAAAAAAAAATAATAATCCCCGTTCAGTCTCAATGGCGGGGTGCGGGCCGGCCAGGCGGCAGAGTGTGGCCGGGGAAGAGGCCTCTTGGCCGGGGTGAATAGTGTTGGAACGCGGCCCGCGGAAATAGTAGCGGCTGGAGGTACCGGGGGCCGAGTTAAAAAAAATAATAATCCCCATGCAGTCTCAATGGCGGGGTGCGGGCCGTCCCGGCGGCCGAGTGTGTCCGGGGAAGAGGCCTCTTGGCCGGGGTGAATAGTGTTGGAACGCGGCGCGCGGAAATAGTAGCGGCTGGAGGTACCGGGGGCGATGCCCGGCCCGGCCC
This sequence comes from Hippocampus zosterae, assembly GCF_025434085.1. Taxonomy (NCBI): domain Eukaryota; kingdom Metazoa; phylum Chordata; class Actinopteri; order Syngnathiformes; family Syngnathidae; genus Hippocampus; species Hippocampus zosterae. The sequence goes on along the minus strand of NW_026262932.1, from coordinate 331,109 downwards.
GGCGGCCAAGTTAAAAAAATAAATAATCCCGTTCAGTCTCAATGGCAGGGTGCGGGCCGGCCCGGCGGCCGAGTGTGTCCGGGGAAGAGGCCTCTTGGCCGGGGTGAATAGTGTTGGAACGCGGCCCGCGGAAATAGTAGCGGCTGGAGTTACCGGGGGCGAAGCCCGCCCCGGCCCGGCGGCCGAGTTAAAAAAAATAATAATCCCCATTCAGTCTCAATGGTGGGGTGCGGGCCGGCCCGGCGGCCGATTGTGGCCTGGGAAGAGGACTCTTGGCCGGGGTGAATAGTGTTGGAACGCGGCCCGCGGAAATAGTAGCGGCTGGAGGTACCGGGGGCCGAGTTAAAAAAAATAATAATCCACATGCAGTCTCAATGGCGGGGTGCGGGCCGGCCCGGCGGCCGAGTGTGTCCGGGGAAGAGGCCTCTTGGCCGGGGTGAATAGTGTTGGAACGCGGCGCGCGGAAATAGTAGCGGCTGGAGGTACCGGGGGCGATGCCCGCCCCGGCCCGGCGGCCAAGTTAAAAAAATAAATAATCCCGTTCAGTCTCAATGGCAGGGTGCGGGCCGGCCCGGCGGCCGAGTTTGTCCGGGGAAGAGGCCTCTTGGCCGGGGTGAATAGTGTTGGAACGCGGCCCGCGGAAATAGTAGCGGCTGGAGGTACCGGGGGCGAAGCCCGCCCCGGCCCGGCGGCCAAGTTAAAAAAATAAATAATCCCGTTCAGTCTCAATGGCAGGGTGCGGGCCGGCCCGGTGGCCGAGTGTGGCCGGGGAAGAGCCCTCTTGCCCGGGGTTAATAGTGTTGGAACGCGGCCCGCGGAAATAGTAGCGGCTGGAGGTACCAGGGGCGAAGCCCGCCCCGGCCCGGCGGCCGAGTTAAAAAAAATAATAATCCCCATGCAGTCTCAATGGCGGGGTGCGGGCCGGCCCGGCGGCCAAGTGTGTCCGGGGAAGAGGCCTCTTGGCCGGGGTGAATAGTGTTGGAACGCGGCGCGCGGAAATAGTAGCGGCTGGAGGTACCGGGGGCGATGCCCGCCCCGGCCCGGCGGCCAAGTTAAAAAAATAAATAATCCCGTTCAGTCTCAATGGCAGGGTGCGGGCCGGCCCGGCGGCCGAGTGTGTCCGGGGAAGAGGACTCTTGGCCGGGGTGAATAGTGTTGGAACGCGGCCCGCGGAAATAGTAGCGGCTGGAGGTACCGGGGGCCGAGTTAAAAAAAAAAATAATCCCCATGCAGTCTCAATGGCGGGGTGCGGGCCGGCCCGGCGGCCGAGTGTGTCCGGGGAAGAGGCCTCTTGGCCGGGGTGAATAGTGTTGGAACGCGGCGCGCGGAAATAGTAGCGGCTGGAGGTACCGGGGGTGATGCCCGCCCCGGCCCGGCGGCCAAGTTAAAAAAATAAATAATCCCGTTCAGTCTCAATGGCAGGGTGCGGGCCGGCCCGGCGGCCGAGTGTGTCCGGGGAAGAGGCCTCTTGGCCGGGGTGAATAGTGTTGGAACGCGGCCCGCGGAAATAGTAGCGGCTGGAGGTACCGGGGGCGAAGCCCGCCCCGGCCCGGCGGCCGAGTTAAAAAAAATAATAATCCCCGTTCAGTCTCAATGGCGGGGTGCGGGCCGGCCCGGCGGCCGAGTGTGGCCGGGGAATAGGCCTCTTGGCCGGGGTGAATAGTGTTGGAACGCGGCCCGCGGAAATAGTAGCGGCTGGAGGTACCGGGGGCGATGCCCGCCCCGGCCCGGCGGCCGAGTTAAAAAAAATAATAATCCCCGTTCAGTCTCAATGGCGGGGTGCGGGCCGGCCCGGCGGCAGAGTGTGGCCGGCGAAGAGGCCTCTTGGCCGGGGTGACTAGTGTTGGAACGCGGCCCGCGGAAATAGTAGCGGCTGGAGGTACCGGAGTCGAAGCCCGCCCCGGCCCGGCGGCCGAATTAAAAAAAATAATAATCCCCGTTCAGTCTCAATGGTGGGGTGCGGGCCAGCCCGGCGGCCGAGTGTGGCCGGGGAAGAGGCCTCTTGGCCGGGGTTAATAGTGTTGGAACGCGGCCCGCGGAAATAGTAGCGGCTGGAGGTACCGGGGACTAAGCCCGACCCGGCCCGGCGGCCGAGTTAAAAAAAATAATAATCCCCGTTCAGTCTCAATGGTTGGGTGCGGGCAGGCCCGGCGGCCGAGTGTGGCCGGGGAAGAGGCCTCTTGGCCGGGGTTAATAGTGTTGGAACGCAGCCCGCGGAAATAGTAGCGGCTGGAGGTACCGGGGGCGAAGCACGCCCCGGCCCGGCGGCCGAGTTAAAAAAAATAATAATCCCCGTTCAGTCTCAATGGCAGGGAGCAGGCTGCACTCGACCGCCGAGTGCGGCGGGCAGCAGGCCTCTTGGACAGGTTGAGAGATAAAAAAATAATAATCCCCGTTCAGTCTCAATGGCGGGGTGCGGGCCGGCCCGGCGGCCGAGTGTGGCCGGGGAAGAGGCCTCTTGGCCGGGGTGAATAGTGTTGGAACGCGGCACGCGGAAATAGTAGCGGCTGGAGGTACCGGGGGCGAAGCCCGCCCCGGCCCGGCGGCTGAATAAAAAAAAATAATAATCCCCGTTCAGTCTCAATGGCGGGGTGCGGGCCGGCCAGGCGGCAGAGTGTGGCCGGGGAAGAGGCCTCTTGGCCGGGGTGAATAGTGTTGGAACGCGGCCCGCGGAAATAGTAGCGGCTGGAGGTACCGGGGGCCGAGTTAAAAAAAATAATAATCCCCATGCAGTCTCAATGGCGGGGTGCGGGCCGTCCCGGCGGCCGAGTGTGTCCGGGGAAGAGGCCTCTTGGCCGGGGTGAATAGTGTTGGAACGCGGCGCGCGGAAATAGTAGCGGCTGGAGGTACCGGGGGCGATGCCCGCCCCGGCCCGGCGGCCAAGTTAAAAAAATAAATAATCCCGTTCAGTCTCAATGGCAGGGTGCGGGCCGGCCCGGCGGCCGAGTGTGTCCGGGGAAGAGGCCTCTTGGCCGGGGTGAATAGTGTTGGAACGCGGCCCGCGGAAATAGTAGCGGCTGGAGTTACCGGGGGCGAAGCCCGCCCCGGCCCGGCGGCCGAGTTAAAAAAAATAATAATCCCCATTCAGTCTCAATGGTGGGGTGCGGGCCGGCCCGGCGGCCGATTGTGGCCTGGGAAGAGGACTCTTGGCCGGGGTGAATAGTGTTGGAACGCGGCCCGCGGAAATAGTAGCGGCTGGAGGTACCGGGGGCCGAGTTAAAAAAAATAATAATCCACATGCAGTCTCAATGGCGGGGTGCGGGCCGGCCCGGCGGCCGAGTGTGTCCGGGGAAGAGGCCTCTTGGCCGGGGTGAATAGTGTTGGAACGCGGCGCGCGGAAATAGTAGCGGCTGGAGGTACCGGGGGCGATGCCCGCCCCGGCCCGGCGGCCAAGTTAAAAAAATAAATAATCCCGTTCAGTCTCAATGGCAGGGTGCGGGCCGGCCCGGCGGCCGAGTTTGTCCGGGGAAGAGGCCTCTTGGCCGGGGTGAATAGTGTTGGAACGCGGCCCGCGGAAATAGTAGCGGCTGGAGTTACCGGGGGCGAAGCCCGCCCCGGCCCGGCGGCCGAGTTAAAAAAAATAATAATCCCCGTTCAGTCTCAATGGCGGGGTGCGGGCCGGCCCGGCGGCCGAGTGTGGCCGGGGAATAGGCCTCTTGGCCGGGGTGAATAGTGTTGGTACGCGGCCCGCGGAAATAGTAGCGGCTGGAGGTACCGGGGGCGATGCCCGCCCCGGCCCGGCGGCCAAGTTAAAAAAATAAATAATCCCCGTTCAGTCTCAATGGCAGGGTGCGGGCCGGCCCGGCGGCGATTGCGGCGGGCAGCAGGCCTCTTGGACAGGTTGAGAGATAAAAAAAATAATAATTCCAATGCAGTCTCAATGGCGGGGTGCGGGCCGGCCCGGCGGACAAGTGTGGCCAGTGAAGAGGCCTCTTGGCCGGGGTGAATAGTGTTGGAACGCGGCCCGCGGAAATAGTAGCGGCTGGAGGTACCGGGGGCGATGCCCGCCCCGGCCCGGCGGCCAAGTTAAAAAAATAAATAATCCCCGTTCAGTCTCAATGGCAGGGTGCGGGCCGGCCCGGTGGCCGAGTGTGGCCGGGGAAGAGCCCTCTTGCCCGGGGTGAATAGTGTTGGAACGCGGCGCGCGGAAATAGTAGCGGCTGGAGGTACCGGGGGCGATGCCCGCCCCGGCCCGGCGGCCAAGTTAAAAAAATAAATAATCCCGTTCAGTCTCAATGGCAGGGTGCGGGCCGGCCCGGCGGCCGAGTGTGTCCGGGGAAGAGGACTCTTGGCCGGGGTGAATAGTGTTGGAACGCGGCCCGCGGAAATAGTAGCGGCTGGAGGTACCGGGGGCCGAGTTAAAAAAAAAAATAATCCCCATGCAGTCTCAATGGCGGGGTGCGGGCCGGCCCGGCGGCCGAGTGTGTCCGGGGAAGAGGCCTCTTGGCCGGGGTGAATAGTGTTGGAACGCGGCGCGCGGAAATAGTAGCGGCTGGAGGTACCGGGGGCGAAGCCCGCCCCGGCCCGGCGGCCGAGTTAAAAAAAATAATAATCCCCGTTCAGTCTCAATGGCGGGGTGCGGGCCGGCCCGGCGGCCGAGTGTGGCCGGGGAATAGGCCTCTTGGCCGGGGTGAATAGTGTTGGAACGCGGCCCGCGGAAATAGTAGCGGCTGGAGGTACCGGGGGCGATGCCCGCCCCGGCCCGGCGGCCGAGTTAAAAAAAATAATAATCCCCGTTCAGTCTCAATGGCGGGGTGCGGGCCGGCCCGGCGGCAGAGTGTGGCCGGCGAAGAGGCCTCTTGGCCGGGGTGACTAGTGTTGGAACGCGGCCCGCGGAAATAGTAGCGGCTGGAGGTACCGGAGTCGAAGCCCGCCCCGGCCCGGCGGCCGAATTAAAAAAAATAATAATCCCCGTTCAGTCTCAATGGTGGGGTGCGGGCCAGCCCGGCGGCCGAGTGTGGCCGGGGAAGAGGCCTCTTGGCCGGGGTTAATAGTGTTGGAACGCGGCCCGCGGAAATAGTAGCGGCTGGAGGTACCGGGGACTAAGCCCGACCCGGCCCGGCGGCCGAGTTAAAAAAAATAATAATCCCCGTTCAGTCTCAATGGTTGGGTGCGGGCAGGCCCGGCGGCCGAGTGTGGCCGGGGAAGAGGCCTCTTGGCCGGGGTTAATAGTGTTGGAACGCAGCCCGCGGAAATAGTAGCGGCTGGAGGTACCGGGGGCGAAGCACGCCCCGGCCCGTCGGCCGAGTTAAAAAAAATAATAATCCCCGTTCAGTCTCAATGGCAGGGAGCAGGCTGCACTCGACCGCCGAGTGCGGCGGGCAGCAGGCCTCTTGGACAGGTTGAGAGATAAAAAAATAATAATCCCCGTTCAGTCTCAATGGCGGGGTGCGGGCCGGCCCGGCGGCCGAGTGTGGCCGGGGAAGAGGCCTCTTGGCCGGGGTGAATAGTGTTGGAACGCGGCACGCGGAAATAGTAGCGGCTGGAGGTACCGGGGGCGAAGCCCGCCCCGGCCCGGCGGCTGAATAAAAAAAAATAATAATCCCCGTTCAGTCTCAATGGCGGGGTGCGGGCCGGCCAGGCGGCAGAGTGTGGCCGGGGAAGAGGCCTCTTGGCCGGGGTGAATAGTGTTGGAACGCGGCCCGCGGAAATAGTAGCGGCTGGAGGTACCGGGGGCCGAGTTAAAAAAAATAATAATCCCCATGCAGTCTCAATGGCGGGGTGCGGGCCGTCCCGGCGGCCGAGTGTGTCCGGGGAAGAGGCCTCTTGGCCGGGGTGAATAGTGTTGGAACGCGGCGCGCGGAAATAGTAGCGGCTGGAGGTACCGGGGGCGATGCCCGCCCCGGCCCGGCGGCCAAGTTAAAAAAATAAATAATCCCGTTCAGTCTCAATGGCAGGGTGCGGGCCGGCCCGGCGGCCGAGTGTGTCCGGGGAAGAGGCCTCTTGGCCGGGGTGAATAGTGTTGGAACGCGGCCCGCGGAAATAGTAGCGGCTGGAGTTACCGGGGGCGAAGCCCGCCCCGGCCCGGCGGCCGAGTTAAAAAAAATAATAATCCCCATTCAGTCTCAATGGTGGGGTGCGGGCCGGCCCGGCGGCCGATTGTGGCCTGGGAAGAGGACTCTTGGCCGGGGTGAATAGTGTTGGAACGCGGCCCGCGGAAATAGTAGCGGCTGGAGGTACCGGGGGCCGAGTTAAAAAAAATAATAATCCACATGCAGTCTCAATGGCGGGGTGCGGGCCGGCCCGGCGGCCGAGTGTGTCCGGGGAAGAGGCCTCTTGGCCGGGGTGAATAGTGTTGGAACGCGGCGCGCGGAAATAGTAGCGGCTGGAGGTACCGGGGGCGATGCCCGCCCCGGCCCGGCGGCCAAGTTAAAAAAATAAATAATCCCGTTCAGTCTCAATGGCAGGGTGCGGGCCGGCCCGGCGGCCGAGTTTGTCCGGGGAAGAGGCCTCTTGGCCGGGGTGAATAGTGTTGGAACGCGGCCCGCGGAAATAGTAGCGGCTGGAGGTACCGGGGGCGAAGCCCGCCCCGGCCCGGCGGCCGAGTTAAAAAAAATAATAATCCCCATTCAGTCTCAATGGTGGGGTGCGGGCCGGCCCGGCGGCCGATTGTGGCCGGGGAAGAGGACTCTTGGCCGGGGTGAATAGTGTTGGAACGCGGCCCGCGGAAATAGTAGCGGCTGGAGTTACCGGGGGCGAAGCCCGCCCCGGCCCGGCGGCCGAGTTAAAAAAAAAAATAATCCCCGTTCAGTCTCAATGGCGGGGTGCGGGCCGGCCCGGCGGCCGAGTGTGGCCGGGGAATAGGCCTCTTGGCCGGGGTGAATAGTGTTGGTACGCGGCCCGCGGAAATAGTAGCGGCTGGAGGTACCGGGGGCGATGCCCGCCCCGGCCCGGCGGCCAAGTTAAAAAAATAAATAATCCCCGTTCAGTCTCAATGGCAGGGTGCGGGCCGGCCCGGCGGCGATTGCGGCGGGCAGCAGGCCTCTTGGACAGGTTGAGAGATAAAAAAAATAATAATTCCAATGCAGTCTCAATGGCGGGGTGCGGGCCGGCCCGGCGGACAAGTGTGGCCAGTGAAGAGGCCTCTTGGCCGGGGTGAATAGTGTTGGAACGCGGCCCGCGGAAATAGTAGCGGCTGGAGGTACCGGGGGCGATGCCCGCCCCGGCCCGGCGGCCAAGTTAAAAAAATAAATAATCCCCGTTCAGTCTCAATGGCAGGGTGCGGGCCGGCCCGGTGGCCGAGTGTGGCCGGGGAAGAGGCCTCTTGGCCGGGTATAATAGTGTTGGAACGCGGCCCGCGGAAATAGTAGCGGCTGGAGGTACCGGGGGCGAAGCCCGCCCCGGCCCGGCGGCCGAGTTAAAAAAAATAATAATCCCCATTCAGTCTCAATGGCGGGGTGCGGGCCGGCCCGGCGGCGATTGCGGCGGGCAGCATGCCTCTTGGACAGGTTGAGAGATAAAAAAATAATAATTCCCATGCAGTCTCAATGGCGGGGCGCGGGCCGGCCCGGCGGCGAGTCCGGCGGGCAGCAGGCCTCTTGGACAGGTTGAGAGATAAAAAAATAATAATTCCCGTGCAGTCTCAATGGCGGGGTGCGGGCCGGCCCGGCGGCCGAGTGTGGCCGGGGAATAGGCCTCTTGGCCGGGATGAATAGTGTTGGAACGCCGCCCGCGGAAATAGTAGCGGCTGGAGCTACCGGGGGCGATGCCCGCCCCGGCCCGGCGGCCGAGTTAAAAAAAAAAAAAATCCCCGTTCAGTCTCAATGGCGGGGTGCGGACCGGCCCGGCGGACGAGTGTGGCCGGGGAATAGGCCTCTTGGCCGGGGTGAATAGTGTTGGAACGCGGCCCGCGGAAATAGTAGCGGCTGGAGGTACCGGGGGCGATGCCCGCCCCGGCCCGGCGGCCGAGTTAAAAAAAAAAATAATCCCCGTTCAGTCTCAATGGCGGGGTGCGGGCCGGCCCGGCGGACGAGTGTGGCCGGGGAAGAGGCCTCTTGGCCGGGGTGAATAGTGTTGGAACGCGGCCCGCGGAAATAGTAGCGGCTGGAGGTACCGGGGGCGAAGCCCGCCCCGGCCCGGCGGCCGAGTTAAAAAAAATAATAATCCCCGTTCAGTCTCAATGGCGGGGTGCGGGCCGGCCCGGCGGACGAGTGTGGCCGGGGTGAATAGTGTTGGAACGCGGCGCGCGGAAATAGTAGCGGCTGGAGGTACCGGGGGCGATGCCCGCCCCGGCCCGGCGGCCAAGTTAAAAAAATAAATAATCCCGTTCAGTCTCAATGGCAGGGTGCGGGCCGGCCCGGTGGCCGAGTGTGGCAAGGGAAGAGCCCTCTTGGCTAGGTGAATAGTGTTGGAACGCGGCCCGCGGAAATAGTAGCGGCTGGAGGTACCGGGGGCTAAGCCCGCCCCGGCCCGGCGGCCAAGTTAAAAAAAATAATAATCCCGTTCAGTCTCAATGGCAGGGTGCGGGCCGGCCCGGTGGCCGAGTGTGGCCGGGGAAGAGGCCTCTTGGCCGGGGTTAATAGTGTTGGAACGCGGCCCGCGGAAATAGTAGCGGCTGGAGGTACCGGGGGCGAAGCCCGCCCCGGCCCGGCGGCCGAGTTAAAAAAAATAATAATCCCCGTTCAGTCTCAATGGCGGGGTGCGGGCCGGCCCGGCGGCAATTGCGGCGGGCAGCAGGCCTCTTGGACAGGTTGAGAGGTAAAAAAATAATAATTCCCGTGCAGTCACAATGGCGGGGTGCGGGCCGACCCGGCGGACGAGTGTGGCCAGTGAAGAGGACTCTTGGCCGGGGTGAATAGTGTTGGAACGCGGCCCGCGGAAATAGTAGCGGCTGGAGGTACCGGGAGCGAAGCCCGCGCCGGCCCGGCGGCCGAGTTAAAAAAAAAAAATAATCCCCGTTCAGTCTCAAAGGCGGGGTGCGGGCCGGCCCGGCGGACGAGTGTGGCCGGGGAAGAGGCCTCTTGGCCGGGGTGAATAGTGTTGGAACGCGGCCCGCGGAAATAGTAGCGGCTGGAGGTACCGGGGGCGAAGCCCGCCCCGGCCCGGCGGCCGAGTTAAAAAAAATAATAATCCCCGTTCAGTCTCAATGGCGGGGTGCGGGCCGGCCCGGCGGCAATTGCGGCGGGCAGCAGGCCTCTTGGACAGGTTGAGAGATAAAAAAATAATAATTCCCGTGCAGTCACAATGGCGGGGTGCGGGCCGACCCGGCGGACGAGTGTGGCCAGTGAAGAGGCCTCTTGGCCGGGGTGAATAGTGTTGGAACGCGGCCCGCGGAAATAGTAGCGGCTGGAGGTACCGGGGGCGAAGCCCGCGCCGGCCCGGCGGCCGAGTTAAAAAAAAATAATAATCCCCGTTCAGTCTCAAAGGCGGGGTGCGGGCCGGCCCGGCGGACGAGTGTGGCCGGGGAAGAGGCCTCTTGGCCGGGGTGAATAGTGTTGGAACGCGGCCCGCGGAAATAGTAGCTGCTGGAGGTACCGGGGGCGAAGCCCACCCCGGCCCATCGGCCAAGTTAAAAAAAAAAATAATCCCGTTCAGTCTCAATGGCAGGGTGCGGGCCGGCCCGGTGGCCGAGTGTGGCCGGGGAAGAGGCCTCTTGGCCGGGGTTAATAGTGTTGGAACGCGGCCCGCGGAAATAGTAGCGGCTGGAGGTACCGGGGGCGAAGCCCGCCCCGGCCCGGCGGCCGAGTTAAAAAAAAAAAAATCCCCGTTCAGTCTCAATGGCAGGGTGCGGGCCGGCCCGGTGGCCGAGTGTGGCCGGGGAAGAGGCCTCTTGGCTGGGGTTAATAGTGTTGGAACGCGGCCCGCGGAAATAGTAGCGGCTGGAGGTACCGGGGGCGAAGCCCGCCCCGGCCCGGCGGCCGAGTTAAAAAAAATAATAATCCCCGTGCAGTCTCAATGGCGGGGTGCGGGCCGGTCCGGCGGCCGACTGTGGCCGGGGAAGAGGCCTCTTGGCCGGGGTGAATATGTTGGAACGCGGCGCGCGGAAATAGTAGCGGCTGGAGGTACCGGGGGCGAAGCCCGCCCCGGCCCGGCGGCCAAGTTAAAAAAATAAATAATCCCGTTCAGTCTCAATGGCAGGTTGCGGGCCGGCCCGGTGGCCGAGTGTGGCCGGGGAAGAGCCCTCTTGGCCGGGGTTAATAGTGTTGGAACGCGGCCCGCGGAAATAGTAGCGGCTGGAGGTACCAGGGGCGAAGCCCGCCCCGGCCCGGCGGCCGAGTTAAAAAAAATAATAATCCCCGTTCAGTCTCAATGGCGGGGTGCGGGCCGGAGAATAGGCCTCTTGGCCGGGGTGAATAGTGTTGGAACGCGGCCCGCGGAAATAGTAGCGGCTGGAGGTACCGGGGGCGAAGCCCGCCCCGGCCCGGCGGCCAAGTTAAAAAAATAAATAATCCCCGTTCAGTCTCAATGGCAGGGTGCGGGCCGGCCCGGCGGCGATTGCGGCGGGCAGCAGGCCTCTTGGACAGGTTGAGAGATAAAAAAATAATAATTCCCATGCAGTCTCAATGGCGGGGTGCGGGCCGGCCCGGCGGCGAGTGCGGCGGGCAGCAGGCCTCTTGGACAGGTTGAGAGATAAAAAAATAATAATTCCCGTGCAGTCTAAATGGCGGGGTGCGGGCCGGCCCGGCGGACGAGTGTGGCCAGTGAAGAGGCCTCTTGGCCGGGGTGAATAGTGTTGGAACGCGGCCCGCGGAAATAGTAGCGGCTGGAGGTACCGGGGGCGATGCCCGCCCCGGCGCGGAGGCCAAGTTAAAAAAAAAATAATCCCCGTTCAGTCTCAATGGCAGGGTGCGGGCCGGCCCGGTGGCCGAGTGTGGCCGGGGAAGAGGCCTCTTGGCCGGGGTTAATAGTGTTGGAACGCGGCCCGCGGAAATAGTAGCGGCTGGAGGTACCGGGGGCGAAGCCCGCCCCGGCCCGGCGGCCGAGTTAAAAAAAATAATAATCCCCGTTCAGTCTCAATGGCGGGGTGCGTGCCGGCCCGGCGGCAATTGCGGCGGGCAGCAGGCATCTTGGACAGGTTGAGAGATAAAAAAATAATAATTCCCGTGCAGTCTCAATGGCGGGGTGCGGGCCGACCCGGCGGACGAGTGTGGCCAGTGAAGAGGCCTCTTGGCCGGGGTGAATAGTGTTGGAACGCGGCCCGCGGAAATAGTAGCGGCTGGAGGTACCGGGGGCGATGCCCGCCCCGGCCCGGAGGCCAAGTTAAAAAAATAAATAATCCCAATTCAGTCTCAATGGCAGGGTGCAGGCCGGCCCGGTGGCCGAGTGTGGCCGGGGAAGAGGCCTCTTGGCCGGGGTTAATAGTGTTGGAACGCGGCCCGCGGAAATAGTAGCAGCTGGAGGTACCGGGGGCGAAGCACCGCCCCGGCCCGGCGGCCGAGTTAAAAAAAAAAAAAATCCCCGTTCAGTCTCAATGGCGGGGTGCGGGCCGGCCCGGCGGACGAGTGTGGCCGGGGAAGAGGCCTCTTGGCCGGGGTGAATAGTGTTGGAACGCGGCCCGCGGAAATAGTAGCTGCTGGAGGTACCGGGGGCGAAGCCCGCCCCGGCCCGGCGGCCAAGTTAAAAAAATAAATAATCCCGTTCAGTCTCAATGGCAGGGTGCGTGCCGGCCCGGTGGCCGAGTGTGGCCGGGGAAGAGCCCTCTTGGCCGGGGTTAATAGTGTTGGAACGCGGCCCGCGGAAATAGTAGCTGCTGGAGGTACCGGGGGCGAAGCCCGCCCCGGCCCGGCGGCCAAGTTAAAAAAATAAATAATCCCGTGCAGTCTCAATGGCGGGGTGCGGGCCGGCCCGGCGGCCGAGTGTGGCCGGGGAATAGGCCTCTTGGCCGGGATGAATAGTGTTGGAACGCCGCCCGCGGAAATAGTAGCGGCTGGAGCTACCGGGGGCGATGCCCGCCCCGGCCCGGCGGCCGAGTTAAAAAAAAAAAAAATCCCCGTTCAGTCTCAATGGCGGGGTGCGGACCGGCCCGGCGGACGAGTGTGGCCGGGGAATAGGCCTCTTGGCCGGGGTGAATAGTGTTGGAACGCGGCCCGCGGAAATAGTAGCGGCTGGAGGTACCGGGGGCGATGCCCGCCCCGGCCCGGCGGCCGAGTTAAAAAAAAAAATAATCCCCGTTCAGTCTCAATGGCGGGGTGCGGGCCGGCCCGGCGGACGAGTGTGGCCGGGGAAGAGGCCTCTTGGCCGGGGTGAATAGTGTTGGAACGCGGCCCGCGGAAATAGTAGCGGGTGGAGGTACCGGGGGCGAAGCCCGCCCCGGCCCGGCGGCCGAGTTAAAAAAAATAATAATCCCCGTTCAGTCTCAATGGCGGGGTGCGGGCCGGCCCGGCGGCAATTGCGGCGGGCAGCAGGCCTCTTGGACAGGTTGAGAGATAAAAAAATAATAATTCCCGTGCAGTCACAATGGCGGGGTGCGGGCCGACCCGGCGGACGAGTGTGGCCAGTGAAGAGGACTCTTGGCCGGGGTGAATAGTGTTGGAACGCGGCCCGCGGAAATAGTAGCGGCTGGAGGTACCGGGGGCGAAGCCCGCGCCGGCCCGGCGGCCGAGTTAAAAAAAAATAATAATCCCCGTTCAGTCTCAAAGGCGGGGTGCGGGCCGGCCCGGCGGACGAGTGTGGCCGGGGAAGAGGCCTCTTGGCCGGGGTGAATAGTGTTGGAACGCGGCCCGCGGAAATAGTAGCGGCTGGAGGTACCGGGGGCGAAGCCCGCCCCGTCCCGGCGGCCGAGTTAAAAAAAATAATAATCCCCGTTCAGTCTCAATGGCGGGGTGCGGGCCGGCCCGGCGGCAATTGCGGCGGGCAGCAGGCCTCTTGGACAGGTTGAGAGATAAAAAAATAATAATTCCCGTGCAGTCACAATGGCGGGGTGCGGGCCGACCCGGCGGACGAGTGTGGCCAGTGAAGAGGCCTCTTGGCCGGGGTGAATAGTGTTGGAACGCGGCCCGCGGAAATAGTAGCGGCTGGAGGTACCGGGGGCGAAGCCCGCGCCGGCCCGGCGGCCGAGTTAAAAAAAAATAATAATCCCCGTTCAGTCTCAAAGGCGGGGTGCGGGCCGGCCCGGCGGACGAGTGTGGCCGGGGAAGAGGCCTCTTGGCCGGGGTGAATAGTGTTGGAACGCGGCCCGCGGAAATAGTAGCTGCTGGAGGTACCGGGGGCGAAGCCCACCCCGGCCCATCGGCCAAGTTAAAAAAAAAAATAATCCCGTTCAGTCTCAATGGCAGGGTGCGGGCCGGCCCGGTGGCCGAGTGTGGCCGGGGAAGAGGCCTCTTGGCCGGGGTTAATAGTGTTGGAACGCGGCCCGCGGAAATAGTAGCGGCTGGAGGTACCGGGGGCGAAGCCCGCCCCGGCCCGGCGGCCGAGTTAAAAAAAAAAATAATCCCCGTTCAGTCTCAATGGCAGGGTGCGGGCCGGCCCGGTGGCCGAGTGTGGCCGGGGAAGAGGCCTCTTGGCTGGGGTTAATAGTGTTGGAACGCGGCCCGCGGAAATAGTAGCGGCTGGAGGTACCGGGGGCGAAGCCCGCCCCGGCCCGGCGGCCGAGTTAAAAAAAATAATAATCCCCGTGCAGTCTCAATGGCGGGGTGCGGGCCGGTCCGGCGGCCGACTGTGGCCGGGGAAGAGGCCTCTTGGCCGGGGTGAATATGTTGGAACGTGGCGCGCGGAAATAGTAGCGGCTGGAGGTACCGGGGGCGAAGCCCGCCCCGGCCCGGCGGCCAAGTTAAAAAAATAAATAATCCCGTTCAGTCTCAATGGCAGGGTGCGGGCCGGCCCGGTGGCCGAGTGTGGCCGGGGAAGAGCCCTCTTGGCCGGGGTTAATAGTGTTGGAACGCGGCCCGCGGAAATAGTAGCGGCTGGAGGTACCAGGGGCGAAGCCCGCCCCGGCCCGGCGGCCGAGTTAAAAAAAATAATAATCCCCGTTCAGTCTCAATGGCGGGGTGCGGGCCGGGGAATAGGCCTCTTGGCCGGGGTGAATAGTGTTGGAACGCGGCCCGCGGAAATAGTAGCGGCTGGAGGTACCGGGGGCGATGCCCGCCCCGGCCCGGCGGCCAAGTTAAAAAAATAAATAATCCCCGTTCAGTCTCAATGGCAGGGTGCGGGCCGGCCCGGCGGCGATTGCGGCGGGCAGCAGGCCTCTTGGACAGGTTGAGAGATAAAAAAATAATAATTCCCATGCAGTCTCAATGGCGGGGTGCGGGCCGGCCCGGCGGCGAGTGCGGCGGGCAGCAGGCCTCTTGGACAGGTTGTGAGATAAAAAAATAATAATTCCCGTGCAGTCTCAATGGCGGGGTGCGGGCCGGCCCGGCGGACGAGTGTGGCCAGTGAAGAGGCCTCTTGGCCGGGGTGAATAGTGTTGGAACGCGGCCCGCGGAAATAGTAGCGGCTGGAGGTACCGGGGGCGATGCCCGCCCCGGCCCGGCGGCCAAGTTAAAAAAATAAATAATCCCCGTTCAGTCTCAATGGCAGGGTGCGGGCCGGCCCGGCGGCGATTGCGGCGGGCAGCAGGCCTCTTGGACGGATTGAGAGATAAAAAAATAATAATTCCCATGCAGTCTCAATGGCGGGGTGCGGGCCGGCCCGGCGGCGAGTGCGGCGGGCAGCAGGCCTCTTGGACAGGTTGAGAGATAAAAAAATAATAATTCCCGTGCAGTCTCAATGGCGGGGTGCGGGCCGGCCCGGCGGACGAGTGTGGCCAGTGAAGAGGCCTCTTGGCCGGGGTGAATAGTGTTGGAACGCGGCCCGCGGAAATAGTAGCGGCTGGAGGTACCGGGGGCGATGCCCGCCCCGGCCCGGAGGCCAAGTTAAAAAAAAAAATAATCCCCATTCAGTCTCAATGGCAGGGTGCGGGCCGGTCCGGTGGCCGAGTGTGGCCGGGGAAGAGGCCTCTTGGCCGGGGTTAATAGTGTTGGAACGCGGCCCGCGGAAATAGTAGCGGCTGGAGGTACCGGGGGCGAAGCCCGCCCCGGCCCGGCGGCCGAGTTAAAAAAAATAATAATCCCCGTTCAGTCTCAATGGCGGGGTGCGTGCCGGCCCGGCGGCAATTGCGGCGGGCAGCAGGCCTCTTGGACAGGTTGAGAGATAAAAAAATAATAATTCCCGTGCAGTCTCAATGGCGGGGTGCGGGCCGACCCGGCGGACGAGTGTGGCCAGTGAAGAGGCCTCTTGGCCGGGGTGAATAGTGTTGGAACGCGGCCCGCGGAAATAGTAGCGGCTGGAGGTACCGGGGGCGATGCCCGCCCCGGCCCGGAGGCCAAGTTAAAAAAATAAATAATCCCAATTCAGTCTCAATGGCAGGGTGCAGGCCGGCCCGGTGGCCGAGTGTGGCCGGGGAAGAGGCCTCTTGGCCGGGGTTAATAGTGTTGGAACGCGGCCCGCGGAAATAGTAGCGGCTGGAGGTACCGGGGGCGAAGCCCGCCCCGGCCCGGCGGCCGAGTTAAAAAAAAAAATAATCCCCGTTCAGTCTCAATGGCGGGGTGCGGGCCGGCCCGGCGGACGAGTGTGGCCGGGGAAGAGGCCTCTTGGCCGGGGTGAATAGTGTTGGAACGCGGCCCGCGGAAATAGTAGCTGCTGGAGGTACCGGGGGCGAAGCCCGCCCCGGCCCGGCGGCCAAGTTAAAAAAATAAATAATCCCGTTCAGTCTCAATGGCAGGGTGCGGGCCGGCCCGGTGGCCGAGTGTGGCCGGGGAAGAGCCCTCTTGGCCGGGGTTAATAGTGTTGGAACGCGGCCCGCGGAAATAGTAGCGGCTGGAGGTACCAGGGGCGAAGCCCGCCCCGGCCCGGCGGCCGAGTTAAAAAAAATAATAATCCCCGTTCAGTCTCAATGGCGGGGTGCGTGCCGGCCCGGCGGCAATTGCGGCGGGCAGCAGGCCTCTTGGACAGGTTGAGAGATAAAAAAATAATAATTCCCGTGCAGTCTCAATGGCGGGGTGCGGGCCGACCCGGCGGACGAGTGTGGCCAGTGAAGAGGCCTCTTGGCCGGGGTGAATAGTGTTGGAACGCGGCCCGCGGAAATAGTAGCGGCTGGAGGTACCGGGGGCGATGCCCGCCCCGGCCCGGAGGCCAAGTTAAAAAAATAAATAATCCCAATTCAGTCTCAATGGCAGGGTGCAGGCCGGCCCGGTGGCCGAGTGTGGCCGGGGAAGAGGCCTCTTGGCCGGGGTTAATAGTGTTGGAACGCGGCCCGCGGAAATAGTAGCGGCTGGAGGTACCGGGGGCGAAGCCCGCCCCGGCCCGGCGGCCGAGTTAAAAAAAAAAAAAATCCCCGTTCAGTCTCAATGGCGGGGTGCGGGCCGGCCCGGCGGACGAGTGTGGCCGGGGAAGAGGCCTCTTGGCCGGGGTGAATAGTGTTGGAACGCGGCCCGCGGAAATAGTAGCTGCTGGAGGTACCGGGGGCGAAGCCCGCCCCGGCCCGGCGGCCAAGTTAAAAAAAAAAATAATCCCGTTCAGTCTCAATGGCAGGGTGCGGGGCGGCCCGGTGGCCGAGTGTGGCCGGGGAAGAGGCCTCTTGGCCGGGGTTAATAGTGTTGGAACGCGGCCCGCGGAAATAGTAGCGGCTGGAGGTACCGGGGGCGAAGCCCGCCCCGGCCCGGCGGCCGAGTTAAAAAAAATAATAATCCCCGTTCAGTCTCAATGGCGGGGTGCGGGCCGGCGGACGAGTGTGGCCGGGAAGAGGCCTCTTGGCCGGGGTGAATAGTGTTGGAACGCGGCCCGCGGAAATAGTAGCTGCTGGAGGTACCGGGGACGAAGCCCGCCCCGGCCCGGCGGCCAAGTTAAAAAAAATAATAATCCCCGTTCAGTCTCAATGGCGGGGTGCGGGCCGGCCCGGCGGCGATTGCGGCGGGCAGCATGCCTCTTGGACAGGTTGAGAGATAAAAAAATAATAATTCCCATGCAGTCTCAATGGCGGGGCGCGGGCCGGCCCGGCGGCGAGTCCGGCGGGCAGCAGGCCTCTTGGACAGGTTGAGAGATAAAAAAATAATAATTCCCGTGCAGTCTCAATGGCGGGGTGCGGGCCGGCCCGGCGGACGAGTGTGGCCAGTGAAGAGGCCTCTTGGCCGGGGTGAATAGTGTTGGAACGCGGCCCGCGGAAATAGTAGCGGCTGGAGGTACCGGGGGCGATGCCCGCCCCGGCCCGGAGGCCAAGTTCAAAAAATAATAATCCCCGTTCAGTCTCAATGGCGGGGTGCGGGCCGGCCCGGCGGCGATTGCGGCGGGCAGCATGCCTCTTGGACAGGTTGAGAGATAAAAAAATAATAATTCCCATGCAGTCTCAATGGCGGGGCGCGTGCCGGCCCGGCGGCAATTGCGGCGGGCAGCAGGCCTCTTGGACAGGTTGAGAGATAAAAAAATAATAATTCCCGTGCAGTCTCAATGGCGGGGTGCGGGCCGACCCGGCGGACGAGTGTGGCCAGTGAAGAGGCCTCTTGGCCGGGGTGAATAGTGTTGGAACGCGGCCCGCGGAAATAGTAGCGGCTGGAGGTACCGGGGGCGAAGCCCGCCCCGGCCCGGAGGCCGAGTTAAAAAAAAAAAAAATCCCCGTTCAGTCTCAATGGCGGGGTGCGGACCGGCCCGGCGGACGAGTGTGGCCGGGGAATAGGCCTCTTGGCCGGGGTGAATAGTGTTGGAACGCGGCCCGCGGAAATAGTAGCGGCTGGAGGTACCGGGGGCGATGCCCGCCCCGGCCCGGCGGCCGAGTTAAAAAAAATAATAATCCCCGTTCAGTCTCAATGGCGGGGTGCGGGCCGGCCCGGCGGACGAGTGTGGCCGGGGAAGAGGCCTCTTGGCCGGGGTGAATAGTGTTGGAACGCGGCCCGCGGAAATAGTAGCGGCTGGAGGTACCGGGGGCGAAGCCCGCCCCGGCCCGGCGGCCGAGTTAAAAAAAATAATAATCCCCGTTCAGTCTCAATGGCGGGGTGCGGGCCGGCCCGGCGGCAATTGCGGCGGGCAGCAGGCCTCTTGGACAGGTTGAGAGATAAAAAAATAATAATTCCCGTGCAGTCTCAATGGCGGGGTGCGGGCCGACCCGGCGGACGAGTGTGGCCAGTGAAGAGGCCTCTTGGCCGGGGTGAATAGTGTTGGAACGCGGCCCGCGGAAATAGTAGCGGCTGGAGGTACCGGGGGCGAAGCCCGCGCCGGCCCGGCGGCCGAGTTAAAAAAAAATAATAATCCCCGTTCAGTCTCAAAGGCGGGGTGCGGGCCGGCCCGGTGGCCGAGTGTGGCCGGGGAAGAGGCCTCTTGGCCGGGGTTAATAGTGTTGGAACGCGGCCCGCGGAAATAGTAGCGGCTGGAGGTACCGGGGGCGAAGCCCGCCCCGGCCCGGCGGCCGAGTTAAAAAAAATAATAATCCACGTTCAGTCTCAATGGCAGGGTGCGGGCCGGCCCGGTGGCCGAGTGTGGCCGGGGAAGAGGCCTCTTGGCTGGGGTTAATAGTGTTGGAACGCGGCCCGCGGAAATAGTAGCGGCTGGAGGTACCGGGGGCGAAGCCCGCCCCGGCCCGGCGGCCGAGTTAAAAAAAATAATAATCCCCGTGCAGTCTCAATGGCGGGGTGCGGGCCGGTCCGGCGGCCGACTGTGGCCGGGGAAGAGGCCTCTTGGCCGGGGTTAATAGTGTTGGAACGCGGCCCGCGGAAATAGTAGCGGCTGGAGGTACCGGGGGCGAAGCCCGCGCCGGCCCGGCGGCCGAGTTAAAAAAAAATAATAATCCCCGTTCAGTCTCAAAGGCGGGGTGCGGGCCGGCCCGGCGGACGAGTGTGGCCGGGGAAGAGGCCTCTTGGCCGGGGTGAATAGTGTTGGAACGCGGCCCGCGGAAATAGTAGCGGCTGGAGGTACCGGGGGCGAAGCCCGCCCCGGCCCGGCGGCCGAGTTAAAAAAAATAATAATCCCCGTTCAGTCTCAATGGCGGGGTGCGGGCCGGCCCGGCGGCAATTGCGGCGGGCAGCAGGCCTCTTGGACAGGTTGAGAGATAAAAAAATAATAATTCCCGTGCAGTCACAATGGCGGGGTGCGGGCCGACCCGGCGGACGAGTGTGGCCAGTGAAGAGGCCTCTTGGCCGGGGTGAATAGTGTTGGAACGCGGCCCGCGGAAATAGTAGCGGCTGGAGGTACCGGGGGCGAAGCCCGCGCCGGCCCGGCGGCCGAGTTAAAAAAAAATAATAATCCCCGTTCAGTCTCAAAGGCGGGGTGCGGGCCGGCCCGGCGGACGAGTGTGGCCGGGGAAGAGGCCTCTTGGCCGGGGTGAATAGTGTTGGAACGCGGCCCGCGGAAATAGTAGCTGCTGGAGGTACCGGGGGCGAAGCCCACCCCGGCCCATCGGCCAAGTTAAAAAAAAAAATAATCCCGTTCAGTCTCAATGGCAGGGTGCGGGCCGGCCCGGTGGCCGAGTGTGGCCGGGGAAGAGGCCTCTTGGCCGGGGTTAATAGTGTTGGAACGCGGCCCGCGGAAATAGTAGCGGCTGGAGGTACCGGGGGCGAAGCCCGCCCCGGCCCGGCGGCCGAGTTAAAAAAAAAAATAATCCCCGTTCAGTCTCAATGGCAGGGTGCGGGCCGGCCCGGTGGCCGAGTGTGGCCGGGGAAGAGGCTTCTTGGCTGGGGTTAATAGTGTTGGAACGCGGCCCGCGGAAATAGTAGCGGCTGGAGGTACCGGGGGCGAAGCCCGCCCCGGCCCGGCGGCCGAGTTAAAAAAAATAATAATCCCCGTGCAGTCTCAATGGCGGGGTGCGGGCCGGTCCGGCGGCCGACTGTGGCCGGGGAAGAGGCCTCTTGGCCGGGGTGAATATGTTGGAACGCGGCGCGCAGAAATAGTAGCGGCTGGAGGTACCGGGGGCGAATCCCGCCCCGGCCCGGCGGCCAAGTTAAAAAAATAAATAATCCCGTTCAGTCTCAATGGCAGGGTGCGGGCCGGCCCGGTGGCCGAGTGTGGCCGGGGAAGAGCCCTCTTGGCCGGGTTAATAGTGTTGGAACGCGGCCCGCGGAAATAGTAGCGGCTGGAGGTACCAGGGGCGAAGCCCGCCCCGGCCCGGCGGCCGAGTTAAAAAAAATAATAATCCCCGTTCAGTCTCAATGGCGGGGTGCGGGCCGGGGAATAGGCCTCTTGGCCGGGGTGAATAGTGTTGGAACGCGGCCCGCGGAAATAGTAGCGGCTGGAGGTACCGGGGGCGATGCCCGCCCCGGCCCGGCGGCCAAGTTAAAAAAATAAATAATCCCCGTTCAGTCTCAATGGCAGGGTGCGGGCCGGCCCGGCGGCGATTGCGGCGGGCAGCAGGCCTCTTGGACAGGTTGAGAGATAAAAAAATAATAATTCCCATGCAGTCTCAATGGCGGGGTGCGGGCCGGCCCGGCGGCGAGTGCGGCGGGCAGCAGGCCTCTTGGACAGGTTGTGAGATAAAAAAATAATAATTCCCGTGCAGTCTCAATGGCGGGGTGCGGGCCGGCCCGGCGGACGAGTGTGGCCAGTGAAGAGGCCTCTTGGCCGGGGTGAATAGTGTTGGAACGCGGCCCGCGGAAATAGTAGCGGCTGGAGGTACCGGGGGCGATGCCCGCCCCGGCCCGGCGGCCAAGTTAAAAAAATAAATAATCCCCGTTCAGTCTCAATGGCAGGGTGCGGGCCGGCCCGGCGGCGATTGCGGCGGGCAGCAGGCCTCTTGGACGGATTGAGAGATAAAAAAATAATAATTCCCGTGCAGTCTCAATGGCGGGGTGCGGGCCGGCCCGGCGGACGAGTGTGGCCAGTGAAGAGGCCTCTTGGCCGGGGTGAATAGTGTTGGAACGCGGCCCGCGGAAATAGTAGCGGCTGGAGGTACCGGGGGCGATGCCCGCCCCGGCCCGGAGGCCAAGTTAAAAAAAAAAATAATCCCCATTCAGTCTCAATGGCAGGGTGCGGGCCGGTCCGGTGGCCGAGTGTGGCCGGGGAAGAGGCCTCTTGGCCGGGGTTAATAGTGTTGGAACGCGGCCCGCGGAAATAGTAGCGGCTGGAGGTACCGGGGGCGAAGCCCGCCCCGGCCCGGCGGCCGAGTTAAAAAAAAAAATAATCCCCGTTCAGTCTCAATGGCGGGGTGCGGGCCGGCCCGGCGGACGAGTGTGGCCGGGGAAGAGGCCTCTTGGCCGGGGTGAATAGTGTTGGAACGCGGCCCGCGGAAATAGTAGCTGCTGGAGGTACCGGGGGCGAAGCCCGCCCCGGCCCGGCGGCCAAGTTAAAAAAATAAATAATCCCGTTCAGTCTCAATGGCAGGGTGCGGGCCGGCCCGGTGGCCGAGTGTGGCCGGGGAAGAGCCCTCTTGGCCGGGGTTAATAGTGTTGGAACGCGGCCCGCGGAAATAGTAGCGGCTGGAGGTACCAGGGGCGAAGCCCGCCCCGGCCCGGCGGCCGAGTTAAAAAAAATAATAATCCCCGTTCAGTCTCAATGGCGGGGTGCGTGCCGGCCCGGCGGCAATTGCGGCGGGCAGCAGGCCTCTTGGACAGGTTGAGAGATAAAAAAATAATAATTCCCGTGCAGTCTCAATGGCGGGGTGCGGGCCGACCCGGCGGACGAGTGTGGCCAGTGAAGAGGCCTCTTGGCCGGGGTGAATAGTGTTGGAACGCGGCCCGCGGAAATAGTAGCGGCTGGAGGTACCGGGGGCGATGCCCGCCCCGGCCCGGAGGCCAAGTTAAAAAAATAAATAATCCCAATTCAGTCTCAATGGCAGGGTGCAGGCCGGCCCGGTGGCCGAGTGTGGCCGGGGAAGAGGCCTCTTGGCCGGGGTTAATAGTGTTGGAACGCGGCCCGCGGAAATAGTAGCGGCTGGAGGTACCGGGGGCGAAGCCCGCCCCGGCCCGGCGGCCGAGTTAAAAAAAAAAATAATCCCCGTTCAGTCTCAATGGCGGGGTGCGGGCCGGCCCGGCGGACGAGTGTGGCCGGGGAAGAGGCCTCTTGGCCGGGGTGAATAGTGTTGGAACGCGGCCCGCGGAAATAGTAGCTGCTGGAGGTACCGGGGGCGAAGCCCGCCCCGGCCCGGCGGCCAAGTTAAAAAAAAAAATAATCCCGTTCAGTCTCAATGGCAGGGTGCGGGGCGGCCCGGTGGCCGAGTGTGGCCGGGGAAGAGGCCTCTTGGCCGGGGTTAATAGTGTTGGAACGCGGCCCGCGGAAATAGTAGCGGCTGGAGGTACCGGGGGCGAAGCCCGCCCCGGCCCGGCGGCCGAGTTAAAAAAAATCATAATCCCCGTTCAGTCTCAATGGCGGGGTGCGGGCCGGCGGACGAGTGTGGCCGGGAAGAGGCCTCTTGGCCGGGGTGAATAGTGTTGGAACGCGGCCCGCGGAAATAGTAGCTGCTGGAGGTACCGGGGACGAAGCCCGCCCCGGCCCGGCGGCCAAGTTAAAAAAAATAATAATCCCCGTTCAGTCTCAATGGCGGGGTGCGGGCCGGCCCGGCGGCGATTGCGGCGGGCAGCATGCCTCTTGGACAGGTTGAGAGATAAAAAAATAATAATTCCCATGCAGTCTCAATGGCGGGGCGCGGGCCGGCCCGGCGGCGAGTCCGGCGGGCAGCAGGCCTCTTGGACAGGTTGAGAGATAAAAAAATAATAATTCCCGTGCAGTCTCAATGGCGGGGTGCGGGCCGGCCCGGCGGACGAGTGTGGCCAGTGAAGAGGCCTCTTGGCCGGGGTGAATAGTGTTGGAACGCGGCCCGCGGAAATAGTAGCGGCTGGAGGTACCGGGGGCGAAGCCCGCCCCGGCCCGGAGGCCGAGTTAAAAAAAAAAAAAATCCCCGTTCAGTCTCAATGGCGGGGTGCGGACCGGCCCGGCGGACGAGTGTGGCCGGGGAATAGGCCTCTTGGCCGGGGTGAATAGTGTTGGAACGCGGCCCGCGGAAATAGTAGCGGCTGGAGGTACCGGGGGCGATGCCCGCCCCGGCCCGGCGGCCGAGTTAAAAAAAATAATAATCCCCGTTCAGTCTCAATGGCGGGGTGCGGGCCGGCCCGGCGGACGAGTGTGGCCGGGGAAGAGGCCTCTTGGCCGGGGTGAATAGTGTTGGAACGCGGCCCGCGGAAATAGTAGCGGCTGGAGGTACCGGGGGCGAAGCCCGCCCCGGCCCGGCGGCCGAGTTAAAAAAAATAATAATCCCCGTTCAGTCTCAATGGCGGGGTGCGGGCCGGCCCGGCGGCAATTGCGGCGGGCAGCAGGCCTCTTGGACAGGTTGAGAGATAAAAAAATAATAATTCCCGTGCAGTCTCAATGGCGGGGTGCGGGCCGACCCGGCGGACGAGTGTGGCCAGTGAAGAGGCCTCTTGGCCGGGGTGAATAGTGTTGGAACGCGGCCCGCGGAAATAGTAGCGGCTGGAGGTACCGGGGGCGAAGCCCGCGCCGGCCCGGCGGCCGAGTTAAAAAAAAATAATAATCCCCGTTCAGTCTCAAAGGCGGGGTGCGGGCCGGCCCGGTGGCCGAGTGTGGCCGGGGAAGAGGCCTCTTGGCCGGGGTTAATAGTGTTGGAACGCGGCCCGCGGAAATAGTAGCGGCTGGAGGTACCGGGGGCGAAGCCCGCCCCGGCCCGGCGGCCGAGTTAAAAAAAATAATAATCCACGTTCATTCTCAATGGCAGGGTGCGGGCCGGCCCGGTGGCCGAGTGTGGCCGGGGAAGAGGCCTCTTGGCTGGGGTTAATAGTGTTGGAACGCGGCCCGCGGAAATAGTAGCGGCTGGAGGTACCGGGGGCGAAGCCCGCCCCGGCCCGGCGGCCGAGTTAAAAAAAATAATAATCCCCGTGCAGTCTCAATGGCGGGGTGCGGGCCGGTCCGGCGGCCGACTGTGGCCGGGGAAGAGGCCTCTTGGCCGGGGTTAATAGTGTTGGAACGCGGCCCGCGGAAATAGTAGCGGCTGGAGGTACCGGGGGCGAAGCCCGCCCCGGCCCGGCGGCCGAGTTAAAAAAAATAATAATCCCCGTTCAGTCTCAATGGCGGGGTGCGTGCCGGCCCGGCGGCAATTGCGGCGGGCAGCAGGCCTCTTGGACAGGTTGAGAGATAAAAAAATAATAATTCCCGTGCAGTCTCAATGGCGGGGTGCGGGCCGACCCGGCGGACGAGTGTGGCCAGTGAAGAGGCCTCTTGGCCGGGGTGAATAGTGTTGGAACGCGGCCCGCGGAAATAGTAGCGGCTGGAGGTACCGGGGGCGATGCCCGCCCCGGCCCGGAGGCCAAGTTAAAAAAATAAATAATCCCAATTCAGTCTCAATGGCAGGGTGCAGGCCGGCCCGGTGGCCGAGTGTGGCCGGGGAAGAGGCCTCTTGGCCGGGGTTAATAGTGTTGGAACGCGGCCCGCGGAAATAGTAGCGGCTGGAGGTACCGGGGGCGAAGCCCGCCCCGGCCCGGCGGCCGAGTTAAAAAAAAAAAAAAATCCCCGTTCAGTCTCAATGGCGGGGTGCGGGCCGGCCCGGCGGACGAGTGTGGCCGGGGAAGA
Organism: Hippocampus zosterae; assembly: GCF_025434085.1. Classification (NCBI taxonomy): domain Eukaryota; kingdom Metazoa; phylum Chordata; class Actinopteri; order Syngnathiformes; family Syngnathidae; genus Hippocampus; species Hippocampus zosterae. The sequence goes on along the minus strand of NW_026262932.1, from coordinate 306,701 downwards.
GGCCTCTTGGCCGGGGTGAATAGTGTTGGAACGCGGCCCGCGGAAATAGTAGCTGCTGGAGGTACCGGGGGCGAAGCCCGCCCCGGCCCGGCGGCCAAGTTAAAAAAATAAATAATCCCGTTCAGTCTCAATGGCAGGGTGCGGGCCGGCCCGGTGGCCGAGTGTGGCCGGGGAAGAGCCCTCTTGGCCGGGGTTAATAGTGTTGGAACGCGGCCCGCGGAAATAGTAGCGGCTGGAGGTACCAGGGGCGAAGCCCGCCCCTGCCCGGCGGCCGAGTTAAAAATAATAATAATCCCCGTTCAGTCTCAATGGCGGGGTGCGGGCCGGGGAATAGGCCTCTTGGCCGGGGTGAATAGTGTTGGAACGCGGCCCGCGGAAATAGTAGCGGCTGGAGGTACCGGGGGCGATGCCCGCCCCGGCCCGGCGGCCAAGTTAAAAAAATAAATAATCCCCGTTCAGTCTCAATGGCAGGGTGCGGGCCGGCCCGGCGGCGATTGCGGCGGGCAGCAGGCCTCTTGGACAGGTTGAGAGATAAAAAAATAATAATTCCCATGCAGTCTCAATGGCGGGGTGCGGGCCGGCCCGGCGGCGAGTGCGGCGGGCAGCAGGCCTCTTGGACAGGTTGAGAGATAAAAAAATAATAATTCCCGTGCAGTCTCAATGGCGGGGTGCGGGCCGGCCCGGCGGACGAGTGTGGCCAGTGAAGAGGCCTCTTGGCCGGGGTGAATAGTGTTGGAACGCGGCCCGAGGAAATAGTAGCGGCTGGAGGTACCGGGAGCGATGCCCGCCCCGGCCCGGCGGCCAAGTTAAAAAAATAAATAATCCCCGTTCAGTCTCAATGGCAGGGTGCGGGCCGGCCCGGCGGCGATTGCGGCGGGCAGCAGGCCTCTTGGACGGATTGAGAGATAAAAAAATAATAATTCCCATGCAGTCTCAATGGCGGGGTGCGGGCCGGCCCGGCGGCGAGTGCGGCGGGCAGCAGGCCTCTTGGACAGGTTGAGAGATAAAAAAATAATAATTCCCGTGCAGTCTCAATGGCGGGGTGCGGGCCGGCCCGGCGGACGAGTGTGGCCAGTGAAGAGGCCTCTTGGCCGGGGTGAATAGTGTTGGAACGCGGCCCGCGGAAATAGTAGCGGCTGGAGGTACCGGAGGCGATGCCCGCCCTGGCCCGGAGGCCAAGTTAAAAAAAAAAATAATCCCCGTTCAGTCTCAATGGCAGGGTGCGGGCCGGCCCGGTGGCCGAGTGTGGCCGGGGAAGAGGCCTCTTGGCCGGGGTTAATAGTGTTGGAACGCGGCCCGCGGAAATAGTAGCGGCTGGAGGTACCGGGGGCGAAGCCCGCCCCGGCCCGGCGGCCGAGTTAAAAAAAATAATAATCCCCGTTCAGTCTCAATGGCGGGGTGCGTGCCGGCCCGGCGGCAATTGCGGCGGGCAGCAGGCCTCTTGGACAGGTTGAGAGATAAAAAAATAATAATTCCCGTGCAGTCTCAATGGCGGGGTGCGGGCCGACCCGGCGGACGAGTGTGGCCAGTGAAGAGGCCTCTTGGCCGGGGTGAATAGTGTTGGAACGCGGCCGCGGAAATAGTAGCGGCTGGAGGTACCGGGGGCGATGCCCGCCCCGGCCCGGAGGCCAAGTTAAAAAAATAAATAATCCCAATTCAGTCTCAATGGCAGGGTGCAGGCCGGCCCGGTGGCCGAGTGTGGCCGGGGAAGAGGCCTCTTGGCCGGGGTTAATAGTGTTGGAACGCGGCCCGCGGAAATAGTAGCGGCTGGAGGTACCGGGGGCGAAGCCCGCCCCGGCCCGGCGGCCGAGTTAAAAAAAAAAAAAATCCCCGTTCAGTCTCAATGGCGGGGTGCGGGCCGGCCCGGCGGACGAGTGTGGCCGGGGAAGAGGCCTCTTGGCCGGGGTGAATAGTGTTGGAACGCGGCCCGCGGAAATAGTAGCTGCTGGAGGTACCGGGGGCGAAGCCCGCCCCGGCCCGGCGGCCAAGTTAAAAAAAAAAAAAATCCCGTTCAGTCTCAATGGCAGGGTGCGGGGCGGCCCGGTGGCCGAGTGTGGCCGGGGAAGAGGCCTCTTGGCCGGGGTTAATAGTGTTGGAACGCGGCCCGCGGAAATAGTAGCGGCTGGAGGTACCAGGGGCGAAGCCCGCCCCGGCCCGGCGGCCGAGTTAAAAAAAATAATAATCCCCGTTCAGTCTCAATGGCGGGGTGCGGGCCGGCGGACGAGTGTGGCCGGGAAGAGGCCTCTTGGCCGGGGTGAATAGTGTTGGAACGCGGCCCGCGGAAATAGTAGCTGCTGGAGGTACCGGGGACGAAGCCCGCCCCGGCCCGGCGGCCAAGTTAAAAAAAATAATAATCCCCGTTCAGTCTCAATGGCGGGGTGCGGGCCGGCCCGGCGGCGATTGCGGCGGGCAGCATGCCTCTTGGACAGGTTGAGAGATAAAAAAATAATAATTCCCATGCAGTCTCAATGGCGGGGCGCGGGCCGGCCCGGCGGCGAGTCCGGCGGGCAGCAGGCCTCTTGGACAGGTTGAGAGATAAAAAAATAATAATCCCCGTTCAGTCTCAATGGCGGGGTGCGGGCCGGCCCGGCGGCCGAGTGTGGCCGGGGAAGAGGCCTCTTGGCCGGGGTGAATAGTGTTGGAACGCGGCACGCGGAAATAGTAGCGGCTGGAGGTACCGGGGGCGAAGCCCGCCCCGGCCCGGCGGCTGAATAAAAAAAAATAATAATCCCCGTTCAGTCTCAATGGCGGGGTGCGGGCCGGCCAGGCGGCAGAGTGTGGCCGGGGAAGAGGCCTCTTGGCCGGGGTGAATAGTGTTGGAACGCGGCCCGCGGAAATAGTAGCGGCTGGAGGTTCCGGGGGCCGAGTTAAAAAAAATAATAATCCCCATGCAGTCTCAATGGCGGGGTGCGGGCCGGCCCGGCGGCCGAGTGTGTCCGGGGAAGAGGCCTCTTGGCCGGGGTGAATAGTGTTGGAACGCGGCGCGCGGAAATAGTAGCGGCTGGAGGTACCGGGGGCGATGCCCGCCCCGGCCCGGCGGCCAAGTTAAAAAAATAAATAATCCCGTTCAGTCTCAATGGCAGGGTGCGGGCCGGCCCGGCGGCCGAGTGTGTCCGGGGAAGAGGCCTCTTGGCCGGGGTGAATAGTGTTGGAACGCGGCCCGCGGAAATAGTAGCGGCTGGAGTTACCGGGGGCGAAGCCCGCCCCGGCCCGGCGGCCGAGTTAAAAAAAATAATAATCCCCATTCAGTCTCAATGGTGGGGTGCGGGCCGGCCCGGCGGCCGATTGTGGCCTGGGAAGAGGACTCTTGGCCGGGGTGAATAGTGTTGGAACGCGGCCCGCGGAAATAGTAGCGGCTGGAGGTACCGGGGGCCGAGTTAAAAAAAAAAATAATCCCCATGCAGTCTCAATGGCGGGGTGCGGGCCGGCCCGGCGGCCGAGTGTGTCCGGGGAAGAGGCCTCTTGGCCGGGGTGAATAGTGTTGGAACGCGGCGCGCGGAAATAGTAGCGGCTGGAGGTACCGGGGGCGATGCCCGCCCCGGCCCGGCGGCCAAGTTAAAAAAAAAAATAATCCCGTTCAGTCTCAATGGCAGGGTGCGGGCCGGCCCGGCGGCCGAGTTTGTCCGGGGAAGAGGCCTCTTGGCCGGGGTGAATAGTGTTGGAACGCGGCCCGCGGAAATAGTAGCGGCTGGAGGTACCGGGGGCGAAGCCCGCCCCGGCCCGGCGGCCAAGTTAAAAAAATAAATAATCCCCGTTCAGTCTCAATGGCAGGGTGCGGGCCGGCCCGGCGGCGATTGCGGCGGGCAGCAGGCCTCTTGGACAGGTTGAGAGATAAAAAAAATAATAATTCCCATGCAGTCTCAATGGCGGGGTGCGGGCCGGCCCGGCGGACAAGTGTGGCCAGTGAAGAGGCCTCTTGGCCGGGGTGAATAGTGTTGGAACGCGGCCCGCGGAAATAGTAGCGGCTGGAGGTACCGGGGGCGATGCCCGCCCCGGCCCGGCGGCCAAGTTAAAAAAATAAATAATCCCCGTTCAGTCTCAATGGCAGGGTGCGGGCCGGCCCGGTGGCCGAGTGTGGCCGGGGAAGAGGCCTCTTGGCCGGGTATAATAGTGTTGGAACGCGGCCCGCGGAAATAGTAGCGGCTGGAGGTACCGGGGGCGAAGCGGAAATAGTAGCGGCTGGAGGTACCGGGGGCCGAGTTAAAAAAAATAATAATCCCCATGCAGTCTCAATGGCGGGGTGCGGGCCGGCCCGGCGGCCGAGTGTGTCCGGGGAAGAGGCCTCTTGGCCGGGGTGAATAGTGTTGGAACGCGGCGCGCGGAAATAGTAGCGGCTGGAGGTACCGGGGGCGATGCCCGCCCCGGCCCGGCGGCCAAGTTAAAAAAAAAAATAATCCCGTTCAGTCTCAATGGCAGGGTGCGGGCCGGCCCGGCGGCCGAGTTTGTCCGGGGAAGAGGCCTCTTGGCCGGGGTGAATAGTGTTGGAACGCGGCCCGCGGAAATAGTAGCGGCTGGAGGTACCGGGGGCGAAGCCCGCCCCGGCCCGGCGGCCAAGTTAAAAAAATAAATAATCCCCGTTCAGTCTCAATGGCAGGGTGCGGGCCGGCCCGGCGGCGATTGCGGCGGGCAGCAGGCCTCTTGGACAGGTTGAGAGATAAAAAAAATAATAATTCCCATGCAGTCTCAATGGCGGGGTGCGGGCCGGCCCGGCGGACAAGTGTGGCCAGTGAAGAGGCCTCTTGGCCGGGGTGAATAGTGTTGGAACGCGGCCCGCGGAAATAGTAGCGGCTGGAGGTACCGGGGGCGATGCCCGCCCCGGCCCGGCGGCCAAGTTAAAAAAATAAATAATCCCCGTTCAGTCTCAATGGCAGGGTGCGGGCCGGCCCGGTGGCCGAGTGTGGCCGGGGAAGAGGCCTCTTGGCCGGGTATAATAGTGTTGGAACGCGGCCCGCGGAAATAGTAGCGGCTGGAGGTACCGGGGGCGAAGCCCGCCCCGGCCCGGCGGCCGAGTTAAAAAAAATAATAATCCCCATTCAGTCTCAATGGCGGGGTGCGGGCCGGCCCGGCGGCGATTGCGGCGGGCAGCATGCCTCTTGGACAGGTTGAGAGATAAAAAAATAATAATTCCCATGCAGTCTCAATGGCGGGGCGCGGGCCGGCCCGGCGGCGAGTCCGGCGGGCAGCAGGCCTCTTGGACAGGTTGAGAGATAAAAAAATAATAATTCCCGTGCAGTCTCAATGGCGGGGTGCGGGCCGGCCCGGCGGCCGAGTGTGGCCGGGGAATAGGCCTCTTGGCCGGGGTGAATAGTGTTGGAACGCCGCCCGCGGAAATAGTAGCGGCTGGAGCTACCGGGGGCGATGCCCGCCCCGGCCCGGCGGCCGAGTTAAAAAAAAAAAAAATCCCCGTTCAGTCTCAATGGCGGGGTGCGGACCGGCCCGGCGGACGAGTGTGGCCGGGGAATAGGCCTCTTGGCCGGGGTGAATAGTGTTGGAACGCGGCCCGCGGAAATAGTAGCGGCTGGAGGTACCGGGGGCGATGCCCGCCCCGGCCCGGCGGCCGAGTTAAAAAAAAAAATAATCCCCGTTCAGTCTCAATGGCGGGGTGCGGGCCGGCCCGGCGGACGAGTGTGGCCGGGGAAGAGGCCTCTTGGCCGGGGTGAATAGTGTTGGAACGCGGCCCGCGGAAATAGTAGCGGCTGGAGGTACCGGGGGCGAAGCCCGCCCCGGCCCGGCGGCCGAGTTAAAAAAAATAATAATCCCCGTTCAGTCTCAATGGCGGGGTGCGGGCCGGCCCGGCGGACGAGTGTGGCCGGGGTGAATAGTGTTGGAACGCGGCGCGCGGAAATAGTAGCGGCTGGAGGTACCGGGGGCGATGCCCGCCCCGGCCCGGCGGCCAAGTTAAAAAAATAAATAATCCCGTTCAGTCTCAATGGCAGGGTGCGGGCAGGCCCGGTGGCCGAGTGTGGCAAGGGAAGAGCCCTCTTGGCCGGGGTGAATAGTGTTGGAACGCGGCCCGCGGAAATAGTAGCGGCTGGAGGTACCGGGGGCGAAGCCCGCCCCGGCCCGGCGGCCAAGTTAAAAAAAATAATAATCCCGTTCAGTCTCAATGGCAGGGTGCGGGCCGGCCCGGTGGCCGAGTGTGGCCGGGGAAGAGGCCTCTTGGCCGGGGTTAATAGTGTTGGAACGCGGCCCGCGGAAATAGTAGCGGCTGGAGGTACCGGGGGCGAAGCCCGCCCCGGCCCGGCGGCCGAGTTAAAAAAAATAATAATCCCCGTTCAGTCTCAATGGCGGGGTGCGGGCCGGCCCGGCGGCAATTGCGGCGGGCAGCAGGCCTCTTGGACAGGTTGAGAGATAAAAAAATAATAATTCCCGTGCAGTCACAATGGCGGGGTGCGGGCCGACCCGGCGGACGAGTGTGGCCAGTGAAGAGGCCTCTTGGCCGGGGTGAATAGTGTTGGAACGCGGCCCGCGGAAATAGTAGCGGCTGGAGGTACCGGGGGCGAAGCCCGCGCCGGCCAGGCGGCCGAGTTAAAAAAAAATAATAATCCCCGTTCAGTCTCAAAGGCGGGGTGCGGGCCGGCCCGGCGGACGAGTGTGGCCGGGGAAGAGGCCTCTTGGCCGGGGTGAATAGTGTTGGAACGCGGCCCGCGGAAATAGTAGCTGCTGGAGGTACCGGGGGCGAAGCCCACCCCGGCCCATCGGCCAAGTTAAAAAAAAAAATAATCCCGTTCAGTCTCAATGGCAGGGTGCGGGCCGGCCCGGTGGCCGAGTGTGGCCGGGGAAGAAGCCTCTTGGCCGGGGTTAATAGTGTTGGAACGCGGCCCGCGGAAATAGTAGCGGCTGGAGGTACCGGGGGCGAAGCCCGCCCCGGCCCGGCGGCCGAGTTAAAAAAAATAATAATCCCCGTTCAGTCTCAATGGCAGGGTGCGGGCCGGCCCGGTGGCCGAGTGTGGCCGGGGAAGAGGCCTCTTGGCTGGGGTTAATAGTGTTGGAACGCGGCCCGCGGAAATAGTAGCGGCTGGAGGTACCGGGGGCGAAGCCCGCCCCGGCCCGGCGGCCGAGTTAAAAAAAATAATAATCCCCGTGCAGTCTCAATGGCGGGGTGCGGGCCGGTCCGGCGGCCGACTGTGGCCGGGGAAGAGGCCTCTTGGCCGGGGTGAATATGTTGGAACGCGGCGCGCGGAAATAGTAGCGGCTGGAGGTACCGGGGGCGAAGCCCGCCCCGGCCCGGCGGCCAAGTTAAAAAAATAAATAATCCCGTTCAGTCTCAATGGCAGGGTGCGGGCCGGCCCGGTGGCCGAGTGTGGCCGGGGAAGAGCCCTCTTGGCCGGGGTTAATAGTGTTGGAACGCGGCCCGCGGAAATAGTAGCGGCTGGAGGTACCAGGGGCGAAGCCCGCCCCGGCCCGGCGGCCAAGTTAAAAAAATAAATAATCCCGTTCAGTCTCAATGGCAGGGTGCAGCCGGCCCGGTGGCCGAGTGTGGCCGGGGAAGAGCCCTCTTGGCCGGGGTGAATAGTGTTGGAACGCGGCCCGCGGAAATAGTAGCGGCTGGAGGTACCGGGGGCGATGCCCGCCCCGGCCCGGCGGCCAAGTTAAAAAAATAAATAATCCCCGTTCAGTCTCAATGGCAGGGTGCGGGCCGGCCCGGCGGCGATTGCGGCGGGCAGCAGGCCTCTTGGACAGGTTGAGAGATAAAAAAATAATAATTCCCATGCAGTCTCAATGGCGGGGTGCGGGCCGGCCCGGCGGCGAGTGCGGCGGGCAGCAGGCCTCTTGGACAGGTTGAGAGATAAAAAAATAATAATTCCCGTGCAGTCTCAATGGCGGGGTGCGGGCCGGCCCGGCGGACGAGTGTGGCCAGTGAAGAGGCCTCTTGGCCGGGGTGAATAGTGTTGGAACGCGGCCCGCGGAAATAGTAGCGGCTGGAGGTACCGGGGGCGATGCCCGCCCCGGCGCGGAGGCCAAGTTAAAAAAAAAAATAATCCCCGTTCAGTCTCAATGGCAGGGTGCGGGCCGGCCCGGTGGCCGAGTGTGGCCGGGGAAGAGGCCTCTTGGCCGGGGTTAATAGTGTTGGAACGCGGCCCGCGGAAATAGTAGCGGCTGGAGTTACCGGGGGCGAAGCCCGCCCCGGCCCGTCGGCCGAGTTAAAAAAAATAATAATCCCCGTTCAGTCTCAATGGCGGGGTGCGTGCCGGCCCGGCGGCAATTGCGGCGGGCAGCAGGCATCTTGGACAGGTTGAGAGATAAAAAAATCATAATTCCCGTGCAGTCTCAATGGCGGGGTGCGGGCCGACCCGGCGGACGAGTGTGGCCAGTGAAGAGGCCTCTTGGCCGGGGTGAATAGTGTTGGAACGCGGCCCGCGGAAATAGTAGCGGCTGGAGGTACCGGGGGCGATGCCCGCCCCGGCCCGGAGGCCAAGTTAAAAAAATAAATAATCCCAATTCAGTCTCAATGGCAGGGTGCAGGCCGGCCCGGTGGCCGAGTGTGGCCGGGGAAGAGGCCTCTTGGCCGGGGTTAATAGTGTTGGAACGCGGCCCGCGGAAATAGTAGCGGCTGGAGGTACCGGGGGCGAAGCCCGCCCCGGCCCGGCGGCCGAGTTAAAAAAAAAAAAAATCCCCGTTCAGTCTCAATGGCGGGGTGCGGGCCGGCCCGGCGGACGAGTGTGGCCGGGGAAGAGGCCTCTTGGCCGGGGTGAATAGTGTTGGAACGCGGCCCGCGGAAATAGTAGCTGCTGGAGGTACCGGGGGCGAAGCCCGCCCCGGCCCGGCGGCCAAGTTAAAAAAATAAATAATCCCGTTCAGTCTCAATGGCAGGGTGCGGGCCGGCCCGGTGGCCGAGTGTGGCCGGGGAAGAGCCCTCTTGGCCGGGGTTAATAGTGTTGGGACGCGGCCCGCGGAAATAGTAGCGGCTGCAGGTACCAGGGGCGAAGCCCGCCCCGGCCCGGCGGCCGAGTTAAAAAAAATAATAATCCCCGTTCAGTCTCAATGGTGGGGTGCGGGCCGGGGAATAGGCCTCTTGGCCGGGGTGAATAGTGTTGGAACGCGGCCCGCGGAAATAGTAGCGGCTGTAGGTACCGGGGGCGAAGCCCGCCCCGGCCCGGCGGCCGAGTTAAAAAAAATAATAATCCCCGTTCAGTCTCAATGGCGGGGTGCGGGCCGGCCCGGTGGCCGAGTGTGGCCGGGGAAGAGGCCTCTTGGCCGGGGTTAATAGTGTTGGAACGCGGCCCGCGGAAATAGTAGCGGCTGGAGGTACCGGGGGCGAAGCCCGCCCCGGCCCGGCGGCCGAGTTAAAAAAAATAATAATCCCCGTTCAGTCTCAATGGCGGGGTGCGGGCCGGCCCGGCGGCAATTGCGGCGGGCAGCAGGCCTCTTGGACAGGTTGAGAGATAAAAAAATAATAATTCCCGTGCAGTCACAATGGCGGGGTGCGGGCCGACCCGGCGGACGAGTGTGGCCAGTGAAGAGGCCTCTTGGCCCGGGTGAATAGTGTTGGAACGCGGCCCGCGGAAATAGTAGCGGCTGGAGGTACCGGGGGCGAAGCCCGCGCCGGCCCGGCGGCCGAGTTAAAAAAAAATAATAATCCCCGTTCAGTCTCAAAGGCGGGGTGCGGGCCGGCCCGGCGGACGAGTGTGGCCGGGGAAGAGGCCTCTTGGCCGGGGTGAATAGTGTTGGAACGCGGCCCGCGGAAATAGTAGCTGCTGGAGGTACCGGGGGCGAAGCCCACCCCGGCCCATCGGCCAAGTTAAAAAAAAAAATAATCCCGTTCAGTCTCAATGGCAGGGTGCGGGCCGGCCCGGTGGCCGAGTGTGGCCGGGGAAGAAGCCTCTTGGCCGGGGTTAATAGTGTTGGAACGCGGCCCGCGGAAATAGTAGCGGCTGGAGGTACCGGGGGCGAAGCCCGCCCCGGCCCGGCGGCCGAGTTAAAAAAAATAATAATCCCCGTGCAGTCTCAATGGCGGGGTGCGGGCCGGTCCGGCGGCCGACTGTGGCCGGGGAAGAGGCCTCTTGGCCGGGGTGAATATGTTGGAACGCGGCCCGCGGAAATAGTAGCGGCTGGAGGTACCAGGGGCGAAGCCCGCCCCGGCCCGGCGGCCGAGTTAAAAAAATAAATAATCCCGTTCAGTGTCAATGGCAGGGTGCGGGCCGGCCCGGCGGCGATTGCGGCGGGCAGCAGGCCTCTTGGACAGGTTGAGAGATAAAAAAAATAATAATTCCCATGCAGTCTCAATGGCGGGGTGCGGGCCGGGGAATAGGCCTCTTGGCCGGGGTGAATAGTGTTGGAACACGGCCCGCGGAAATAGTAGCGGCTGGAGGTACCGGGGGCGATGCCCGCCCCTGCGGCCAAGTTAAAAAAATAAATAATCCCCGTTCAGTCTCAATGGCGGGGTGCGGGCCGGCCCGGCGGCGAGTGCGGCGGGCAGCAGGCCTCTTGGACAGGTTGAGAGATAAAAAAATAATAATTCCCGTGCAGTCTCAATGGCGGGGTGCGGGCCGGGGAATAGGCCTCTTGGCCGGTGTGAATAGTGTTGGAACACGGCCCGCGGAAATAGTAGCGGCTGGAGGTACCGGGGGCGATGCCCGCCCCTGCGGCCAAGTTAAAAAAATAAATAATCCCCGTTCAGTCTCAATGGCGGGGTGCGGGCCGGCCCGGCGGCGATTGCGGCGGGCAGCAGGCCTCTTGGACAGGTTGAGAGATAAAAAAATAATAATTCCCATGCAGTCTCAATGGCGGGGTGCGGGCCGGGGAATAGGCCTCTTGGCCGGGGTGAATATGTTGGAACGCGGCGCGCGTAAATAGAAGCGGCTGGAGGTACCGGGGGCGAAGCCCGCCCCGGCCCGGAGGCCGAGTTAAAAAAAATAATAATCCCCGTTCAGTCTCAATGGCGGGGTGCGGGCCGGCCCGGCGGCGAGTGCGGCGGGCAGCAGGCCTCTTGGACAGGTTGAGAGATAAAAAAATAATAATTCCCGTTCAGTCTCAATGGCAGGGTGCGGGCCGGCCCGGCGGCAATTGCGGCGGGCAGCAGGCCTCTTGGACAGGTTGAGAGATAAAAAAATAATAATTCCCATGCAGTCTCAATGGCGGGGTGCGGGCCGGGGAATAGGCCTCTTGGCCGGGGTGAATATGTTGGAACGCGGCGCGCGTAAATAGAAGCGGCTGGAGGTACCGGGGGCGAAGCCCGCCCCGGCCCGGAGGCCGAGTTAAAAAAAATAATAATCCCCGTTCAGTCTCAATGGCGGGGTGCGGGCCGGCCCGGCGGCGATTGCGGCGGGCAGCAGGCCTCTTGGACAGGTTGAGAGATAAAAAAATAATAATTCCCGTGCAGTCTCAATGGCGGGGTGCGGGCCGGGGAATAGGCCTCTTGGCCGGGGTGAATAGTGTTGGAACACGGCCCGCGGAAATAGTAGCGGCTGGAGGTACCGGGGGCGATGCCCGCCCCGGCCCGGCGGCCAAGTTAAAAAAATAAATAATCCCGTTCAGTCTCAATGGCAGGGTGCGGGCCGGCCCGGCGGCGATTGCGGCGGGCAGCAGGCCTCTTGGACAGGTTGAGAGATAAAAAAATAATAATTCCCATGCAGTCTCAATGGCGGGGTGCGGGCCGGGGAATAGGCCTCTTGGCCGGGGTGAATATGTTGGAACGCGGCGCGCGTAAATAGAAGCGGCTGGAGGTACCGGGGGCGAAGCCCGCCCCGGCCCGGAGGCCGAGTTAAAAAAATAATAATCCCCGTTCAGTCTCAATGGCGGGGTGCGGGCCGGCCCGGCGGCGAGTGCGGCGGGCAGCAGGCCTCTTGGACAGGTTGAGAGATAAAAAAATAATAATTCCCGTGCAGTCTCAATGGCGGGGTGCGGGCCGGGGAATAGGCCTCTTGGCCGGGGTGAATATGTTGGAACGTGGCGCGCGTAAATAGAAGCGGCTGGAGGTACCGGGGGCGAAGCCCGCCCCGGCCCGGAGGCCGAGTTAAAAAAAATAATAATCCCCGTTCAGTCTCAATGGCGGGGTGCGGGCCGGCCCGGCGGCGAGTGCGGCGGGCAGCAGGCCTCTTGGACAGGTTGAGAGATAAAAAAATAATAATTCCCGTGCAGTCTCAATGGCGGGGTGCGGGCCGGGGAATAGGCCTCTTGGCCGGGGTGAATAGTGTTGGAACACGGCCCGCGGAAATAGTAGCGGCTGGAGGTACCGGGGGCGATGCCCGCCCCGGCGGCCAAGTTAAAAAAATAAATAATCCCCGTTCAGTCTCAATGGCAGGGTGCGGGCCGGCCCAGCGGCGATTGCGGCGGGCAGCAGGCCTCTTGGACAGGTTGAGAGATAAAAAAATAATAATTCCCGTTCAGTCTCAATGGCAGGGTGCGGGCCGGCCCGGCGGCAATTGCGGCGGGCAGCAGGCCTCTTGGACAGGTTGAGAGATAAAAAAATAATAATTCCCATGCAGTCTCAATGGCGGGGTGCGGGCCGGGGAATAGGCCTCTTGGCCGGGGTGAATATGTTGGAACGCGGCGCGCGTAAATAGAAGCGGCTGGAGGTACCGGGGGGCGAAGCCCGCCCCGGCCCGGAGGCCGAGTTAAAAAAAATAATAATCCCCGTTCAGTCTCAATGGCGGGGTGCGGGCCGGCCCGGCGGCGAGTGCGGCAGGCAGCAGGCCTCTTGGACAGGTTGAGAGATAAAAAAATAATAATTCCCGTGCAGTCTCAATGGCGGGGTGCGGGCCGGGGAATAGGCCTCTTGGCCGGGGTGAATATGTTGGAACGCGGCGCGCGTAAATAGAAGCGGCTGGAGGTACCGGGGGCGAAGCCCGCCCCGGCCCGGAGGCCGAGTTAAAAAAAATAATAATCCCCGTTCAGTCTCAATGGCGGGGTGCGGGCCGGCCCGGCGGCGAGTGCGGCGGGCAGCAGGCCTCTTGGACAGGTTGAGAGATAAAAAAATAATAATTCCCGTGCAGTCTCAATGGCGGGGTGCGGGCCGGGGAATAGGCCTCTTGGCCGGGGTGAATAGTGTTGGAACACGGCCCGCGGAAATAGTAGCGGCTGGAGGTACCGGGGGCGATGCCCGCCACGGCCCGGCGGCCAAGTTAAAAAAATAAATAATCCCCGTTCAGTCTCAATGGCAGGGTGCGGGCCGGCCCGGCGGCGATTGCGGCGGGCAGCAGGCCTCTTGGACAGGTTGAGAGATAAAAAAAATAATAATTCCCGTTCAGTCTCAATGGCAGGGTGCGGGCCGGCCCGGCGGACGAGTGTGGCCGGGGAAGAGGCCTCTTGGCCGGGGTGAATATGTTGGAACGCGGCGCGCGTAAATAGAAGCGGCTGGAGGTACCGGGGGCGAAGCCCGCCCCGGCCCGGAGGCCGAGTTAAAAAAAATAATAATCCCCGTTCAGTCTCAATGGCGGGGTGCGGGCCGGCCCGGCGGCGAGTGCGGCGGGCAGCAGGCCTCTTGGACAGGTTGAGAGATAAAAAAATAATAATTCCCGTGCAGTCTCAATGGCGGGGTGCGGGCCGGGGAATAGGCCTCTTGGCCGGGGTGAATAGTGTTGGAACACGGCCCGCGGAAATAGTAGCGGCTGGAGGTACCGGGGGCGATGCCCGCCCCGGCCCGGCGGCCAAGTTAAAAAAATAAATAATCCCGTTCAGTCTCAATGGCAGGGTGCGGGCCGGCCCGGCGGCGATTGCGGCGGGCAGCAGGCCTCTTGGACAGGTTGAGAGATAAAAAATAATAATTCCCATGCAGTCTCAATGGCGGGGTGCGGGCCGGGGAATAGGCCTCTTGGCCGGGGTGAATATGTTGGAACGCGGCGCGCGTAAATAGAAGCGGCTGGAGGTACCGGGGGCGAAGCCCGCCCCGGCCCGGAGGCCGAGTTAAAAAAAATAATAATCCCCGTTCAGTCTCAATGGCGGGGTGCGGGCCGGCCCGGCCCGGCGGCGAGTGCGGCGGGCAGCAGGCCTCTTGGACAGGTTGAGAGATAAAAAAATAATAATTCCCGTGCAGTCTCAATGGCGGGGTGCGGGCCGGGGAATAGGCCTCTTGGCCGGGGTGAATAGTGTTGGAACACGGCCCGCGGAAATAGTAGCGGCTGGAGGTACCGGGGGCGATGCCCGCCCCGGCCCGGCGGCCAAGTTAAAAAAATAAATAATCCCCGTTCAGTCTCAATGGCAGGGTGCGGGCCGGCCCGGCGGCGATTGCGGCGGGCAGCAGGCCTCTTGGACAGGTTGAGAGATAAAAAAATAATAATTCCCGTTCAGTCTCAATGGCAGGGTGCGGGCCGGCCCGGCGGCAATTGCGGCGGGCAGCAAGCCTCTTGGACAGGTTGAGAGATAAAAAAATAATAATTCCCATGCAGTCTCAATGGCGGGGTGCGGGCCGGGGAATAGGCCTCTTGGCCGGGGTGAATATGTTGGAACGCGGCGCGCGTAAATAGAAGCGGCTGGAGGTACCGGGGGCGAAGCCCGCCCCGGCCCGGAGGCCGAGTTAAAAAAAATAATAATCCCCGTTCAGTCTCAATGGCGGGGTGCGGGCCGGCCCGGCGGCGAGTGCGGCGGGCAGCAGGCCTCTTGGACAGGTTGAGAGATAAAAAAATAATAATTCCCGTGCAGTCTCAATGGCGGGGTGCGGGCCGGGGAATAGGCCTCTTGGCCGGGGTGAATATGTTGGAACGCGGCGCGCGTAAATAGAAGCGGCTGGAGGTACCGGGGGCGAAGCCCGCCCCGGCCCGGAGGCCGAGTTAAAAAAAATAATAATCCCCGTTCAGTCTCAATGGCGGGGTGCGGGCCGGCCCGGCGGCGATTGCGGCGGGCAGCAGGCCTCTTGGACAGGTTGACAGATAAAAAAATAATAATTCCCGTGCAGTCTCAATGGCGGGGTGCGGGCCGGGGAATAGGCCTCTTGGCCGGGGTGAATAGTGTTGGAACACGGCCCGCGGAAATCATAGCGGCTGGAGGTACCGGGGGCGATGCCCGCCACGGCCCGGCGGCCAAGTTAAAAAAATAAATAATCCCGTTCAGTCTCAATGGCAGGGTGCGGGCCGGCCCGGCGGCGATTGCGGCGGGCAGCAGGCCTCTTGGACAGGTTGAGAGATAAAAAAATAATAATTCCCATGCAGTCTCAATGGCGGGGTACGGGCCGGGGAATAGGCCTCTTGGCCGGGGTGAATATGTTGGAACGCGGCGCGCGTAAATAGACGCGGCTGGAGGTACCGGGGGCGAAGCCCGCCCCGGCCCGGAGGCCGAGTTAAAAAAAATAATAATCCCCGTTCAGTCTCAATGGCGGGGTGCGGGCCGGCCCGGCGGCGAGTGCGGCGGGCAGCAGGCCTCTTGGACAGGTTGAGAGATAAAAAAATAATAATTCCCGTGCAGTCTCAATGGCGGGGTGCGGGCCGGGGAATAGGCCTCTTGGCCGGGGTGAATATGTTGGAACGCGGCGCGCGTAAATGGAAGCGGCTGGAGGTACCGGGGGCGAAGCCCGCCCCGGCCCGGAGGCCGAGTTAAAAAAAATAATAATCCCCGTTCAGTCTCAATGGCGGGGTGCGGGCCGGCCTGGCGGCGAGTGCGGCGGGCAGCAGGCCTCTTGGACAGGTTGAGAGATAAAAAAATAATAATTCCCGTGCAGTCTCAATGGCGGGGTGCGGGCCGGGGAATAGGCCTCTTGGCCGGGGTGAATATGTTGGAACGCGGCGCGCATAAATAGAAGCGGCTGGAGGTACCGGGGGCGAAGCCCGCCCCGGCCCGGAGGCCGAGTTAAAAAAAATAATAATCCCCGTTCAGTCTCAATGGCGGGGTGCGGGCCGGCCCGGCGGCGATTGCGGCGGGCAGCAGGCCTCTTGGACAGGTTGACAGATAAAAAAATAATAATTCCCGTGCAGTCTCAATGGCGGGGTGCGGGCCGGGGAATAGGCCTCTTGGCCGGGGTGAATAGTGTTGGAACACGGCCCGCGGAAATCATAGCGGCTGGAGGTACCGGGGGCGATGCCCGCCACGGCCCGGCGGCCAAGTTAAAAAAATAAATAATCCCGTTCAGTCTCAATGGCAGGGTGCGGGCCGGCCCGGCGGCGATTGCGGCGGGCAGCAGGCCTCTTGGACAGGTTGAGAGATAAAAAAATAATAATTCCCATGCAGTCTCAATGGCGGGGTGCGGGCCGGGGAATAGGCCTCTTGGCCGGGGTGAATATGTTGGAACGCGGCGCGCGTAAATAGACGCGGCTGGAGGTACCGGGGGCGAAGCCCGCCCCGGCCCGGAGGCCGAGTTAAAAAAAATAATAATCCCCGTTCAGTCTCAATGGCGGGGTGCGGGCCGGCCCGGCGGCGAGTGCGGCGGGCAGCAGGCCTCTTGGACAGGTTGAGAGATAAAAAAATAATAATTCCCGTGCAGTCTCAATGGCGGGGTGCGGGCCGGGGAATAGGCCTCTTGGCCGGGGTGAATATGTTGGAACGCGGCGCGCGTAAATGGAAGCGGCTGGAGGTACCGGGGGCGAAGCCCGCCCCGGCCCGGAGGCCGAGTTAAAAAAAATAATAATCCCCGTTCAGTCTCAATGGCGGGGTGCGGGCCGGCCTGGCGGCGAGTGCGGCGGGCAGCAGGCCTCTTGGACAGGTTGAGAGATAAAAAAATAATAATTCCCGTGCAGTCTCAATGGCGGGGTGCGGGCCGGGGAATAGGCCTCTTGGCCGGGGTGAATAGTGTTGGAACACGGCCCGCGGAAATAGTAGCGGCTGGAGGTACCGGGGGCGATGCCCGCCCCGGCCCGGCGGCCAAGTTAAAAAAATAAATAATCCCGTTCAGTCTCAATGGCAGGGTGCGGGCCGGCCCGGCGGCGATTGCGGCGGGCAGCAGGCCTCTTGGACAGGTTGAGAGATAAAAAAAAAATAATTCCCATGCAGTCTCAATGGCGGGGTGCGGGCCGGGGAATAGGCCTCTTGGCCGGGGTGAATATGTTGGAACGCGGCGCGCGTAAATAGAAGCGGCTGGAGGTACCGGGGGCGAAGCCCGCCTCGGCCCGGAGGCCGAGTTAAAAAAAATAATAATCCCCGTTCAGTCTCAATGGCGGGGTGCGGGCCGGCCCGGCGGCGAGTGCGGCGGGCAGCAGGCCTCTTGGACAGGTTGAGAGATAAAAAAATAATAATTCCCGTGCAGTCTCAATTGCGGGGTGCGGGCCGGGGAATAGGCCTCTTGGCCGGGGTGAATATGTTGGAACGCGGCGCGCGTAAATAGAAGCGGCTGGAGGTACCGGGGGCGAAGCCCGCCCCGGCCCGGAGGCCGAGTTAAAAAAAATAATAATCCCCGTTCAGTCTCAATGGCGGGGTGCGGGCCGGCCCGGCGGCGAGTGCGGTGGGCAGCAGGCCTCTTGGACAGGTTGAGAGATAAAAAAAATAATAATTCCCGTGCAGTCTCAATGGCGGGGTGCGGGCCGGGGAATAGGCCTCTTGGCCGGGGTGAATAGTGTTGGAACACGGCCCGTGGAAATAGTAGCGGCTGGAGGTACCGGGGGCGATGCCCGCCCCGGCCCGGCGGCCAAGTTAAAAAAATAAATAATCCCGTTCAGTCTCAATGGCAGGGTGCGGGCCGGCCCGGCAGCGATTGCGGCGGGCAGCAGGCCTCTTGGACAGGTTGAGAGATAAAAAAAAAATAATTCCCATGCAGTCTCAATGGCGGGGTGCGGGCCGGGGAATAGGCCTCTTGGCCGGGGTGAATATGTTGGAACGCGGCGCGCGTAAATAGAAGCGGCTGGAGGTACCGGGGGCGAAGCCCGCCCCGGCCCGGAGGCCGAGTTAAAAAAAATAATAATCCCCGTTCAGTCTCAATGGCGGGGTGCGGGCCGGCCCGGCGGCGAGTGCGGCGGGCAGCAGGCCTCTTGGACAGGTTGAGAGATAAAAAAATAATAATTCCCGTGCAGTCTCAATGGCGGGGTGCGGGCCGGGGAATAGGCCTCTTGGCCGGGGTGAATATGTTGGAACGCGGCGCGCGTAAATAGAAGCGGCTGGAGGTACCGGGGGCGAAGCCCGCCCCGGCCCGGAGGCCGAGTTAAAAAAAATAATAATCCCCGTTCAGTCTCAATGGCGGGGTGCGGGCCGGCCCGGCGGCGAGTGCGGCGGGCAGCAGGCCTCTTGGACAGGTTGAGAGATAAAAAAATAATAATTCCCGTGCAGTCTCAATGGCGGGGTGCGGGCCGGGGAATAGGCCTCTTGGCCGGGGTGAATAGTGTTGGAACACGGCCCGCGGAAATAGTAGCGGCTGGAGGTACCGGGGGCGATGCCCGCCCCGGCCCGGCGGCCAAGTTAAAAAAATAAATAATCCCCGTTCAGTCTCAATGGCAGGGTGCGGGCCGGCCCGGCGGCGATTGCGGCGGGCAGCAGGCCTCTTGGACAGGTTGAGAGATAAAAAAATAATAATTCCCGTTCAGTCTCAATGGCAGGGTGCGGGCCGGCCCGGCGGCAATTGCGGCGGGCAGCAGGCCTCTTGGACAGGTTGAGAGATAAAAAAATAATAATTCCCATGCAGTCTCAATGGCGGGGTGCGGGCCGGGGAATAGGCCTCTTGGCCGGGGTGAATATGTTGGAACGCGGCGCGCGTAAATAGAAGCGGCTGGAGGTACCGGGGGCGAAGCCCGCCCCGGCCCGGAGGCCGAGTTAAAAAAAATAATCCCCGTTCAGTCTCAATGGCGGGGTGCGGGCCGGCCCGGCAGCGAGTGCGGCGGGCAGCAGGCCTCTTGGACAGGTTGAGAGATAAAAAAATAATAATTCCCGTGCAGTCTCAATGGCGGGGTGCGGGCCGGGGAATAGGCCTCTTGGCCGGGGTGAATAGTGTTGGAACACGGCCCGCGGAAATAGTAGCGGCTGGAGGTACCGGGGGCGATGCCCGCCCCGGCCCGGCGGCCAAGTTAAAAAAATAAATAATCCCCGTTCAGTCTCAATGGCAGGGTGCGGGCCGGCCCGGCGGCGATTGCGGCGGGCAGCAGGCCTCTTGGACAGGTTGAGAGATAAAAAAATAATAATTCCCATGCAGTCTCAATGGCGGGGTGCGGGCCGGGGAATAGGCCTCTTGGCCGGGGTGAATATGTTGGAACGCGGCGCGCGTAAATAGAAGCGGCTGGAGGTACCGGGGGCGAAGCCCGCCCCGGCCCGGAGGCCGAGTTAAAAAAAATAATAATCCCCGTTCAGTCTCAATGGCGTTGTGCGGGCCGGCCCGGCGGCGAGTGCGGCGGGCAGCAGGCCTCTTGGACAGGTTGAGAGATAAAAAAATAATAATTCCCATGCAGTCTCAATGGCGGGGTGCGGGCCGGGGAATAGGCCTCTTGGCCGGGGTGAATATGTTGGAACACGGCCCGCGGAAATAGTAGCGGCTGGAGGTACCGGGGGCGTAGCCCGCCCCGGCCCGGAGGCCGAGTTAAAAAAAATAATAATCCCCTTCCAGTCTCAATGGCGGGGTGCGGGCCGGCCCGGCGGCGAGTGCGGTGGGCAGCAGGCCTCTTGGACAGGTTGAGAGATAAAAAAAATAATAATTCCCGTGCAGTCTCAATGGCGGGGTGCGGGCCGGGGAATAGGCCTCTTGGCCGGGGTGAATAGTGTTGGAACACGGCCCGTGGAAATAGTAGCGGCTGGAGGTACCGGGGGCGATGCCCGCCCCGGCCCGGCGGCCAAGTTAAAAAAATAAATAATCCCGTTCAGTCTCAATGGCAGGGTGCGGGCCGGCCCGGCAGCGATTGCGGCGGGCAGCAGGCCTCTTGGACAGGTTGAGAGATAAAAAAAAAATAATTCCCATGCAGTCTCAATGGCGGGGTGCGGGCCGGGGAATAGGCCTCTTGGCCGGGGTGAATATGTTGGAACGCGGCGCGCGTAAATAGAAGCGGCTGGAGGTACCGGGGGCGAAGCCCGCCCCGGCCCGGAGGCCGAGTTAAAAAAAATAATAATCCCCGTTCAGTCTCAATGGCGGGGTGCGGGCCGGCCCGGCGGCGAGTGCGGCGGGCAGCAGGCCTCTTGGACAGGTTGAGAGATAAAAAAATAATAATTCCCGTGCAGTCTCAATGGCGGGGTGCGGGCCGGGGAATAGGCCTCTTGGCCGGGGTGAATATGTTGGAACGCGGCGCGCGTAAATAGAAGCGGCTGGAGGTACCGGGGGCGAAGCCCGCCCCGGCCCGGAGGCCGAGTTAAAAAAAATAATAATCCCCGTTCAGTCTCAATGGCGGGGTGCGGGCCGGCCCGGCGGCGAGTGCGGCGGGCAGCAGGCCTCTTGGACAGGTTGAGAGATAAAAAAATAATAATTCCCGTGCAGTCTCAATGGCGGGGTGCGGGCCGGGGAATAGGCCTCTTGGCCGGGGTGAATAGTGTTGGAACACGGCCCGCGGAAATAGTAGCGGCTGGAGGTACCGGGGGCGATGCCCGCCCCGGCCCGGCGGCCAAGTTAAAAAAATAAATAATCCCCGTTCAGTCTCAATGGCAGGGTGCGGGCCGGCCCGGCGGCGATTGCGGCGGGCAGCAGGCCTCTTGGACAGGTTGAGAGATAAAAAAATAATAATTCCCGTTCAGTCTCAATGGCAGGGTGCGGGCCGGCCCGGCGGCAATTGCGGCGGGCAGCAGGCCTCTTGGACAGGTTGAGAGATAAAAAAATAATAATTCCCATGCAGTCTCAATGGCGGGGTGCGGGCCGGGGAATAGGCCTCTTGGCCGGGGTGAATATGTTGGAACGCGGCGCGCGTAAATAGAAGCGGCTGGAGGTACCGGGGGCGAAGCCCGCCCCGGCCCGGAGGCCGAGTTAAAAAAAATAATCCCCGTTCAGTCTCAATGGCGGGGTGCGGGCCGGCCCGGCAGCGAGTGCGGCGGGCAGCAGGCCTCTTGGACAGGTTGAGAGATAAAAAAATAATAATTCCCGTGCAGTCTCAATGGCGGGGTGCGGGCCGGGGAATAGGCCTCTTGGCCGGGGTGAATAGTGTTGGAACACGGCCCGCGGAAATAGTAGCGGCTGGAGGTACCGGGGGCGATGCCCGCCCCGGCCCGGCGGCCAAGTTAAAAAAATAAATAATCCCCGTTCAGTCTCAATGGCAGGGTGCGGGCCGGCCCGGCGGCGATTGCGGCGGGCAGCAGGCCTCTTGGACAGGTTGAGAGATAAAAAAAAAATAATTCCCATGCAGTCTCAATGGCGGGGTGCGGGCCGGGGAATAGGCCTCTTGGCCGGGGTGAATATGTTGGAACGCGGCGCGCGTAAATAGAAGCGGCTGGAGGTACCGGGGGCGAAGCCCGCCCCGGCCCGGAGGCCGAGTTAAAAAAAATAATAATCCCCGTTCAGTCTCAATGGCGTTGTGCGGGCCGGCCCGGCGGCGAGTGCGGCGGGCAGCAGGCCTCTTGGACAGGTTGAGAGATAAAAAAATAATAATTCCCATGCAGTCTCAATGGCGGGGTGCGGGCCGGGGAATAGGCCTCTTGGCCGGGGTGAATATGTTGGAACGCGGCGCGCGTAAATAGAAGCGGCTGGAGGCACCGGGGGCGAAGCCCGCCCCGGCCCGGAGGCCGAGTTAAAAAAAATAATAATCCCCGTTCAGTCTCAATGGCGGGGTGCGGGCCGGCCCGGCGGCGAGTGCGGCGGGCAGCAGGCCTCTTGGACAGGTTGAGAGATAAAAAAATAATAATTCCCGTGCAGTCTCAATGGCGGGGTGCGGGCCGGGGAATAGGCCTCTTGGCCGGGGTGAATAGTGTTGGAACACGGCCCGCGGAAATAGTAGCGGCTGGAGGTACCGGGGGCGATGCCCGCCCCGGCCCGGCGGCCAAGTTAAAAAAATAAATAATCCCCGTTCAGTCTCAATGGCAGGGTGCGGGCCGGCCCGGCGGCGATTGCGGCGGGCAGCAGGCCTCTTGGACAGGTTGAGAGATAAAAAAATAATAATTCCCGTTCAGTCTCAATGGCAGGGTGCGGGCCGGCCCGGCGGCAATTGCGGCGGGCAGCAGGCCTCTTGGACAGGTTGAGAGATAAAAAAATAATAATTCCCATGCAGTCTCAATGGCGGGGTGCGGGCCGGGGAATAGGCCTCTTGGCCGGGGTGAATATGTTGGAACGCGGCGCGCGTAAATAGAAGCGGCTGGAGGTACCGGGGGCGAAGCCCGCCCCGGCCCGGAGGCCGAGTTAAAAAAAATAATAATCCCCGTTCAGTCTCAATGGCGGGGTGCGGGCCGGCCCGGCGGCGAGTGCGGCGGGCAGCAGGCCTCTTGGACAGGTTGAGAGATAAAAAAATAATAATTCCCGTGCAGTCTCAATGGCGGGGTGCGGGCCGGGGAATAGGCCTCTTGGCCGGGGTGAATATGTTGGAACGCGGCGCGCGTAAATAGAAGCGGCTGGAGGTACCGGGGGCGAAGCCCGCCCCGGCCCGGAGGCCGAGTTAAAAAAAATAATAATCCCCGTTCAGTCTCAATGGCGGGGTGCGGGCCGGCCCGGCGGCGATTGCGGCGGGCAGCAGGCCTCTTGGACAGGTTGAGAGATAAAAAAATAATAATTCCCGTGCAGTCTCAATGGCGGGGTGCGGGCCGGGGAATAGGCCTCTTGGCCGGGGTGAATAGTGTTGGAACACGGCCCGCGGAAATAGTAGCGGCTGGAGGTACCGGGGGCGATGCCCGCCCCGGCCCGGCGGCCAAGTTAAAAAAATAAATAATCCCGTTCAGTCTCAATGGCAGGGTGCGGGCCGGCCCGGCGGCGATTGCGGCGGGCAGCAGGCCTCTTGGACAGGTTGAGAGATAAAAAAATAATAATTCCCGTGCAGTCTCAATGGCGGGGTGCGGGCCGGGGAATAGGCCTCTTGGCCGGGGTGAATAGTGTTGGAACACGGCCCGCGGAAATAGTAGCGGCTGGAGGTACCGGGGGCGATGCCCGCCCCGGCCCGGCGGCCAAGTTAAAAAAATAAATAATCCCCGTTCAGTCTCAATGGCAGGGTGCGGGCCGGCCCGGCGGCGATTGCGGCGGGCAGCAGGCCTCTTGGACAGGTTGAGAGATAAAAAAATAATAATTCCCGTTCAGTCTCAATGGCAGGGTGCGGGCCGGCCCGGCGGCAATTGCGGCGGGCAGCAGGCCTCTTGGACAGGTTGAGAGATAAAAAAATAATAATTCCCATGCAGTCTCAATGGCGGGGTGCGGGCCGGGGAATAGGCCTCTTGGCCGGGGTGAATATGTTGGAACGCGGCGCGCGTAAATAGAAGCGGCTGGAGGTACCGGGGGCGAAGCCCGCCCCGGCCCGGAGGCCGAGTTAAAAAAAATAATCCCCGTTCAGTCTCAATGGCGGGGTGCGGGCCGGCCCGGCAGCGAGTGCGGCGGGCAGCAGGCCTCTTGGACAGGTTGAGAGATAAAAAAATAATAATTCCCGTGCAGTCTCAATGGCGGGGTGCGGGCCGGGGAATAGGCCTCTTGGCCGGGGTGAATAGTGTTGGAACACGGCCCGCGGAAATAGTAGCGGCTGGAGGTACCGGGGGCGATGCCCGCCCCGGCCCGGCGGCCAAGTTAAAAAAATAAATAATCCCCGTTCAGTCTCAATGGCAGGGTGCGGGCCGGCCCGGCGGCGATTGCGGCGGGCAGCAGGCCTCTTGGACAGGTTGAGAGATAAAAAAATAATAATTCCCATGCAGTCTCAATGGCGGGGTGCGGGCCGGGGAATAGGCCTCTTGGCCGGGGTGAATATGTTGGAACGCGGCGCGCGTAAATAGAAGCGGCTGGAGGTACCGGGGGCGAAGCCCGCCCCGGCCCGGAGGCCGAGTTAAAAAAAATAATAATCCCCGTTCAGTCTCAATGGCGTTGTGCGGGCCGGCCCGGCGGCGAGTGCGGCGGGCAGCAGGCCTCTTGGACAGGTTGAGAGATAAAAAAATAATAATTCCCATGCAGTCTCAATGGCGGGGTGCGGGCCGGGGAATAGGCCTCTTGGCCGGGGTGAATATGTTGGAACACGGCCCGCGGAAATAGTAGCGGCTGGAGGTACCGGGGGCGTAGCCCGCCCCGGCCCGGAGGCCGAGTTAAAAAAAATAATAATCCCCTTCCAGTCTCAATGGCGGGGTGCGGGCCGGCCCGGCGGCGAGTGCGGTGGGCAGCAGGCCTCTTGGACAGGTTGAGAGATAAAAAAAATAATAATTCCCGTGCAGTCTCAATGGCGGGGTGCGGGCCGGGGAATAGGCCTCTTGGCCGGGGTGAATAGTGTTGGAACACGGCCCGTGGAAATAGTAGCGGCTGGAGGTACCGGGGGCGATGCCCGCCCCGGCCCGGCGGCCAAGTTAAAAAAATAAATAATCCCGTTCAGTCTCAATGGCAGGGTGCGGGCCGGCCCGGCAGCGATTGCGGCGGGCAGCAGGCCTCTTGGACAGGTTGAGAGATAAAAAAAAAATAATTCCCATGCAGTCTCAATGGCGGGGTGCGGGCCGGGGAATAGGCCTCTTGGCCGGGGTGAATATGTTGGAACGCGGCGCGCGTAAATAGAAGCGGCTGGAGGTACCGGGGGCGAAGCCCGCCCCGGCCCGGAGGCCGAGTTAAAAAAAATAATAATCCCCGTTCAGTCTCAATGGCGGGGTGCGGGCCGGCCCGGCGGCGAGTGCGGCGGGCAGCAGGCCTCTTGGACAGGTTGAGAGATAAAAAAATAATAATTCCCGTGCAGTCTCAATGGCGGGGTGCGGGCCGGGGAATAGGCCTCTTGGCCGGGGTGAATATGTTGGAACGCGGCGCGCGTAAATAGAAGCGGCTGGAGGTACCGGGGGCGAAGCCCGCCCCGGCCCGGAGGCCGAGTTAAAAAAAATAATAATCCCCGTTCAGTCTCAATGGCGGGGTGCGGGCCGGCCCGGCGGCGAGTGCGGCGGGCAGCAGGCCTCTTGGACAGGTTGAGAGATAAAAAAATAATAATTCCCGTGCAGTCTCAATGGCGGGGTGCGGGCCGGGGAATAGGCCTCTTGGCCGGGGTGAATAGTGTTGGAACACGGCCCGCGGAAATAGTAGCGGCTGGAGGTACCGGGGGCGATGCCCGCCCCGGCCCGGCGGCCAAGTTAAAAAAATAAATAATCCCCGTTCAGTCTCAATGGCAGGGTGCGGGCCGGCCCGGCGGCGATTGCGGCGGGCAGCAGGCCTCTTGGACAGGTTGAGAGATAAAAAAATAATAATTCCCGTTCAGTCTCAATGGCAGGGTGCGGGCCGGCCCGGCGGCAATTGCGGCGGGCAGCAGGCCTCTTGGACAGGTTGAGAGATAAAAAAATAATAATTCCCATGCAGTCTCAATGGCGGGGTGCGGGCCGGGGAATAGGCCTCTTGGCCGGGGTGAATATGTTGGAACGCGGCGCGCGTAAATAGAAGCGGCTGGAGGTACCGGGGGCGAAGCCCGCCCCGGCCCGGAGGCCGAGTTAAAAAAAATAATCCCCGTTCAGTCTCAATGGCGGGGTGCGGGCCGGCCCGGCAGCGAGTGCGGCGGGCAGCAGGCCTCTTGGACAGGTTGAGAGATAAAAAAATAATAATTCCCGTGCAGTCTCAATGGCGGGGTGCGGGCCGGGGAATAGGCCTCTTGGCCGGGGTGAATAGTGTTGGAACACGGCCCGCGGAAATAGTAGCGGCTGGAGGTACCGGGGGCGATGCCCGCCCCGGCCCGGCGGCCAAGTTAAAAAAATAAATAATCCCCGTTCAGTCTCAATGGCAGGGTGCGGGCCGGCCCGGCGGCGATTGCGGCGGGCAGCAGGCCTCTTGGACAGGTTGAGAGATAAAAAAAAAAATAATTCCCATGCAGTCTCAATGGCGGGGTGCGGGCCGGGGAATAGGCCTCTTGGCCGGGGTGAATATGTTGGAACGCGGCGCGCGTAAATAGAAGCGGCTGGAGGTACCGGGGGCGAAGCCCGCCCCGGCCCGGAGGCCGAGTTAAAAAAAATAATAATCCCCGTTCAGTCTCAATGGCGTTGTGCGGGCCGGCCCGGCGGCGAGTGCGGCGGGCAGCAGGCCTCTTGGACAGGTTGAGAGATAAAAAAATAATAATTCCCATGCAGTCTCAATGGCGGGGTGCGGGCCGGGGAATAGGCCTCTTGGCCGGGGTGAATATGTTGGAACGCGGCGCGCGTAAATAGAAGCGGCTGGAGGCACCGGGGGCGAAGCCCGCCCCGGCCCGGAGGCCGAGTTAAAAAAAATAATAATCCCCGTTCAGTCTCAATGGCGGGGTGCGGGCCGGCCCGGCGGCGAGTGCGGCGGGCAGCAGGCCTCTTGGACAGGTTGAGAGATAAAAAAATAATAATTCCCGTGCAGTCTCAATGGCGGGGTGCGGGCCGGGGAATAGGCCTCTTGGCCGGGGTGAATAGTGTTGGAACACGGCCCGCGGAAATAGTAGCGGCTGGAGGTACCGGGGGCGATGCCCGCCCCGGCCCGGCGGCCAAGTTAAAAAAATAAATAATCCCCGTTCAGTCTCAATGGCAGGGTGCGGGCCGGCCCGGCGGCGATTGCGGCGGGCAGCAGGCCTCTTGGACAGGTTGAGAGATAAAAAAATAATAATTCCCGTTCAGTCTCAATGGCAGGGTGCGGGCCGGCCCGGCGGCAATTGCGGCGGGCAGCAGGCCTCTTGGACAGGTTGAGAGATAAAAAAATAATAATTCCCATGCAGTCTCAATGGCGGGGTGCGGGCCGGGGAATAGGCCTCTTGGCCGGGGTGAATATGTTGGAACGCGGCGCGCGTAAATAGAAGCGGCTGGAGGTACCGGGGGCGAAGCCCGCCCCGGCCCGGAGGCCGAGTTAAAAAAAATAATAATCCCCGTTCAGTCTCAATGGCGGGGTGCGGGCCGGCCCGGCGGCGAGTGCGGCGGGCAGCAGGCCTCTTGGACAGGTTGAGAGATAAAAAAATAATAATTCCCGTGCAGTCTCAATGGCGGGGTGCGGGCCGGGGAATAGGCCTCTTGGCCGGGGTGAATATGTTGGAACGCGGCGCGCGTAAATAGAAGCGGCTGGAGGTACCGGGGGCGAAGCCCGCCCCGGCCCGGAGGCCGAGTTAAAAAAAATAATAATCCCCGTTCAGTCTCAATGGCGGGGTGCGGGCCGGCCCGGCGGCGATTGCGGCGGGCAGCAGGCCTCTTGGACAGGTTGAGAGATAAAAAAATAATAATTCCCGTGCAGTCTCAATGGCGGGGTGCGGGCCGGGGAATAGGCCTCTTGGCCGGGGTGAATAGTGTTGGAACACGGCCCGCGGAAATAGTAGCGGCTGGAGGTACCGGGGGCGATGCCCGCCCCGGCCCGGCGGCCAAGTTAAAAAAATAAATAATCCCGTTCAGTCTCAATGGCAGGGTGCGGGCCGGCCCGGCGGCGATTGCGGCGGGCAGCAGGCCTCTTGGACAGGTTGAGAGATAAAAAAATAATAATTCCCATGCAGTCTCAATGGCGGGGTGCGGGCCGGGGAATAGGCCTCTTGGCCGGGGTGAATATGTTGGAACGCGGCGCGCGTAAATAGAAGCGGCTGGAGGTACCGGGGGCGAAGCCCGCCCCGGCCCGGAGGCCGAGTTAAAAAAAATAATAATCCCCGTTCAGTCTCAATGGCGGGGTGCGGGCCGGCCCGGCGGCGAGTGCGGCGGGCAGCAGGCCTCTTGGACAGGTTGAGAGATAAAAAAATAATAATTCCCGTGCAGTCTCAATGGCGGGGTGCGGGCCGGGGAATAGGCCTCTTGGCCGGGGTGAATAGTGTTGGAACACGGCCCGCTGAAATAGTAGCGGCTGGAGGTACCGGGGGCGATGCCCGCCCCGGCCCGGCGGCCAAGTTAAAAAAATAAATAATCCCCGTTCAGTCTCAATGGCAGGGTGCGGGCCGGCCCAGCGGCGATTGCGGCGGGCAGCAGGCCTCTTGGACAGGTTGAGAGATAGAAAAATAATAATTCCCGTTCAGTCTCAATGGCAGGGTGCGGGCCGGCCCGGCGGCAATTGCGGCGGGCAGCAGGCCTCTTGGACAGGTTGAGAGATAAAAAAATAATAATTCCCATGCAGTCTCAATGGCGGGGTGCGGGCCGGGGAATAGGCCTCTTGGCCGGGGTGAATATGTTGGAACGCGGCGCGCGTAAATAGAAGCGGCTGGAGGTACCGGGGGCGAAGCCCGCCCCGGCCCGGAGGCCGGGTTAAAAAAAATAATAATCCCCGTTCAGTCTCAATGGCGGGGTGCGGGCCGGCCCGGCGGCGAGTGCGGCAGGCAGCAGGCCTCTTGGACAGGTTGAGAGATAAAAAAATAATAATTCCCGTGCAGTCTCAATGGCGGGGTGCGGGCCGGGGAATAGGCCTCTTGGCCGGGGTGAATATGTTGGAACGCGGCGCGCGTAAATAGAAGCGGCTGGAGGTACCGGGGGCGAAGCCCGCCCCGGCCCGGAGGCCGGGTTAAAAAAAATAATAATCCCCGTTCAGTCTCAATGGCGGGGTGCGGGCCGGCCCGGCGGCGAGTGCGGCGGGCAGCAGGCCTCTTGGACAGGTTGAGAGATAAAAAAATAATAATTCCCATGCAGTCTCAATGGCGGGGTGCGGGCCGGGGAATAGGCCTCTTGGCCGGGGTGAATAGTGTTGGAACACGGCCCGCGGAAATAGTAGCGGCTGGAGGTACCGGGGGCGATGCCCGCCCCGGCCCGGCGGCCAAGTTAAAAAAATAAATAATCCCGTTCAGTCTCAATGGCAGGGTGCGGGCCGGCCCGGCGGCGATTGCGGCGGGCAGCAGGCCTCTTGGACAGGTTGAGAGATAAAAAAATAATAATTCCCATGCAGTCTCAATGGCGGGGTGCGGGCCGGGGAATAGGCCTCTTGGCCGGGGTGAATATGTTGGAACGCGGCGCGCGTAAATAGAAGCAGCTGGAGGTACCGGGGGCGAAGCCCGCCCCGGCCCGGAGGCCGAGTTAAAAAAAATAATAATCCCCGTTCAGTCTCAATGGCGGGGTGCGGGCCGGCCCGGCGGCGAGTGCGGCGGGCAGCAGGCCTCTTGGACAGGTTGAGAGATAAAAAAATAATAATTCCCGTGCAGTCTCAATGGCGGGGTGCGGGCCGGGGAATAGGCCTCTTGGCCGGGGTGAATATGTTGGAACGCGGCGCGCGTAAATAGAAGCGGCTGGAGGTACCGGGGGCGAAGCCCGCCCCGGCCCGGAGGCCGAGTTAAAAAAAATAATAATCCCCGTTCAGTCTCAATGGCGGGGTGCGGGCCGGCCCGGCGGCGAGTGCGGCGGGCAGCAGGCCTCTTGGACAGGTTGAGAGATAAAAAAATAATAATTCCCGTGCAGTCTCAATGGCGGGGTGCGGGCCGGGGAATACGCCTCTTGGCCGGGGTGAATAGTGTTGGAACACGGCCCGCGGAAATAGTAGCGGCTGGAGGTACCGGGGGCGATGCCCGCCCCGGCCCGGCGGCCAAGTTAAAAAAATAAATAATCCCGTTCAGTCTCAATGGCAGGGTGCGGGCCGGCCCGGCGGCGATTGCGGCGGGCAGCAGGCCTCTTGGACAGGTTGAGAGATAAAAAAATAATAATTCCCATGCAGTCTCAATGGCGGGGTGCGGGCCGGGGAATAGGCCTCTTGGCCGGGGTGAATAGTGTTGGAACACGGCCCGCGGAAATAGTAACGGCTGGAGGTACCGGGGGCGATGCCCGCCCCGGGCGGCGGCCAAGTTAAAAAAATAAATAATCCCCGTTCAGTCTCAAAGGCAGGGTGCGGGCCGGCCCGGCGGCGATTGCGGCGGGCAGCAGGCCTCTTGGACAGGTTGAGAGATATAAAAATAATAATTCCCGTGCAGTCTCAACGGCGGGGTGCGGGCCGGCCCGGCGGACGAGTGTGGCCGGGGAATAGGCCTCTTGGCCGGGGTGAATATGTTGGAACGCGGCGCGCGTAAATAGAAGCGGCTGGAGGTACCGGGGGCGAAGCCCGCCCCGGCCCGGAGGCCGAGTTAAAAAAAATAATAATCCCCGTTCAGTCTCAATGGCGGGGTGCGGGCCGGCCCGGCAGCGAGTGCGGCGGGCAGCAGGCCTCTTGGACAGGTTGAGAGATAAAAAAATAATAATTCCCATGCAGTCTCAATGGCGGGGTGCGGGCCGGGGAATAGGCCTCTTGGCCGGGGTGAATAGTGTTGGAACACGGCCCGCGGAAATAGTAGCGGCTGGAGGTACCGGGGGCGATGCCCGCCCCGGCCCGGCGGCCAAGTTAAAAAAATAAATAATCCCGTTCAGTCTCAATGGCAGGGTGCGGGCCGGCCCGGCGGCGATTGCGGCGGGCAGCAGGCCTCTTGGACAGGTTGAGAGATAAAAAAATAATAATTCCCATGCAGTCTCAATGGCGGGGTGCGGGCCGGGGAATAGGCCTCTTGGCCGGGGTGAATATGTTGGAACGCGGCGCGCGTAAATAGAAGCAGCTGGAGGTACCGGGGGCGAAGCCCGCCCCGGCCCGGAGGCCGAGTTAAAAAAAATAATAATCCCCGTTCAGTCTCAATGGCGGGGTGCGGGCCGGCCCGGCGGCGAGTGCGGCGGGCAGCAGGCCTCTTGGACAGGTTGAGAGATAAAAAAATAATAATTCCCGTGCAGTCTCAATGGCGGGGTGCGGGCCGGGGAATAGGCCTCTTGGCCGGGGTGAATATGTTGGAACGCGGCGCGCGTAAATAGAAGCGGCTGGAGGTACCGGGGGCGAAGCCCGCCCCGGCCCGGAGGCCGAGTTAAAAAAAATAATAATCCCCGTTCAGTCTCAATGGCGGGGTGCGGGCCGGCCCGGCGGCGAGTGCGGCGGGCAGCAGGCCTCTTGGACAGGTTGAGAGATAAAAAAATAATAATTCCCGTGCAGTCTCAATGGCGGGGTGCGGGCCGGGGAATACGCCTCTTGGCCGGGGTGAATAGTGTTGGAACACGGCCCGCGGAAATAGTAGCGGCTGGAGGTACCGGGGGCGATGCCCGCCCCGGCCCGGCGGCCAAGTTAAAAAAATAAATAATCCCGTTCAGTCTCAATGGCAGGGTGCGGGCCGGCCCGGCGGCGATTGCGGCGGGCAGCAGGCCTCTTGGACAGGTTGAGAGATAAAAAAATAATAATTCCCATGCAGTCTCAATGGCGGGGTGCGGGCCGGGGAATAGGCCTCTTGGCCGGGGTGAATAGTGTTGGAACACGGCCCGCGGAAATAGTAACGGCTGGAGGTACCGGGGGCGATGCCCGCCCCGGGCGGCGGCCAAGTTAAAAAAATAAATAATCCCCGTTCAGTCTCAAAGGCAGGGTGCGGGCCGGCCCGGCGGCGATTGCGGCGGGCAGCAGGCCTCTTGGACAGGTTGAGAGATATAAAAATAATAATTCCCGTGCAGTCTCAACGGCGGGGTGCGGGCCGGCCCGGCGGACGAGTGTGGCCGGGGAATAGGCCTCTTGGCCGGGGTGAATATGTTGGAACGCGGCGCGCGTAAATAGAAGCGGCTGGAGGTACCGGGGGCGAAGCCCGCCCCGGCCCGGAGGCCGAGTTAAAAAAAATAATAATCCCCGTTCAGTCTCAATGGCGGGGTGCGGGCCGGCCCGGCAGCGAGTGCGGCGGGCAGCAGGCCTCTTGGACAGGTTGAGAGATAAAAAAATAATAATTCCCGTGCAGTCTCAATGGCGGGGTGCGGGCCGGGGAATAGGCCTCTTGGCCGGGGTGAATAGTGTTGGAACACGGCCCGCGGAAATAGTAGCGGCTGGAGGTACCGGGGGCGATGCCCGCCCCGGCCCGGCGGCCAAGTTAAAAAAATAAATAATCCCCGTTCAGTCTCAATGGCAGGGTGCGGGCCGGCCCGGCGGCAATTGCGGCGGGCAGCAGGCCTCTTGGACAGGTTGAGAGATAAAAAAATAATAATTCCCATGCAGTCTCAATGGCGGGGTGCGGGCCGGGGAATAGGCCTCTTGGCCGGGGTGAATATGTTGGAACGCGGCGCGCGTAAATAGAAGCGGCTGGAGGTACCGGGGGCGAAGCCCGCCCCGGCCCGGAGGCCGAGTTAAAAAAAATAATAATCCCCGTTCAGTCTCAATGGCGGGGTGCGGGCCGGCCCGGCGGCGAGTGCGGCAGGCAGCAGGCCTCTTGGACAGGTTGAGAGATAAAAAAATAATAATTCCCGTGCAGTCTCAATGGCGGGGTGCGGGCCGGGGAATAGGCCTCTTGGCCGGGGTGAATATGTTGGAACGCGGCGCGCGTAAATAGAAGCGGGTGGAGGTACCGGGGGCGAAGCCCGCCCCGGCCCGGAGGCCGAGTTAAAAAAAATAATAATCCCCGTTCAGTCTCAATGGCGGGGTGCGGGCCGGCCCGGCGGCGAGTGCGGCGGGCAGCAGGCCTCTTGGACAGGTTGAGAGATAAAAAAAATAATAATTCCCGTGCAGTCTCAATGGCGGGGTGCGGGCCGGGGAATAGGCCTCTTGGCCGGGGTGAATAGTGTTGGAACACGGCCCGCAGAAATAGTAGCGGCTGGAGGTACCGGGGGCGATGCCCGCCCCGGCCCGGCGGCCAAGTTAAAAAAATAAATAATCCCGTTCAGTCTCAATGGCAGGGTGCGGGCCGGCCCGGCGGCGAGTGCGGCGGGCAGCAGGCCTCTTGGACAGGTTGAGAGATAAAAAATAATAATTCCCATGCAGTCTCAATGGCGGGGTGCGGGCCGGGGAATAGGCCTCTTGGCCGGGGTGAATATGTTGGAACGCGGCGCGCGTAAATAGAAGCGGCTGGAGGTACCGGGGGCGAAGCCCGCCCCGGCCCGGAGGCCGAGTTAAAAAAAATAATAATCCCCGTTCAGTCTCAATGGCGGGGTGCGGGCCGGCCCGGCGGCGAGTGCGGCGGGCAGCAGGCCTCTTGGACAGGTTGAGAGATAAAAAAATAATAATTCCCGTGCAGTCTCAATGGCGGGGTGCGGTCCGGGGAATAGGCCTCTTGGCCGGGGTGAATATGTTGGAACGCGGCGCGCGTAAATAGAAGCGGCTGGAGGTACCGGGGGCGAAGCCCACCCCGGCCCGGAGGCCGAGTTAAAAAAAATAATAATCCCCGTTCAGTCTCAATGGCGGGGTGCGGGCCGGCCCGGCGGCGATTGCGGCGGGCAGCAGGCCTCTTGGACAGGTTGAGAGATAAAAAAATAATAATTCCCGTGCAGTCTCAATGGCGGGGTGCTGGCCGGGGAATAGGCCTCTTGGCCGGGGTGAATAGTGTTGGAACACGGCCCGCGGAAATAGTAGCGGCTGGAGGTACCGGGGGCGATGCCCGCCCCGGCCCGGCGGCCAAGTTAAAAAAATAAATAATCCCGTTCAGTCTCAATGGCAGGGTGCGGGCCGGCCCGGCGGCGATTGCGGCGGGCAGCAGGCCTCTTGGACAGGTTGAGAGATAAAAAATAATAATTCCCATGCAGTCTCAATGGCGGGGTGCGGGCCGGGGAATAGGCCTCTTGGCCGGGGTGAATATGTTGGAACGCGGCGCGCGTAAATAGAAGCAGCTGGAGGTACCGGGGGCGAAGCCCGCCCCGGCCCGGAGGCCGAGTTAAAAAAAATAATAATCCCCGTTCAGTCTCAATGGCGGGGTGCGGGCCGGCCCGGCGGCGAGTGCGGCGGGCAGCAGGCCTCTTGGACAGGTTGAGAGATAAAAAAATAATAATTCCCGTGCAGTCTCAATGGCGGGGTGCGGGCCGGGGAATAGGCCTCTTGGCCGGGGTGAATAGTGTTGGAACACGGCCCGCGGAAATAGTAGCGGCTGGAGGTACCGGGGGCGATGCCCGCCCCGGCCCGGCGGCCAAGTTAAAAAAATAAATAATCCCCGTTCAGTCTCAATGGCAGGGTGCGGGCCGGCCCGGCGGCGATTGCGGCGGGCAGCAGGCCTCTTGGACAGGTTGAGAGATAAAAAAATAATAATTCCCGTTCAGTCTCAATGGCAGGGTGCGGGCCGGCCCAGCGGCAATTGCGGCGGGCAGCAGGCCTCTTGGACAGGTTGAGAGATAAAAAAATAATAATTCCCATGCAGTCTCAATGGCGGGGTGCGGGCCGGGGAATAGGCCTCTTGGCCGGGGTGAATATGTTGGAACGCGGCGCGCGTAAATAGAAGCGGCTGGAGGTACCGGGGGCGAAGCCCGCCCCGGCCCGGAGGCCGAGTTAAAAAAAATAATAATCCCCGTTCAGTCTCAATGGCGGGGTGCGGGCCGGCCCGGCGGCGAGTGCGGCGGGCAGCAGGCCTCTTGGACAGGTTGAGAGATAAAAAAATAATAATTCCCGTGCAGTCTCAATGGCGGGGTGCGGGCCGGGGAATAGGCCTCTTGGCCGGGGTGAATATGTTGGAACGCGGCGCGCGTAAATAGAAGCGGCTGGAGGTACCGGGGGCGAAGCCCGCCCCGGCCCGGAGGCCGAGTTAAAAAAAATAATAATCCCCGTTCAGTCTCAATGGCGGGGTGCGGGCCGGCCCGGCGGCGATTGCGGCGGGCAGCAGGCCTCTTGGACAGGTTGAGAGATAAAAAAATAATAATTCCCGTGCAGTCTCAATGGCGGGGTGCGGGCCGGGGAATAGGCCTCTTGGCCGGGGTGAATAGTGTTGGAACACGGCCCGCGGAAATAGTAGCGGCTGGAGGTACCGGGGGCGATGCCCGCCCCGGCCCGGCGGCCAAGTTAAAAAAATAAATAATCCCGTTCAGTCTCAATGGCAGGGTGCGGGCCGGCCCGGCGGCGATTGCGGCGGGCAGCAGGCCTCTTGGACAGGTTGAGAGATAAAAAAATAATAATTCCCATGCAGTCTCAATGGCGGGGTGCGGGCCGGGGAATAGGCCTCTTGGCCGGGGTGAATATGTTGGAACGCGGCGCGCGTAAATAGAAGCGGCTGGAGGTACCGGGGGCGCAGCCCGCCCCGGCCCGGAGGCCGAGTTAAAAAAAATAATAATCCCCGTTCAGTCTCAATGGCGGGGTGCGGGCCGGCCCGGCGGCGAGTGCGGCGGGCAGCAGGCCTCTTGGACAGGTTGAGAGATAAAAAAATAATAATTCCCGTGCAGTCTCAATGGCGGGGTGCGGGCCGGGGAATAGGCCTCTTGGCCGGGGTGAATATGTTGGAACGCGGCGCACGTAAATAGAAGCGGCTGGAGGTACCGGGGGCGAAGCCCGCCCCGGCCCGGAGGCCGAGTTTAAAAAAATAATAATCCCCGTTCAGTCTCAATGGCGGGGTGCGGGACGGCCCGGCGGCGAGTGCGGCGGGCAGCAGGCCTCTTGGACAGGTTGAGAGATAAAAAAATAATAATTCCCGTGCAGTCTCAATGGCGGGGTGCGGGCCGGGGAATAGGCCTCTTGGCCGGGGTGAATAGTGTTGGAACACGGCCCGCGGAAATAGTAGCGGCTGGAGGTACCGGGGGCGATGCCCGCCCCGGCCCGGCGGCCAAGTTAAAAAAATAAATAATCCCCGTTCAGTCTCAATGGCAGGGTGCGGGCCGGCCCAGCGGCGATTGCGGCGGGCAGCAGGCCTCTTGGACAGGTTGAGAGATAAAAAAATAATAATTCCCGTTCAGTCTCAATGGCAGGGTGCGGGCCGGCCCGGCGGCAATTGCGGCGGGCAGCAGGCCTCTTGGACAGGTTGAGAGATAAAAAAATAATAATTCCCATGCAGTCTCAATGGCGGGGTGCGGGCCGGGGAATAGGCCTCTTGGCCGGGGTGAATATGTTGGAACGCGGCGCGCGTAAATAGAAGCGGCTGGAGGTACCGGGGGCGAAGCCCCCCCCGGCCCGGAGGCCGAGTTAAAAAAAATAATAATCCCCGTTCAGTCTCAATGGCGGGGTGCGGGCCGGCCCGGCGGCGAGTGCGGCGGGCAGCAGGCCTCTTGGACAGGTTGAGAGATAAAAAAATAATAATTCCCGTGCAGTCTCAATGGCGGGGTGCGGGCCGGGGAATAGGCCTCTTGGCCGGGGTGAATATGTTGGAACGCGGCGCGCGTAAATAGAAGCGGCTGGAGGTACCGGGGGCGAAGCCCGCCCCGGCCCGGAGGCCGAGTTAAAAAAAATAATAATCCCCGTTCAGTCTCAATGGCGGGGTGCGGGCCGGCCCGGCGGCGATTGCGGCGGGCAGCAGGCCTCTTGGACAGGTTGAGAGATAAAAAAATAATAATTCCCGTGCAGTCTCAATGGCGGGGTGCGGGCCGGGGAATAGGCCTCTTGGCCGGGGTGAATAGTGTTGGAACACGGCCCGCGGAAATAGTAGCGGCTGGAGGTACCGGGGGCGATGCCCGCCCCGGCCCGGCGGCCAAGTTAAAAAAATAAATAATCCCGTTCAGTCTCAATGGCAGGGTGCGGGCCGGCCCGGCGGCGATTGCGGCGGGCAGCAGGCCTCTTGGACAGGTTGAGAGATAAAAAAATAATAATTCCCGTTCAGTCTCAATGGCAGGGTGCGGGCCGGCCCGCGGCAATTGCGGCGGGCAGCAGGCCTCTTGGACAGGTTGAGAGATAAAAAAAAAATAATCCCGTTCAGTCTCAATGGCGGGGTGCGGGCCGGCCCGGCAGCGAGTGCGGCGGGCAGCAGGCCTCTTGGACAGGTTGAGAGATAAAAAAATAATAATTCCCGTGCAGTCTCAATGGCGGGGTGCGGGCCGGGGAATAGGCCTCTTGGCCGGGGTGAATAGTGTTGGAACACGGCCCGCGGAAATAGTAGCGGCTGGAGGTACCGGGGGCGATGCCCGCCCCGGCCCGGCGGCCAAGTTAAAAAAATAAATAATCCCCGTTCAGTCTCAATGGCAGGGTGCGGGCCGGCCCGGCGGCGATTGCGGCGGGCAGCAGGCCTCTTGGACAGGTTGAGAGATAAAAAAATAATAATTCCCGTTCAGTCTCAATGGCAGGGTGCGGGCCGGCCCGGCGGCAATTGCGGCGGGCAGCAGGCCTCTTGGACAGGTTGAGAGATAAAAAAATAATAATTCCCATGCAGTCTCAATGGCGGGGTGCGGGCCGGGGAATAGGCCTCTTGGCCGGGGTGAATATGTTGGAACGCGGCGCGCGTAAATAGAAGCGGCTGGAGGTACCGGGGGCGAAGCCCGCCCCGGCCCGGAGGCCGAGTTAAAAAAAATAATAATCCCCGTTCAGTCTCAATGGTGGGGTGCGGGCCGGCCCGGCGGCGAGTGCGGCAGGCAGCAGGCCTCTTGGACAGGTTGAGAGATAAAAAAATAATAATTCCCGTGCAGTCTCAATGGCGGGGTGCGGGCCGGGGAATAGGCCTCTTGGCCGGGGTGAATATGTTGGAACGCGGCGCGCGTAAATAGAAGCGGCTGGAGGTACCGGGGGCGAAGCCCGCCCCGGCCCGGAGGCCGAGTTAAAAAAAATAATAATCCCCGTTCAGTCTCAATGGCGGGGTGCGGGCCGGCCCGGCGGCGAGTGCGGCGGGCAGCAGGCCTCTTGGACAGGTTGAGAGATAAAAAAATAATAATTCCCGTGCAGTCTCAATGGCGGGGTGCTGGCCGGGGAATAGGCCTCTTGGCCGGGGTGAATAGTGTTGGAACACGGCCCGCGGAAATAGTAGCGGCTGGAGGTACCGGGGGCGATGCCCGCCCCGGCCCGGCGGCCAAGTTAAAAAAATAAATAATCCCGTTCAGTCTCAATGGCAGGGTGCGGGCCGGCCCGGCGGCGATTGCGGCGGGCAGCAGGCCTCTTGGACAGGTTGAGAGATAAAAAATAATAATTCCCATGCAGTCTCAATGGCGGGGTGCGGGCCGGGGAATAGGCCTCTTGGCCGGGGTGAATATGTTGGAACGCGGCGCGCGTAAATAGAAGCAGCTGGAGGTACCGGGGGCGAAGCCCGCCCCGGCCCGGAGGCCGAGTTAAAAAAAATAATAATCCCCGTTCAGTCTCAATGGCGGGGTGCGGGCCGGCCCGGCGGCGAGTGCGGCGGGCAGCAGGCCTCTTGGACAGGTTGAGAGATAAAAAAATAATAATTCCCGTGCAGTCTCAATGGCGGGGTGCGGGCCGGGGAATAGGCCTCTTGGCCGGGGTGAATAGTGTTGGAACACGGCCCGCGGAAATAGTAGCGGCTGGAGGTACCGGGGGCGATGCCCGCCCCGGCCCGGCGGCCAAGTTAAAAAAATAAATAATCCCCGTTCAGTCTCAATGGCAGGGTGCGGGCCGGCCCGGCGGCGATTGCGGCGGGCAGCAGGCCTCTTGGACAGGTTGAGAGATAAAAAAATAATAATCCCCGTTCAGTCTCAATGGCGGGGTGCGGGCCGGCCCGGCGGCGAGTGCGGCGGGCAGCAGGCCTCTTGGACAGGTTGAGAGATAAAAAAATAATAATTCCCGTGCAGTCTCAATGGCGGGGTGCGGGCCGGGGAATAGGCCTCTTGGCCGGGGTGAATATGTTGGAACGCGGCGCGCGTAAATAGAAGCGGCTGGAGGTACCGGGGGCGAAGCCCGCCCCGGCCCGGAGGCCGAGTTAAAAAAAATAATAATCCCCGTTCAGTCTCAATGGCGGGGTGCGGGCCGGCCCGGCGGCGATTGCGGCGGGCAGCAGGCCTCTTGGACAGGTTGACAGATAAAAAAATAATAATTCCCGTGCAGTCTCAATGGCGGGGTGCGGGCCGGGGAATAGGCCTCTTGGCCGGGGTGAATAGTGTTGGAACACGGCCCGCGGAAATAGTAGCGGCTGGAGGTACCGGGGGCGATGCCCGCCACGGCCCGGCGGCAAAGTTAAAAAAATAAATAATCCCGTTCAGTCTCAATGGCAGGGTGCGGGCCGGCCCGGCGGCGATTGCGGCGGGCAGCAGGCCTCTTGGACAGGTTGAGAGATAAAAAAATAATAATTCCCATGCAGTCTCAATGGCGGGGTGCGGGCCGGGGAATAGGCCTCTTGGCCGGGGTGAATATGTTGGAACGCGGCGCGCGTAAATAGAAGCGGCTGGAGGTACCGGGGGCGAAGCCCGCCCCGGCCCGGAGGCCGAGTTAAAAAAAATAATAATCCCCGTTCAGTCTCAATGGCGGGGTGCGGGCCGGCCCGGGGGCGAGTGCGGCGGGCAGCAGGCCTCTTGGACAGGTTGAGAGATAAAAAAATAATAATTCCCGTGCAGTCTCAATGGCGGGGTGCGGGCCGGGGAATAGGCCTCTTGGCCGGGGTGAATATGTTGGAACGCGGCGCGCGTAAATGGAAGCGGCTGGAGGTACCGGGGGCGATACCCGCCCCGGCCCGGCGGCCAAGTTAAAAAAATAAATAATCCCCGTTCAGTCTCAATGGCAGGGTGCGGGCCGGCCCAGCGGCGATTGCGGCGGGCAGCAGGCCTCTTGGACAGGTTGAGAGATAAAAAAATAATAATTCCCGTTCAGTCTCAATGGCAGGGTGCGGGCCGGCCCGGCGGCAATTGCGGCGGGCAGCAGGCCTCTTGGACAGGTTGAGAGATAAAAAAATAATAATTCCCGTGCAGTCTCAATGGCGGGGTGCGGGCCGGGGAATAGGCCTCTTGGCCGGGGTGAATATGTTGGAACGCGGCGCGCGTAAATAGAAGCGGCTGGAGGTACCGGGGGCGAAGCCCACCCCGGCCCGGAGGCCGAGTTAAAAAAAATAATAATCCCCGTTCAGTCTCAATGGCGGGGTGCGGGCCGGCCCGGCGGCGATTGCGGCGGGCAGCAGGCCTCTTGGACAGGTTGAGAGATAAAAAAATAATAATTCCCGTGCAGTCTCAATGGCGGGGTGCGGGCCGGGGAATAGGCCTCTTGGCCGGGGTGAATAGTGTTGGAACACGGCCCGCGGAAATAGTAGCGGCTGGAGGTACCGGGGGCGATGCCCGCCCCGGCCCGGCGGCCAAGTTAAAAAAATAAATAATCCCGTTCAGTCTCAATGGCAGGGTGCGGGCCGGCCCGGCGGCGATTGCGGCGGGCAGCAGGCCTCTTGGACAGGTTGAGAGATAAAAAAAAAATAATTCCCATGCAGTCTCAATGGCGGGGTGCGGGCCGGGGAATAGGCCTCTTGGCCGGGGTGAATATGTTGGAACGCGGCGCGCGTAAATAGAAGCGGCTGGAGGTACCGGGGGCGAAGCCCGCCCCGGCCCGGAGGCCGAGTTAAAAAAAATAATAATCCCCGTTCAGTCTCAATGGCGGGGTGCGGGCCGGCCCGGCGGCGAGTGCGGCGGGCAGCAGGCCTCTTGGACAGGTTGAGAGATAAAAAAATAATAATTCCCGTGCAGTCTCAATGGCGGGGTGCGGGCCGGGGAATAGGCCTCTTGGCCGGGG
Source organism: Hippocampus zosterae (assembly GCF_025434085.1). Classification (NCBI taxonomy): domain Eukaryota; kingdom Metazoa; phylum Chordata; class Actinopteri; order Syngnathiformes; family Syngnathidae; genus Hippocampus; species Hippocampus zosterae. Next base: position 266,620 of record NW_026262932.1, on the reverse strand, counting down.
TGAATATGTTGGAACGCGGCGCGCGTAAATAGAAGCGGCTGGAGGTACCGGGGGCGAAGCCCGCCCCGGCCCGGAGGCCGAGTTAAAAAAATAATAATCCCCGTTCAGTCTCAATGGCGGGGTGCGGGCCGGCCCGGCGGCGAGTGCGGTGGGCAGCAGGCCTCTTGGACAGGTTGAGAGATAAAAAAAATAATAATTCCCGTGCAGTCTCAATGGCGGGGTGCGGGCCGGGGAATAGGCCTCTTGGCCGGGGTGAATAGTGTTGGAACACGGCCCGTGGAAATAGTAGCGGCTGGAGGTACCGGGGGCGATGCCCGCCCCGGCCCGGCGGCCAAGTTAAAAAAATAAATAATCCCGTTCAGTCTCAATGGCAGGGTGCGGGCCGGCCCGGCGGCGATTGCGGCGGGCAGCAGGCCTCTTGGACAGGTTGAGAGATAAAAAAATAATAATTCCCGTGCAGTCTCAATGGCGGGGTGCGGGCCGGGGAATAGGCCTCTTGGCCGGGGTGAATATGTTGGAACGCGGCGCGCGTAAATAGAAGCGGCTGGAGGTACCGGGGGCGAAGCCCGCCCCGGCCCGGAGGCCGAGTTAAAAAAAATAATAATCCCCGTTCAGTCTCAATGGCGGGGTGCGGGCCGGCCCGGCGGCGAGTGCGGCGGGCAGCAGGCCTCTTGGACAGGTTGAGAGATAAAAAAATAATAATTCCCGTGCAGTCTCAATGGCGGGGTGCGGGCCGGGGAATAGGCCTCTTGGCCGGGGTGAATAGTGTTGGAACACGGCCCGCGGAAATAGTAGCGGCTGGAGGTACCGGGGGCGATGCCCGCCCCGGCCCGGCGGCCAAGTTAAAAAAATAAATAATCCCCGTTCAGTCTCAATGGCAGGGTGCGGGCCGGCCCGGCGGCGATTGCGGCGGGCAGCAGGCCTCTTGGACAGGTTGAGAGATAAAAAAATAATAATTCCCGTTCAGTCTCAATGGCAGGGTGCGGGCCGGCCCGGCGGCAATTGCGGCGGGCAGCAGGCCTCTTGGACAGGTTGAGAGATAAAAAAATAATAATTCCCATGCAGTCTCAATGGCGGGGTGCGGGCCGGGGAATAGGCCTCTTGGCCGGGGTGAATATGTTGGAACGCGGCGCGCGTAAATAGAAGCGGCTGGAGGTACCGGGGGCGAAGCCCGCCCCGGCCCGGAGGCCGAGTTAAAAAAAATAATCCCCGTTCAGTCTCAATGGCGGGGTGCGGGCCGGCCCGGCAGCGAGTGCGGCGGGCAGCAGGGCTCTTGGACAGGTTGAGAGATAAAAAAAATAATAATTCCCGTGCAGTCTCAATGGCGGGGTGCGGGCCGGGGAATAGGCCTCTTGGCCGGGGTGAATAGTGTTGGAACACGGCCCGCGGAAATAGTAGCGGCTGGAGGTACCGGGGGCGATGCCCGCCCCGGCCCGGCGGCCAAGTTAAAAAAATAAATAATCCCCGTTCAGTCTCAATGGCAGGGTGCGGGCCGGCCCGGCGGCGATTGCGGCGGGCAGCAGGCCTCTTGGACAGGTTGAGAGATAAAAAAATAATAATTCCCATGCAGTCTCAATGGCGGGGTGCGGGCCGGGGAATAGGCCTCTTGGCCGGGGTGAATATGTTGGAACGCGGCGCGCGTAAATAGAAGCGGCTGGAGGTACCGGGGGCGAAGCCCGCCCCGGCCCGGAGGCCGAGTTAAAAAAAATAATAATCCCCGTTCAGTCTCAATGGCGGGGTGCGGGCCGGCCCGGCGGCGAGTGCGGCAGGCAGCAGGCCTCTTGGACAGGTTGAGAGATAAAAAAATAATAATTCCCGTGCAGTCTCAATGGCGGGGTGCGGGCCGGGGAATAGGCCTCTTGGCCGGGGTGAATATGTTGGAACGCGGCGCCCGTAAATAGAAGCGGCTGGAGGTACCGGGGGCGAAGCCCGCCCCGGCCCGGAGGCCGAGTTAAAAAAAATAATAATCCCCGTTCAGTCTCAATGGCGGGGTGCGGGCCGGCCCGGCGGCGAGTGCGGCGGGCAGCAGGCCTCTTGGACAGGTTGAGAGATAAAAAAATAATAATTCCCGTGCAGTCTCAATGGCGGGGTGCGGGCCGGGGAATAGGCCTCTTGGCCGGGGTGAATAGTGTTGGAACACGGCCCGCGGAAATAGTAGCGGCTGGAGGTACCGGGGGCGATGCCCGCCCCGGCCCGGCGGCCAAGTTAAAAAAATAAATAATCCCCGTTCAGTCTCAATGGTAGGGTGCGGGCCGGCCCGGCGGCGATTGCGGCGGGCAGCAGGCCTCTTGTACAGGTTGAGAGATAAAAAAATAATAATTCCCGTTCAGTCTCAATGGCAGGGTGCGGGCCGGCCCGGCGGCAATTGCGGCGGGCAGCAGGCCTCTTGGACAGGTTGAGAGATAAAAAAATAATAATTCCCATGCAGTCTCAATGGCGGGGTGCGGGCCGGGGAATAGGCCTCTTGGCCGGGGTGAATATGTTGGAACGCGGCGCGCGTAAATAGAAGCAGCTGGAGGTACCGGGGGCGAAGCCCGCCCCGGCCCGGAGGCCGAGTTAAAAAAAATAATAATCCCCGTTCAGTCTCAATGGCGGGATGCGGGCCGGCCCGGCGGCGAGTGCGGCGGGCAGCAGGCCTCTTGGACAGGTTGAGAGATAAAAAAATAATAATTCCCGTGCAGTCTCAATGGCGGGGTGCGGGCCGGGGAATAGGCCTCTTGGCCGGGGTGAATATGTTGGAACGCGGCGCGCGTAAATAGAAGCGGCTGGAGGTACCGGGGGCGAAGCCCGCCCCGGCCCGGAGGCCGAGTTTAAAAAAATAATAATCCCCGTTCAGTCTCAATGGCGGGGTGCGGGCCGGCCCGGCGGCGAGTGCGGCGGGCAGCAGGCCTCTTGGACAGGTTGAGAGATAAAAAAATAATAATTCCCGTGCAGTCTCAATGGCGGGGTGCGGGCCGGGGAATAGGCCTCTTGGCCGGGGTGAATAGTGTTGGAACACGGCCCGCGGAAATAGTAGCGGCTGGAGGTACCGGGGGCGATGCCCGCCCCGGCCCGGCGGCCAAGTTAAAAAAATAAATAATCCCCGTTTAGTCTCAATGGCAGGGTGCGGGCCGGCCCAGCGGCGATTGCGGCGGGCAGCCGGCCTCTTGGACAGGTTGAGAGATAAAAAAATAATAATTCCCGTTCAGTCTCAATGGCAGGGTGCGGGCCGGCCCGGCGGCAATTGCGGCGGGCAGCAGGCCTCTTGGACAGGTTGAGAGATAAAAAAATAATAATTCCCATGCAGTCTCAATGGCGGGGTGCGGGCCGGGGAATAGGCCTCTTGGCCGGGGTGAATATGTTGGAACGCGGCGCGCGTAAATAGAAGCGGCTGGAGGTACCGGGGGCGAAGCCCGCCCCGGCCCGGAGGCCGAGTTAAAAAAAATAATAATCCCCGTTCAGTCTCAATGGCGGGGTGCGGGCCGGCCCGGCGGCGAGTGCGGCGGGCAGCAGGCCTCTTGGACAGGTTGAGAGATAAAAAAATAATAATTCCCGTGCAGTCTCAATGGCGGGGTGCGGGCCGGGGAATAGGCCTCTTGGCCGGGGTGAATAGTGTTGGAACACGGCCCGCGGAAATAGTAGCGGCTGGAGGTACCGGGGGCGATGCCCGCCCCGGCCCGGCGGCCAAGTTAAAAAAATAAATAATCCCGTTCAGTCTCAATGGCAGGGTGCGGGCCGGCCCGGCGGCGATTGCGGCGGGCAGCAGGCCTCTTGGACAGGTTGAGAGATAAAAAAAAAATAATTCCCATGCAGTCTCAATGGCGGAGTGCGGGCCGGGGAATAGGCCTCTTGGCCGGGGTGAATATGTTGGAACGCGGCGCGCGTAAATAGAAGCGGCTGGAGGTACCGGGGGCGAAGCCCGCCCCGGCCCGGAGGCCGAGTTAAAAAAAATAATAATCCCCGTTCAGTCTCAATGGCGGGGTGCGGGCCGGCCCGGCGGCGAGTGCGGCGGGCAGCAGGCCTCTTGGACAGGTTGAGAGATAAAAAAATAATAATTCCCGTGCAGTCTCAATGGCGGGGTGCGGGCCGGGGAATAGGCCTCTTGGCCGGGGTGAATATGTTGGAACGCGGCGCGCGTAAATAGAAGCGGCTGGAGGTACCGGGGGCGAAGCCCGCCCCGGCCCGGAGGCCGAGTTAAAAAAAATAATAATCCCCGTTCAGTCTCAATGGCGGGGTGCGGGCCGGCCCGGCGGCGAGTGCGGTGGGCAGCAGGCCTCTTGGACAGGTTGAGAGATAAAAAAATAATAATTCCCGTGCAGTCTCAATGGCGGGGTGCGGGCCGGGGAATAGGCCTCTTGGCCGGGGTGAATAGTGTTGGAACACGGCCCGCGGAAATAGTAGCGGCTGGAGGTACCGGGGGCGATGCCCGCCCCGGCCCGGCGGCCAAGTTAAAAAAATAAATAATCCCGTTCAGTCTCAATGGCAGGGTGCGGGCCGGCCCGGCGGCGATTGCGGCGGGCAGCAGGCCTCTTGGACAGGTTGAGAGATAAAAAAAAAATAATTCCCATGCAGTCTCAATGGTGGGGTGCGGGCCGGGGAATAGGCCTCTTGGCCGGGGTGAATATGTTGGAACGCGGCGCGCGTAAATAGAAGCGGCTGGAGGTACCGGGGGCGAAGCCCGCCCCGGCCCGGAGGCCGAGTTAAAAAAAATAATAATCCCCGTTCAGTCTCAATGGCGGGGTGCGGGCCGGCCCGGCGGCGAGTGCGGCGGGCAGCAGGCCTCTTGGACAGGTTGAGAGATAAAAAAATAATAATTCCCGTGCAGTCTCAATGGCGGGGTGCGGGCCGGGGAATAGGCCTCTTGGCCGGGGTGAATATGTTGGAACGCGGCGCGCGTAAATAGAAGCGGCTGGAGGTACCGGGGGCGAAGCCCGCCCCGGCCCGGAGGCCGAGTTAAAAAAAATAATAATCCCCGTTCAGTCTCAATGGCGGGGTGCGGGCCGGCCCGGCGGCGAGTGCGGCGGGCAGCAGGCCTCTTGGACAGGTTGAGAGATAAAAAAATAATAATTCCCGTGCAGCCTCAATGGCGGGGTGCGGGCCGGGGAATAGGCCTCTTGGCCGGGGTGAATATGTTGGAACGCGGCGCGCGTAAATAGAAGCGGCTGGAGGTACCGGGGGCGAAGCCCGCCCCGGCCCGGAGGCCGAGTTTAAAAAAATAATAATCCCCGTTCAGTCTCAATGGCGGGGTGCGGGCCGGCCCGGCGGCGAGTGCGGCGGGCAGCAGGCCTCTTGGACAGGTTGAGAGATAAAAAAATAATAATTCCCGTGCAGTCTCAATGGCGGGGTGCGGGCCGGGGAATAGGCCTCTTGGCCGGGGTGAATAGTGTTGGAACACGGCCCGCGGAAATAGTAGCGGCTGGAGGTACCGGGGGCGATGCCCGCCCCGGCCCGGCGGCCAAGTTAAAAAAATAAATAATCCCGTTCAGTCTCAATGGCAGGGTGCGGGCCGGCCCGGCGGCGATTGCGGCGGGCAGCAGGCCTCTTGGACAGGTTAAGAGATAAAAAAATAATAATTCCCGTTCAGTCTCAATGGCAGGGTGCGGGCCGGCCCGCGGCAATTGCGGCGGGCAGCAGGCCTCTTGGACAGGTTGAGAGATAAAAAAAAAATAATCCCCGTTCAGTCTCAATGGCGGGGTGCGGGCCGGCCCGGCAGCGAGTGCGGCGGGCAGCAGGCCTCTTGGACAGGTTGAGAGATAAAAAAATAATAATTCCCGTGCAGTCTCAATGGCGGGGTGCGGGCCGGGGAATAGGCCTCTTGGCCGGGGTGAATAGTGTTGGAACACGGCCCGCGGAAATAGTAGCGGCTGGAGGTACCGGGGGCGATGCCCGCCCCGGCCCGGCGGCCAAGTTAAAAAAATAAATAATCCCCGTTCAGTCTCAATGGCAGGGTGCGGGCCGGCCCGGCGGCGATTGCGGCGGGCAGCAGGCCTCTTGGACAGGTTGAGAGATAAAAAAATAATAATTCCCGTTCAGTCTCAATGGCAGGGTGCGGGCCGGCCCGGCGGCAATTGCGGCGGGCAGCAGGCCTCTTGGACAGGTTGAGAGATAAAAAAATAATAATTCCCATGCAGTCTCAATGGCGGGGTGCGGGCCGGGGAATAGGCCTCTTGGCCGGGGTGAATATGTTGGAACGCGGCGCGCGTAAATAGAAGCGGCTGGAGGTACCGGGGGCGAAGCCCGCCCCGGCCCGGAGGCCGAGTTAAAAAAAATAATAATCCCCGTTCAGTCTCAATGGTGGGGTGCGGGCCGGCCCGGCGGCGAGTGCGGCAGGCAGCAGGCCTCTTGGACAGGTTGAGAGATAAAAAAATAATAATTCCCGTGCAGTCTCAATGGCGGGGTGCGGGCCGGGGAATAGGCCTCTTGGCCGGGGTGAATATGTTGGAACGCGGCGCGCGTAAATAGAAGCGGCTGGAGGTACCGGGGGCGAAGCCCGCCCCGGCCCGGAGGCCGAGTTAAAAAAAATAATAATCCCCGTTCAGTCTCAATGGCGGGGTGCGGGCCGGCCCGGCGGCGAGTGCGGCGGGCAGCAGGCCTCTTGGACAGGTTGAGAGATAAAAAAATAATAATTCCCGTGCAGTCTCAATGGCGGGGTGCTGGCCGGGGAATAGGCCTCTTGGCCGGGGTGAATAGTGTTGGAACACGGCCCGCGGAAATAGTAGCGGCTGGAGGTACCGGGGGCGATGCCCGCCCCGGCCCGGCGGCCAAGTTAAAAAAATAAATAATCCCGTTCAGTCTCAATGGCAGGGTGCGGGCCGGCCCGGCGGCGATTGCGGCGGGCAGCAGGCCTCTTGGACAGGTTGAGAGATAAAAAATAATAATTCCCATGCAGTCTCAATGGCGGGGTGCGGGCCGGGGAATAGGCCTCTTGGCCGGGGTGAATATGTTGGAACGCGGCGCGCGTAAATAGAAGCAGCTGGAGGTACCGGGGGCGAAGCCCGCCCCGGCCCGGAGGCCGAGTTAAAAAAAATAATAATCCCCGTTCAGTCTCAATGGCGGGGTGCGGGCCGGCCCGGCGGCGAGTGCGGCGGGCAGCAGGCCTCTTGGACAGGTTGAGAGATAAAAAAATAATAATTCCCGTGCAGTCTCAATGGCGGGGTGCGGGCCGGGGAATAGGCCTCTTGGCCGGGGTGAATAGTGTTGGAACACGGCCCGCGGAAATAGTAGCGGCTGGAGGTACCGGGGGCGATGCCCGCCCCGGCCCGGCGGCCAAGTTAAAAAAATAAATAATCCCCGTTCAGTCTCAATGGCAGGGTGCGGGCCGGCCCGGCGGCGATTGCGGCGGGCAGCAGGCCTCTTGGACAGGTTGAGAGATAAAAAAATAATAATTCCCGTTGAGTCTCAATGGCAGGGTGCGGGCCGGCCCGGCGGCAATTGCGGCGGGCAGCAGGCCTCTTGGACAGGTTGAGAGATAAAAAAATAATAATTCCCATGCAGTCTCAATGGCGGGGTGCGGGCCGGGGAATAGGCCTCTTGGCCGGGGTGAATATGTTGGAACGCGGCGCGCGTAAATAGAAGCGGCTGGAGGTACCGGGGGCGAAGCCCGCCCCGGCCCGGAGGCCGAGTTAAAAAAAATAATAATCCCCGTTCAGTCTCAATGGCGGGGTGCGGGCCGGCCCGGCGGCGAGTGCGGCGGGCAGCAGGCCTCTTGGACAGGTTGAGAGATAAAAAAATAATAATTCCCGTGCAGTCTCAATGGCGGGGTGCGGGCCGGGGAATAGGCCTCTTGGCCGGGGTGAATATGTTGGAACGCGGCGCGCGTAAATAGAAGCGGCTGGAGGTACCGGGGGCGAAGCCCGCCCCGGCCCGGAGGCCGAGTTAAAAAAAATAATAATCCCCGTTCAGTCTCAATGGCGGGGTGCGGGCCGGCCCGGCGGCGATTGCGGCGGGCAGCAGGCCTCTTGGACAGGTTGACAGATAAAAAAATAATAATTCCCGTGCAGTCTCAATGGCGGGGTGCGGGCCGGGGAATAGGCCTCTTGGCCGGGGTGAATAGTGTTGGAACACGGCCCGCGGAAATAGTAGCGGCTGGAGGTACCGGGGGCGATGCCCGCCACGGCCCGGCGGCAAAGTTAAAAAAATAAATAATCCCGTTCAGTCTCAATGGCAGGGTGCGGGCCGGCCCGGCGGCGATTGCGGCGGGCAGCAGGCCTCTTGGACAGGTTGAGAGATAAAAAAATAATAATTCCCATGCAGTCTCAATGGCGGGGTGCGGGCCGGGGAATAGGCCTCTTGGCCGGGGTGAATATGTTGGAACGCGGCGCGCGTAAATAGAAGCGGCTGGAGGTACCGGGGGCGAAGCCCGCCCCGGCCCGGAGGCCGAGTTAAAAAAAATAATAATCCCCGTTCAGTCTCAATGGCGGGGTGCGGGCCGGCCCGGGGGCGAGTGCGGCGGGCAGCAGGCCTCTTGGACAGGTTGAGAGATAAAAAAATAATAATTCCCGTGCAGTCTCAATGGCGGGGTGCGGGCCGGGGAATAGGCCTCTTGGCCGGGGTGAATATGTTGGAACGCGGCGCGCGTAAATGGAAGCGGCTGGAGGTACCGGGGGCGAAGCCCGCCCCGGCCCGGAGGCCGAGTTAAAAAAAAAAATAATCCCCGTTCAGTCTCAATGGCGGGGTGCGGGCCGGCCCGGCGGCGAGTGCGGCGGGCAGCAGGCCTCTTGGACAGGTTGAGAGATAAAAAAATAATAATTCCCGTGCAGTCTCAATGGCGGGGTGCGGGCCGGGGAATAGGCCTCTTGGCCGGGGTGAATAGTGTTGGAACACGGCCCGCGGAAATAGTAGCGGCTGGAGGTACCGGGGGCGATGCCCGCCCCGGCCCGGCGGCCAAGTTAAAAAAATAAATAATCCCCGTTCAGTCTCAATGGCAGGGTGCGGGCCGGCCCAGCGGCGATTGCGGCGGGCAGCAGGCCTCTTGGACAGGTTGAGAGATAAAAAAATAATAATTCCCGTTCAGTCTCAATGGCAGGGTGCGGGCCGGCCCGGCGGCAATTGCGGCGGGCAGCAGGCCTCTTGGACAGGTTGAGAGATAAAAAAATAATAATTCCCGTGCAGTCTCAATGGCGGGGTGCGGGCCGGGGAATAGGCCTCTTGGCCGGGGTGAATATGTTGGAACGCGGCGCGCGTAAATAGAAGCGGCTGGAGGTACCGGGGGCGAAGCCCACCCCGGCCCGGAGGCCGAGTTAAAAAAAATAATAATCCCCGTTCAGTCTCAATGGCGGGGTGCGGGCCGGCCCGGCGGCGATTGCGGCGGGCAGCAGGCCTCTTGGACAGGTTGAGAGATAAAAAAATAATAATTCCCGTGCAGTCTCAATGGCGGGGTGCGGGCCGGGGAATAGGCCTCTTGGCCGGGGTGAATAGTGTTGGAACACGGCCCGCGGAAATAGTAGCGGCTGGAGGTACCGGGGGCGATGCCCGCCCCGGCCCGGCGGCCAAGTTAAAAAAATAAATAATCCCGTTCAGTCTCAATGGCAGGGTGCGGGCCGGCCCGGCGGCGATTGCGGCGGGCAGCAGGCCTCTTGGACAGGTTGAGAGATAAAAAAAAAATAATTCCCATGCAGTCTCAATGGCGGGGTGCGGGCCGGGGAATAGGCCTCTTGGCCGGGGTGAATATGTTGGAACGCGGCGCGCGTAAATAGAAGCGGCTGGAGGTACCGGGGGCGAAGCCCGCCCCGGCCCGGAGGCCGAGTTAAAAAAAATAATAATCCCCGTTCAGTCTCAATGGCGGGGTGCGGGCCGGCCCGGCGGCGAGTGCGGCGGGCAGCAGGCCTCTTGGACAGGTTGAGAGATAAAAAAATAATAATTCCCGTGCAGTCTCAATGGCGGGGTGCGGGCCGGGGAATAGGCCTCTTGGCCGGGGTGAATATGTTGGAACGCGGCGCGCGTAAATAGAAGCGGCTGGAGGTACCGGGGGCGAAGCCCGCCCCGGCCCGGAGGCCGAGTTAAAAAAAATAATAATCCCCGTTCAGTCTCAATGGCGGGGTGCGGGCCGGCCCGGCGGCGAGTGCGGTGGGCAGCAGGCCTCTTGGACAGGTTGAGAGATAAAAAAAATAATAATTCCCGTGCAGTCTCAATGGCGGGGTGCGGGCCGGGGAATAGGCCTCTTGGCCGGGGTGAATAGTGTTGGAACACGGCCCGTGGAAATAGTAGCGGCTGGAGGTACCGGGGGCGATGCCCGCCCCGGCCCGGCGGCCAAGTTAAAAAAATAAATAATCCCGTTCAGTCTCAATGGCAGGGTGCGGGCCGGCCCGGCGGCGATTGCGGCGGGCAGCAGGCCTCTTGGACAGGTTGAGAGATAAAAAAATAATAATTCCCGTGCAGTCTCAATGGCGGGGTGCGGGCCGGGGAATAGGCCTCTTGGCCGGGGTGAATATGTTGGAACGCGGCGCGCGTAAATAGAAGCGGCTGGAGGTACCGGGGGCGAAGCCCGCCCCGGCCCGGAGGCCGAGTTAAAAAAAATAATAATCCCCGTTCAGTCTCAATGGCGGGGTGCGGGCCGGCCCGGCGGCGAGTGCGGCGGGCAGCAGGCCTCTTGGACAGGTTGAGAGATAAAAAAATAATAATTCCCGTGCAGTCTCAATGGCGGGGTGCGGGCCGGGGAATAGGCCTCTTGGCCGGGGTGAATAGTGTTGGAACACGGCCCGCGGAAATAGTAGCGGCTGGAGGTACCGGGGGCGATGCCCGCCCCGGCCCGGCGGCCAAGTTAAAAAAATAAATAATCCCCGTTCAGTCTCAATGGCAGGGTGCGGGCCGGCCCGGCGGCGATTGCGGCGGGCAGCAGGCCTCTTGGACAGGTTGAGAGATAAAAAAATAATAATTCCCGTTCAGTCTCAATGGCAGGGTGCGGGCCGGCCCGGCGGCAATTGCGGCGGGCAGCAGGCCTCTTGGACAGGTTGAGAGATAAAAAAATAATAATTCCCATGCAGTCTCAATGGCGGGGTGCGGGCCGGGGAATAGGCCTCTTGGCCGGGGTGAATATGTTGGAACGCGGCGCGCGTAAATAGAAGCGGCTGGAGGTACCGGGGGCGAAGCCCGCCCCGGCCCGGAGGCCGAGTTAAAAAAAATAATCCCCGTTCAGTCTCAATGGCGGGGTGCGGGCCGGCCCGGCAGCGAGTGCGGCGGGCAGCAGGGCTCTTGGACAGGTTGAGAGATAAAAAAAATAATAATTCCCGTGCAGTCTCAATGGCGGGGTGCGGGCCGGGGAATAGGCCTCTTGGCCGGGGTGAATAGTGTTGGAACACGGCCCGCGGAAATAGTAGCGGCTGGAGGTACCGGGGGCGATGCCCGCCCCGGCCCGGCGGCCAAGTTAAAAAAATAAATAATCCCGTTCAGTCTCAATGGCAGGGTGCGGGCCGGCCCGGCGGCGATTGCGGCGGGCAGCAGGCCTCTTGGACAGGTTGAGAGATAAAAAAATAATAATTCCCGTGCAGTCTCAATGGCGGGGTGCGGGCCGGGGAATAGGCCTCTTGGCCGGGGTGAATATGTTGGAACGCGGCGCGCGTAAATAGAAGCGGCTGGAGGTACCGGGGGCGAAGCCCGCCCCGGCCCGGAGGCCGAGTTAAAAAAAATAATAATCCCCGTTCAGTCTCAATGGCGGGGTGCGGGCCGGCCCGGCGGCGAGTGCGGCGGGCAGCAGGCCTCTTGGACAGGTTGAGAGATAAAAAAATAATAATTCCCGTGCAGTCTCAATGGCGGGGTGCGGGCCGGGGAATAGGCCTCTTGGCCGGGGTGAATATGTTGGAACGCGGCGCGCGTAAATAGAAGCGGCTGGAGGTACCGGGGGCGAAGCCCGCCCCGGCCCGGAGGCCGAGTTAAAAAAAATAATAATCCCCGTTCAGTCTCAATGGCGGGGTGCGGGCCGGCCCGGCGGCGAGTGCGGTGGGCAGCAGGCCTCTTGGACAGGTTGAGAGATAAAAAAAATAATAATTCCCGTGCAGTCTCAATGGCGGGGTGCGGGCCGGGGAATAGGCCTCTTGGCCGGGGTGAATAGTGTTGGAACACGGCCCGTGGAAATAGTAGCGGCTGGAGGTACCGGGGGCGATGCCCGCCCCGGCCCGGCGGCCAAGTTAAAAAAATAAATAATCCCGTTCAGTCTCAATGGCAGGGTGCGGGCCGGCCCGGCGGCGATTGCGGCGGGCAGCAGGCCTCTTGGACAGGTTGAGAGATAAAAAAATAATAATTCCCGTGCAGTCTCAATGGCGGGGTGCGGGCCGGGGAATAGGCCTCTTGGCCGGGGTGAATATGTTGGAACGCGGCGCGCGTAAATAGAAGCGGCTGGAGGTACCGGGGGCGAAGCCCGCCCCGGCCCGGAGGCCGAGTTAAAAAAAATAATAATCCCCGTTCAGTCTCAATGGCGGGGTGCGGGCCGGCCCGGCGGCGAGTGCGGCGGGCAGCAGGCCTCTTGGACAGGTTGAGAGATAAAAAAATAATAATTCCCGTGCAGTCTCAATGGCGGGGTGCGGGCCGGGGAATAGGCCTCTTGGCCGGGGTGAATAGTGTTGGAACACGGCCCGCGGAAATAGTAGCGGCTGGAGGTACCGGGGGCGATGCCCGCCCCGGCCCGGCGGCCAAGTTAAAAAAATAAATAATCCCCGTTCAGTCTCAATGGCAGGGTGCGGGCCGGCCCGGCGGCGATTGCGGCGGGCAGCAGGCCTCTTGGACAGGTTGAGAGATAAAAAAATAATAATTCCCGTTCAGTCTCAATGGCAGGGTGCGGGCCGGCCCGGCGGCAATTGCGGCGGGCAGCAGGCCTCTTGGACAGGTTGAGAGATAAAAAAATAATAATTCCCATGCAGTCTCAATGGCGGGGTGCGGGCCGGGGAATAGGCCTCTTGGCCGGGGTGAATATGTTGGAACGCGGCGCGCGTAAATAGAAGCGGCTGGAGGTACCGGGGGCGAAGCCCGCCCCGGCCCGGAGGCCGAGTTAAAAAAAATAATCCCCGTTCAGTCTCAATGGCGGGGTGCGGGCCGGCCCGGCAGCGAGTGCGGCGGGCAGCAGGGCTCTTGGACAGGTTGAGAGATAAAAAAAATAATAATTCCCGTGCAGTCTCAATGGCGGGGTGCGGGCCGGGGAATAGGCCTCTTGGCCGGGGTGAATAGTGTTGGAACACGGCCCGCGGAAATAGTAGCGGCTGGAGGTACCGGGGGCGATGCCCGCCCCGGCCCGGCGGCCAAGTTAAAAAAATAAATAATCCCCGTTCAGTCTCAATGGCAGGGTGCGGGCCGGCCCGGCGGCGATTGCGGCGGGCAGCAGGCCTCTTGGACAGGTTGAGAGATAAAAAAATAATAATTCCCATGCAGTCTCAATGGCGGGGTGCGGGCCGGGGAATAGGCCTCTTGGCCGGGGTGAATATGTTGGAACGCGGCGCGCGTAAATAGAAGCGGCTGGAGGTACCGGGGGCGAAGCCCGCCCCGGCCCGGAGGCCGAGTTAAAAAAAATAATAATCCCCGTTCAGTCTCAATGGCGGGGTGCGGGCCGGCCCGGCGGCGAGTGCGGCAGGCAGCAGGCCTCTTGGACAGGTTGAGAGATAAAAAAATAATAATTCCCGTGCAGTCTCAATGGCGGGGTGCGGGCCGGGGAATAGGCCTCTTGGCCGGGGTGAATATGTTGGAACGCGGCGCCCGTAAATAGAAGCGGCTGGAGGTACCGGGGGCGAAGCCCGCCCCGGCCCGGAGGCCGAGTTAAAAAAAATAATAATCCCCGTTCAGTCTCAATGGCGGGGTGCGGGCCGGCCCGGCGGCGAGTGCGGCGGGCAGCAGGCCTCTTGGACAGGTTGAGAGATAAAAAAATAATAATTCCCGTGCAGTCTCAATGGCGGGGTGCGGGCCGGGGAATAGGCCTCTTGGCCGGGGTGAATAGTGTTGGAACACGGCCCGCGGAAATAGTAGCGGCTGGAGGTACCGGGGGCGATGCCCGCCCCGGCCCGGCGGCCAAGTTAAAAAAATAAATAATCCCCGTTCAGTCTCAATGGTAGGGTGCGGGCCGGCCCGGCGGCGATTGCGGCGGGCAGCAGGCCTCTTGTACAGGTTGAGAGATAAAAAAATAATAATTCCCGTTCAGTCTCAATGGCAGGGTGCGGGCCGGCCCGGCGGCAATTGCGGCGGGCAGCAGGCCTCTTGGACAGGTTGAGAGATAAAAAAATAATAAATCCCATGCAGTCTCAATGGCGGGGTGCGGGCCGGGGAATAGGCCTCTTGGCCGGGGTGAATATGTTGGAACGCGGCGCGCGTAAATAGAAGCAGCTGGAGGTACCGGGGGCGAAGCCCGCCCCGGCCCGGAGGCCGAGTTAAAAAAAATAATAATCCCCGTTCAGTCTCAATGGCGGGGTGCGGGCCGGCCCGGCGGCGAGTGCGGCGGGCAGCAGGCCTCTTGGACAGGTTGAGAGATAAAAAAATAATAATTCCCGTGCAGTCTCAATGGCGGGGTGCGGGCCGGGGAATAGGCCTCTTGGCCGGGGTGAATATGTTGGAACGCGGCGCGCGTAAATAGAAGCGGCTGGAGGTACCGGGGGCGAAGCCCGCCCCGGCCCGGAGGCCGAGTTTAAAAAAATAATAATCCCCGTTCAGTCTCAATGGCGGGGTGCGGGCCGGCCCGGCGGCGAGTGCGGCGGGCAGCAGGCCTCTTGGACAGGTTGAGAGATAAAAAAATAATAATTCCCGTGCAGTCTCAATGGCGGGGTGCGGGCCGGGGAATAGGCCTCTTGGCCGGGGTGAATAGTGTTGGAACACGGCCCGCGGAAATAGTAGCGGCTGGAGGTACCGGGGGCGATGCCCGCCCCGGCCCGGCGGCCAAGTTAAAAAAATAAATAATCCCCGTTTAGTCTCAATGGCAGGGTGCGGGCCGGCCCAGCGGCGATTGCGGCGGGCAGCAGGCCTCTTGGACAGGTTGAGAGATAAAAAAATAATAATTCCCGTTCAGTCTCAATGGCAGGGTGCGGGCCGGCCCGGCGGCAATTGCGGCGGGCAGCAGGCCTCTTGGACAGGTTGAGAGATAAAAAAATAATAATTCCCATGCAGTCTCAATGGCGGGGTGCGGGCCGGGGAATAGGCCTCTTGGCCGGGGTGAATATGTTGGAACGCGGCGCGCGTAAATAGAAGCGGCTGGAGGTACCGGGGGCGAAGCCCGCCCCGGCCCGGAGGCCGAGTTAAAAAAAATAATAATCCCCGTTCAGTCTCAATGGCGGGGTGCGGGCCGGCCCGGCGGCGAGTGCGGCGGGCAGCAGGCCTCTTGGACAGGTTGAGAGATAAAAAAATAATAATTCCCGTGCAGTCTCAATGGCGGGGTGCGGGCCGGGGAATAGGCCTCTTGGCCGGGGTGAATAGTGTTGGAACACGGCCCGCGGAAATAGTAGCGGCTGGAGGTACCGGGGGCGATGCCAACCCCGGCCCGGCGGCCAAGTTAAAAAAATAAATAATCCCGTTCAGTCTCAATGGCAGGGTGCGGGCCGGCCCGGCGGCGATTGCGGCGGGCAGCAGGCCTCTTGGACAGGTTGAGAGATAAAAAAAAAATAATTCCCATGCAGTCTCAATGGCGGAGTGCGGGCCGGGGAATAGGCCTCTTGGCCGGGGTGAATATGTTGGAACGCGGCGCGCGTAAATAGAAGCGGCTGGAGGTACCGCGGGCGAAGCCCGCCCCGGCCCGGAGGCCGAGTTAAAAAAAATAATAATCCCCGTTCAGTCTCAATGGCGGGGTGCGCGCCGGCCCGGCGGCGAGTGCGGCGGGCAGCAGGCCTCTTGGACAGGTTGAGAGATAAAAAAATAATAATTCCCGTGCAGTCTCAATGGCGGGGTGCGGGCCGGGGAATAGGCCTCTTGGCCGGGGTGAATATGTTGGAACGCGGCGCGCGTAAATAGAAGCGGCTGGAGGTACCGGGGGCGAAGCCCGCCCCGGCCCGGAGGCCGAGTTAAAAAAAATAATAATCCCCGTTCAGTCTCAATGGCGGGGTGCGGGCCGGCCCGGCGGCGAGTGCGGTGGGCAGCAGGCCTCTTGGACAGGTTGAGAGATAAAAAAATAATAATTCCCGTGCAGTCTCAATGGCGGGGTGCGGGCCGGGGAATAGGCCTCTTGGCCGGGGTGAATAGTGTTGGAACACGGCCCGCGGAAATAGTAGCGGCTGGAGGTACCGGGGGCGATGCCCGCCCCGGCCCGGCGGCCAAGTTAAAAAAATAAATAATCCCGTTCAGTCTCAATGGCAGGGTGCGGGCCGGCCCGGCGGCGATTGCGGCGGGCAGCAGGCCTCTTGGACAGGTTGAGAGATAAAAAAAAAATAATTCCCATGCAGTCTCAATGGTGGGGTGCGGGCCGGGGAATAGGCCTCTTGGCCGGGGTGAATATGTTGGAACGCGGCGCGCGTAAATAGAAGCGGCTGGAGGTACCGGGGGCGAAGCCCGCCCCGGCCCGGAGGCCGAGTTAAAAAAAATA
This sequence comes from Hippocampus zosterae, assembly GCF_025434085.1. Classification (NCBI taxonomy): domain Eukaryota; kingdom Metazoa; phylum Chordata; class Actinopteri; order Syngnathiformes; family Syngnathidae; genus Hippocampus; species Hippocampus zosterae. Next base: position 250,164 of record NW_026262932.1, on the reverse strand, counting down.
ATAATCCCCGTTCAGTCTCAATGGCGGGGTGCGGGCCGGCCCGGCGGCGAGTGCGGCGGGCAGCAGGCCTCTTGGACAGGTTGAGAGATAAAAAAATAATAATTCCCGTGCAGTCTCAATGGCGGGGTGCGGGCCGGGGAATAGGCCTCTTGGCCGGGGTGAATATGTTGGAACGCGGCGCGCGTAAATAGAAGCGGCTGGAGGTACCGGGGGCGAAGCCCGCCCCGGCCCGGAGGCCCAGTTAAAAAAAATAATAATCCCCGTTCAGTCTCAATGGCGGGGTGCGGGCCGGCCCGGCGGCGAGTGCGGCGGGCAGCAGGCCTCTTGGACAGGTTGAGAGATAAAAAAATAATAATTCCCGTGCAGCCTCAATGGCGGGGTGCGGGCCGGGGAATAGGCCTCTTGGCCGGGGTGAATATGTTGGAACGCGGCGCGCGTAAATAGAAGCGGCTGGAGGTACCGGGGGCGAAGCCCGCCCCGGCCCGGAGGCCGAGTTTAAAAAAATAATAATCCCCGTTCAGTCTCAATGGCGGGGTGCGGGCCGGCCCGGCGGCGAGTGCGGCGGGCAGCAGGCCTCTTGGACAGGTTGAGAGATAAAAAAATAATAATTCCCGTGCAGTCTCAATGGCGGGGTGCGGGCCGGGGAATAGGCCTCTTGGCCGGGGTGAATAGTGTTGGAACACGGCCCGCGGAAATAGTAGCGGCTGGAGGTACCGGGGGCGATGCCCGCCCCGGCCCGGCGGCCAAGTTAAAAAAATAAATAATCCCGTTCAGTCTCAATGGCAGGGTGCGGGCCGGCCCGGCGGCGATTGCGGCGGGCAGCAGGCCTCTTGGACAGGTTAAGAGATAAAAAAATAATAATTCCCGTTCAGTCTCAATGGCAGGGTGCGGGCCGGCCCGCGGCAATTGCGGCGGGCAGCAGGCCTCTTGGACAGGTTGAGAGATAAAAAAAAAATAATCCCCGTTCAGTCTCAATGGCGGGGTGCGGGCCGGCCCGGCAGCGAGTGCGGCGGGCAGCAGGCCTCTTGGACAGGTTGAGAGATAAAAAAATAATAATTCCCGTGCAGTCTCAATGGCGGGGTGCGGGCCGGGGAATAGGCCTCTTGGCCGGGGTGAATAGTGTTGGAACACGGCCCGCGGAAATAGTAGCGGCTGGAGGTACCGGGGGCGATGCCCGCCCCGGCCCGGCGGCCAAGTTAAAAAAATAAATAATCCCCGTTCAGTCTCAATGGCAGGGTGCGGGCCGGCCCGGCGGCGATTGCGGCGGGCAGCAGGCCTCTTGGACAGGTTGAGAGATAAAAAAATAATAATTCCCGTTCAGTCTCAATGGCAGGGTGCGGGCCGGCCCGGCGGCAATTGCGGCGGGCAGCAGGCCTCTTGGACAGGTTGAGAGATAAAAAAATAATAATTCCCATGCAGTCTCAATGGCGGGGTGCGGGCCGGGGAATAGGCCTCTTGGCCGGGGTGAATATGTTGGAACGCGGCGCGCGTAAATAGAAGCGGCTGGAGGTACCGGGGGCGAAGCCCGCCCCGGCCCGGAGGCCGAGTTAAAAAAAATAATAATCCCCGTTCAGTCTCAATGGTGGGGTGCGGGCCGGCCCGGCGGCGAGTGCGGCAGGCAGCAGGCCTCTTGGACAGGTTGAGAGATAAAAAAATAATAATTCCCGTGCAGTCTCAATGGCGGGGTGCGGGCCGGGGAATAGGCCTCTTGGCCGGGGTGAATATGTTGGAACGCGGCGCGCGTAAATAGAAGCGGCTGGAGGTACCGGGGGCGAAGCCCGCCCCGGCCCGGAGGCCGAGTTAAAAAAAATAATAATCCCCGTTCAGTCTCAATGGCGGGGTGCGGGCCGGCCCGGCGGCGAGTGCGGCGGGCAGCAGGCCTCTTGGACAGGTTGAGAGATAAAAAATAATAATTCCCATGCAGTCTCAATGGCGGGGTGCGGGCCGGGGAATAGGCCTCTTGGCCGGGGTGAATATGTTGGAACGCGGCGCGCGTAAATAGAAGCAGCTGGAGGTACCGGGGGCGAAGCCCGCCCCGGCCCGGAGGCCGAGTTAAAAAAAATAATAATCCCCGTTCAGTCTCAATGGCGGGGTGCGGGCCGGCCCGGCGGCGAGTGCGGCGGGCAGCAGGCCTCTTGGACAGGTTGAGAGATAAAAAAATAATAATTCCCGTGCAGTCTCAATGGCGGGGTGCGGGCCGGGGAATAGGCCTCTTGGCCGGGGTGAATAGTGTTGGAACACGGCCCGCGGAAATAGTAGCGGCTGGAGGTACCGGGGGCGATGCCCGCCCCGGCCCGGCGGCCAAGTTAAAAAAATAAATAATCCCCGTTCAGTCTCAATGGCAGGGTGCGGGCCGGCCCGGCGGCGATTGCGGCGGGCAGCAGGCCTCTTGGACAGGTTGAGAGATAAAAAAATAATAATTCCCGTTGAGTCTCAATGGCAGGGTGCGGGCCGGCCCGGCGGCAATTGCGGCGGGCAGCAGGCCTCTTGGACAGGTTGAGAGATAAAAAAATAATAATTCCCATGCAGTCTCAATGGCGGGGTGCGGGCCGGGGAATAGGCCTCTTGGCCGGGGTGAATATGTTGGAACGCGGCGCGCGTAAATAGAAGCGGCTGGAGGTACCGGGGGCGAAGCCCGCCCCGGCCCGGAGGCCGAGTTAAAAAAAATAATAATCCCCGTTCAGTCTCAATGGCGGGGTGCGGGCCGGCCCGGCGGCGAGTGCGGCGGGCAGCAGGCCTCTTGGACAGGTTGAGAGATAAAAAAATAATAATTCCCGTGCAGTCTCAATGGCGGGGTGCGGGCCGGGGAATAGGCCTCTTGGCCGGGGTGAATATGTTGGAACGCGGCGCGCGTAAATAGAAGCGGCTGGAGGTACCGGGGGCGAAGCCCGCCCCGGCCCGGAGGCCGAGTTAAAAAAAATAATAATCCCCGTTCAGTCTCAATGGCGGGGTGCGGGCCGGCCCGGCGGCGATTGCGGCGGGCAGCAGGCCTCTTGGACAGGTTGACAGATAAAAAAATAATAATTCCCGTGCAGTCTCAATGGCGGGGTGCGGGCCGGGGAATAGGCCTCTTGGCCGGGGTGAATAGTGTTGGAACACGGCCCGCGGAAATAGTAGCGGCTGGAGGTACCGGGGGCGATGCCCGCCACGGCCCGGCGGCAAAGTTAAAAAAATAAATAATCCCGTTCAGTCTCAATGGCAGGGTGCGGGCCGGCCCGGCGGCGATTGCGGCGGGCAGCAGGCCTCTTGGACAGGTTGAGAGATAAAAAAATAATAATTCCCATGCAGTCTCAATGGCGGGGTGCGGGCCGGGGAATAGGCCTCTTGGCCGGGGTGAATATGTTGGAACGCGGCGCGCGTAAATAGAAGCGGCTGGAGGTACCGGGGGCGAAGCCCGCCCCGGCCCGGAGGCCGAGTTAAAAAAAATAATAATCCCCGTTCAGTCTCAATGGCGGGGTGCGGGCCGGCCCGGCGGCGAGTGCGGCGGGCAGCAGGCCTCTTGGACAGGTTGAGAGATAAAAAAATAATAATTCCCGTGCAGTCTCAATGGCGGGGTGCGGGCCGGGGAATAGGCCTCTTGGCCGGGGTGAATATGTTGGAACGCGGCGCGCGTAAATGGAAGCGGCTGGAGGTACCGGGGGCGAAGCCCGCCCCGGCCCGGAGGCCGAGTTAAAAAAAATAATAATCCCCGTTCAGTCTCAATGGCGGGGTGCGGGCCGGCCCGGCGGCGAGTGCGGCGGGCAGCAGGCCTCTTGGACAGGTTGAGAGATAAAAAAATAATAATTCCCGTGCAGTCTCAATGGCGGGGTGCGGGCCGGGGAATAGGCCTCTTGGCCGGGGTGAATAGTGTTGGAACACGGCCCGCGGAAATAGTAGCGGCTGGAGGTACCGGGGGCGATGCCCGCCCCGGCCCGGCGGCCAAGTTAAAAAAATAAATAATCCCCGTTCAGTCTCAATGGCAGGGTGCGGGCCGGCCCAGCGGCGATTGCGGCGGGCAGCAGGCCTCTTGGACAGGTTGAGAGATAAAAAAATAATAATTCCCGTTCAGTCTCAATGGCAGGGTGCGGGCCGGCCCGGCGGCAATTGCGGCGGGCAGCAGGCCTCTTGGACAGGTTGAGAGATAAAAAAATAATAATTCCCGTGCAGTCTCAATGGCGGGGTGCGGGCCGGGGAATAGGCCTCTTGGCCGGGGTGAATATGTTGGAACGCGGCGCGCGTAAATAGAAGCGGCTGGAGGTACCGGGGGCGAAGCCCACCCCGGCCCGGAGGCCGAGTTAAAAAAAATAATAATCCCCGTTCAGTCTCAATGGCGGGGTGCGGGCCGGCCCGGCGGCGATTGCGGCGGGCAGCAGGCCTCTTGGACAGGTTGAGAGATAAAAAAATAATAATTCCCGTGCAGTCTCAATGGCGGGGCGCGGGCCGGGGAATAGGCCTCTTGGCCGGGGTGAATAGTGTTGGAACACGGCCCGCGGAAATAGTAGCGGCTGGAGGTACCGGGGGCGATGCCCGCCCCGGCCCGGCGGCCAAGTTAAAAAAATAAATAATCCCGTTCAGTCTCAATGGCAGGGTGCGGGCCGGCCCGGCGGCGATTGCGGCGGGCAGCAGGCCTCTTGGACAGGTTGAGAGATAAAAAAAAAATAATTCCCATGCAGTCTCAATGGCGGGTGCTGGCCGGGGAATAGGCCTCTTGGCTGGGGTGAATATGTTGGAACGCGGCGCGCGTAAATAGAAGCGGCTGGAGGTACCGGGGGCGAAGCCCGCCCCGGCCCGGAGGCCGAGTTAAAAAAAATAATAATCCCCGTTCAGTCTCAATGGCGGGGTGCGGGCCGGCCCGGCGGCGAGTGCGGCGGGCAGCAGGCCTCTTGGACAGGTTGAGAGATAAAAAAATAATAATTCCCGTGCAGTCTCAATGGCGGGGTGCGGGCCGGGGAATAGGCCTCTTGGCCGGGGTGAATATGTTGGAACGCGGCGCGCGTAAATAGAAGCGGCTGGAGGTACCGGGGGCGAAGCCCGCCCCGGCCCGGAGGCCGAGTTAAAAAAAATAATAATCCCCGTTCAGTCTCAATGGCGGGGTGCGGGCCGGCCCGGCGGCGAGTGCGGTGGGCAGCAGGCCTCTTGGACAGGTTGAGAGATAAAAAAAATAATAATTCCCGTGCAGTCTCAATGGCGGGGTGCGGGCCGGGGAATAGGCCTCTTGGCCGGGGTGAATAGTGTTGGAACACGGCCCGTGGAAATAGTAGCGGCTGGAGGTACCGGGGGCGATGCCCGCCCCGGCCCGGCGGCCAAGTTAAAAAAATAAATAATCCCGTTCAGTCTCAATGGCAGGGTGCGGGCCGGCCCGGCGGCGATTGCGGCGGGCAGCAGGCCTCTTGGACAGGTTGAGAGATAAAAAAATAATAATTCCCGTGCAGTCTCAATGGCGGGGTGCGGGCCGGGGAATAGGCCTCTTGGCCGGGGTGAATATGTTGGAACGCGGCGCGCGTAAATAGAAGCGGCTGGAGGTACCGGGGGCGAAGCCCGCCCCGGCCCGGAGGCCGAGTTAAAAAAAATAATAATCCCCGTTCAGTCTCAATGGCGGGGTGCGGGCCGGCCCGGCGGCGAGTGCGGCGGGCAGCAGGCCTCTTGGACAGGTTGAGAGATAAAAAAATAATAATTCCCGTGCAGTCTCAATGGCGGGGTGCGGGCCGGGGAATAGGCCTCTTGGCCGGGGTGAATATGTTGGAACGCGGCGCGCGTAAATAGAAGCGGCTGGAGGTACCGGGGGCGAAGCCCGCCCCGGCCCGGAGGCCGAGTTAAAAAAAATAATAATCCCCGTTCAGTCTCAATGGCGGGGTGCGGGCCGGCCCGGCGGCGAGTGCGGCGGGCAGCAGGCCTCTTGGACAGGTTGAGAGATAAAAAAATAATAATTCCCGTGCAGCCTCAATGGCGGGGTGCGGGCCGGGGAATAGGCCTCTTGGCCGGGGTGAATATGTTGGAACGCGGCGCGCGTAAATAGAAGCGGCTGGAGGTACCGGGGGCGAAGCCCGCCCCGGCCCGGAGGCCGAGTTTAAAAAAATAATAATCCCCGTTCAGTCTCAATGGCGGGGTGCGGGCCGGCCCGGCGGCGAGTGCGGCGGGCAGCAGGCCTCTTGGACAGGTTGAGAGATAAAAAAATAATAATTCCCGTGCAGTCTCAATGGCGGGGTGCGGGCCGGGGAATAGGCCTCTTGGCCGGGGTGAATAGTGTTGGAACACGGCCCGCGGAAATAGTAGCGGCTGGAGGTACCGGGGGCGATGCCCGCCCCGGCCCGGCGGCCAAGTTAAAAAAATAAATAATCCCCGTTCAGTCTCAATGGCAGGGTGCGGGCCGGCCCAGCGGCGATTGCGGCGGGCAGCAGGCCTCTTGGACAGGTTGAGAGATAAAAAAATAATAATTCCCGTTCAGTCTCAATGGCAGGGTGCGGGCCGGCCCGGCGGCAATTGCGGCGGGCAGCAGGCCTCTTGGACAGGTTGAGAGATAAAAAAATAATAATTCCCATGCAGTCTCAATGGCGGGGTGCGGGCCGGGGAATAGGCCTCTTGGCCGGGGTGAATATGTTGGAACGCGGCGCGCGTAAATAGAAGCGGCTGGAGGTACCGGGGGCGAAGCCCGCCCCGGCCCGGAGGCCGAGTTAAAAAAAATAATAATCCCCGTTCAGTCTCAATGGCGGGGTGCGGGCCGGCCCGGCGGCGAGTGCGGCGGGCAGCAGGCCTCTTGGACAGGTTGAGAGATAAAAAAATAATAATTCCCGTGCAGTCTCAATGGCGGGGTGCGGGCCGGGGAATAGGCCTCTTGGCCGGGGTGAATAGTGTTGGAACACGGCCCGCGGAAATAGTAGCGGCTGGAGGTACCGGGGGCGATGCCCGCCCCGGCCCGGCGGCCAAGTTAAAAAAATAAATAATCCCGTTCAGTGTCAATGGCAGGGTGCGGGCCGGCCCGGTGGCGATTGCGGCGGGCAGCAGGCCTCTTGGACAGGTTGAGAGATAAAAAAAAAATAATTCCCATGCAGTCTCAATGGCGGAGTGCGGGCCGGGGAATAGGCCTCTTGGCCGGGGTGAATATGTTGGAACGCGGCGCGCGTAAATAGAAGCGGCTGGAGGTACCGGGGGCGAAGCCCGCCCCGGCCCGGAGGCCGAGTTAAAAAAAATAATAATCCCCGTTCAGTCTCAATGGCGGGGTGCGGGCCGGCCCGGCGGCGAGTGCGGCGGGCAGCAGGCCTCTTGGACAGGTTGAGAGATAAAAAAATAATAATTCCCGTGCAGTCTCAATGGCGGGGTGCGGGCCGGGGAATAGGCCTCTTGGCCGGGGTGAATATGTTGGAACGCGGCGCGCGTAAATAGAAGCGGCTGGAGGTACCGGGGGCGAAGCCCGCCCCGGCCCGGAGGCCGAGTTAAAAAAAATAATAATCCCCGTTCAGTCTCAATGGCGGGGTGCGGGCCGGCCCGGCGGCGAGTGCGGTGGGCAGCAGGCCTCTTGGACAGGTTGAGAGATAAAAAAATAATAATTCCCGTGCAGTCTCAATGGCGGGGTGCGGGCCGGGGAATAGGCCTCTTGGCCGGGGTGAATAGTGTTGGAACACGGCCCGCGGAAATAGTAGCGGCTGGAGGTACCGGGGGCGATGCCCGCCCCGGCCCGGCGGCCAAGTTAAAAAAATAAATAATCCCGTTCAGTCTCAATGGCAGGGTGCGGGCCGGCCCGGCGGCGATTGCGGCGGGCAGCAGGCCTCTTGGACAGGTTGAGAGATAAAAAAAAAATAATTCCCATGCAGTCTCAATGGTGGGGTGCGGGCCGGGGAATAGGCCTCTTGGCCGGGGTGAATATGTTGGAACGCGGCGCGCGTAAATAGAAGCGGCTGGAGGTACCGGGGGCGAAGCCCGCCCCGGCCCGGAGGCCGAGTTAAAAAAAATAATAATCCCCGTTCAGTCTCAATGGCGGGGTGCGGGCCGGCCCGGCGGCGAGTGCGGCGGGCAGCAGGCCTCTTGGACAGGTTGAGAGATAAAAAAATAATAATTCCCGTGCAGTCTCAATGGCGGGGTGCGGGCCGGGGAATAGGCCTCTTGGCCGGGGTGAATATGTTGGAACGCGGCGCGCGTAAATAGAAGCGGCTGGAGGTACCGGGGGCGAAGCCCGCCCCGGCCCGGAGGCCGAGTTAAAAAAAATAATAATCCCCGTTCAGTCTCAATGGCGGGGTGCGGGCCGGCCCGGCGGCGAGTGCGGCGGGCAGCAGGCCTCTTGGACAGGTTGAGAGATAAAAAAATAATAATTCCCGTGCAGTCTCAATGGCGGGGTGCGGGCCGGGGAATAGGCCTCTTGGCCGGGGTGAATAGTGTTGGAACACGGCCCGCGGAAATAGTAGCGGCTGGAGGTACCGGGGGCGATGCCCGCCCCGGCCCGGCGGCCAAGTTAAAAAAATAAATAATCCCCGTTCAGTCTCAATGGCAGGGTGCGGGCCGGCCCGGCGGCGATTGCGGCGGGCAGCAGGCCTCTTGGACAGGTTGAGAGATAAAAAAATAATAATTCCCGTTCAGTCTCAATGGCAGGGTGCGGGCCGGCCCGCGGCAATTGCGGCGGGCAGCAGGCCTCTTGGACAGGTTGAGAGATAAAAAAAAAATAATCCCCGTTCAGTCTCAATGGCGGGGTGCGGGCCGGCCCGGCAGCGAGTGCGGCGGGCAGCAGGCCTCTTGGACAGGTTGAGAGATAAAAAAATAATAATTCCCGTGCAGTCTCAATGGCGGGGTGCGGGCCGGGGAATAGGCCTCTTGGCCGGGGTGAATAGTGTTGGAACACGGCCCGCGGAAATAGTAGCGGCTGGAGGTACCGGGGGCGATGCCCGCCCCGGCCCGGCGGCCAAGTTAAAAAAATAAATAATCCCCGTTCAGTCTCAATGGCAGGGTGCGGGCCGGCCCGGCGGCGATTGCGGCGGGCAGCAGGCCTCTTGGACAGGTTGAGAGATAAAAAAATAATAATTCCCGTTCAGTCTCAATGGCAGGGTGCGGGCCGGCCCGGCGGCAATTGCGGCGGGCAGCAGGCCTCTTGGACAGGTTGAGAGATAAAAAAATAATAATTCCCATGCAGTCTCAATGGCGGGGTGCGGGCCGGGGAATAGGCCTCTTGGCCGGGGTGAATATGTTGGAACGCGGCGCGCGTAAATAGAAGCGGCTGGAGGTACCGGGGGCGAAGCCCGCCCCGGCCCGGAGGCCGAGTTAAAAAAAATAATAATCCCCGTTCAGTCTCAATGGCGGGGTGCGGGCCGGCCCGGCGGCGATTGCGGCGGGCAGCAGGCCTCTTGGACAGGTTGAGAGATAAAAAAATAATAATTCCCGTGCAGTCTCAATGGCGGGGTGCGGGCCGGGGAATAGGCCTCTTGGCCGGGGTGAATAGTGTTGGAACACGGCCCGCGGAAATAGTAGCGGCTGGAGGTACCGGGGGCGATGCCCGCCCCGGCCCGGCGGCCAAGTTAAAAAAATAAATAATCCCGTTCAGTCTCAATGGCAGGGTGCGGGCCGGCCCGGCGGCGATTGCGGCGGGCAGCAGGCCTCTTGGACAGGTTGAGAGATAAAAAAAAAATAATTCCCATGCAGTCTCAATGGCGGGGTGCGGGCCGGGGAATAGGCCTCTTGGCCGGGGTGAATATGTTGGAACGCGGCGCGCGTAAATAGAAGCGGCTGGAGGTACCGGGGGCGAAGCCCGCCCCGGCCCGGAGGCCGAGTTAAAAAAAATAATAATCCCCGTTCAGTCTCAATGGCGGGGTGCGGGCCGGCCCGGCGGCGAGTGCGACGGGCAGCAGGCCTCTTGGACAGGTTGAGAGATAAAAAAATAATAATTCCCGTGCAGTCTCAATGGCGGGGTGCGGGCCGGGGAATAGGCCTCTTGGCCGGGGTGAATATGTTGGAACGCGGCGCGCGTAAATAGAAGCGGCTGGAGGTACCGGGGGCGAAGCCCGCCCCGGCCCGGAGGCCGAGTTAAAAAAAATAATAATCCCCGTTCAGTCTCAATGGCGGGTTGCGGGCCGGCCCGGCGGCGAGTGCGGTGGGCAGCAGGCCTCTTGGACAGGTTGAGAGATAAAAAAATAATAATTCCCGTGCAGTCTCAATGGCGGGGTGCGGGCCGGGGAATAGGCCTCTTGGCCGGGGTGAATAGTGTTGGAACACGGCCCGCGGAAATAGTAGCGGCTGGAGGTACCGGGGGCGATGCCCGCCCCGGCCCGGCGGCCAAGTTAAAAAAATAAATAATCCCGTTCAGTCTCAATGGCAGGGTGCGGGCCGGCCCGGCGGCGATTGCGGCGGGCAGCAGGCCTCTTGGACAGGTTGAGAGATAAAAAAAAAATAATTCCCATGCAGTCTCAATGGCGGGGTGCGGGCCGGGGAATAGGCCTCTTGGCCGGGGTGAATATGTTGGAACGCGGCGCGCGTAAATAGAAGCGGCTGGAGGTACCGGGGGCGAAGCCCGCCCCGGCCCGGAGGCCGAGTTAAAAAAAATAATAATCCCCGTTCAGTCTCAATGGCGGGGTGCGGGCCGGCCCGGCGGCGAGTGCGGCGGGCAGCAGGCCTCTTGGACAGGTTGAGAGATAAAAAAATAATAATTCCCGTGCAGTCTCAATGGCGGGGTGCGGGCCGGGGAATAGGCCTCTTGGCCGGGGTGAATATGTTGGAACGCGGCGCGCGTAAATAGAAGCGGCTGGAGGTACCGGGGGCGAAGCCCGCCCCGGCCCGGAGGCCGAGTTAAAAAAAATAATAATCCCCGTTCAGTCTCAATGGCGGGGTGCGGGCCGGCCCGGCGGCGAGTGCGGCGGGCAGCAGGCCTCTTGGACAGGTTGAGAGATAAAAAAATAATAATTCCCGTGCAGTCTCAATGGCGGGGTGCGGGCCGGGGAATAGGCTTCTTGGCCGGGGTGAATAGTGTTGGAACACGGCCCGCGGAAATAGTAGCGGCTGGAGGTACCGGGGGCGATGCCCGCCCCGGCCCGGCGGCCAAGTTAAAAAAATAAATAATCCCCGTTCAGTCTCAATGGCAGGGTGCGGGCCGGCCCGGCGGCGATTGCGGCGGGCAGCAGGCCTCTTGGACAGGTTGAGAGATAAAAAAATAATAATTCCCGTTCAGTCTCAATGGCAGGGTGCGGGCCGGCCCGCGGCAATTGCGGCGGGCAGCAGGCCTCTTGGACAGGTTGAGAGATAAAAAAATAATAATTCCCATGCAGTCTCAATGGCGGGGTGCGGGCCGGGGAATAGGCCTCTTGGCCGGGGTGAATATGTTGGAACGCGGCGCGCGTAAATAGAAGCGGCTGGAGGTACCGGGGGCGAAGCCCGCCCCGGCCCGGAGGCCGAGTTAAAAAAAATAATCCCCGTTCAGTCTCAATGGCGGGGTGCGGGCCGGCCCGGCAGCGAGTGCGGCGGGCAGCAGGCCTCTTGGACAGGTTGAGAGATAAAAAAATAATAATTCCCGTGCAGTCTCAATGGCGGGGTGCGGGCCGGGGAATAGGCCTCTTGGCCGGGGTGAATAGTGTTGGAACACGGCCCGCGGAAATAGTAGCGGCTGGAGGTACCGGGGGCGATGCCCGCCCCGGCCCGGCGGCCAAGTTAAAAAAATAAATAATCCCCGTTCAGTCTCAATGGCAGGGTGCGGGCCGGCCCGGCGGCGATTGCGGCGGGCAGCAGGCCTCTTGGACAGGTTGAGAGATAAAAAAATAATAATTCCCGTTCAGTCTCAATGGCAGGGTGCGGGCCGGCCCGGCGGCAATTGCGGCGGGCAGCAGGCCTCTTGGACAGGTTGAGAGATAAAAAAATAATAATTCCCATGCAGTCTCAATGGCGGGGTGCGGGCCGGGGAATAGGCCTCTTGGCCGGGGTGAATATGTTGGAACGCGGCGCGCGTAAATAGAAGCGGCTGGAGGTACCGGGGGCGAAGCCCGCCCCGGCCCGGAGGCCGAGTTAAAAAAAATAATAATCCCCGTTCAGTCTCAATGGCGGGGTGCGGGCCGGCCCGGCGGCGAGTGCGGCAGGCAGCAGGCCTCTTGGACAGGTTGAGAGATAAAAAAATAATAATTCCCGTGCAGTCTCAATGGCGGGGTGCGGGCCGGGGAATAGGCCTCTTGGCCGGGGTGAATATGTTGGAACGCGGCGCCCGTAAATAGAAGCGGCTGGAGGTACCGGGGGCGAAGCCCGCCCCGGCCCGGAGGCCGAGTTAAAAAAAATAATAATCCCCGTTCAGTCTCAATGGCAGGGTGCGGGCCGGCCCGGCGGCAATTGCGGCGGGCAGCAGGCCTCTTGGACAGGTTGAGAGATAAAAAAATAATAATTCCCATGCAGTCTCAATGGCGGGGTGCGGGCCGGGGAATAGGCCTCTTGGCCGGGGTGAATATGTTGGAACGCGGCGCGCGTAAATAGAAGCGGCTGGAGGTACCGGGGGCGAAGCCCGCCCCGGCCCGGAGGCCGAGTTAAAAAAAATAATAATCCCCGTTCAGTCTCAATGGCGGGGTGCGGGCCGGCCCGGCGGCGAGTGCGGCAGGCAGCAGGCCTCTTGGACAGGTTGAGAGATAAAAAAATAATAATTCCCGTGCAGTCTCAATGGCGGGGTGCGGGCCGGGGAATAGGCCTCTTGGCCGGGGTGAATATGTTGGAACGCGGCGCCCGTAAATAGAAGCGGCTGGAGGTACCGGGGGCGAAGCCCGCCCCGGCCCGGAGGCCGAGTTAAAAAAAATAATAATCCCCGTTCAGTCTCAATGGCGGGGTGCGGGCCGGCCCGGCGGCGAGTGCGGCGGGCAGCAGGCCTCTTGGACAGGTTGAGAGATAAAAAAATAATAAATCCCGTGCAGTCTCAATGGCGGGGTGCGGGCCGGGGAATAGGCCTCTTGGCCGGGGTGAATAGTGTTGGAACACGGCCCGCGGAAATAGTAGCGGCTGGAGGTACCGGGGGCGATGCCCGCCCCGGCCCGGCGGCCAAGTTAAAAAAATAAATAATCCCGTTCAGTCTCAATGGCAGGGTGCGGGCCGGCCCGGCGGCGATTGTGGCGGGCAGCAGGCCTCTTGGACAGGTTGAGAGATAAAAAATAATAATTCCCATGCAGTCTCAATGGCAGGGTGCGGGCCGGCCCGGCGGCAATTGCGGCGGGCAGCAGGCCTCTTGGACAGGTTGAGAGATATAAAAATAATAATTCCCGTGCAGTCTCAACGGCGGGGTGCGGGCCGGCCCGGCGGACGAGTGTGGCCGGGGAATAGGCCTCTTGGCCGGGGTGAATATGTTGGAACGCGGCGCGCGTAAATAGAAGCGGCTGGAGGTACCGGGGGCGAAGCCCGCCCCGGCCCGGAGGCCGAGTTAAAAAAAATAATAATCCCCGTTCAGTCTCAATGGCGGGGTGCGGGCCGGCCCGGCAGCGAGTGCGGCGGGCAGCAGGCCTCTTGGACAGGTTGAGAGATAAAAAAATAATAATTCCCGTGCAGTCTCAATGGCGGGGTGCGGGCCGGGGAATAGGCCTCTTGGCCGGGGGGAATAGTGTTGGAACACGGCCCGCGGAAATAGTAGCGGCTGGAGGTACCGGGGGCGATGCCCGCCCCGGCCCGGCGGCCAAGTTAAAAAAATAAATAATCCCCGTTCAGTCTCAATGGCGGGGTGCGGGCCGGCCCGGCAGCGAGTGCGACGGGCAGCAGGCCTCTTGGACAGGTTGAGAGATAAAAAAATAATAATTCCCGTGCAGTCTCAATGGCGGGGTGCGGGCCGGGGAATAGGCCTCTTGGCCGGGGTGAATATGTTGGAACGCGGCGCGCGTAAATAGAAGCGGGTGGAGGTACCGGGGGCGAAGCCCGCCCCGGCCCGGAGGCCGAGTTAAAAAAAATAATAATCCCCGTTCAGTCTCAATGGCAGGGTGCGGGCCGGCCCGCGGCAATTGCGGCGGGCAGCAGGCCTCTTGGACAGGTTGAGAGATAAAAAAATAATAATTCCCATGCAGTCTCAATGGCGGGGTGCGGGCCGGGGAATAGGCCTCTTGGCCGGGGTGAATATGTTGGAACGCGGCGCGCGTAAATAGAAGCGGCTGGAGGTACCGGGGGCGAAGCCCGCCCCGGCCCGGAGGCCGAGTTAAAAAAAATAATCCCCGTTCAGTCTCAATGGCGGGGTGCGGGCCGGCCCGGCAGCGAGTGCGGCGGGCAGCAGGCCTCTTGGACAGGTTGAGAGATAAAAAAATAATAATTCCCGTGCAGTCTCAATGGCGGGGTGCGGGCCGGGGAATAGGCCTCTTGGCCGGGGTGAATAGTGTTGGAACACGGCCCGCGGAAATAGTAGCGGCTGGAGGTACCGGGGGCGATGCCCGCCCCGGCCCGGCGGCCAAGTTAAAAAAATAAATAATCCCCGTTCAGTCTCAATGGCAGGGTGCGGGCCGGCCCGGCGGCGATTGCGGCGGGCAGCAGGCCTCTTGGACAGGTTGAGAGATTAAAAAATAATAATTCCCGTTCAGTCTCAATGGCAGGGTGCGGGCCGGCCCGGCGGCAATTGCGGCGGGCAGCAGGCCTCTTGGACAGGTTGAGAGATAAAAAAATAATAATTCCCATGCAGTCTCAATGGCGGGGTGCGGGCCGGGGAATAGGCCTCTTGGCCGGGGTGAATATGTTGGAACGCGGCGCGCGTAAATAGAAGCGGCTGGAGGTACCGGGGGCGAAGCCCGCCCCGGCCCGGAGGCCGAGTTAAAAAAAATAATAATCCCCGTTCAGTCTCAATGGCGGGGTGCGGGCCGGCCCGGCGGCGAGTGCGGCAGGCAGCAGGCCTCTTAGACAGGTTGAGAGATAAAAAAATAATAATTCCCGTGCAGTCTCAATGGCGGGGTGCGGGCCGGGGAATAGGCCTCTTGGCCGGGGTGAATATGTTGGAACGCGGCGCCCGTAAATAGAAGCGGCTGGAGGTACCGGGGGCGAAGCCCGCCCCGGCCCGGAGGCCGAGTTAAAAAAAATAATAATCCCCGTTCAGTCTCAATGGCAGGGTGCGGGCCGGCCCGGCGGCAATTGCGGCGGGCAGCAGGCCTCTTGGACAGGTTGAGAGATAAAAAAATAATAATTCCCATGCAGTCTCAATGGCGGGGTGCGGGCCGGGGAATAGGCCTCTTGGCCGGGGTGAATATGTTGGAACGCGGCGCGCGTAAATAGAAGCGGCTGGAGGTACCGGGGGCGAAGCCCGCCCCGGCCCGGAGGCCGAGTTAAAAAAAATAATAATCCCCGTTCAGTCTCAATGGCGGGGTGCGGGCCGGCCCGGCGGCGAGTGCGGCAGGCAGCAGGCCTCTTGGACAGGTTGAGAGATAAAAAAATAATAATTCCCGTGCAGTCTCAATGGCGGGGTGCGGGCCGGGGAATAGGCCTCTTGGCCGGGGTGAATATGTTGGAACGCGGCGCCCGTAAATAGAAGCGGCTGGAGGTACCGGGGGCGAAGCCCGCCCCGGCCCGGAGGCCGAGTTAAAAAAAATAATAATCCCCGTTCAGTCTCAATGGCGGGGTGCGGGCCGGCCCGGCGGCGAGTGCGGCGGGCAGCAGGCCTCTTGGACAGGTTGAGAGATAAAAAAATAATAAATCCCGTGCAGTCTCAATGGCGGGGTGCGGGCCGGGGAATAGGCCTCTTGGCCGGGGTGAATAGTGTTGGAACACGGCCCGCGGAAATAGTAGCGGCTGGAGGTACCGGGGGCGATGCCCGCCCCGGCCCGGCGGCCAAGTTAAAAAAATAAATAATCCCGTTCAGTCTCAATGGCAGGGTGCGGGCCGGCCCGGCGGCGATTGTGGCGGGCAGCAGGCCTCTTGGACAGGTTGAGAGATAAAAAATAATAATTCCCATGCAGTCTCAACGGCGGGGTGCGGGCCGGCCCGGCGGACGAGTGTGGCCGGGGAATAGGCCTCTTGGCCGGGGTGAATATGTTGGAACGCGGCGCGCGTAAATAGAAGCGGCTGGAGGTACCGGGGGCGAAGCCCGCCCCGGCCCGGAGGCCGAGTTAAAAAAAATAATAATCCCCGTTCAGTCTCAATGGCGGGGTGCGGGCCGGCCCGGCAGCGAGTGCGGCGGGCAGCAGGCCTCTTGGACAGGTTGAGAGATAAAAAAATAATAATTCCCGTGCAGTCTCAATGGCGGGGTGCGGGCCGGGGAATAGGCCTCTTGGCCGGGGGGAATAGTGTTGGAACACGGCCCGC
The DNA here is from genome assembly GCF_025434085.1 of Hippocampus zosterae. Taxonomy (NCBI): domain Eukaryota; kingdom Metazoa; phylum Chordata; class Actinopteri; order Syngnathiformes; family Syngnathidae; genus Hippocampus; species Hippocampus zosterae. The sequence goes on along the minus strand of NW_026262932.1, from coordinate 233,991 downwards.
GGAAATAGTAGCGGCTGGAGGTACCGGGGGCGATGCCCGCCCCGGCCCGGCGGCCAAGTTAAAAAAATAAATAATCCCCGTTCAGTCTCAATGGCGGGGTGCGGGCCGGCCCGGCAGCGAGTGCGACGGGCAGCAGGCCTCTTGGACAGGTTGAGAGATAAAAAAATAATAATTCCCGTGCAGTCTCAATGGCGGGGTGCGGGCCGGGGAATAGGCCTCTTGGCCGGGGTGAATATGTTGGAACGCGGCGCGCGTAAATAGAAGCGGGTGGAGGTACCGGGGGCGAAGCCCGCCCCGGCCCGGAGGCCGAGTTAAAAAAAATAATAATCCCCGTTCAGTCTCAATGGCGGGGTGCGGGCCGGCCCGGCGGCGAGTGCGGCGGGCAGCAGGCCTCTTGGACAGGTTGAGAGATAAAAAAATAATAATTCCCGTTCAGTCTCAATGGCAGGGTGCGGGCCGGGGAATAGGCCTCTTGGCCGGGGTGAATATGTTGGAACGCGGCGCGCGTAAATAGAAGCGGCTGGAGGTACCGGGGGCGAAGCCCGCCCCGGCCCGGAGGCCGAGTTAAAAAAAATAATCCCCGTTCAGTCTCAATGGCGGGGTGCGGGCCGGCCCGGCAGCGAGTGCGGCGGGCAGCAGGCCTCTTGGACAGGTTGAGAGATAAAAAAATAATAATTCCCGTGCAGTCTCAATGGCGGGGTGCGGGCCGGGGAATAGGCCTCTTGGCCGGGGTGAATAGTGTTGGAACACGGCCCGCGGAAATAGTAGCGGCTGGAGGTACCGGGGGCGATGCCCGCCCCGCCCGGCGGCCAAGTTAAAAAAATAAATAATCCCCGTTCAGTCTCAATGGCAGGGTGCGGGCCGGCCCGGCGGCGATTGCGGCGGGCAGCAGGCCTCTTGGACAGGTTGAGAGATAAAAAAATAATAATTCCCGTTCAGTCTCAATGGCAGGGTGCGGGCCGGCCCGGTGGCAATTGCGGCGGGCAGCAGGCCTCTTGGACAGGTTGAGAGATAAAAAAATAATAATTCCCATGAAGTCTCAATGGCGGGGTGCGGGCCGGGGAATAGGCCTCTTGGCCGGGGTGAATATGTTGGAACGCGGCGCGTGTAAATAGAAGCGGCTGGAGGTACCGGGGGCGAAGCCCGCCCCGGCCCGGAGGCCGAGTTAAAAAAAATAATAATCCCCGTTCAGTCTCAATGGCGGGGTGCGGGCCGGCCCGGCGGCGAGTGCGGCAGGCAGCAGGCCTCTTGGACAGGTTGAGAGATAAAAAAATAATAATTTCCGTGCAGTCTCAATGGCGGGGTGCGGGCCGGGGAATAGGCCTCTTGGCCGGGGTGAATATGTTGGAACGCGGCGCGCGTAAATAGAAGCGGCTGGAGGTACCGGGGGCGAAGCCCGCCCCGGCCCGGAGGCCGAGTTAAAAAAAATAATAATCCCCGTTCAGTCTCAATGGCGGGGTGCGGGCCGGCCCGGCGGCGATTGCGGCGGGCAGCAGGCCTCTTGGACAGGTTGAGAGATAAAAAAATAATAATTCCCGTGCAGTCTCAATGGCGGGGTGCGGGCCGGGGAATAGGCCTCTTGGCCGGGGTGAATAGTGTTGGAACACGGCCCGCGGAAATAGTAGCGGCTGGAGGTACCGGGGGCGATGCCCGCCCCGGCCCGGCGGCCAAGTTACAAAAATAAATAATCCCGTTCAGTCTCAATGGCAGGGTGCGGGCCGGCCCGGCGGCGATTGCGGCGGGCAGCAGGCCTCTTGGACAGGTTGAGACATAAAAAATAACAATTCCCATGCAGTCTCAATGGCGGGGTGCGGGCCGGGGAATAGGCCTCTTGGCCGGGGTGAATATGTTGGAACGCGGCGCGCGTAAATAGAAGCGGCTGGAGGTACCGGGGGCGAAGCCCGCCCCGGCCCGGAGGCCGAGTTAAAAAAAATAATAATCCCCGTTCAGTCTCAATGGCGGGGTGCGGGCCGGCCCGGCGGCGAGTGCGGCGGGCAGCAGGCCTCTTGGACAGGTTGAGAGATAAAAAAATAATAATTCCCGTGCAGTCTCAATGGCGGGGTGCGGGCCGGGGAATAGGCCTCTTGGCCGGGGTGAATATGTTGGAACGCGGCGCGCGTAAATAGAAGCGGCTGGAGGTACCGGGGGCGAAGCCCGCCCCGGCCCGGAGGCCGAGTTAAAAAATATAATAATCCCCGTTCAGTCTCAATGGCGGGGTGCGGGCCGGCCCGGCGGCGAGTGCGGCGGGCAGCAGGCCTCTTGGACAGGTTGACAGATAAAAAAATAATAATTCCCGTGCAGTCTCAATGGCGGGGTGCGGGCCGGGGAATAGGCCTCTTGGCCGGGGTGAATAGTGTTGGAACACGGCCCGCGGAAATAGTAGCGGCTGGAGGTACCGGGGGCGATGCCCGCCACGGCCCGGCGGCCAAGTTAAAAAAATAAATAATCCCCGTTCAGTCTCAATGGCAGGGTGCGGGCCGGCCCGGCGGCGATTGCGGCGGGCAGCAGGCCTCTTGGACAGGTTGAGAGATAAAAAAATAATAATTCCCGTTCAGTCTCAATGGCAGGGTGCGGGCCGGCCCGGCGGCAATTGCGGCGGGCAGCAGGCCTCTTGGACAGGTTGAGAGATAAAAAAATAATAATTCCCATGCAGTCTCAATGGCGGGGTGCGGGCCGGGGAATAGGCCTCTTGGCCGGGGTGAATATGTTGGAACGCGGCGCGCGTAAATAGAAGCGGCTGGAGGTACCGGGGGCGAAGCCCGCCCCGGCCCGGAGGCCGAGTTAAAAAAAATAATAATCCCCGTTCAGTCTCAATGGCGGGGTGCGGGCCGGCCCGGCGGCGAGTGCGGCGGGCAGCAGGCCTCTTGGACAGGTTGAGAGATAAAAAAATAATAATTCCCGTGCAGTCTCAATGGCGGGGTGCGGGCCGGGGAATAGGCCTCTTGGCCGGGGTGAATATGTTGGAACGCGGCGCGCGTAAATAGAAGCGGCTGGAGGTACCGGGGGCGAAGCCCGCCCCGGCCCGGAGGCCGAGTTAAAAAAAAAAATAATCCCCGTTCAGTCTCAATGGCGGGGTGCGGGCCGGCCCGGCGGCGATTGCGGCGGGCAGCAGGCCTCTTGGACAGGTTGACAGATAAAAAAATAATAATTCCCGTGCAGTCTCAATGGCGGGGTGCGGGCCGGGGAATATGCCTCTTGGCCGGGGTGAATAGTGTTGGAACACGGCCCGCGGAAATAGTAGCGGCTGGAGGTACCGGGGGCGATGCCCGCCACGGCCCGGCGGCCAAGTTAAAAAAATAAATAATCCCGTTCAGTCTCAATGGCAGGGTGCGGGCCGGCCCGGCGGCGATTGCGGCGGGCAGCAGGCCTCTTGGACAGGTTGAGAGATAAAAAAATAATAATTCCCATGCAGTCTCAATGGCGGGGTGCGGGCCGGGGAATAGGCCTCTTGGCCGGGGTGAATATGTTGGAACGCGGCGCGCGTAAATAGAAGCGGCTGGAGGTACCGGGGGCGAAGCCCGCCCCGGCCCGGAGGCCGAGTTAAAAAAAATAATAATCCCCGTTCAGTCTCAATGGCGGGGTGCGGGCCGGCCCGGCGGCGAGTGCGGCGGGCAGCAGGCCTCTTGGACAGGTTGAGAGATAAAAAAATAATAATTCCCGTGCAGTCTCAATGGCGGGGTGCGGGCCGGGGAATAGGCCTCTTGGCCGGGGTGAATATGTTGGAACGCGGCGCGCGTAAATAGAAGCGGCTGGAGGTACCGGGGGCGAAGCCCGCCCCGGCCCGGAGGCCGAGTTAAAAAAAATAATAATCCCCGTTCAGTCTCAATGGCGGGGTGCGGGCCGGCCCGGCGGCGAGTGCGGCGGGCAGCAGGCCTCTTGGACAGGTTGAGAGATAAAAAAATAATAATTCCCGTGCAGTCTCAATGGCGGGGTGCGGGCCGGGGAATAGGCCTCTTGGCCGGGGTGAATAGTGTTGGAACACGGCCCGCGGAAATAGTAACGGCTGGAGGTACCGGGGGCGATGCCCGCCCCGGCCCGGCGGCCAAGTTAAAAAAATAAATAATCCCCGTTCAGTCTCAATGGCAGGGTGCGGGCCGGCCCAGCGGCGATTGCGGCGGGCAGCAGGCCTCTTGGACAGGTTGAGAGATAAAAAAATAATAATTCCCGTGCAGTCTCAATGGCAGGGTGCGGGCCGGCCCGGCGGCAATTGCGGCGGGCAGCAGGCCTCTTGGACAGGTTGAGAGATAAAAAAATAATAATTCCCATGCAGTCTCAATGGCGGGGTGCGGGCCGGGGAATAGGCCTCTTGGCCGGGGTGAATATGTTGGAACGCGGCGCGCGTAAATAGAAGCGGCTGGAGGTACCGGGGGCGAAGCCCGCCCCGGCCCGGAGGCCGAGTTAAAAAAAAATAATAATCCCCGTTCAGTCTCAATGGCGGGGTGCGGGCCGGCCCGGCGGCGAGTGCGGCGGGCAGCAGGCCTCTTGGACAGGTTGAGAGATAAAAAAATAATAATTCCCGTGCAGTCTCAATGGCGGGGTGCGGGCCGGGGAATAGGCCTCTTGGCCGGGGTGAATATGTTGGAACGCGGCGCGCGTAAATAGAAGCGGCTGGAGGTACCGGGGGCGAAGCCCGCCCCGGCCCGGAGGCCGAGTTAAAAAAAATAATAATCCCCGTTCAGTCTCAATGGCGGGGTGCGGGCCGGCCCGGCGGCGATTGCGGCGGGCAGCAGGCCTCTTGGACAGGTTGAGAGATAAAAAAATAATAATTCCCGTGCAGTCTCAATGGCGGGGTGCGGGCCGGGGAATAGGCCTCTTGGCCGGGGTGAATAGTGTTGGAACACGGCCCGCGGAAATAGTAGCGGCTGGAGGTACCGGGGGCGATGCCCGCCCCGGCCCGGCGGCCAAGTTAAAAAAATAAATAATCCCGTTCAGTCTCAATGGCAGGGTGCGGGCCGGCCCGGCGGCGATTGCGGCGGGCAGCAGGCCTCTTGGACAGGTTGAGAGATAAAAAAAAAATAATTCCCATGCAGTCTCAATGGCGGGGTGCGGGCCGGGGAATAGGCCTCTTGGCCGGGGTGAATATGTTGGAACGCGGCGCGCGTAAATAGAAGCGGCTGGAGGTACCGGGGGCGAAGCCCGCCCCGGCCCGGAGGCCGAGTTAAAAAAAATAATAATCCCCGTTCAGTCTCAATGGCGGGGTGCGGGCCGGCCCGGCGGCGAGTGCGGCGGGCAGCAGGCCTCTTGGACAGGTTGAGAGATAAAAAAATAATAATTCCCGTGCAGTCTCAATGGCGGGGTGCGGGCCGGGGAATAGGCCTCTTGGCCGGGGTGAATATGTTGGAACGCGGCGCGCGTAAATAGAAGCGGCTGGAGGTACCGGGGGCGAAGCCCGCCCCGGCCCGGAGGCCGAGTTAAAAAAAATAATAATCCCCGTTCAGTCTCAATGGCGGGGTGCGGGCCGGCCCGGCGGCGAGTGCGGCGGGCAGCAGGCCTCTTGGACAGGTTGAGAGATAAAAAAATAATAATTCCCGTGCAGTCTCAATGGCGGGGTGCGGGCCGGGGAATAGGCCTCTTGGCCGGGGTGAATAGTGTTGGAACACGGCCCGCGGAAATAGTAGCGGCTGGAGGTACCGGGGGCGATGCCCGCCCCGGCCCGGCGGCCAAGTTAAAAAAATAAATAATCCCGTTCAGTCTCAATGGCAGGGTGCGGGCCGGCCCGGCGGCGATTGCGGCGGGCAGCAGGCCTCTTGGACAGGTTGAGAGATAAAAAAATAATAATTCCCGTTCAGTCTCAATGGCAGGGTGCGGGCCGGCCCGGCGGCAATTGCGGCGGGCAGCAGGCCTCTTGGACAGGTTGAGAGATAAAAAAATAATAATTCCCATGCAGTCTCAATGGCGGGGTGCGGGCCGGGGAATAGGCCTCTTGGCCGGGGTGAATATGTTGGAACGCGGCGCGCGTAAATAGAAGCGGCTGGAGGTACCGGGGGCGAAGCCCGCCCCGGCCCGGAGGCCGAGTTAAAAAAAATAATAATCCCCGTTCAGTCTCAATGGCGGGGTGCGGGCCGGCCCGGCGGCGAGTGCGGCGGGCAGCAGGCCTCTTGGACAGGTTGAGAGATAAAAAAATAATAATTCCCGTGCAGTCTCAATGGCGGGGTGCGGGCCGGGGAATAGGCCTCTTGGCCGGGGTGAATATGTTGGAACGCGGCGCGCGTAAATAGAAGCGGCTGGAGGTACCGGGGGCGAAGCCCGCCCCGGCCCGGAGGCCGAGTTAAAAAAAATAATAATCCCCGTTCAGTCTCAATGGCGGGGTTCGGGCCGGCCCGGCGGCGATTGCGGCGGGCAGCAGGCCTCTTGGACAGGATGACAGATAAAAAAATAATAATTCCCGTGCAGTCTCAATGGCGGGGTGCGGGCCGGGGAATAGGCCTCTTGGCCGGGGTGAATAGTGTTGGAACACGGCCCGCGGAAATAGTAGCGGCTGGAGGTACCGGGGGCGATGCCCGCCACGGCCCGGCGGCCAAGTTAAAAAAATAAATAATCCCGTTCAGTCTCAATGGCAGGGTGCGGGCCGGCCCGGCGGCGATTGCGGCGGGCAGCAGGCCTCTTGGACAGGTTGAGAGATAAAAAAATAATAATTCCCATGCAGTCTCAATGGCGGGGTGCGGGCCGGGGAATAGGCCTCTTGGCCGGGGTGAATATGTTGGAACGCGGCGCGCGTAAATAGAAGCGGCTGGAGGTACCGGGGGCGAAGCCCGCCCCGGCCCGGAGGCCGAGTTAAAAAAAATAATAATCCCCGTTCAGTCTCAATGGCGGGGTGCGGGCCGGCCCGGCGGCGAGTGCGGCGGGCAGCAGGCCTCTTGGACAGGTTGAGAGATAAAAAAATAATAATTCCCGTGCAGTCTCAATGGTGGGGTGCGGGCCGGGGAATAGGCCTCTTGGCCGGGGTGAATATGTTGGAACGCGGCGCGCGTAAATGGAAGCGGCTGGAGGTACCGGGGGCGAAGCCCGCCCCGGCCCGGAGGCCGAGTTAAAAAAAATAATAATCCCCGTTCAGTCTCAATGGCGGGGTGCGGGCCGGCCCGGCGGCGATTGCGGCGGGCAGCAGGCCTCTTGGACAGGTTGAGAGATAAAAAATAATAATTCCCATGCAGTCTCAATGGCGGGGTGCGGGCCGGGGAATAGGCCTCTTGGCCGGGGTGAATATGTTGGAACGCGGCGCGCGTAAATAGAAGCGGCTGGAGGTACCGGGGGCGAAGCCCGCCCCGGCCCGGAGGCCGAGTTAAAAAAAATAATAATCCCCGTTCAGTCTCAATGGCGGGGTGCGGGCCGGCCCGGCGGCGAGTGCGGCGGGCAGCAGGCCTCTTGGACAGGTTGAGAGATAAAAAAATAATAATTCCCGTGCAGTCTCAATGGCGGGGTGCGGGCCGGGGAATAGGCCTCTTGGCCGGGGTGAATAGTGTTGGAACACGGCCCGCGGAAATAGTAGCGGCTGGAGGTACCGGGGGCGATGCCCGCCCCGGCCCGGCGGCCAAGTTAAAAAAATAAATAATCCCGTTCAGTCTCAATGGCAGGGTGCGGGCCGGCCCGGCGGCGATTGCGGCGGGCAGCAGGCCTCTTGGACAGGTTGAGAGATAAAAAAATAATAATTCCCGTTCAGTCTCAATGGCAGGGTGCGGGCCGGCCCGGCGGCAATTGCGGCGGGCAGCAGGCCTCTTGGACAGGTTGAGAGATAAAAAAATAATAATTCCCATGCAGTCTCAATGGCGGGGTGCGGGCCGGGGAATAGGCCTCTTGGCCGGGGTGAATATGTTGGAACGCGGCGCGCGTAAATAGAAGCGGCTGGAGGTACCGGGGGCGAAGCCCGCCCCGGCCCGGAGGCCGAGTTAAAAAAAATAATAATCCCCGTTCAGTCTCAATGGCGGGGTGCGGGCCGGCCCGGCGGCGAGTGCGGCGGGCAGCAGGCCTCTTGGACAGGTTGAGAGATAAAAAAATAATAATTCCCGTGCAGTCTCAATGGCGGGGTGCGGGCCGGGGAATAGGCCTCTTGGCCGGGGTGAATATGTTGGAACGCGGCGCGCGTAAATAGAAGCGGCTGGAGGTACCGGGGGCGAAGCCCGCCCCGGCCCGGAGGCCGAGTTAAAAAAAATAATAATCCCCGTTCAGTCTCAATGGCGGGGTTCGGGCCGGCCCGGCGGCGATTGCGGCGGGCAGCAGGCCTCTTGGACAGGATGACAGATAAAAAAATAATAATTCCCGTGCAGTCTCAATGGCGGGGTGCGGGCCGGGGAATAGGCCTCTTGGCCGGGGTGAATAGTGTTGGAACACGGCCCGCGGAAATAGTAGCGGCTGGAGGTACCGGGGGCGATGCCCGCCACGGCCCGGCGGCCAAGTTAAAAAAATAAATAATCCCGTTCAGTCTCAATGGCAGGGTGCGGGCCGGCCCGGCGGCGATTGCGGCGGGCAGCAGGCCTCTTGGACAGGTTGAGAGATAAAAAAATAATAATTCCCATGCAGTCTCAATGGCGGGGTGCGGGCCGGGGAATAGGCCTCTTGGCCGGGGTGAATATGTTGGAACGCGGCGCGCGTAAATAGAAGCGGCTGGAGGTACCGGGGGCGAAGCCCGCCCCGGCCCGGAGGCCGAGTTAAAAAAAATAATAATCCCCGTTCAGTCTCAATGGCGGGGTGCGGGCCGGCCCGGCGGCGAGTGCGGCGGGCAGCAGGCCTCTTGGACAGGTTGAGAGATAAAAAAATAATAATTCCCGTGCAGTCTCAATGGTGGGGTGCGGGCCGGGGAATAGGCCTCTTGGCCGGGGTGAATATGTTGGAACGCGGCGCGCGTAAATGGAAGCGGCTGGAGGTACCGGGGGCGAAGCCCGCCCCGGCCCGGAGGCCGAGTTAAAAAAAATAATAATCCCCGTTCAGTCTCAATGGCGGGGTGCGGGCCGGCCCGGCGGCGATTGCGGCGGGCAGCAGGCCTCTTGGACAGGTTGAGAGATAAAAAATAATAATTCCCATGCAGTCTCAATGGCGGGGTGCGGGCCGGGGTGAATATGTTGGAACGCGGCGCGCGTAAATAGAAGCGGCTGGAGGTACCGGGGGCGAAGCCCGCCCCGGCCCGGAGGCCGAGTTAAAAAAAATAATAATCCCCGTTCAGTCTCAATGGCGGGGTGCGGGCCGGCCCGGCGGCGAGTGCGGCGGGCAGCAGGCCTCTTGGACAGGTTGACAGATAAAAAAATAATAATTCCCGTGCAGTCTCAATGGCGGGGTGCGGGCCGGGGAATAGGCCTCTTGGCCGGGGTGAATAGTGTTGGAACACGGCCCGCGGAAATAGTAGCGGCTGGAGGTACCGGGGGCGATGCCCGCCCCGGCCCGGCGGCCAAGTTAAAAAAATAAATAATCCCCGTTCAGTCTCAATGGCAGGGTGCGGGCCGGCCCGGCGGCGATTGCGGCGGGCAGCAGGCCTCTTGGACAGGTTGAGAGATAAAAAAATAATAATTCCCGTTCAGTCTCAATGGCAGGGTGCGGGCCGGCCCGGCGGCAATTGCGGCGGGCAGCAGGCCTCTTGGACAGGTTGAGAGATAAAAAAATAATAATTCCCATGCAGTCTCAATGGCGGGGTGCGGGCCGGGGAATAGGCCTCTTGGCCGGGGTGAATATGTTGGAACGCGGCGCGCGTAAATAGAAGCGGCTGGAGGTACCGGGGGCGAAGCCCGCCCCGGCCCGGAGGCCGAGTTAAAAAAAATAATAATCCCCGTTCAGTCTCAATGGCGGGGTGCGGGCCGGCCCGGCGGCGAGTGCGGCGGGCAGCAGGCCTCTTGGACAGGTTGAGAGATAAAAAAATAATAATTCCCGTGCAGTCTCAATGGCGGGGTGCGGGCCGGGGAATAGGCCTCTTGGCCGGGGTGAATAGTGTTGGAACACGGCCCGCGGAAATAGTAGCGGCTGGAGGTACCGGGGGCGATGCCCGCCCCGGCCCGGCGGCCAAGTTAAAAAAATAAATAATCCCGTTCAGTCTCAATGGCAGGGTGCGGGCCGGCCCGGCGGCGATTGCGGCGGGCAGCAGGCCTCTTGGACAGGTTGAGAGATAAAAAATAATAATTCCCATGCAGTCTCAATGGCGGGGTGCGGGCCGGGGAATAGGCCTCTTGGCCGGGGTGAATATGTTGGAACGCGGCGCGCGTAAATAGAAGCGGCTGGAGGTACCGGGGGCGAAGCCCGCCCCGGCCCGGAGGCCGAGTTAAAAAAAATAATAATCCCCGTTCAGTCTCAATGGCGGGGTGCGGGCCGGCCCGGCGGCGAGTGCGGCGGGCAGCAGGCCTCTTGGACAGGTTGAGAGATAAAAAAATAATAATTCCCGTGCAGTCTCAATGGCGGGGTGCGGGCCGGGGAATAGGCCTCTTGGCCGGTGTGAATAGTGTTGGAACACGGCCCGCGGAAATAGTAGCGGCTGGAGGTACCGGGGGCGATGCCCGCCCCGGCCCGGCGGCCAAGTTAAAAAAATAAATAATCCCCGTTCAGTCTCAATGGCAGGGTGCGGGCCGGCCCGGCGGCGATTGCGGCGGGCAGCAGGCCTCTTGGACAGGTTGAGAGATAAAAAAATAATAATTCCCGTTCAGTCTCAATGGCAGGGTGCGGGCCGGCCCGGCGGCAATTGCGGCGGGCAGCAGGCCTCTTGGACAGGTTGAGAGATAAAAAAATAATAATTCCCATGCAGTCTCAATGGCGGGGTGCGGGCCGGGGAATAGGCCTCTTGGCCGGGGTGAATATGTTGGAACGCAGCGCGCGTAAATAGAAGCGGCTGGAGGTACCGGGGGCGAAGCCCGCCCCGGCCCGGAGGCCGAGTTAAAAAAAATAATAATCCCCGTTCAGTCTCAATGGCGGGGTGCGGGCCGGCCCGGCGGCGAGTGCGGCGGGCAGCAGGCCTCTTGGACAGGTTGAGAGATAAAAAAATAATAATTCCCGTGCAGTCTCAATGGCGGGGTGCGGGCCGGGGAATAGGCCTCTTGGCCGGGGTGAATATGTTGGAACGCGGCGCGCGTAAATAGAAGCGGCTGGAGGTACCGGGGGCGAAGCCCGCCCCGGCCGGAGGCCGAGTTAAAAAAAATAATAATCCCCGTTCAGTCTCAATGGCGGGGTGCGGGCCGGCCCGGCGGCGATTGCGGCGGGCAGCAGGCCTCTTGGACAGGTTGAGAGATAAAAAAATAATAATTCCCATGCAGTCTCAATGGCGGGGTGCGGGCCGGGGAATAGGCCTCTTGGCCGGGGTGAATATGTTGGAACGCGGCGCGCGTAAATAGAAGCGGCTGGAGGTACCGGGGGCGAAGCCCGCCCCGGCCCGGAGGCCGAGTTAAAAAAAATAATAATCCCCGTTCAGTCTCAATGGCGGGGTGCGGGCCGGCCCGGCGGCGATTGCGGCGGGCAGCAGGCCTCTTGGACAGGATGACAGATAAAAAAATAATAATTCCCGTGCAGTCTCAATGGCGGGGTGCGGGCCGGGGAATAGGCCTCTTGGCCGGGGTGAATAGTGTTGGAACACGGCCCGCGGAAATAGTAGCGGCTGGAGGTACCGGGGGCGATGCCCGCCACGGCCCGGCGGCCAAGTTAAAAAAATAAATAATCCCGTTCAGTCTCAATGGCAGGGTGCGGGCCGGCCCGGCGGCGATTGCGGCGGGCAGCAGGCCTCTTGGACAGGTTGAGAGATAAAAAAATAATAATTCCCATGCAGTCTCAATGGCGGGGTGCGGGCCGGGGAATAGGCCTCTTGGCCGGGGTGAATATGTTGGAACGCGGCGCGCGTAAATAGAAGCGGCTGGAGGTACCGGGGGCGAAGCCCGCCCCGGCCCGGAGGCCGAGTTAAAAAAAATAATAATCCCCGTTCAGTCTCAATGGCGGGGTGCGGGCCGGCCCGGCGGCGAGTGCGGCGGGCAGCAGGCCTCTTGGACAGGTTGAGAGATAAAAAAATAATAATTCCCGTGCAGTCTCAATGGTGGGGTGCGGGCCGGGGAATAGGCCTCTTGGCCGGGGTGAATATGTTGGAACGCGGCGCGCGTAAATAGAAGCGGCTGGAGGTACCGGGGGCGAAGTCCGCCCCGGCCCGGAGGCCGAGTTAAAAAAAATAATAATCCCCGTTCAGTCTCAATGGCGGGGTGCGGGCCGGCCCGGCGGCGAGTGCGGCGGGCAGCAGGCCTCTTGGACAGGTTGAGAGATAAAAAAATAATAATTCCCGTGCAGTCTCAATGGCGGGGTGCGGGCCGGGGAATAGGCCTCTTGGCCGGGGTGAATAGTGTTGGAACACGGCCCGCGGAAATAGTAGCGGCTGGAGGTACCGGGGGCGATGCCCGCCCCGGCCCGGCGGCCAAGTTAAAAAAATAAATAATCCCCGTTCAGTCTCAATGGCAGGGTGCGGGCCGGCCCGGCGGCGATTGCGGCGGGCAGCAGGCCTCTTGGACAGGTTGTGAGATAAAAAAATAATAATTCCCGTTCAGTCTCAATGGCAGGGTGCGGGCCGGCCCGGCGGCAATTGCGGCGGGCAGCAGGCCTCTTGGACAGGTTGAGAGATAAAAAAATAATAATTCCCATGCAGTCTCAATGGCGGGGTGCGGGCCGGGGAATAGGCCTCTTGGCCGGGGTGAATATGTTGGAACGCGGCGCGCGTAAATAGAAGCGGCTGGAGGTACCGGGGGCGAAGCCCGCCCCGGCCCGGAGGCCGAGTTAAAAAAAATAATAATCCCCGTTCAGTCTCAATGGCGGGGTGCGGGCCGGCCCGGCGGCGAGTGCGGCGGGCAGCAGGCCTCTTGGACAGGTTGAGAGATAAAAAAATAATAATTCCCGTGCAGTCTCAATGGCGGGGTGCGGGCCGGGGAATAGGCCTCTTGGCCGGGGTGAATATGTTGGAACGTGGCGCGCGTAAATAGAAGCGGCTGGAGGTATGGGGGCGAAGCCCGCCCCGGCCCGGAGGCCGAGTTAAAAAAAATAATAATCCCCGTTCAGTCTCAATGGCGGGGTGCGGGCCGGCCCGGCGGCGAGTGCGGCGGGCAGCAGGCCTCTTGGACAGGTTGAGAGATAAAAAAATAATAATTCCCGTGCAGTCTCAATGGCGGGGTGCGGGCCGGGGAATAGGCCTCTTGGCCGGGGTGAATAGTGTTGGAACACGGCCCGCGGAAATAGTAGCGGCTGGAGGTACCGGGGGCGATGCCCGCCCCGGCCCGGCGGCCAAGTTAAAAAAATAAATAATCCCCGTTCAGTCTCAATGGCAGGGTGCGGGCCGGCCCAGCGGCGATTGCGGCGGGCAGCAGGCCTCTTGGACAGGTTGAGAGATAAAAAAATAATAATTCCCGTTCAGTCTCAATGGCAGGGTGCGGGCCGGCCCGGCGGCAATTGCGGCGGGCAGCAGGCCTCTTGGACAGGTTGAGAGATAAAAAAATAATAATTCCCATGCAGTCTCAATGGCGGGGTGCGGGCCGGGGAATAGGCCTCTTGGCCGGGGTGAATATGTTGGAACGCGGCGCGCGTAAATAGAAGCGGCTGGAGGTACCGGGGGCGAAGCCCGCCCCGGCCCGGAGGCCGAGTTAAAAAAAATAATAATCCCCGTTCAGTCTCAATGGCGGGGTGCGGGCCGGCCCGGCGGCGAGTGCGGCGGGCAGCAGGCCTCTTGGACAGGTTGAGAGATAAAAAAATAATAATTCCCGTGCAGTCTCAATGGCGGGGTGCGGGCCGGGGAATAGGCCTCTTGGCCGGGGTGAATATGTTGGAACGCGGCGCGCGTAAATAGAAGCGGCTGGAGGTACCGGGGGCGAAGCCCGCCCCGGCCCGGAGGCCGAGTTAAAAAAAATAATAATCCCCGTTCAGTCTCAATGGCGGGGTGCGGGCCGGCCCGGCGGCGATTGCGGCGGGCAGCAGGCCTCTTGGACAGGTTGAGAGATAAAAAAATAATAATTCCCGTGCAGTCTCAATGGCGGGGTGCGGGCCGGGGAATAGGCCTCTTGGCCGGGGTGAATAGTGTTGGAACACGGCCCGCGGAAATAGTAGCGGCTGGAGGTACCGGGGGCGAAGCCCGCCCCGGCCCGGAGGCCGAGTTAAAAAAAATAATAATCCCCGTTCAGTCTCAATGGCGGGGTGCGGGCCGGCCCGGCGGCGATTGCGGCGGGCAGCAGGCCTCTTGGACAGGTTGAGAGATAAAAAAAAAATAATTCCCATGCAGTCTCAATGGCGGGGTGCGGGCCGGGGAATAGGCCTCTTGGCCGGGGTGAATATGTTGGAACGCGGCGCGCGTAAATAGAAGCGGCTGGAGGTACCGGGGGCGAAGCCCGCCCCGGCCCGGAGGCCGAGTTAAAAAAAATAATAATCCCCGTTCAGTCTCAATGGCGGGGTGCGGGCCGGCCCGGCGGCGAGTGCGGCGGGCAGCAGGCCTCTTGGACAGGTTGAGAGATAAAAAAATAATAATTCCCGTGCAGTCTCAATGGCGGGGTGCGGGCCGGGGAATAGGCCTCTTGGCCGGGGTGAATATGTTGGAACGCGGCGCGCGTAAATAGAAGCGGCTGGAGGTACCGGGGGCGAAGCCCGCCCCGGCCCGGAGGCCGAGTTAAAAAAAATAATAATCCCCGTTCAGTCTCAATGGCGGGGTGCGGGCCGGCCCGGCGGCGAGTGCGGCGGGCAGCAGGCCTCTTGGACAGGTTGAGAGATAAAAAAATAATAATTCCCGTGCAGTCTCAATGGCGGGGTGCGGGCCGGGGAATAGGCCTCTTGGCCGGGGTGAATAGTGTTGGAACACGGCCCGCGGAAATAGTAGCGGCTGGAGGTACCGGGGGCGATGCCCGCCCCGGCCCGGCGGCCAAGTTAAAAAAATAAATAATCCCGTTCAGTCTCAATGGCAGGGTGCGGGCCGGCCCGGCGGCGATTGCGGCGGGCAGCAGGCCTCTTGGACAGGTTGAGAGATAAAAAATAATAATTCCCATGCAGTCTCAATGGCGGGGTGCGGGCCGGGGAATAGGCCTCTTGGCCGGGGTGAATATGTTGGAACGCGGCGCGCGTAAATAGAAGCGGCTGGAGGTACCGGGGGCGAAGCCCGCCCCGGCCCGGAGGCCGAGTTAAAAAAAATAATAATCCCCGTTCAGTCTCAATGGCGGGGTGCGGGCCGGCCCGGCGGCGAGTGCGGCGGGCAGCAGGCCTCTTGGACAGGTTGAGAGATAAAAAAATAATAATTCCCGTGCAGTCTCAATGGCGGGGTGCGGGCCGGGGAATAGGCCTCTTGGCCGGTGTGAATAGTGTTGGAACACGGCCCGCGGAAATAGTAGCGGCTGGAGGTACCGGGGGCGATGCCCGCCCCGGCCCGGCGGCCAAGTTAAAAAAATAAATAATCCCCGTTCAGTCTCAATGGCAGGGTGCGGGCCGGCCCGGCGGCGATTGCGGCGGGCAGCAGGCCTCTTGGACAGGTTGAGAGATAAAAAATAATAATTCCCATGCAGTCTCAATGGCGGGGTGCGGGCCGGGGAATAGGCCTCTTGGCCGGGGTGAATATGTTGGAACGCGGCGCGCGTAAATAGAAGCGGCTGGAGGTACCGGGGGCGAAGCCCGCCCCGGCCCGGAGGCCGAGTTAAAAAAAATAATAATCCCCGTTCAGTCTCAATGGCGGGGTGCGGGCCGGCCCGGCGGCGAGTGCGGCGGGCAGCAGGCCTCTTGGACAGGTTGAGAGATAAAAAAATAATAATTCCCGTGCAGTCTCAATGGCGGGGTGCGGGCCGGGGAATAGGCCTCTTGGCCGGTGTGAATAGTGTTGGAACACGGCCCGCGGAAATAGTAGCGGCTGGAGGTACCGGGGGCGATGCCCGCCCCGGCCCGGCGGCCAAGTTAAAAAAATAAATAATCCCCGTTCAGTCTCAATGGCAGGGTGCGGGCCGGCCCGGCGGCGATTGCGGCGGGCAGCAGGCCTCTTGGACAGGTTGAGAGATAAAAAAATAATAATTCCCGTTCAGTCTCAATGGCAGGGTGCGGGCCGGCCCGGCGGCAATTGCGGCGGGCAGCAGGCCTCTTGGACAGGTTGAGAGATAAAAAAATAATAATTCCCATGCAGTCTCAATGGCGGGGTGCGGGCCGGGGAATAGGCCTCTTGGCCGGGGTGAATATGTTGGAACGCAGCGCGCGTAAATAGAAGCGGCTGGAGGTACCGGGGGCGAAGCCCGCCCCGGCCCGGAGGCCGAGTTAAAAAAAATAATAATCCCCGTTCAGTCTCAATGGCGGGGTGCGGGCCGGCCCGGCGGCGAGTGCGGCGGGCAGCAGGCCTCTTGGACAGGTTGAGAGATAAAAAAATAATAATTCCCGTGCAGTCTCAATGGCGGGGTGCGGGCCGGGGAATAGGCCTCTTGGCCGGGGTGAATATGTTGGAACGCGGCGCGCGTAAATAGAAGCGGCTGGAGGTACCGGGGGCGAAGCCCGCCCCGGCCCGGAGGCCGAGTTAAAAAAAATAATAATCCCCGTTCAGTCTCAATGGCGGGGTGCGGGCCGGCCCGGCGGCGATTGCGGCGGGCAGCAGGCCTCTTGGACAGGATGACAGATAAAAAAATAATAATTCCCGTGCAGTCTCAATGGCGGGGTGCGGGCCGGGGAATAGGCCTCTTGGCCGGGGTGAATAGTGTTGGAACACGGCCCGCGGAAATAGTAGCGGCTGGAGGTACCGGGGGCGATGCCCGCCACGGCCCGGCGGCCAAGTTAAAAAAATAAATAATCCCGTTCAGTCTCAATGGCAGGGTGCGGGCCGGCCCGGCGGCGATTGCGGCGGGCAGCAGGCCTCTTGGACAGGTTGAGAGATAAAAAAATAATAATTCCCATGCAGTCTCAATGGCGGGGTGCGGGCCGGGGAATAGGCCTCTTGGCCGGGGTGAATATGTTGGAACGCGGGGCGCGTAAATAGAAGCGGCTGGAGGTACCGGGGGCGAAGCCCGCCCCGGCCCGGAGGCCGAGTTAAAAAAAATAATAATCCCCGTTCAGTCTCAATGGCGGGGTGCGGGCCGGCCCGGCGGCGAGTGCGGCGGGCAGCAGGCCTCTTGGACAGGTTGAGAGATAAAAAAATAATAATTCCCGTTCAGTCTCAATGGCAGGGTGCGGGCCGGCCCGGCGGCAATTGCGGCGGGCAGCAGGCCTCTTGGACAGGTTGAGAGATAAAAAAATAATAATTCCCATGCAGTCTCAATGGCGGGGTGCGGGCCGGGGAATAGGCCTCTTGGCCGGGGTGAATATGTTGGAACGCGGCGCGCGTAAATAGAAGCGGCTGGAGGTACCGGGGGCGAAGCCCGCCCCGGCCCGGAGGCCGAGTTAAAAAAAATAATAATCCCCGTTCAGTCTCAATGGCGGGGTGCGGGCCGGCCCGGCGGCGAGTGCGGCAGGCAGCAGGCCTCTTGGACAGGTTGAGAGATAAAAAAATAATAATTCCCGTGCAGTCTCAATGGCGGGGTGCGGGCCGGGGAATAGGCCTCTTGGCCGGGGTGAATATGTTGGAACGCGGCGCGCGTAAATAGAAGCGGCTGGAGGTACCGGGGGCGAAGCCCGCCCCGGCCCGGAGGCCGGGTTAAAAAAAATAATAATCCCCGTTCAGTCTCAATGGCGGGGTGCGGGCCGGCCCGGCGGCGAGTGCGGCGGGCAGCAGGCCTCTTGGACAGGTTGAGAGATAAAAAAATAATAATTCCCATGCAGTCTCAATGGCGGGGTGCGGGCCGGGGAATAGGCCTCTTGGCCGGGGTGAATAGTGTTGGAACACGGCCCGCGGAAATAGTAGCGGCTGGAGGTACCGGGGGCGATGCCCGCCCCGGCCCGGCGGCCAAGTTAAAAAAATAAATAATCCCGTTCAGTCTCAATGGCAGGGTGCGGGCCGGCCCGGCGGCGATTGCGGCGGGCAGCAGGCCTCTTGGACAGGTTGAGAGATAAAAAAATAATAATTCCCATGCAGTCTCAATGGCGGGGTGCGGGCCGGGGAATAGGCCTCTTGGCCGGGGTGAATATGTTGGAACGCGGCGCGCGTAAATAGAAGCGGCTGGAGGTACCGGGGGCGAAGCCCGCCCCGGCCCGGAGGCCGAGTTAAAAAAAATAATAATCCCGTTCAGTCTCAATGGCGGGGTGCGGGCCGGCCCGGCGGCGAGTGCGGCGGGCAGCAGGCCTCTTGGACAGGTTGAGAGATAAAAAAATAATAATTCCCGTTCAGTCTCAATGGCAGGGTGCGGACCGGCCCGGCGGCAATTGCGGCGGGCAGCAGGCCTCTTGGACAGGTTGAGAGATAAAAAAATAATAATTCCCATGCAGTCTCAATGGCGGGGTGCGGGCCGGGGAATAGGCCTCTTGGCCGGGGTGAATATGTTGGAACGCGGCGCGCGTAAATAGAAGCGGCTGGAGGTACCGGGGGCGAAGCCCGCCCCGGCCCGGAGGCCGAGTTAAAAAATATAATAATCCCCGTTCAGTCTCAATGGCGGGGTGCGGGCCGGCCCGGCGGCGAGTGCGGCGGGCAGCAGGCCTCTTGGACAGGTTGAGAGATAAAAAAATAATAATTCCCGTGCAGTCTCAATGGCGGGGTGCGGGCCGGGGAATAGGCCTCTTGGCCGGGGTGAATATGTTGGAACGCGGCGCGCGTAAATAGAAGCGGCTGGAGGTACCGGGGGCGAAGCCCGCCCCGGCCCGGAGGCCGAGTTAAAAAAAATAATAATCCCCGTTCAGTCTCAATGGCGGGGTGCGGGCCGGCCCGGCGGCGATTGCGGCGGGCAGCAGGCCTCTTGGACAGGTTGAGAGATAAAAAAATAATAATTCCCGTGCAGTCTCAATGGCGGGGTGCGGGCCGGGGAATAGGCCTCTTGGCCGGGGTGAATAGTGTTGGAACACGGCCCGCGGAAATAGTAGCGGCTGGAGGTACCGGGGGCGAAGCCCGCCCCGGCCCGGAGGCCGAGTTAAAAAAAATAATAATCCCCGTTCAGTCTCAATGGCGGGGTGCGGGCCGGCCCGGCGGCGATTGCGGCGGGCAGCAGGCCTCTTGGACAGGTTGAGAGATAAAAAAAAAATAATTCCCATGCAGTCTCAATGGCGGGGTGCGGGCCGGGGAATAGGCCTCTTGGCCGGGGTGAATATGTTGGAACGCGGCGCGCGTAAATAGAAGCGGCTGGAGGTACCGGGGGCGAAGCCCGCCCCGGCCCGGAGGCCGAGTTAAAAAAAATAATAATCCCCGTTCAGTCTCAATGGCGGGGTGCGGGCCGGCCCGGCGGCGAGTGCGGCGGGCAGCAGGCCTCTTGGACAGGTTGAGAGATAAAAAAATAATAATTCCCGTGCAGTCTCAATGGCGGGGTGCGGGCCGGGGAATAGGCCTCTTGGCCGGGGTGAATATGTTGGAACGCGGCGCGCGTAAATAGAAGCGGCTGGAGGTACCGGGGGCGAAGCCCGCCCCGGCCCGGAGGCCGAGTTAAAAAAAATAATAATCCCCGTTCAGTCTCAATGGCGGGGTGCGGGCCGGCCCGGCGGCGAGTGCGGCGGGCAGCAGGCCTCTTGGACAGGTTGAGAGATAAAAAAATAATAATTCCCGTGCAGTCTCAATGGCGGGGTGCGGGCCGGGGAATAGGCCTCTTGGCCGGGGTGAATAGTGTTGGAACACGGCCCGCGGAAATAGTAGCGGCTGGAGGTACCGGGGGCGATGCCCGCCCCGGCCCGGCGGCCAAGTTAAAAAAATAAATAATCCCGTTCAGTCTCAATGGCAGGGTGCGGGCCGGCCCGGCGGCGATTGCGGCGGGCAGCAGGCCTCTTGGACAGGTTGAGAGATAAAAAATAATAATTCCCATGCAGTCTCAATGGCGGGGTGCGGGCCGGGGAATAGGCCTCTTGGCCGGGGTGAATATGTTGGAACGCGGCGCGCGTAAATAGAAGCGGCTGGAGGTACCGGGGGCGAAGCCCGCCCCGGCCCGGAGGCCGAGTTAAAAAAAATAATAATCCCCGTTCAGTCTCAATGGCGGGGTGCGGGCCGGCCCGGCGGCGAGTGCGGCGGGCAGCAGGCCTCTTGGACAGGTTGAGAGATAAAAAAATAATAATTCCCGTGCAGTCTCAATGGCGGGGTGCGGGCCGGGGAATAGGCCTCTTGGCCGGTGTGAATAGTGTTGGAACACGGCCCGCGGAAATAGTAGCGGCTGGAGGTACCGGGGGCGATGCCCGCCCCGGCCCGGCGGCCAAGTTAAAAAAATAAATAATCCCCGTTCAGTCTCAATGGCAGGGTGCGGGCCGGCCCGGCGGCGATTGCGGCGGGCAGCAGGCCTCTTGGACAGGTTGAGAGATAAAAAAATAATAATTCCCGTTCAGTCTCAATGGCAGGGTGCGGGCCGGCCCGGCGGCAATTGCGGCGGGCAGCAGGCCTCTTGGACAGGTTGAGAGATAAAAAAATAATAATTCCCATGCAGTCTCAATGGCGGGGTGCGGGCCGGGGAATAGGCCTCTTGGCCGGGGTGAATATGTTGGAACGCAGCGCGCGTAAATAGAAGCGGCTGGAGGTACCGGGGGCGAAGCCCGCCCCGGCCCGGAGGCCGAGTTAAAAAAAATAATAATCCCCGTTCAGTCTCAATGGCGGGGTGCGGGCCGGCCCGGCGGCGAGTGCGGCGGGCAGCAGGCCTCTTGGACAGGTTGAGAGATAAAAAAATAATAATTCCCGTGCAGTCTCAATGGCGGGGTGCGGGCCGGGGAATAGGCCTCTTGGCCGGGGTGAATATGTTGGAACGCGGCGCGCGTAAATAGAAGCGGCTGGAGGTACCGGGGGCGAAGCCCGCCCCGGCCCGGAGGCCGAGTTAAAAAAAATAATAATCCCCGTTCAGTCTCAATGGCGGGGTGCGTGCCGGCCCGGCGGCGATTGCGGCGGGCAGCAGGCCTCTTGGACAGGATGACAGATAAAAAAATAATAATTCCCGTGCAGTCTCAATGGCGGGGTGCGGGCCGGGGAATAGGCCTCTTGGCCGGGGTGAATAGTGTTGGAACACGGCCCGCGGAAATAGTAGCGGCTGGAGGTACCGGGGGCGATGCCCGCCACGGCCCGGCGGCCAAGTTAAAAAAATAAATAATCCCGTTCAGTCTCAATGGCAGGGTGCGGGCCGGCCCGGCGGCGATTGCGGCGGGCAGCAGGCCTCTTGGACAGGTTGAGAGATAAAAAAATAATAATTCCCATGCAGTCTCAATGGCGGGGTGCGGGCCGGGGAATAGGCCTCTTGGCCGGGGTGAATATGTTGGAACGCGGCGCGCGTAAATAGAAGCGGCTGGAGGTACCGGGGGCGAAGCCCGCCCCGGCCCGGAGGCCGAGTTAAAAAAAATAATAATCCCCGTTCAGTCTCAATGGCGGGGTGCGGGCCGGCCCGGCGGCGAGTGCGGCGGGCAGCAGGCCTCTTGGACAGGTTGAGAGATAAAAAATAATAATTCCCATGCAGTCTCAATGGCGGGGTGCGGGCCGGGGAATAGGCCTCTTGGCCGGGGTGAATATGTTGGAACGCGGCGCGCGTAAATAGAAGCGGCTGGAGGTACCGGGGGCGAAGCCCGCCCCGGCCCGGAGGCCGAGTTAAAAAAAATAATAATCCCCGTTCAGTCTCAATGGCGGGGTGCGGGCCGGCCCGGCGGCGAGTGCGGCGGGCAGCAGGCCTCTTGGACAGGTTGAGAGATAAAAAAATAATAATTCCCGTGCAGTCTCAATGGCGGGGTGCGGGCCGGGGAATAGGCCTCTTGGCCGGGGTGAATAGTGTTGGAACACGGCCCGCGGAAATAGTAGCGGCTGGAGGTACCGGGGGCGATGCCCGCCCCGGCCCGGCGGCCAAGTTAAAAAAATAAATAATCCCCGTTCAGTCTCAATGGCGGGGTGCAGGCCGGCCCGGCGGCGATTGCGGCGGGCAGCAGGCCTCTTGGACAGGTTGAGAGATAAAAAAATAATAATTCCCGTTCAGTCTCAATGGCAGGGTGCGGGCCGGCCCGGCGGCAATTGCGGCGGGCAGCAGGCCTCTTGGACAGGTTGAGAGATAAAAAAATAATAATTCCCATGCAGTCTCAATGGCGGGGTGCGGGCCGGGGAATAGGCCTCTTGGCCGGGGTGAATATGTTGGAACGCGGCGCGCGTAAATAGAAGCGGCTGGAGGTACCGGGGGCGAAGCCCGCCCCGGCCCGGAGGCCGAGTTAAAAAAAATAATAATCCCCGTTCAGTCTCAATGGCGGGGTGCGGGCCGGCCCGGCGGCGAGTGCGGCGGGCAGCAGGCCTCTTGGACAGGTTGAGAGATAAAAAAATAATAATTCCCGTGCAGTCTCAATGGCGGGGTGCGGGCCGGGGAATAGGCCTCTTGGCCGGGGTGAATATGTTGGAACGCGGCGCGCGTAAATAGAAGCGGCTGGAGGTACCGGGGGCGAAGCCCGCCCCGGCCCGGAGGCCGAGTTAAAAAAAATAATAATCCCCGTTCAGTCTCAATGGCGGGGTGCGGGCCGGCCCGGCGGCGAGTGCGGCGGGCAGCAGGCCTCTTGGACAGGTTGAGAGATAAAAAAATAATAATTCCCGTGCAGTCTCAATGGCGGGGTGCGGGCCGGGGAATAGGCCTCTTGGCCGGGGTGAATATGTTGGAACGCGGCGCGCGTAAATAGAAGCGGCTGGAGGTACCGGGGGCGAAGCCCGCCCCGGCCCGGAGGCCGAGTTAAAAAAAATAATAATCCCCGTTCAGTCTCAATGGCGGGGTGCGGGCCGGCCCGGCGGCGAGTGCGGCGGGCAGCAGGCCTCTTGGACAGGTTGAGAGATAAAAAAATAATAATTCCCGTGCAGTCTCAATGGCGGGGTGCGGGCCGGGGAATAGGCCTCTTGGCCGGGGTGAATAGTGTTGGAACACGGCCCGCGGAAATAGTAGCGGCTGGAGGTACCGGGGGCGATGCCCGCCCCGGCCCGGCGGCCAAGTTAAAAAAATAAATAATCCCGTTCAGTCTCAATGGCAGGGTGCGGGCCGGCCCGGCGGCGATTGCGGCGGGCAGCAGGCCTCTTGGACAGGTTGAGAGATAAAAAATAATAATTCCCATGCAGTCTCAATGGCGGGGTGCGGGCCGGGGAATAGGCCTCTTGGCCGGGGTGAATATGTTGGAACGCGGCGCGCGTAAATAGAAGCGGCTGGAGGTACCGGGGGCGAAGCCCGCCCCGGCCCGGAGGCCGAGTTAAAAAAAATAATAATCCCCGTTCAGTCTCAATGGCGGGGTGCGGGCCGGCCCGGCGGCGAGTGCGGCGGGCAGCAGGCCTCTTGGACAGGTTGAGAGATAAAAAAATAATAATTCCCGTGCAGTCTCAATGGCGGGGTGCGGGCCGGGGAATAGGCCTCTTGGCCGGTGTGAATAGTGTTGGAACACGGCCCGGGAAATAGTAGCGGCTGGAGGTACCGGGGGCGATGCCCGCCCCGGCCCGGCGGCCAAGTTAAAAAAATAAATAATCCCCGTTCAGTCTCAATGGCAGGGTGCGGGCCGGCCCGGCGGCGATTGCGGCGGGCAGCAGGCCTCTTGGACAGGTTGAGAGATAAAAAAATAATAATTCCCGTTCAGTCTCAATGGCAGGGTGCGGGCCGGCCCGGCGGCAATTGCGGCGGGCAGCAGGCCTCTTGGACAGGTTGAGAGATAAAAAAATAATAATTCCCGTGCAGTCTCAATGGCGGGGTGCGGGCCGGGGAATAGGCCTCTTGGCCGGGGTGAATATGTTGGAACGCGGCACGCGTAAATAGAAGCGGCTGGAGGTACCGGGGGCGAAGCCCGCCCCGGCCCGGAGGCCGAGTTAAAAAAAATAATAATCCCCGTTCAGTCTCAATGGCGGGGTGCGGGCCGGCCCGGCGGCGAGTGCGGCGGGCAGCAGGCCTCTTGGACAGGTTGAGAGATAAAAAAATAATAATTCCCGTGCAGTCTCAATGGCGGGGTGCGGGCCGGGGAATAGGCCTCTTGGCCGGGGTGAATAGTGTTGGAACACGGCCCGCGGAAATAGTAGCGGCTGGAGGTACCGGGGGCGATGCCCGCCCCGGCCCGGCGGCCAAGTTAAAAAAATAAATAATCCCGTTCAGTCTCAATGGCAGGGTGCGGGCCGGCCCGGCGGCGATTGCGGCGGGCAGCAGGCCTCTTGGACAGGTTGAGAGATAAAAAATAATAATTCCCATGCAGTCTCAATGGCGGGGTGCGGGCCGGGGAATAGGCCTCTTGGCCGGGGTGAATATGTTGGAACGCGGCGCGCGTAAATAGAAGCGGCTGGAGGTACCGGGGGCGAAGCCCGCCCCGGCCCGGAGGCCGAGTTAAAAAAAATAATAATCCCCGTTCAGTCTCAATGGCGGGGTGCGGGCCGGCCCGGCGGCGAGTGCGGCGGGCAGCAGGCCTCTTGGACAGGTTGAGAGATAAAAAAATAATAATTCCCGTGCAGTCTCAATGGCGGGGTGCGGGCCGGGGAATAGGCCTCTTGGCCGGTGTGAATAGTGTTGGAACACGGCCCGCGGAAATAGTAGCGGCTGGAGGTACCGGGGGCGATGCCCGCCCCGGCCCGGCGGCCAAGTTAAAAAAATAAATAATCCCCGTTCAGTCTCAATGGCAGGGTGCGGGCCGGCCCGGCGGCGATTGCGGCGGGCAGCAGGCCTCTTGGACAGGTTGAGAGATAAAAAAATAATAATTCCCGTTCAGTCTCAATGGCAGGGTGCGGGCCGGCCCGGCGGCAATTGCGGCGGGCAGCAGGCCTCTTGGACAGGTTGAGAGATAAAAAAATAATAATTCCCATGCAGTCTCAATGGCGGGGTGCGGGCCGGGGAATAGGCCTCTTGGCCGGGGTGAATATGTTGGAACGCAGCGCGCGTAAATAGAAGCGGCTGGAGGTACCGGGGGCGAAGCCCGCCCCGGCCCGGAGGCCGAGTTAAAAAAAATAATAATCCCCGTTCAGTCTCAATGGCGGGGTGCGGGCCGGCCCGGCGGCGAGTGCGGCGGGCAGCAGGCCTCTTGGACAGGTTGAGAGATAAAAAAATAATAATTCCCGTGCAGTCTCAATGGCGGGGTGCGGGCCGGGGAATAGGCCTCTTGGCCGGGGTGAATATGTTGGAACGCGGCGCGCGTAAATAGAAGCGGCTGGAGGTACCGGGGGCGAAGCCCGCCCCGGCCCGGAGGCCGAGTTAAAAAAAATAATAATCCCCGTTCAGTCTCAATGGCGGGGTGCGGGCCGGCCCGGCGGCGATTGCGGCGGGCAGCAGGCCTCTTGGACAGGATGACAGATAAAAAAATAATAATTCCCGTGCAGTCTCAATGGCGGGGTGCGGGCCGGGGAATAGGCCTCTTGGCCGGGGTGAATAGTGTTGGAACACGGCCCGCGGAAATAGTAGCGGCTGGAGGTACCGGGGGCGATGCCCGCCACGGCCCGGCGGCCAAGTTAAAAAAATAAATAATCCCGTTCAGTCTCAATGGCAGGGTGCGGGCCGGCCCGGCGGCGATTGCGGCGGGCAGCAGGCCTCTTGGACAGGTTGAGAGATAAAAAAATAATAATTCCCATGCAGTCTCAATGGCGGGGTGCGGGCCGGGGAATAGGCCTCTTGGCCGGGGTGAATATGTTGGAACGCGGCGCGCGTAAATAGAAGCGGCTGGAGGTACCGGGGGCGAAGCCCGCCCCGGCCCGGAGGCCGAGTTAAAAAAAATAATAATCCCCGTTCAGTCTCAATGGCGGGGTGCGGGCCGGCCCGGCGGCGAGTGTGGCGGGCAGCAGGCCTCTTGGACAGGTTGAGAGATAAAAAAATAATAATTCCCGTGCAGTCTCAATGGCGGGGTGCGGGCCGGGGAATAGGCCTCTTGGCCGGTGTGAATAGTGTTGGAACACGGCCCGCGGAAATAGTAGCGGCTGGAGGTACCGGGGGCGATGCCCGCCCCGGCCCGGCGGCCAAGTTAAAAAAATAAATAATCCCCGTTCAGTCTCAATGGCAGGGTGCGGGCCGGCCCGGCGGCGATTGCGGCGGGCAGCAGGCCTCTTGGACAGGTTGAGAGATAAAAAAATAATAATTCCCGTTCAGTCTCAATGGCAGGGTGCGGGCCGGCCCGGCGGCAATTGCGGCGGGCAGCAGGCCTCTTGGACAGGTTGAGAGATAAAAAAATAATAATTCCCATGCAGTCTCAATGGCGGGGTGCGGGCCGGGGAATAGGCCTCTTGGCCGGGGTGAATATGTTGGAACGCAGCGCGCGTAAATAGAAGCGGCTGGAGGTACCGGGGGCGAAGCCCGCCCCGGCCCGGAGGCCGAGTTAAAAAAAATAATAATCCCCGTTCAGTCTCAATGGCGGGGTGCGGGCCGGCCCGGCGGCGAGTGCGGCGGGCAGCAGGCCTCTTGGACAGGTTGAGAGATAAAAAAATAATAATTCCCGTGCAGTCTCAATGGCGGGGTGCGGGCCGGGGAATAGGCCTCTTGGCCGGGGTGAATATGTTGGAACGCGGCTCGCGTAAATAGAAGCGGCTGGAGGTACCGGGGGCGAAGCCCGCCCCGGCCCGGAGGCCGAGTTAAAAAAAATAATAATCCCCGTTCAGTCTCAATGGCGGGGTGCGGGCCGGCCCGGCGGCGATTGCGGCGGGCAGCAGGCCTCTTGGACAGGATGACAGATAAAAAAATAATAATTCCCGTGCAGTCTCAATGGCGGGGTGCGGGCCGGGGAATAGGCCTCTTGGCCGGGGTGAATAGTGTTGGAACACGGCCCGCGGAAATAGTAGCGGCTGGAGGTACCGGGGGCGATGCCCGCCACGGCCCGGCGGCCAAGTTAAAAAAATAAATAATCCCGTTCAGTCTCAATGGCAGGGTGCGGGCCGGCCCGGCGGCGATTGCGGCGGGCAGCAGGCCTCTTGGACAGGTTGAGAGATAAAAAAATAATAATTCCCATGCAGTCTCAATGGCGGGGTGCGGGCCGGGGAATAGGCCTCTTGGCCGGGGTGAATATGTTGGAACGCGGCGCGCGTAAATAGAAGCGGCTGGAGGTACCGGGGGCGAAGCCCGCCCCGGCCCGGAGGCCGAGTTAAAAAAAATAATAATCCCCGTTCAGTCTCAATGGCGGGGTGCGGGCCGGCCCGGCGGCGATTGCGGCGGGCAGCAGGCCTCTTGGACAGGATGACAGATAAAAAAATAATAATTCCCGTGCAGTCTCAATGGCGGGGTGCGGGCCGGGGAATAGGCCTCTTGGCCGGGGTGAATAGTGTTGGAACACGGCCCGCGGAAATAGTAGCGGCTGGAGGTACCGGGGGCGATGCCCGCCACGGCCCGGCGGCCAAGTTAAAAAAATAAATAATCCCGTTCAGTCTCAATGGCAGGGTGCGGGCCGGCCCGGCGGCGATTGCGGCGGGCAGCAGGCCTCTTGGACAGGTTGAGAGATAAAAAAATAATAATTCCCATGCAGTCTCAATGGCGGGGTGCGGGCCGGGGAATAGGCCTCTTGGCCGGGGTGAATATGTTGGAACGCGGCGCGCGTAAATAGAAGCGGCTGGAGGTACCGGGGGCGAAGCCCGCCCCGGCCCGGAGGCCGAGTTAAAAAAAATAATAATCCCCGTTCAGTCTCAATGGCGGGGTGCGGGCCGGCCCGGCGGCGAGTGCGGCGGGCAGCAGGCCTCTTGGACAGGTTGAGAGATAAAAAAATAATAATTCCCGTGCAGTCTCAATGGTGGGGTGCGGGCCGGGGAATAGGCCTCTTGGCCGGGGTGAATATGTTGGAACGCGGCGCGCGTAAATGGAAGCGGCTGGAGGTACCGGGGGCGAAGCCCGCCCCGGCCCGGAGGCCGAGTTAAAAAAAATAATAATCCCCGTTCAGTCTCAATGGCGGGGTGCGGGCCGGCCCGGCGGCGAGTGCGGCGGGCAGCAGGCCTCTTGGACAGGTTGAGAGATAAAAAAATAATAATTCCCGTGCAGTCTCAATGGCGGGGTGCGGGCCGGCCCGGCGGCGATTGCGGCGGGCAGCAGGCCTCTTGGACAGGTTGAGAGATAAAAAAATAATAATTCCCATGCAGTCTCAATGGCGGGGTGCGGGCCGGGGAATAGGCCTCTTGGCCGGGGTGAATATGTTGGAACGCGGCGCGCGTAAATAGAAGCGGCTGGAGGTACCGGGGGCGAAGCCCGCCCCGGCCCGGAGGCCGAGTTAAAAAAAATAATAATCCCCGTTCAGTCTCAATGGCGGGGTGCGGGCCGGCCCGGCGGCGAGTGCGGCGGGCAGCAGGCCTCTTGGACAGGTTGAGAGATAAAAAAATAATAATTCCCGTGCAGTCTCAATGGTGGGGTGCGGGCCGGGGAATAGGCCTCTTGGCCGGGGTGAATATGTTGGAACGCGGCGCGCGTAAATGGAAGCGGCTGGAGGTACCGGGGGCGAAGCCCGCCCCGGCCCGGAGGCCGAGTTAAAAAAAATAATAATCCCCGTTCAGTCTCAATGGCGGGGTGCGGGCCGGCCCGGCGGCGATTGCGGCGGGCAGCAGGCCTCTTGGACAGGTTGAGAGATAAAAAAATAATAATTCCCGTGCAGTCTCAATGGCGGGGTGCGGGCCGGCCCGGCGGCGATTGCGGCGGGCAGCAGGCCTCTTGGACAGGTTGAGAGATAAAAAAATAATAATTCCCATGCAGTCTCAATGGCGGGGTGCGGGCCGGGGAATAGGCCTCTTGGCCGGGGTGAATATGTTGGAACGCGGCGCGCGTAAATAGAAGCGGCTGGAGGTACCGGGGGCGAAGCCCGCCCCGGCCCGGAGGCCGAGTTAAAAAAAATAATAATCCCCGTTCAGTCTCAATGGCGGGGTGCGGGCCGGCCCGGCGGCGAGTGCGGCGGGCAGCAGGCCTCTTGGACAGGTTGAGAGATAAAAAAATAATAATTCCCGTGCAGTCTCAATGGTGGGGTGCGGGCCGGGGAATAGGCCTCTTGGCCGGGGTGAATATGTTGGAACGCGGCGCGCGTAAATGGAAGCGGCTGGAGGTACCGGGGGCGAAGCCCGCCCCGGCCCGGAGGCCGAGTTAAAAAAAATAATAATCCCCGTTCAGTCTCAATGGCGGGGTGCGGGCCGGCCCGGCGGCGATTGCGGCGGGCAGCAGGCCTCTTGGACAGGTTGAGAGATAAAAAATAATAATTCCCATGCAGTCTCAATGGCGGGGTGCGGGCCGGGGAATAGGCCTCTTGGCCGGGGTGAATATGTTGGAACGTAAATAGAAGCGGCTGGAGGTACCGGGGGCGAAGCCCGCCCCGGCCCGGAGGCCGAGTTAAAAAAAATAATAATCGCCTTTCAGTCTCAATGGCGGGGTGCGGGCCGGCCCGGCGGCGAATGCGGCGGGCAGCAGGCCTCTTGGACAGGTTGAGAGATAAAAAAATAATAATTCCCGTGCAGTCTCAATGGCGGGGTGCGGGCCGGGGAATAGGCCTCTTGGCCGGGGTGAATAGTGTTGGAACACGGCCCGCGGAAATAGTAGCGGCTGGAGGTACCGGGGGCGATGCCCGCCCCGGCCCGGCGGCCAAGTTAAAAAAATAAATAATCCCCGTTCAGTCTCAATGGCAGGGTGCGGGCCGGCCCGGCGGCGATTGCGGCGGGCAGCAGGCCTCTTGGACAGGTTGAGAGATAAAAAAATAATAATTCCCGTTCAGTCTCAATGGCAGGGTGCGGGCCGGGGAATAGGCCTCTTGGCCGGGGTGAATATGTTGGAACGCGGCGCGCGTAAATAGAAGCGGCTGGAGGTACCGGGGGCGAAGCCCGCCCCGGCCCGGAGGCCGAGTTAAAAAAAATAATAATACCCGTTCAGTCTCAATGGCGGGGTGCGGGCCGGCCCGGCGGCGAGTGCGGCGGGCAGCAGGCCTCTTGGACAGGTTGAGAGATAAAAAAATAATAATTCCCGTGCAGTCTCAATGGCGGGGTGCGGGCCGGGGAATAGGCCTCTTGGCCGGTGTGAATAGTGTTGGAACACGGCCCGCGGAAATAGTAGCGGCTGGAGGTACCGGGGGCGATGCCCGCCCCGGCCCGGCGGCCAAGTTAAAAAAATAAATAATCCCCGTTCAGTCTCAATGGCAGGGTGCGGGCCGGCCCGGCGGCGATTGCGGCGGGCAGCAGGCCTCTTGGACAGGTTGAGAGATAAAAAAATAATAATTCCCGTTCAGTCTCAATGGCAGGGTGCGGGCCGGCCCGGCGGCAATTGCGGCGGGCAGCAGGCCTCTTGGACAGGTTGAGAGATAAAAAAATAATAATTCCCGTGCAGTCTCAATGGCGGGGTGCGGGCCGGGGAATAGGCCTCTTGGCCGGGGTGAATATGTTGGAACGCGGCGCGCGTAAATAGAAGCGGCTGGAGGTACCGGGGGCGAAGCCCGCCCCGGCCCGGAGGCCGAGTTAAAAAAAATAATAATCCCCGTTCAGTCTCAATGGCGGGGTGCGGGCCGGCCCGGCGGCGAGTGCGGCGGGCAGCAGGCCTCTTGGACAGGTTGAGAGATAAAAAAATAATAATTCCCGTGCAGTCTCAATGGCGGGGTGCGGGCCGGGGAATAGGCCTCTTGGCCGGGGTGAATAGTGTTGGAACACGGCCCGCGGAAATAGTAGCGGCTGGAGGTACCGGGGGCGATGCCCGCCCCGGCCCGGCGGCCAAGTTAAAAAAATAAATAATCCCGTTCAGTCTCAATGGCAGGGTGCGGGCCGGCCCGGCGGCGATTGCGGCGGGCAGCAGGCCTCTTGGACAGGTTGAGAGATAAAAAATAATAATTCCCATGCAGTCTCAATGGCGGGGTGCGGGCCGGGGAATAGGCCTCTTGGCCGGGGTGAATATGTTGGAACGCGGCGCGCGTAAATAGAAGCGGCTGGAGGTACCGGGGGCGAAGCCCGCCCCGGCCCGGAGGCCGAGTTAAAAAAAATAATAATCCCCGTTCAGTCTCAATGGCGGGGTGCGGGCCGCAGGCCTCTTGGACAGGTTGAGAGATAAAAAAATAATAATTCCCGTGCAGTCTCAATGGCGGGGTGCGGGCCGGGGAATAGGCCTCTTGGCCGGTGTGAATAGTGTTGGAACACGGCCCGCGGAAATAGTAGCGGCTGGAGGTACCGGGGGCGATGCCCGCCCCGGCCCGGCGGCCAAGTTAAAAAAATAAATAATCCCCGTTCAGTCTCAATGGCAGGGTGCGGGCCGGCCCGGCGGCGATTGCGGCGGGCAGCAGGCCTCTTGGACAGGTTGAGAGATAAAAAAATAATAATTCCCGTTCAGTCTCAATGGCAGGGTGCGGGCCGGCCCGGCGGCAATTGCGGCGGGCAGCAGGCCTCTTGGACAGGTTGAGAGATAAAAAAATAATAATTCCCATGCAGTCTCAATGGCGGGGTGCGGGCCGGGGAATAGGCCTCTTGGCCGGGGTGAATATGTTGGAACGCAGCGCGCGTAAATAGAAGCGGCTGGAGGTACCGGGGGCGAAGCCCGCCCCGGCCCGGAGGCCGAGTTAAAAAAAATAATAATCCCCGTTCAGTCTCAATGGCGGGGTGCGGGCCGGCCCGGCGGCGAGTGCGGCGGGCAGCAGGCCTCTTGGACAGGTTGAGAGATAAAAAAATAATAATTCCCGTGCAGTCTCAATGGCGGGGTGCGGGCCGGGGAATAGGCCTCTTGGCCGGGGTGAATAGTGTTGGAACACGGCCCGCGGAAATAGTAGCGGCTGGAGGTACCGGGGGCGATGCCCGCCACGGCCCGGCGGCCAAGTTAAAAAAATAAATAATCCCGTTCAGTCTCAATGGCAGGGTGCGGGCCGGCCCGGCGGCGATTGCGGCGGGCAGCAGGCCTCTTGGACAGGTTGAGAGATAAAAAAATAATAATTCCCATGCAGTCTCAATGGCGGGGTGCGGGCCGGGGAATAGGCCTCTTGGCCGGGGTGAATATGTTGGAACGCGGCGCGCGTAAATAGAAGCGGCTGGAGGTACCGGGGGCGAAGCCCGCCCCGGCCCGGAGGCCGAGTTAAAAAAAATAATAATCCCCGTTCAGTCTCAATGGCGGGGTGCGGGCCGGCCCGGCGGCGATTGCGGCGGGCAGCAGGCCTCTTGGACAGGATGACAGATAAAAAAATAATAATTCCCGTGCAGTCTCAATGGCGGGGTGCGGGCCGGGGAATAGGCCTCTTGGCCGGGGTGAATAGTGTTGGAACACGGCCCGCGGAAATAGTAGCGGCTGGAGGTACCGGGGGCGATGCCCGCCACGGCCCGGCGGCCAAGTTAAAAAAATAAATAATCCCGTTCAGTCTCAATGGCAGGGTGCGGGCCGGCCCGGCGGCGATTGCGGCGGGCAGCAGGCCTCTTGGACAGGTTGAGAGATAAAAAAATAATAATTCCCATGCAGTCTCAATGGCGGGGTGCGGGCCGGGGAATAGGCCTCTTGGCCGGGGTGAATATGTTGGAACGCGGCGCGCGTAAATAGAAGCGGCTGGAGGTACCGGGGGCGAAGCCCGCCCCGGCCCGGAGGCCGAGTTAAAAAAAATAATAATCCCCGTTCAGTCTCAATGGCGGGGTGCGGGCCGGCCCGGCGGCGAGTGCGGCGGGCAGCAGGCCTCTTGGACAGGTTGAGAGATAAAAAAATAATAATTCCCGTGCAGTCTCAATGGTGGGGTGCGGGCCGGGGAATAGGCCTCTTGGCCGGGGTGAATATGTTGGAACGCGGCGCGCGTAAATGGAAGCGGCTGGAGGTACCGGGGGCGAAGCCCGCCCCGGCCCGGAGGCCGAGTTAAAAAAAATAATAATCCCCGTTCAGTCTCAATGGCGGGGTGCGGGCCGGCCCGGCGGCGATTGCGGCGGGCAGCAGGCCTCTTGGACAGGTTGAGAGATAAAAAATAATAATTCCCATGCAGTCTCAATGGCGGGGTGCGGGCCGGGGAATAGGCCTCTTGGCCGGGGTGAATATGTTGGAACGCGGCGCGCGTAAATAGAAGCGGCTGGAGGTACCGGGGGCGAAGCCCGCCCCGGCCCGGAGGCCGAGTTAAAAAAAATAATAATCCCCGTTCAGTCTCAATGGCGGGGTGCGGGCCGGCCCGGCGGCGAGTGCGGCGGGCAGCAGGCCTCTTGGACAGGTTGAGAGATAAAAAAATAATAATTCCCGTGCAGTCTCAATGGCGGGGTGCGGGCCGGGGAATAGGCCTCTTGGCCGGGGTGAATAGTGTTGGAACACGGCCCGCGGAAATAGTAGCGGCTGGAGGTACCGGGGGCGATGCCCGCCCCGGCCCGGCGGCCAAGTTAAAAAAATAAATAATCCCCGTTCAGTCTCAATGGCAGGGTGCGGGCCGGCCCGGCGGCGATTGCGGCGGGCAGCAGGCCTCTTGGACAGGTTGAGAGATAAAAAAATAATAATTCCCGTTCAGTCTCAATGGCAGGGTGCGGGCCGGCCCGGCGGCAATTGCGGCGGGCAGCAGGCCTCTTGGACAGGTTGAGAGATAAAAAAATAATAATTCCCATGCAGTCTCAATGGCGGGGTGCGGGCCGGGGAATAGGCCTCTTGGCCGGGGTGAATATGTTGGAACGCGGCGCGCGTAAATAGAAGC
This sequence comes from Hippocampus zosterae, assembly GCF_025434085.1. Taxonomy (NCBI): domain Eukaryota; kingdom Metazoa; phylum Chordata; class Actinopteri; order Syngnathiformes; family Syngnathidae; genus Hippocampus; species Hippocampus zosterae. Next base: position 200,505 of record NW_026262932.1, on the reverse strand, counting down.
GGCTGGAGGTACCGGGGGCGAAGCCCGCCCCGGCCCGGAGGCCGAGTTAAAAAAAATAATAATCCCCGTTCAGTCTCAATGGCGGGGTGCGGGCCGGCCCGGCGGCGAGTGCGGCGGGCAGCAGGCCTCTTGGACAGGTTGAGAGATAAAAAAATAATAATTCCCGTGCAGTCTCAATGGCGGGGTGCGGGCCGGGGAATAGGCCTCTTGGCCGGGGTGAATATGTTGGAACGCGGCGCGCGTAAATAGAAGCGGCTGGAGGTACCGGGGGCGAAGCCCGCCCCGGCCCGGAGGCCGAGTTAAAAAAAATAATAATCCCCGTTCAGTCTCAATGGCGGGGTGCGGGCCGGCCCGGCGGCGATTGCGGCGGGCAGCAGGCCTCTTGGACAGGTTGAGAGATAAAAAAATAATAATTCCCGTGCAGTCTCAATGGCGGGGTGCGGGCCGGGGAATAGGCCTCTTGGCCGGGGTGAATAGTGTTGGAACACGGCCCGCGGAAATAGTAGCGGCTGGAGGTACCGGGGGCGATGCCCGCCCCGGCCCGGCGGCCAAGTTAAAAAAATAAATAATCCCGTTCAGTCTCAATGGCAGGGTGCGGGCCGGCCCGGCGGCGATTGCGGCGGGCAGCAGGCCTCTTGGACAGGTTGAGAGATAAAAAAATAATAATTCCCATGCAGTCTCAATGGCGGGGTGCGGGCCGGGGAATAGGCCTCTTGGCCGGGGTGAATATGTTGGAACGCGGCGCGCGTAAATAGAAGCGGCTGGAGGTACCGGGGGCGAAGCCCGCCCCGGCCCGGAGGCCGAGTTAAAAAAAATAATAATCCCCGTTCAGTCTCAATGGCGGGGTGCGGGCCGGCCCGGCGGCGAGTGCGGCGGGCAGCAGGCCTCTTGGACAGGTTGAGAGATAAAAAAATAATAATTCCCGTGCAGTCTCAATGGCGGGGTGCGGGCCGGGGAATAGGCCTCTTGGCCGGGGTGAATATGTTGGAACGTGGCGCGCGTAAATAGAAGCGGCTGGAGGTACCGGGGGCGAAGCCCGCCCCGGCCCGGAGGCCGAGTTAAAAAAAATAATAATCCCCGTTCAGTCTCAATGGCGGGGTGCGGGCCGGCCCGGCGGCGAGTGCGGCGGGCAGCAGGCCTCTTGGACAGGTTGAGAGATAAAAAAATAATAATTCCCGTGCAGTCTCAATGGCGGGGTGCGGGCCGGGGAATAGGCCTCTTGGCCGGGGTGAATAGTGTTGGAACACGGCCCGCGGAAATAGTAGCGGCTGGAGGTACCGGGGGCGATGCCCGCCCCGGCCCGGCGGCCAAGTTAAAAAAATAAATAATCCCCGTTCAGTCTCAATGGCAGGGTGCGGGCCGGCCCGGCGGCGATTGCGGCGGGCAGCAGGCCTCTTGGACAGGTTGAGAGATAAAAAAATAATAATTCCCGTGCAGTCTCAATGGCGGGGTGCGGGCCGGGGAATAGGCCTCTTGGCCGGGGTGAATAGTGTTGGAACACGGCCCGCGGAAATAGTAGCGGCTGGAGGTACCGGGGGCGATGCCCGCCCCGGGCCGGCGGCCAAGTTAAAAAAATAAATAATCCCCGTTCAGTCTCAATGGCAGGGTGCGGGCCGGCCCGGCGGCGAGTGCGGCGGGCAGCAGGCCTCTTGGACAGGTTGAGAGATAAAAAAATAATAATTCCCGTTCAGTCTCAATGGCAGGGTGCGGGCCGGCCCGGCGGCGATTGCGGCGGGCAGCAGGCCTCTTGGACAGGTTGAGAGATAAAAATATAATAATTCCCATGCAGTCTCAATGGCGGGGTGCGGGCCGGGGAATAGGCCTCTTGGCCGGGGTGAATAGTGTTGGAACACGGCCCGCGGAAATAGTAGCGGCTGGAGGTACCGGGGGCGATGCCCGCCCCGGCCCGGCGGCCAAGTTAAAAAAATAAATAATCCCGTTCAGTCTCAATGGCAGGGTGCGGGCCGGCCCGGCGGCGATTGCGGCGGGCAGCAGGCCTCTTGGACAGGTTGAGAGATAAAAAATAATAATTCCCATGCAGTCTCAATGGCGGGGTGCGGGCCGGGGAATAGGCCTCTTGGCCGGGGTGAATATGTTGGAACGCGGCGCGCGTAAATAGAAGCGGCTGGAGGTACCGGGGGCGAAGCCCGCCCCGGCCCGGAGGCCGAGTTAAAAAAAATAATAATCCCCGTTCAGTCTCAATGGCGGGGTGCGGGCCGCAGGCCTCTTGGACAGGTTGAGAGATAAAAAAATAATAATTCCCGTGCAGTCTCAATGGCGGGGTGCGGGCCGGGGAATAGGCCTCTTGGCCGGTGTGAATAGTGTTGGAACACGGCCCGCGGAAATAGTAGCGGCTGGAGGTACCGGGGGCGATGCCCGCCCCGGCCCGGCGGCCAAGTTAAAAAAATAAATAATCCCCGTTCAGTCTCAATGGCAGGGTGCGGGCCGGCCCGGCGGCGATTGCGGCGGGCAGCAGGCCTCTTGGACAGGTTGAGAGATAAAAAAATAATAATTCCCGTTCAGTCTCAATGGCAGGGTGCGGGCCGGCCCGGCGGCAATTGCGGCGGGCAGCAGGCCTCTTGGACAGGTTGAGAGATAAAAAAATAATAATTCCCATGCAGTCTCAATGGCGGGGTGCGGGCCGGGGAATAGGCCTCTTGGCCGGGGTGAATATGTTGGAACGCAGCGCGCGTAAATAGAAGCGGCTGGAGGTACCGGGGGCGAAGCCCGCCCCGGCCCGGAGGCCGAGTTAAAAAAAATAATAATCCCCGTTCAGTCTCAATGGCGGGGTGCGGGCCGGCCCGGCGGCGAGTGCGGCGGGCAGCAGGCCTCTTGGACAGGTTGAGAGATAAAAAAATAATAATTCCCGTGCAGTCTCAATGGCGGGGTGCGGGCCGGGGAATAGGCCTCTTGGCCGGGGTGAATAGTGTTGGAACACGGCCCGCGGAAATAGTAGCGGCTGGAGGTACCGGGGGCGATGCCCGCCACGGCCCGGCGGCCAAGTTAAAAAAATAAATAATCCCGTTCAGTCTCAATGGCAGGGTGCGGGCCGGCCCGGCGGCGATTGCGGCGGGCAGCAGGCCTCTTGGACAGGTTGAGAGATAAAAAAATAATAATTCCCATGCAGTCTCAATGGCGGGGTGCGGGCCGGGGAATAGGCCTCTTGGCCGGGGTGAATATGTTGGAACGCGGCGCGCGTAAATAGAAGCGGCTGGAGGTACCGGGGGCGAAGCCCGCCCCGGCCCGGAGGCCGAGTTAAAAAAAATAATAATCCCCGTTCAGTCTCAATGGCGGGGTGCGGGCCGGCCCGGCGGCGATTGCGGCGGGCAGCAGGCCTCTTGGACAGGATGACAGATAAAAAAATAATAATTCCCGTGCAGTCTCAATGGCGGGGTGCGGGCCGGGGAATAGGCCTCTTGGCCGGGGTGAATAGTGTTGGAACACGGCCCGCGGAAATAGTAGCGGCTGGAGGTACCGGGGGCGATGCCCGCCACGGCCCGGCGGCCAAGTTAAAAAAATAAATAATCCCGTTCAGTCTCAATGGCAGGGTGCGGGCCGGCCCGGCGGCGATTGCGGCGGGCAGCAGGCCTCTTGGACAGGTTGAGAGATAAAAAAATAATAATTCCCATGCAGTCTCAATGGCGGGGTGCGGGCCGGGGAATAGGCCTCTTGGCCGGGGTGAATATGTTGGAACGCGGCGCGCGTAAATAGAAGCGGCTGGAGGTACCGGGGGCGAAGCCCGCCCCGGCCCGGAGGCCGAGTTAAAAAAAATAATAATCCCCGTTCAGTCTCAATGGCGGGGTGCGGGCCGGCCCGGCGGCGAGTGCGGCGGGCAGCAGGCCTCTTGGACAGGTTGAGAGATAAAAAAATAATAATTCCCGTGCAGTCTCAATGGTGGGGTGCGGGCCGGGGAATAGGCCTCTTGGCCGGGGTGAATATGTTGGAACGCGGCGCGCGTAAATGGAAGCGGCTGGAGGTACCGGGGGCGAAGCCCGCCCCGGCCCGGAGGCCGAGTTAAAAAAAATAATAATCCCCGTTCAGTCTCAATGGCGGGGTGCGGGCCGGCCCGGCGGCGATTGCGGCGGGCAGCAGGCCTCTTGGACAGGTTGAGAGATAAAAAATAATAATTCCCATGCAGTCTCAATGGCGGGGTGCGGGCCGGGGAATAGGCCTCTTGGCCGGGGTGAATATGTTGGAACGCGGCGCGCGTAAATAGAAGCGGCTGGAGGTACCGGGGGCGAAGCCCGCCCCGGCCCGGAGGCCGAGTTAAAAAAAATAATAATCCCCGTTCAGTCTCAATGGCGGGGTGCGGGCCGGCCCGGCGGCGAGTGCGGCGGGCAGCAGGCCTCTTGGACAGGTTGAGAGATAAAAAAATAATAATTCCCGTGCAGTCTCAATGGCGGGGTGCGGGCCGGGGAATAGGCCTCTTGGCCGGGGTGAATAGTGTTGGAACACGGCCCGCGGAAATAGTAGCGGCTGGAGGTACCGGGGGCGATGCCCGCCCCGGCCCGGCGGCCAAGTTAAAAAAATAAATAATCCCCGTTCAGTCTCAATGGCAGGGTGCGGGCCGGCCCGGCGGCGATTGCGGCGGGCAGCAGGCCTCTTGGACAGGTTGAGAGATAAAAAAATAATAATTCCCGTTCAGTCTCAATGGCAGGGTGCGGGCCGGCCCGGCGGCAATTGCGGCGGGCAGCAGGCCTCTTGGACAGGTTGAGAGATAAAAAAATAATAATTCCCATGCAGTCTCAATGGCGGGGTGCGGGCCGGGGAATAGGCCTCTTGGCCGGGGTGAATATGTTGGAACGCGGCGCGCGTAAATAGAAGCGGCTGGAGGTACCGGGGGCGAAGCCCGCCCCGGCCCGGAGGCCGAGTTAAAAAAAATAATAATCCCCGTTCAGTCTCAATGGCGGGGTGCGGGCCGGCCCGGCGGCGAGTGCGGCGGGCAGCAGGCCTCTTGGACAGGTTGAGAGATAAAAAAATAATAATTCCCGTGCAGTCTCAATGGCGGGGTGCGGGCCGGGGAATAGGCCTCTTGGCCGGGGTGAATATGTTGGAACGCGGCGCGCGTAAATAGAAGCGGCTGGAGGTACCGGGGGCGAAGCCCGCCCCGGCCCGGAGGCCGAGTTAAAAAAAATAATAATCCCCGTTCAGTCTCAATGGCGGGGTGCGGGCCGGCCCGGCGGCGATTGCGGCGGGCAGCAGGCCTCTTGGACAGGTTGAGAGATAAAAAAATAATAATTCCCGTGCAGTCTCAATGGCGGGGTGCGGGCCGGGGAATAGGCCTCTTGGCCGGGGTGAATAGTGTTGGAACACGGCCCGCGGAAATAGTAGCGGCTGGAGGTACCGGGGGCGATGCCCGCCCCGGCCCGGCGGCCAAGTTAAAAAAATAAATAATCCCGTTCAGTCTCAATGGCAGGGTGCGGGCCGGCCCGGCGGCGATTGCGGCGGGCAGCAGGCCTCTTGGACAGGTTGAGAGATAAAAAAATAATAATTCCCATGCAGTCTCAATGGCGGGGTGCGGGCCGGGGAATAGGCCTCTTGGCCGGGGTGAATATGTTGGAACGCGGCGCGCGTAAATAGAAGCGGCTGGAGGTACCGGGGGCGAAGCCCGCCCCGGCCCGGAGGCCGAGTTAAAAAAAATAATAATCCCCGTTCAGTCTCAATGGCGGGGTGCGGGCCGGCCCGGCGGCGAGTGCGGCGGGCAGCAGGCCTCTTGGACAGGTTGAGAGATAAAAAAATAATAATTCCCGTGCAGTCTCAATGGCGGGGTGCGGGCCGGGGAATAGGCCTCTTGGCCGGGGTGAATATGTTGGAACGTGGCGCGCGTAAATAGAAGCGGCTGGAGGTACCGGGGGCGAAGCCCGCCCCGGCCCGGAGGCCGAGTTAAAAAAAATAATAATCCCCGTTCAGTCTCAATGGCGGGGTGCGGGCCGGCCCGGCGGCGAGTGCGGCGGGCAGCAGGCCTCTTGGACAGGTTGAGAGATAAAAAAATAATAATTCCCGTGCAGTCTCAATGGCGGGGTGCGGGCCGGGGAATAGGCCTCTTGGCCGGGGTGAATAGTGTTGGAACACGGCCCGCGGAAATAGTAGCGGCTGGAGGTACCGGGGGCGATGCCCGCCCCGGCCCGGCGGCCAAGTTAAAAAAATAAATAATCCCCGTTCAGTCTCAATGGCAGGGTGCGGGCCGGCCCGGCGGCGATTGCGGCGGGCAGCAGGCCTCTTGGACAGGTTGAGAGATAAAAAAATAATAATTCCCGTGCAGTCTCAATGGCGGGGTGCGGGCCGGGGAATAGGCCTCTTGGCCGGGGTGAATAGTGTTGGAACACGGCCCGCGGAAATAGTAGCGGCTGGAGGTACCGGGGGCGATGCCCGCCCCGGGCCGGCGGCCAAGTTAAAAAAATAAATAATCCCCGTTCAGTCTCAATGGCAGGGTGCGGGCCGGCCCGGCGGCGAGTGCGGCGGGCAGCAGGCCTCTTGGACAGGTTGAGAGATAAAAAAATAATAATTCCCGTTCAGTCTCAATGGCGGGGTGCGGGCCGGGGAATAGGCCTCTTGGCCGGGGTGAATAGTGTTGGAACACGGCCCGCGGAAATAGTAGCGGCTGGAGGTACCGGGGGCGATGCCCGCCCCGGCCCGGCGGCCAAGTTAAAAAAATAAATAATCCCGTTCAGTCTCAATGGCAGGGTGCGGGCCGGCCCGGCGGCGATTGCGGCGGGCAGCAGGCCTCTTGGACAGGATGAGAGATAAAAAAATAATAATTCCCATGCAGTCTCAATGGCGGGGTGCGGGCCGGGGAATAGGCCTCTTGGCCGGGGTGAATAGTGTTGGAACACGGCCCGCGGAAATAGTAGCGGCTGGAGGTACCGGGGGCGATGCCCGCCCCGGCCCGGCGGCCAAGTTAAAAAAATAAATAATCCCCGTTCAGTCTCAATGGCAGGGTGCGGGCCGGCCCGGCGGCGATTGCGGCGGGCAGCAGGCCTCTTGGACAGGTTGAGAGATAAAAAAATAATAATTCCCGTGCAGTCTCAATGGCGGGGTGCGGGCCGGGGAATAGGCCTCTTGGCCGGGGTGAATAGTGTTGGAACACGGCCCGCGGAAATAGTAGCGGCTGGAGGTACCGGGGGCGATGCCCGCCCCGGGCCGGCGGCCAAGTTAAAAAAATAAATAATCCCCGTTCAGTCTCAATGGCAGGGTGCGGGCCGGCCCGGCGGCGAGTGCGGCGGGCAGCAGGCCTCTTGGACAGGTTGAGAGATAAAAAAATAATAATTCCCGTTCAGTCTCAATGGCAGGGTGCGGGCCGGCCCGGCGGCGATTGCGGCGGGCAGCAGGCCTCTTGGACAGGTTGAGAGATAAAAAAATAATAATTCCCATGCAGTCTCAATGGCGGGGTGCGGGCCGGGGAATAGGCCTCTTGGCCGGGGTGAATATGTTGGAACGCGGCGCGCGTAAATAGAAGCGGCTGGAGGTACCGGGGGCGAAGCCCGCCCCGGCCCGGAGGCCGAGTTTAAAAAAATAATAATCCCCGTTCAGTCTCAATGGCGGGGTGCGGGCCGGCCCGGCGGCGAGTGCGGCGGGCAGCAGGCCTCTTGGACAGGTTGAGAGATAAAAAAATAATAATTCCCGTGCAGTCTCAATGGCGGGGTGCGGGCCGGGGAATAGGCCTCTTGGCCGGGGTGAATATGTTGGAACGCGGCGCGTGTAAATAGAAGCGGCTGGAGGTACCGGGGGCGAAGCCCGCCCCGGCCCGGAGGCCGAGTTAAAAAAAATAATAATCCCCGTTCAGTCTCAATGGCGGGGTGCGGGCCGGCCCGGCGGCGAGTGCGGCGGGCAGAAGGCCTCTTGGACAGGTTGAGAGATAAAAAAATAATAATTCCCGTGCAGTCTCAATGGCGGGGTGCGGGCCGGGGAATAGGCCTCTTGGCCGGGGTGAATAGTGTTGGAACACGGCCCGCGGAAATAGTAGCGGCTGGAGGTACCGGGGGCGATGCCCGCCCCGGCCCGGCGGCCAAGTTAAAAAAATAAATAATCCCGTTCAGTCTCAATGGCAGGGTGCGGGCCGGCCCGGCGGCGATTGCGGCGGGCAGCAGGCCTCTTGGACAGGATGAGAGATAAAAAAATAATAATTCCCATGCAGTCTCAATGGCAGGGTGCGGGCCGGCCCGGCGGCGATTGCGGCGGGCAGCAGGCCTCTTGGACAGGTTGAGAGATAAAAAAATAATAATTCCCATGCAGTCTCAATGGCGGGGTGCGGGCCGGGGAATAGGCCTCTTGGCCGGGGTGAATAGTGTTGGAACACGGCCCGCGGAAATAGTAGCGGCTGGAGGTACCGGGGGCGATGCCCGCCCCGGCCCGGCGGCCAAGTTAAAAAAATAAATAATCCCCGTTCAGTCTCAATGGCAGGGTGCGGGCCGGCCCGGCGGCAATTGCGGCGGGCAGCAGGCCTCTTGGACAGGTTGAGAGATAAAAAAATAATAATTCCCATGCAGTCTCAATGGCGGGGTGCGGGCCGGGGAATAGGCCTCTTGGCCGGGGTGAATATGTTGGAACGCGGCGCGCGTAAATAGAAGCGGCTGGAGGTACCGGGGGCGAAGCCCGCCCCGGCCCGGAGGCCGAGTTAAAAAAAATAATAATCCCCGTTCAGTCTCAATGGCGGGGTGCGGGCCGGCCCGGCGGCGAGTGCGGCGGGCAGCAGGCCTCTTGGACAGGTTGAGAGATAAAAAAATAATAATTCCCGTGCAGTCTCAATGGCGGGGTGCGGGCCGGGGAATAGGCCTCTTGGCCGGGGTGAATAGTGTTGGAACACGGCCCGCGGAAATAGTAGCGGCTGGAGGTACCGGGGGCGATGCCCGTCCCGGGCCGGCGGCCAAGTTAAAAAAATAAATAATCCCCGTTCAGTCTCAATGGCAGGGTGCGGGCCGGCCCGGCGGCGATTGCGGCGGGCAGCAGGCCTCTTGGACAGGTTGAGAGAAAAAAAAAATAATAATTCCCGTGCAGTCTCAATGGCGGGGTGCGGGCCGGCCCGGCGGACGAGTGTGGCCGGGGAAGAGGCCTCTTTGCCGGGGTGAATATGTTGGAACGCGGCGCGCGTAAATAGAAGCGGCTGGAGGTACCGGGGGCGAAGCCCGCCCCGGCCGGAGGCCGAGTTAAAAAAAATAATAATCCCCGTTCAGTCTCAATGACGGGGTGCGGGCCGGCCCGGCGGCGAGTGCGGCGGGCAGCAGGCCTCTTGGACAGGTTGAGATAATAAAATAATAATTCCCGTGCAGTCTCAATGGCGGGGTGCGGGCCGGCCCGGCGGACGAGTGTGGCCGGGGAAGAGGCCTCTTGGCCGGGGTGAATATGTTGGAACGCGGCGCGCGTAAATAGAAGCGGCTGGAGGTACCGGGGGCGAAGCCCGCCCCGGCCCGGCGGCCAGTTAAAAAAAATAATAATCCCCGTACAGTCTCAATGGCGGGGTGCGGGCCGGCCCGGCGGCGAGTGCGGCGGGCAGCAGGCCTCTTGGACAGGTTGAGAGATAAAAAAATAATAATTCCCGTGCAGTCTCAATGGCGGGGTGCGGGCCGGGGAATAGGCCTCTTGGCCGGGGTGAATAGTGTTGGAACACGGCCCGCGGAAATAGTAGCGGCTGGAGGTACCGGGGGCGATGCCCGCCCCGGCCCGGCGGCCAAGTTAAAAAAATAAATAATCCCCGTTCAGTCTCAATGGCAGGGTGCGGGCCGGCCCGGCGGCGATTGCGGCGGGCAGCAGGCCTCTTGGACAGGTTGAGAGATAAAAAAATAATAATTCCCATGCAGTCTCAATGGCGGGGTGCGGGCCGGGGAATAGGCCTCTTGGCCGGGGTGAATATGTTGGAACGCGGCGCGCATAAATAGAAGCGGCTGGAGGTACCGGGGGCGAAGCCCGCCCCGGCCCGGAGGCCGAGTTAAAAAAAATAATAATCCCCGTTCAGTCTCAATGGCGGGGTGCGGGCCGGCCCGGCGGCGAGTGCGGCTGGCAGCAGGCCTCTTGGACAGGTTGAGAGATAAAAAAATAATAATTCCCGTGCAGTCTCAATGGCGGGGTGCGGGCCGGGGAATAGGCCTCTTGGCCGGGGTGAATAGTGTTGGAACACGGCCCGCGGAAATAGTAGCAGCTGGAGGTACCGGGGGCGATGCCCGTCCCGGGCCGGCGGCCAAGTTAAAAAAAAAAATAATCCCCGTTCAGTCTCAATGGCAGGGTGCGGGCCGGCCCGGCGGCGATTGCGGCGGGCAGCAGGCCTCTTGGACAGGTTGAGAGATAAAAAAATAATAATTCCCGTGCAGTCTCAATGGCGGGGTGCGGGCCGGCCCGGCGGACGAGTGTGGCCGGGGAAGAGGCCTCTTTGCCGGGGTGAATATGTTGGAACGCGGCGCGCGTAAATAGAAGCGGCTGGAGGTACCGGGGGCGAAGACCGCCCCGGCCGGAGGCCGAGTTAAAAAAAATAATAATCCCCGTTCAGTCTCAATGGCGGGTTGCGGGCCGGCCCGGCGGCGAGTGCGGCGGGCAGCAGGCCTCTTGGACAGGTTGAGATAATAAAATAATAATTCCCGTGCAGTCTCAATGGCGGGGTGCGGGCCGGCCCGGCGGACGAGTGTGGCCGGGGAAGAGGCCTCTTGGCCGGGGTGAATATGTTGGAACGCGGCGCGCGTAAATAGAAGCGGCTGGAGGTACCGGGGGCGAAGCCCGCCCCGGCCCGGCGGCCGAGTTAAAAAAAATAATAATCCCCGTACAGTCTCAATGGCGGGGTGCGGGCCGTCCCGGCGGCGAGTGCGGCGGGCAGCAGGCCTCTTGGACAGGTTGAGAGATAAAAAAATAATAATTCCCGTGCAGTCTCAATGGCGGGGTGCGGGCCGGGGAATAGGCCTCTTGGCCGGGGTGAATAGTGTTGGAACACGGCCCGCGGAAATAGTAGCGGCTGGAGGTACCGGGGGCGATGCCCGCCCCGGCCCGGCGGCCAAGTTAAAAAAATAAATAATCCCCGTTCAGTCTCAATGGCAGGGTGCGGGCCGGCCCGGCGGCGATTGCGGCGGGCAGCAGGCCTCTTGGACAGGTTGAGAGATAAAAAAATAATAATTCCCATGCAGTCTCAATGGCGGGGTGCGGGCCGGGGAATAGGCCTCTTGGCCGGGGTGAATAGTGTTGGAACACGGCCCGCGGAAATAGTAGCGGCTGGAGGTACCGGGGGCGATGCCCGCCCCGGGCCGGCGGCCAAGTTAAAAAAATAAATAATCCCCGTTCAGTCTCAATGGCAGGGTGCGGGCCGGCCCGGCGGCGATTGCGGCGGGCAGCAGGCCTCTTGGACAGGTTGAGAGATATAAAAATAATAATTCCCGTGCAGTCTCAACGGCGGGGTGCGGGCCGGCCCGGCGGACGAGTGTGGCCGGGGAATAGGCCTCTTGGCCGGGGTGAATATGTTGGAACGCGGCGCGCGTAAATAGAAGCGGCTGGAGGTACCGGGGGCGAAGCCCGCCCCGGCCCGGAGGCCGAGTTAAAAAAAATAATAATCCCCGTTCAGTCTCAATGGCGGGGTGCGGGCCGGCCCGGCGGCGAGTGCGGCGGGCAGCAGGCCTCTTGGACAGGTTGAGAGATAAAAAAATAATAATTCCCGTGCAGTCTCAATGGCGGGGTGCGGGCCGGGGAATAGGCCTCTTGGCCGGGGTGAATATGTTGGAACGCGGCGCGTGTAAATAGAAGCGGCTGGAGGTACCGGGGGCGAAGCCCGCCCCGGCCCGGAGGCCGAGTTAAAAAAAATAATAATCCCCGTTCAGTCTCAATGGCGGGGTGCGGGCCGGCCCGGCGGCGAGTGCGGCGGGCAGAAGGCCTCTTGGACAGGTTGAGAGATAAAAAAATAATAATTCCCGTGCAGTCTCAATGGCGGGGTGCGGGCCGGGGAATAGGCCTCTTGGCCGGGGTGAATAGTGTTGGAACACGGCCCGCGGAAATAGTAACGGCTGGAGGTACCGGGGGCGATGCCCGCCCCGGGCCGGCGGCCAAGTTAAAAAAATAAATAATCCCCGTTCAGTCTCAATGGCAGGGTGCGGGCCGGCCCGGCGGCGATTGCGGCGGGCAGCAGGCCTCTTGGACAGGATGAGAGATAAAAAAATAATAATTCCCATGCAGTCTCAATGGCGGGGTGCGGGCCGGGGAATAGGCCTCTTGGCCGGGGTGAATAGTGTTGGAACACGGCCCGCGGAAATAGTAACGGCTGGAGGTACCGGGGGCGATGCCCGCCCCGGGCCGGCGGCCAAGTTAAAAAAATAAATAATCCCCGTTCAGTCTCAATGGCAGGGTGCGGGCCGGCCCGGCGGCGATTGCGGCGGGCAGCAGGCCTCTTGGACAGGTTGAGAGATATAAAAATAATAATTCCCGTGCAGTCTCAACGGCGGGGTGCGGGCCGGCCCGGCGGACGAGTGTGGCCGGGGAATAGGCCTCTTGGCCGGGGTGAATATGTTGGAACGCGGCGCGCGTAAATAGAAGCGGCTGGAGGTACCGGGGGCGATGCCCGCCCCGGCCCGGCGGCCAAGTTAAAAAAATAAATAATCCCGTTCAGTCTCAATGGCAGGGTGCGGGCCGGCCCGGCGGCGATTGCGGCGGGCAGCAGGCCTCTTGGACAGGTTGAGAGATAAAAAAAATAATAATTCCCATGCAGTCTCAATGGCGGGGTGCGGGCCGGGGAATAGGCCTCTTGGCCGGGGTGAATATGTTGGAACGCGGCGCTCGTAAATAGAAGCGGCTGGAGGTACCGGGGGCGAAGCCCGCCCCGGCCCGGAGGCCGAGTTAAAAAAAATAATAATCCCCGTTCAGTCTCAATGGCGGGGTGCGGGCCGGCCCGGCGGCGAGTGCGGCGGGCAGCAGGCCTCTTGGACAGGTTGAGAGATAAAAAAATAATAATTCCCGTGCAGTCTCAATGGCGGGGTGCGGGCCGGGGAATAGGCCTCTTGGCCGGGGTGAATATGTTGGAACGCGGCGCGCGTAAATAGAAGCGGCTGGAGGTACCGGGGGCGAAGCCCGCCCCGGCCCGGAGGCCGAGTTAAAAAAAATAATAATCCCCGTTCAGTCTCAATGGCGGGGTGCGGGCCGGCCCGGCGGCGAGTGCGGCGGGCAGCAGGCCTCTTGGACAGGTTGAGAGATAAAAAAATAATAATTCCCGTGCAGTCTCAATGGCGGGGTGCGGGCCGGGGAATAGGCCTCTTGGCCGGGGTGAATATGTTGGAACGCGGCGCGTGTAAATAGAAGCGGCTGGAGGTACCGGGGGCGAAGCCCGCCCCGGCCCGGAGGCCGAGTTAAAAAAAATAATAATCCCCGTTCAGTCTCAATGGCGGGGTGCGGGCCGGCCCGGCGGCGAGTGCGGCGGGCAGCAGGCCTCTTGGACAGGTTGAGAGATAAAAAAATAATAATTCCCGTGCAGTCTCAATGGCGGGGTGCGGGCCGGGGAATAGGCCTCTTGGCCGGGGTGAATATGTTGGAACGCGGCGCGTGTAAATAGAAGCGGCTGGAGGTACCGGGGGCGAAGCCCGCCCCGGCCCGGAGGCCGAGTTAAAAAAAATAATAATCCCCGTTCAGTCTCAATGGCGGGGTGCGGGCCGGCCCGGCGGCGAGTGCGGCGGGCAGAAGGCCTCTTGGACAGGTTGAGAGATAAAAAAATAATAATTCCCGTGCAGTCTCAATGGCGGGGTGCGGGCCGGGGAATAGGCCTCTTGGCCGGGGTGAATAGTGTTGGAACACGGCCCGCGGAAATAGTAGCGGCTGGAGGTACCGGGGGCGATGCCCGCCCCGGCCCGGCGGCCAAGTTAAAAAAATAAATAATCCCGTTCAGTCTCAATGGCAGGGTGCGGGCCGGCCCGGCGGCGATTGCGGCGGGCAGCAGGCCTCTTGGACAGGATGAGAGATAAAAAAATAATAATTCCCATGCAGTCTCAATGGCGGGGTGCGGGCCGGGGAATAGGCCTCTTGGCCGGGGTGAATAGTGTTGGAACACGGCCCGCGGAAATAGTAACGGCTGGAGGTACCGGGGGCGATGCCCGCCCCGGGCCGGCGGCCAAGTTAAAAAAATAAATAATCCCCGTTCAGTCTCAATGGCAGGGTGCGGGCCGGCCCGGCGGCGATTGCGGCGGGCAGCAGGCCTCTTGGACAGGTTGAGAGATATAAAAATAATAATTCCCGTGCAGTCTCAACGGCGGGGTGCGGGCCGGCCCGGCGGACGAGTGTGGCCGGGGAATAGGCCTCTTGGCCGGGGTGAATATGTTGGAACGCGGCGCGCGTAAATAGAAGCGGCTGGAGGTACCGGGGGCGAAGCCCGCCCCGGCCCGGAGGCCGAGTTAAAAAAAATAATAATCCCCGTTCAGTCTCAATGGCGGGGTGCGGGCCGGCCCGGCGGCGAGTGCGGCGGGCAGAAGGCCTCTTGGACAGGTTGAGAGATAAAAAAATAATAATTCCCGTGCAGTCTCAATGGCGGGGTGCGGGCCGGGGAATAGGCCTCTTGGCCGGGGTGAATATGTTGGAACGCGGCGCGCGTAAATAGAAGCGGCTGGAGGTACCGGGGGCGATGCCCGCCCCGGCCCGGCGGCCAAGTTAAAAAAATAAATAATCCCGTTCAGTCTCAATGGCAGGGTGCGGGCCGGCCCGGCGGCGATTGCGGCGGGCAGCAGGCCTCTTGGACAGGTTGAGAGATAAAAAAAATAATAATTCCCATGCAGTCTCAATGGCGGGGTGCGGGCCGGGGAATAGGCCTCTTGGCCGGGGTGAATATGTTGGAACGCGGCGCGCGTAAATAGAAGCGGCTGGAGGTACCGGGGGCGAAGCCCGCCCCGGCCCGGAGGCCGAGTTAAAAAAAATAATAATCCCCGTTCAGTCTCAATGGCGGGGTGCGGGCCGGCCCGGCGGCGAGTGCGGCGGGCAGCAGGCCTCTTGGACAGGTTGAGAGATAAAAAAATAATAATTCCCGTGCAGTCTCAATGGCGGGGTGCGGGCCGGGGAATAGGCCTCTTGGCCGGGGTGAATATGTTGGAACGCGGCGCGCGTAAATAGAAGCGGCTGGAGGTACCGGGGGCGAAGCCCGCCCCGGCCCGGAGGCCGAGTTAAAAAAAAAAATAATCCCCGTTCAGTCTCAATGGCGGGGTGCGGGGCGGCCCGGCGGCGAGTGCGGCGGGCTGCAGGCCTCTTGGACAGGTTGAGAGATAAAAAAATAATAATTCCCGTGCAGTCTCAATGGCGGGGTGCGGGCCGGGGAATAGGCCTCTTGGCCGGGGTGAATAGTGTTGGAACACGGCCCGCGGAAATACTAGCGGCTGGAGGTACCGGGGGCGATGCCCGCCATGGCCCGGCGGCCAAGTTAAAAAAATAAATAATCCCCGTTCAGTCTCAATGGCAGGGTGCGGGCCGGCCCGGCGGCGATTGCGGCGGGCAGCAGGCCTCTTGGACAGGTTGAGAGATAAAAAAATAATAATTCCCGTGCAGTCTCAATGGCGGGGTGCGGGCCGGGGAATAGGCCTCTTGGCCGGGGTGAATAGTGTTGGAACACGGCCCGCGGAAATAGTAGCGGCTGGAGGTACCGGGGGCGATGCCCGCCCCGGGCCGGCGGCCAAGTTAAAAAAATAAATAATCCCCGTTCAGTCTCAATGGCAGGGTGCGGGCAGGCCCGGCGGCGAGTGCGGCGGGCAGCAGGCCTCTTGGACAGGTTGAGAGATAAAAAAATAATAATTCCCGTTCAGTCTCAATGGCAGGGTGCGGGCCGGCCCGGCGGCGATTGCGGCGGGCAGCAGGCCTCTTGGACAGGTTGAGAGATAAAAAAATAATAATTCCCATGCAGTCTCAATGGCGGGGTGCGGGCCGGGGAATAGGCCTCTTGGCCGGGGTGAATAGTGTTGGAACACGGCCCGCGGAAATAGTAGCGGCTGGAGGTACCGGGGGCGATGCCCGCCCCGGCCCGGCGGCCAAGTTAAAAAAATAAATAATCCCGTTCAGTCTCAATGGCAGGGTGCGGGCCGGCCCGGCGGCGATTGCGGCGGGCAGCAGGCCTCTTGGACAGGTTGAGAGATAAAAAAATAATAATTCCCATGCAGTCTCAATGGCGGGGTGCGGGCCGGGGAATAGGCTTCTTGGCCGGGGTGAATATGTTGGAACGCGGCGCGCGTAAATAGAAGCGGCTGGAGGTACCGGGGGCGAAGCCCGCCCCGGCCCGGAGGCCGAGTTAAAAAAAATAATAATCCCCGTTCAGTCTCAATGGCGGGGTGCGGGCCGGCCCGGCGGCGAGTGCGGCGGGCAGCAGGCCTCTTGGACAGGTTGAGAGATAAAAAAATAATAATTCCCGTGCAGTCTCAATGGCGGGGTGCGGGCCGGGGAATAGGCCTCTTGGCCGGGGTGAATATGTTGGAACGCGGCGCGCGTAAATAGAAGCGGCTGGAGGTACCGGGGGCGAAGCCCGCCCCGGCCCGGAGGCCGAGTTAAAAAAAATAATAATCCCCGTTCAGTCTCAATGGCGGGGTGCGGGCCGGCCCGGCGGCGAGTGCGGCGGGCTGCAGGCCTCTTGGACAGGTTGAGAGATAAAAAAATAATAATTCCCGTGCAGTCTCAATGGCGGGGTGCGGGCCGGGGAATAGGCCTCTTGGCCGGGGTGAATAGTGTTGGAACACGGCCCGCGGAAATACTAGCGGCTGGAGGTACCGGGGGCGATGCCCGCCATGGCCCGGCGGCCAAGTTAAAAAAATAAATAATCCCCGTTCAGTCTCAATGGCAGGGTGCGGGCCGGCCCGGCGGCGATTGCGGCGGGCAGCAGGCCTCTTGGACAGGTTGAGAGATAAAAAAATAATAATTCCCGTGCAGTCTCAATGGCGGGGTGCGGGCCGGGGAATAGGCCTCTTGGCCGGGGTGAATAGTGTTGGAACACGGCCCGCGGAAATAGTAGCGGCTGGAGGTACCGGGGGTGATGCCCGCCCCGGGCCGGCGGCCAAGTTAAAAAAATAAATAATCCCCGTTCAGTCTCAATGGCAGGGTGCGGGCAGGCCCGGCGGCGAGTGCGGCGGGCAGCAGGCCTCTTGGACAGGTTGAGAGATAAAAAAATAATAATTCCCGTTCAGTCTCAATGGCAGGGTGCGGGCCGGCCCGGCGGCGATTGCGGCGGGCAGCAGGCCTCTTGGACAGGTTGAGAGATAAAAAAATAATAATTCCCATGCATCTCAATGGCGGGGTGCGGGCCGGGGAATAGGCCTCTTGGCCGGGGTGAATATGTTGGAACGCGGCGCGCATAAATAGAAGCGGCTGGAGGTACCGGGGGCGAAGCCCGCCCCGGCCCGGAGGCCGAGTTAAAAAAAATAATAATCCCCGTTCAGTCTCAATGGCGGGGTGCGGGCCGGCCCGGCGGCAAGTGCGGCGGGCAGCAGGCCTCTTGGACAGGTTGAGAGATAAAAAAATAATAATTCCCGTGCAGTCTCAATGGCGGGGTGCGGGCCGGGGAAGAGGCCTCTTGGCCGGGGTGAATATGTTGGAACGCGGCGCGCGTAAATAGAAGCGGCTGGAGGTACCGGGGGCGAAGCCCGCCCCGGCCCGGAGGCCGAGTTAAAAAAAATAATAATCCCCGTTCAGTCTCAATGGCGGGGTGCGGGCCGGCCCGGCGGCGAGTGCGGCGGGCTGCAGGCCTCTTGGACAGGTTGAGAGATAAAAAAATAATAATTCCCGTGCAGTCTCAATGGCGGGGTGCGGGCCGGGGAATAGGCCTCTTGGCCGGGGTGAATAGTGTTGGAACACGGCCCGCGGAAATAGTAGCGGCTGGAGGTACCGGGGGCGATGCCCGCCCCGGCCCGGCGGCCAAGTTAAAAAAATAAGTAATCCCCGTTCAGTCTCAATGGCAGGGTGCGGGCCGGCCCGGCGGCGATTGCGGCGGGCAGCAGGCCTCTTGGACAGGTTGAGAGATAAAAAAATAATAATTCCCGTGCAGTCTCAATGGCGGGGTGCGGGCCGGGGAATAGGCCTCTTGGCCGGGGTGAATAGTGTTGGAACACGGCCCGCGGAAATAGTAGCGGCTGGAGGTACCGGGGGCGATGCCCGCCCTGGCCCGGCGGCCAAGTTAAAAAAATAAATAATCCCCGTTCAGTCTCAATGGCAGGGTGCGGGCCGGCCCGGCGGCGATTGCGGCGGGCAGCAGGCCTCTTGGACAGGTTGAGAGATAAAAAAATAATAATTCCCGTTCAGTCTCAATGGCAGGGTGCGGGCCGGCCCGGCGGCAATTGCGGCGGGCAGCAGGCCTCTTGGACAGGTTGAGAGATAAAAAAATAATAATTCCCTTGCAGTCTCAATGGCGGGGTGCGGGCCGGGGAATAGGCCTCTTGGCCGGGGTGAATATGTTGGAACGCGGCGAGCGTAAATAGAAGCGGCTGGAGGTACCGGGGGCGAAGCCCGCCCCGGCCCGGAGGCCGAGTTAAAAAAAATAATAATCCCCGTTCAGTCTCAATGGCGGGGTTCGGGCCGGCCCGGCGGCGAGTGCGGCGGGCAGCAGGCCTCTTGGACAGGTTGAGAGATAAAAAAATAATAATTCCCGTGCAGTCTCAATGGCGGGGTGCGGGCCGGGGAATAGGCCTCTTGGCCGGGGTGAATAGTGTTGGAACACGGCCCGCGGAAATAGTAGCGGCTGGAGGTACCGGGGGCGATGCCCGCCCTGGCCCGGCGGCCAAGTTAAAAAAATAAATAATCCCCGTTCAGTCTCAATGGCAGGGTGCGGGCCGGCCCGGCGGCGATTGCGGCGGGCAGCAGGCCTCTTGGACAGGTTGAGAGATAAAAAAATAATAATTCCCGTTCAGTCTCAATGGCAGGGTGCGGGCCGGCCCGGCGGCAATTGCGGCGGGCAGCAGGCCTCTTGGACAGGTTGAGAGATAAAAAAATAATAATTCCCTTGCAGTCTCAATGGCGGGGTGCGGGCCGGGGAATAGGCCTCTTGGCCGGGGTGAATATGTTGGAACGCGGCGAGCGTAAATAGAAGCGGCTGGAGGTACCGGGGGCGAAGCCCGCCCCGGCCCGGAGGCCGAGTTAAAAAAAATAATAATCCCCGTTCAGTCTCAATGGCGGGGTTCGGGCCGGCCCGGCGGCGAGTGCGGCGGGCAGCAGGCCTCTTGGACAGGTTGAGAGATAAAAAAATAATAATTCCCGTGCAGTCTCAATGGCGGGGTGCGGGCCGGGGAATAGGCCTCTTGGCCGGGGTGAATATGTTGGAACGCGGCGCGCGTAAATAGAAGCGGCTGGAGGTACCGGGGGCGAAGCCCGCCCCGGCCCGGAGGCCGAGTTAAAAAAAATAATAATCCCCGTTCAGTCTCAATGGCGGGGTGCGGGCTGGCCCGGCGGCGAGTGCGGCGGGCAGCAGGCCTCTTGGACAGGTTGAGAGATAAAAAAATAATAATTCCCGTGCAGTCTCAATGGCGGGGTGCGGGCCGGGGAATAGGCCTCTTGGCCGGGGTGAATAGTGTTGGAACACGGCCCGCGGAAATAGTAGCGGCTGGAGGTACCGGGGGCGATGCCCGCCCCGGCCCGGCGGCCAAGTTAAAAAAATAAATAATCCCATTCAGTCTCAATGGCAGGGTGCGGGCCGGCCCGGCGGCGATTGCGGCGGGCAGCAGGCCTCTTGGACAGGTTGAGAGATAAAAAAATAATAATTCCCATGCAGTCTCAATGGCGGGGTGCGGGCCGGGGAATAGGCCTCTTGGCCGGGATGAATATGTTGGAACGCGGCGCGCGTAAATAGAAGCGGCTGGAGGTACCGGGGGCGAAGCCCGCCCCGGCCCGGAGGCCGAGTTAAAAAAAATAATAATCCCCGTTCAGTCTCAATGGCGGGGTGCGGGCCGGCCCGGCGGCGAGTGCGGCGGGCAGCAGGCCTCTTGGACAGGTTGAGAGATAAAAAAATAATAATTCCCGTGCAGTCTCAATGGCGGGGTGCGGGCCGGGGAATAGGCCTCTTGGCCGGGGTGAATATGTTGGAACGCGGCGCGTGTAAATAGAAGCGGCTGGAGGTACCGGGGGCGAAGCCCGCCCCGGCCCGGAGGCCGAGTTAAAAAAAATAATAATCCCGTTCAGTCTCAATGGCGGGGTGCGGGCCGGCCCGGCGGCGAGTGCGGCGGGCAGAAGGCCTCTTGGACAGGTTGAGAGATAAAAAAATAATAATTCCCGTGCAGTCTCAATGGCGGGGTGCGGGCCGGGGAATAGGCCTCTTGGCCGGGGTGAATAGTGTTGGAACACGGCCCGCGGAAATAGTAGCGGCTGGAGGTACCGGGGGCGATGCCCGCCCCGGCCCGGCGGCCAAGTTAAAAAAATAAATAATCCCGTTCAGTCTCAATGGCAGGGTGCGGGCCGGCCCGGCGGCGATTGCGGCGGGCAGCAGGCCTCTTGGACAGGTTGAGAGATAAAAAAATAATAATTCCCATGCAGTCTCAATGGCGGGGTGCGGGCCGGGGAATAGGCCTCTTGGCCGGTGTGAATAGTGTTGGAACACGGCCCGCGGAAATAGTAACGGCTGGAGGTACCTGGGGCGATGCCCGCCCCGGCCCGGCGGCCAAGTTAAAAAAATAAATAATCCCCGTTCAGTCTCAATGGCAGGGTGCGGGCCGGCCCGGCGGCGATTGCGGCGGGCAGCAGGCCTCTTGGACAGGTTGAGAGATATAAAAATAATAATTCCCGTGCAGTCTCAATGGCGGGGTGCGGGCCGGCCCGGCGGACGAGTGTGGCCGGGGAAGAGGCCTCTTGGCCGGGGTGAATATGTTGGAACGCGGCGCGCGTAAATAGAAGCGGCTGGAGGTACCGGGGGCGAAGCCCGCCCCGGCCCGGAGGCCGAGTTAAAAAAAATAATAATCCCCGTTCAGTCTCAATGGCGGGGTGCGGGCCGGCCCGGCGGCGAGTGCGGCGGGCTGCAGGCCTCTTGGACAGGTTGAGAGATAAAAAAATAATAATTCCCGTGCAGTCTCAATGGCGGGGTGCGGGCCGGCCCGGCGGACGAGTGTGGCCGGGGAAGAGGCCTCTCGGCCGGGGTGAATATGTTGGAACGCGGCGCGCGTAAATAGAAGCGGCTGGAGGTACCGGGGGCGAAGCCCGCCCCGGCCCGGAGGCCGAGTTAAAAAAAATAATAATCCCCGTTCAGTCTCAATGGCGGGGTGCGGGCCGGCCCGGCGGCGAGTGCGGCGGGCAGCAGGCCTCTTGGACAGGTTGAGAGATAAAAAAATAATAATTCCCGTGCAGTCTCAATTGCGGGGTGCGGGCCGGGGAATAGGCCTCTTGGCCGGGGTGAATAGTGTTGGAACACGGCCCGCGGAAATAGTAGCGGCTGGAGGTACCGGGGGCGATGCCCACCCCGGCCCGGCGGCCAAGTTAAAAAAATAAATAATCCCCGTTCAGTCTCAATGGCAGGGTGCGGGCCGGCCCGGCGGCGATTGCGGCGGGCAGCAGGCCTCTTGGACAGGTTGAGAGATAAAAAAATAATAATTCCCGTTCAGTCTCAATGGCAGGGTGCGGGCCGGCCCGGCGGCAATTGCGGCGGGCAGCAGGCCTCTTGGACAGGTTGAGAGATAAAAAAATAATAATTCCCATGCAGTCTCAATGGCGGGGTTTGGGCCGGGGAATAGGCCTCTTGGCCGGGGTGAATATGTTGGAACGCGGCGAGCGTAAATAGAAGCGGCTGGAGGTACCGGGGGCGAAGCCCGCCCCGGCCCGGAGGCCGAGTTAAAAAAAATAATAATCCCCGTTCAGTCTCAATGGCGGGGTTCGGGCCGGCCCGGCGGCGAGTGCGGCGGGCAGCAGGCCTCTTGGACAGGTTGAGAGATAAAAAAATAATAATTCCCGTGCAGTCTCAATGGCGGGATGCGGGCCGGGGAATAGGCCTCTTGGCCGGGGTGAATAGTGTTGGAACACGGCCCGCGGAAATAGTAGCGGCTGGAGGTACCGGGGGCGATGCCCGCCCTGGCCCGGCGGCCAAGTTAAAAAAATAAATAATCCCCGTTCAGTCTCAATGGCAGGGTGCGGGCCGGCCCGGCGGCGATTGCGGCGGGCAGCAGGCCTCTTGGACAGGTTGAGAGATAAAAAAATAATAATTCCCGTTCAGTCTCAATGGCAGGGTGCGGGCCGGCCCGGCGGCAATTGCGGCGGGCAGCAGGCCTCTTGGACAGGTTGAGAGATAAAAAAATAATAATTCCCTTGCAGTCTCAATGGCGGGGTGCGGGCCGGGGAATAGGCCTCTTGGCCGGGGTGAATATGTTGGAACGCGGCGAGCGTAAATAGAAGCGGCTGGAGGTACCGGGGGCGAAGCCCGCCCCGGCCCGGAGGCCGAGTTAAAAAAAATAATAATCCCCGTTCAGTCTCAATGGCGGGGTTCGGGCCGGCCCGGCGGCGAGTGCGGCGGGCAGCAGGCCTCTTGGACAGGTTGAGAGATAAAAAAATAATAATTCCCGTGCAGTCTCAATGGCGGGGTGCGGGCCGGGGAATAGGCCTCTTGGCCGGGGTGAATATGTTGGAACGCGGCGCGCGTAAATAGAAGCGGCTGGAGGTACCGGGGGCGAAGCCCGCCCCGGCCCGGAGGCCGAGTTAAAAAAAATAATAATCCCCGTTCAGTCTCAATGGCGGGGTGCGGGCTGGCCCGGCGGCGAGTGCGGCGGGCAGCAGGCCTCTTGGACAGGTTGAGAGATAAAAAAATAATAATTCCCGTGCAGTCTCAATGGCGGGGTGCGGGCCGGGGAATAGGCCTCTTGGCCGGGGTGAATAGTGTTGGAACACGGCCCGCGGAAAAAGTAGCGGCTGGAGGTACCGGGGGCGATGCCCGCCCCGGCCCGGCGGCCAAGTTAAAAAAATAAATAATCCCATTCAGTCTCAATGGCAGGGTGCGGGCCGGCCCGGCGGCGATTGCGGCGGGCAGCAGGCCTCTTGGACAGGTTGAGAGATAAAAAAATAATAATTCCCATGCAGTCTCAATGGCGGGGTGCGGGCCGGGGAATAGGCCTCTTGGCCGGGATGAATATGTTGGAACGCGGCGCGCGTAAATAGAAGCGGCTGGAGGTACCGGGGGCGAAGCCCGCCCCGGCCCGGAGGCCGAGTTAAAAAAAATAATAATCCCCGTTCAGTCTCAATGGCGGGGTGCGGGCCGGCCCGGCGGCGAGTGCGGCGGGCAGCAGGCCTCTTGGACAGGTTGAGAGATAAAAAAATAATAATTCCCGTGCAGTCTCAATGGCGGGGTGCGGGCCGGGGAATAGGCCTCTTGGCCGGGGTGAATATGTTGGAACGCGGCGCGTGTAAATAGAAGCGGCTGGAGGTACCGGGGGCGAAGCCCGCCCCGGCCCGGAGGCCGAGTTAAAAAAAATAATAATCCCGTTCAGTCTCAATGGCGGGGTGCGGGCCGGCCCGGCGGCGAGTGCGGCGGGCAGAAGGCCTCTTGGACAGGTTGAGAGATAAAAAAATAATAATTCCCGTGCAGTCTCAATGGCGGGGTGCGGGCCGGGGAATAGGCCTCTTGGCCGGGGTGAATAGTGTTGGAACACGGCCCGCGGAAATAGTAGCGGCTGGAGGTACCGGGGGCGATGCCCGCCCCGGCCCGGCGGCCAAGTTAAAAAAATAAATAATCCCGTTCAGTCTCAATGGCAGGGTGCGGGCCGGCCCGGCGGCGATTGCGGCGGGCAGCAGGCCTCTTGGACAGGTTGAGAGATAAAAAAATAATAATTCCCATGCAGTCTCAATGGCGGGGTGCGGGCCGGGGAATAGGCCTCTTGGCCGGTGTGAATAGTGTTGGAACACGGCCCGCGGAAATAGTAACGGCTGGAGGTACCTGGGGCGATGCCCGCCCCGGCCCGGCGGCCAAGTTAAAAAAATAAATAATCCCCGTTCAGTCTCAATGGCAGGGTGCGGGCCGGCCCGGCGGCGATTGCGGCGGGCAGCAGGCCTCTTGGACAGGTTGAGAGATATAAAAATAATAATTCCCGTGCAGTCTCAATGGCGGGGTGCGGGCCGGCCCGGCGGACGAGTGTGGCCGGGGAAGAGGCCTCTTGGCCGGGGTGAATATGTTGGAACGCGGCGCGCGTAAATAGAAGCGGCTGGAGGTACCGGGGGCGAAGCCCGCCCCGGCCCGGAGGCCGAGTTAAAAAAAATAATAATCCCCGTTCAGTCTCAATGGCGGGGTGCGGGCCGGCCCGGCGGCGAGTGCGGCGGGCTGCAGGCCTCTTGGACAGGTTGAGAGATAAAAAAATAATAATTCCCGTGCAGTCTCAATGGCGGGGTGCGGGCCGGCCCGGCGGACGAGTGTGGCCGGGGAAGAGGCCTCTCGGCCGGGGTGAATATGTTGGAACGCGGCGCGCGTAAATAGAAGCGGCTGGAGGTACCGGGGGCGAAGCCCGCCCCGGCCCGGAGGCCGAGTTAAAAAAAATAATAATCCCCGTTCAGTCTCAATGGCGGGGTGCGGGCCGGCCCGGCGGCGAGTGCGGCGGGCAGCAGGCCTCTTGGACAGGTTGAGAGATAAAAAAATAATAATTCCCGTGCAGTCTCAATTGCGGGGTGCGGGCCGGGGAATAGGCCTCTTGGCCGGGGTGAATAGTGTTGGAACACGGCCCGCGGAAATAGTAGCGGCTGGAGGTACCGGGGGCGATGCCCGCCCCGGCCCGGCGGCCAAGTTAAAAAAATAAATAATCCCCTTCAGTCTCAATGGCAGGGTGCGGGCCGGCCCGGCGGCGAGTGCGGCGGGCAGCAGGCCTCTTGGACAGGTTGAGAGATAAAAAAATAATAATTCCCGTTCAGTCTCAATGGCAGGGTGCGGGCCGGCCCGGCGGCGAGTGCGGCGGGCAGCAGGCCTCTTGGACAGGTTGAGAGATAAAAAAATAATAATTCCCATGCAGTCTCAATGGCGGGGTGCGGGCCGGGGAATAGGCCTCTTGGCCGGGGTGAATATGTTGGAACGCGGCGCGCGTAAATAGAAGCGGCTGGAGGTACCGGGGGCGAAGCCCGCCCCGGCCCGGAGGCCGAGTTAAAAAAAATAATAATCCCCGTTCAGTCTCAATGGCGGGGTGCGGGCCGGCCCGGCGGCGAGTGCGGCGGGCAGCAGGCCTCTTGGACAGGTTGAGAGATAAAAAAATAATAATTCCCGTGCAGTCTCAATGGCGGGGTGCGGGCCGGGGAATAGGCCTCTTGGCCGGGGTGAATATGTTGGAACGCAGCGCGCGTAAATAGAAGCGGCTGGAGGTACCGGGGGCGAAGCCCGCCCCGGCCCGGAGGCCGAGTTAAAAAAAATAATAATCCCCGTTCAGTCTCAATGGCGGGGTGCGGGCCGGCCCGGCGGCGAGTGCGGCGGGCAGCAGGCCTCTTGGACAGGTTGAGAGATAAAAAAATAATAATTCCCGTGCAGTCTCAATGGCGGGGTGCGGGCCGGGGAATACGCCTCTTGGCCGGGGTGAATAGTGTTGGAACACGGCCCGCGGAAATAGTAGCGGCTGGAGGTACCGGGGGCGATGCCCGCCCCGGCCCGGCGGCCAAGTTAAAAAAATAAATAATCCCGTTCAGTCTCAATGGCAGGGTGCGGGCCGGCCCGGCGGCGATTGCGGCGGGCAGCAGGCCTCTTGGACAGGTTGAGAGATAAAAAAATAATAATTCCCATGCAGTCTCAATGGCGGGGTGCGGGCCGGGGAATAGGCCTCTTGGCCGGGGTGAATAGTGTTGGAACACGGCCCGCGGAAATAGTAACGGCTGGAGGTACCGGGGGCGATGCCCGCCCCGGCCCGGCGGCCAAGTTAAAAAAATAAATAATCCCCGTTCAGTCTCGATGGCAGGGTGCGGGCCGGCCCGGCGGCGATTGCGGCGGGCAGCAGGCCTCTTGGACAGGTTGAGAGATATAAAAATAATAATTCCCGTGCAGTCTCAACGGCGGAGTGCGGGCCGGCCCGGCGGACGAGTGTGGCCGGGGAATAGGCCTCTTGGCCGGGGTGAATATGTTGGAACGCGGCGCGCGTAAATAGAAGCGGCTGGAGGTACCGGGGGCGAAGCCCGCCCCGGCCCGGAGGCCGAGTTAAAAAAAATAATAATCCCCGTTCAGTCTCAATGGCGGGGTGCGGGCCGGCCCGGCGGACGAGTGTGGCCGGGGAAGAGGCCTCTTGGCCGGGGTGAATATGTTGGAACGCGGCGCGCGTAAATAGAAGCGGCTGGAGGTACCGGGGGCGAAGCCCGCCCCGGCCCGGAGGCCGAGTTAAAAAAAATAATAATCCCCGTTCAGTCTCAATGGCGGGGTGCGGGCCGGCCCGGCGGCGAGTGCGGCGGGCAGCAGGCCTCTTGGACAGGTTGAGAGATAAAAAAATAATAATTCCCGTGCAGTCTCAATGGCGGGGTGCGGGCCGGGGAATAGGCCTCTTGGCCGGGGTGAATATGTTGGAACGCGGCGCGCGTAAATAGAAGCGGCTGGAGGTACCGGGGGCGAAGCCCGCCCCGGCCCGGAGGCCGAGTTAAAAAAAATAATAATCCCCGTTCAGTCTCAATGGCGGGGTGCGGGCCGGCCCGGCGGCGAGTGCGGCGGGCAGCAGGCCTCTTGGACAGGTTGAGAGATAAAAAAATAATAATTCCCGTGCAGTCTCAATGGCGGGGTGCGGGCCGGGGAATAGGCCTCTTGGCCGGGGTGAATAGTGTTGGAACACGGCCCGCGGAAATAGTAGCGGCTGGAGGTACCGGGGGCGATGCCCGCCCCGGCCCGGCGGCCAAGTTAAAAAAATAAATAATCCCGTTCAGTCTCAATGGCAGGGTGAGGGCCGGCCCGGCGGCGATTGCGGCGGGCAGCAGGCCTCTTGGACAGGTTGAGAGATAAAAAAATAATAATTCCCGTGCAGTCTCAATGGCGGGGTGCGGGCCGGGGAATAGGCCTCTTGGCCGGGGTGAATAGTGTTGGAACACGGCCCGCGGAAATAGTAGCGGCTGGAGGTACCGGGGAGGATGCCCGCCCCGGGCCGGCGGCCAAGTTAAAAAAATAAATAATCCCCGTTCAGTCTCAATGGCAGGGTGCGGGCCGGCCCGGCGGCGAGTGCGGCGGGCAGCAGGCCTCTTGGACAGGTTGAGAGATAAAAAAAATAATAATTCCCGTTCAGTCTCAATGGCATGGTGCGGGCCGGCCCGGCGGCGATTGCGGCGGGCAGCAGGCCTCTTGGACAGGTTGAGAGATAAAATAATAATAATTCCCATGCAGTCTCAATGGCGGGGTGCGGGCCGGGGAATAGGCCTCTTGGCCGGGGTGAATAGTGTTGGAACACGGCCCGCGGAAATAGTAGCGGCTGGAGGTACCGGGGGCGATGCCCGCCCCGGCCCGGCGGCCAAGTTAAAAAAATAAATAATCCCCGTTCAGTCTCAATGGCAGGGTGCGGGCCGGCCCGGCGGCGATTGCGGCGGGCAGCAGGCCTCTTGGACAGGTTGAGAGATAAAAAAATAATAATTCCCGTTCAGTCTCAATGGCAGGGTGCGGGCCGGCCCGGCGGCAATTGCGGCGGGCAGCAGGCCTCTTGGACAGGTTGAGAGATAAAAAAATAATAATTCCCATGCAGTCTCAATGGCGGGGTGCGGGCCGGGGAATAGGCCTCTTGGCCGGGGTGAATATGTTGGAACGCGGCGCGCGTAAATAGAAGCGGCTGGAGGTACCGGGGGCGAAGCCCGCCCCGGCCCGGAGGCCGAGTTAAAAAAAATAATAATCCCCGTTCAGTCTCAATGGCGGGGTGCGGGCCGGCCCGGCGGCGAGTGCGGCGGGCAGCAGGCCTCTTGGACAGGTTGAGAGATAAAAAAATAATAATTCCCGTGCAGTCTCAATGGCGGGGTGCGGGCCGGGGAATAGGCCTCTTGGCCGGGGTGAATATGTTGGAACGCGGCGCGCGTAAATAGAAGCGGCTGGAGGTACCGGGGGCGAAGCCCGCCCCGGCCCGGAGGCCGAGTTAAAAAAAATAATAATCCCCGTTCAGTCTCAATGGCGGGGTGCGGGCCGGCCCGGCGGCGATTGCGGCGGGCAGCAGGCCTCTTGGACAGGTTGAGAGATAAAAAAATAATAATTCCCATGCAGTCTCAATGGCGGGGTGCGGGCCGGGGAATACGCCTCTTGGCCGGGGTGAATATGTTGGAACGCGGCGCGCGTAAATAGAAGCGGCTGGAGGTACCGGGGGCGAAGCCCGCCCCGGCCCGGAGGCCGAGTTAAAAAAAAAAATAATCCCCGTTCAGTCTCAATGGCGGGGTGCGGGCCGGCCCGGCGGCGATTGCGGCGGGCAGCAGGCCTCTTGGACAGGTTGAGAGATAAAAAAATAATAATTCCCGTGCAGTCTCAATGGCGGGGTGCGGGCCGGGGAATAGGCCTCTTGGCCGGGGTGAATAGTGTTGGAACACGGCCCGCGGAAATAGTAGCGGCTGGAGGTACCGGGGAGGATGCCCGCCCCGGGCCGGCGGCCAAGTTAAAAAAATAAATAATCCCCGTTCAGTCTCAATGGCAGGGTGCGGGCCGGCCCGGCGGCGAGTGCGGCGGGCAGCAGGCCTCTTGGACAGGTTGAGAGATAAAAAAAATAATAATCCCCGTTCAGTCTCAATGGCGGGGTGCGGGCCGGCCCGGCGGCGATTGCGGCGGGCAGCAGGCCTCTTGGACAGGTTGAGAGATAAAAAAATAATAATTCCCGTGCAGTCTCAATGGCGGGGTGCGGGCCGGGGAATAGGCCTCTTGGCCGGGGTGAATAGTGTTGGAACACGGCCCGCGGAAATAGTAGCGGCTGGAGGTACCGGGGAGGATGCCCGCCCCGGGCCGGCGGCCAAGTTAAAAAAATAAATAATCCCCGTTCAGTCTCAATGGCAGGGTGCGGGCCGGCCCGGCGGCGAGTGCGGCGGGCAGCAGGCCTCTTGGACAGGTTGAGAGATAAAAAAAATAATAATTCCCGTTCAGTCTCAATGGCATGGTGCGGGCCGGCCCGGCGGCGATTGCGGCGGGCAGCAGGCCTCTTGGACAGGTTGAGAGATAAAATAATAATAATTCCCATGCAGTCTCAATGGCGGGGTGCGGGCCGGGGAATAGGCCTCTTGGCCGGGGTGAATAGTGTTGGAACACGGCCCGCGGAAATAGTAGCGGCTGGAGGTACCGGGGGCGATGCCCGCCCCGGCCCGGCGGCCAAGTTAAAAAAATAAATAATCCCCGTTCAGTCTCAATGGCAGGGTGCGGGCCGGCCCGGCGGCGATTGCGGCGGGCAGCAGGCCTCTTGGACAGGTTGAGAGATAAAAAAATAATAATTCCCGTTCAGTCTCAATGGCAGGGTGCGGGCCGGCCCGGCGGCAATTGCGGCGGGCAGCAGGCCTCTTGGACAGGTTGAGAGATAAAAAAATAATAATTCCCATGCAGTCTCAATGGCGGGGTGCGGGCCGGGGAATAGGCCTCTTGGCCGGGGTGAATATGTTGGAACGCGGCGCGCGTAAATAGAAGCGGCTGGAGGTACCGGGGGCGAAGCCCGCCCCGGCCCGGAGGCCGAGTTAAAAAAAATAATAATCCCCGTTCAGTCTCAATGGCGGGGTGCGGGCCGGCCCGGCGGCGATTGCGGCGGGCAGCAGGCCTCTTGGACAGGTTGAGAGATAAAAAAATAATAATTCCCATGCAGTCTCAATGGCGGGGTGCGGGCCGGGGAATAGGCCTCTTGGCCGGGGTGAATATGTTGGAACGCGGCGCGCGTAAATAGAAGCGGCTGGAGGTACCGGGGGCGAAGCCCGCCCCGGCCCGGAGGCCGAGTTAAAAAAAAAAATAATCCCCGTTCAGTCTCAATGGCGGGGTGCGGGCCGGCCCGGCGGCGAGTGCGGCGGGCAGCAGGCCTCTTGGACAGGTTGAGAGATAAAAAAATAATAATTCCCGTGCAGTCTCAATGGCGTGGTGCGGGCCGGGGAATAGGCCTCTTGGCCGGGGTGAATATGTTGGAACGCGGCGCGCGTAAATAGAAGCGGCTGGAGGTACCGGGGGCGAAGCCCGCCCCGGCCCGGAGGCCGAGTTAAAAAAAATAATAATCCCCGTTCAGTCTCAATGGCGGGGTGCGGGCCGGCCCGGCGGCGAGTGCGGCGGGCAGCAGGCCTCTTGGACAGGTTGAGAGATAAAAAAATAATAATTCCCGTGCAGTCTCAATGGCGGGGTGCGGGCCGGGGAATAGGCCTCTTGGCCGGGGTGAATAGTGTTGGAACACGGCCCGCGGAAATAGTAGCGGCTGGAGGTACCGGGGGCGATGCCCGCCCCGGCCCGGCGGCCAAGTTAAAAAAAAAATAATCCCCGTTCAGTCTCAATGGCAGGGTGCGGGCCGGCCCGGCGGCGATTGCGGCGGGCAGCAGGCCTCTTGGACAGGTTGAGAGATAAAAAAAATAATAATTCCCGTTCAGTCTCAATGGCAGGGTGCGGGCCGGCCCGGCGGCAATTGCGGCGGGCAGCAGGCCTCTTGGACAGGTTGAGAGATAAAAAAATAATAATTCCCATGCAGTCTCAATGGCGGGGTGCGGGCCGGGGAATAGGCCTCTTGGCCGGGGTGAATATGTTGGAACGCGGCGCGCGTAAATAGAAGCGGATGGAGGTACCGGGGGCGAAGCCCGCCCCGGCCCGGAGGCCGAGTTAAAAAAAATAATAATCCCCGTTCAGTCTCAATGGCGGGGTGCGGGCCGGCCCGGCGGCGAGTGCGGCGGGCAGCAGGCCTCTTGGACAGGTTGAGAGATAAAAAAATAATAATTCCCGTGCAGTCTCAATGGCGGGGTGCGGGCCGGGGAATAGGCCTCTTGGCCGGGGTGAATATGTTGGAACGCGGCGCGCGTAAATAGAAGCGGCTGGAGGTACCGGGGGCGAAGCCCGCCCCGGCCCGGAGGCCGAGTTAAAAAAAATAATAATCCCCGTTCAGTCTCAATGGCGGGGTGCGGGCCGGCCCGGCGGCGATTGCGGCGGGCAGCAGGCCTCTTGGACAGGTTGAGAGATAAAAAAATAATAATTCCCGTGCAGTCTCAATGGCGGGGTGCGGGCCGGGGAATAGGCCTCTTGGCCGGGGTGAATAGTGTTGGAACACGGCCCGCGGAAATAGTAGCGGCTGGAGGTACCGGGGGCGATGCCCGCCCCGGCCCGGCGGCCAAGTTAAAAAAATAAATAATCCCGTTCAGTCTCAATGGCAGGGTGCGGGCCGGCCCGGCGGCGATTGCGGCGGGCAGCAGGCCTCTTGGACAGGTTGAGAGATAAAAAAATAATAATTCCCATGCAGTCTCAATGGCGGGTGCGGGCCGGGGAATAGGCCTCTTGGCCGGGGTGAATATGTTGGAACGCGGCGCGCGTAAATAGAAGCGGCTGGAGGTACCGGGGGCGAAGCCCGCCCCGGCCCGGAGGCCGAGTTAAAAAAAATAATAATCCCCGTTCAGTCTCAATGGCGGGGTGCGGGCCGGCCCGGCGGCGAGTGCGGCGGGCAGCAGGCCTCTTGGACAAGTTGAGAGATAAAAAAATAATAATTCCCGTGCAGTCTCAATGGCGGGGTGCGGGCCGGGGAATAGGCCTCTTGGCCGGGGTGAATATGTTGGAACGCGGCGCGCGTAAATAGAAGCGGCTGGAGGTACCGGGGGCGAAGCCCGCCCCGGCCCGGAGGCCGAGTTAAAAAAAATAATAATCCCCGTTCAGTCTCAATGGCGGGGTGCGGGCCGGCCCGGCGGCGAGTGCGGCGGGCAGCAGGCCTCTTGGACAGGTTGAGAGATAAAAAAATAATAATTCCCGTGCAGTCTCAATGGCGGGGTGCGGGCCGGGGAATAGGCCTCTTGGCCGGGGTGAATAGTGTTGGAACACGGCCCGCGGAAATAGTAGCGGCTGGAGGTACCGGGGGCGATGCCCGCCCCGGCCCGGCGGCCAAGTTAAAAAAATAAATAATCCCCGTTCAGTCTCAATGGCAGGGTGCGGGCCGGCCCGGCGGCGATTGCGGCGGGCAGCAGGCCTCTTGGACAGGTTGAGAGATAAAAAATTAATAATTCCCGTGCAGTCTCAATGGCGGGGTGCGGGCCGGGGAATAGGCCTCTTGGCCGGGGTGAATAGTGTTGGAACACGGCCCGCGGAAATAGTAGCGGCTGGAGGTACCGGGGAGGATGCCCGCCCCGGGCCGGCGGCCAAGTTAAAAAAATAAATAATCCCCGTTCAGTCTCAATGGCAGGGTGCGGGCCGGCCCGGCGGCGAGTGCGGCGGGCAGCAGGCCTCTTGGACAGGTTGAGAGATAAAAAAAATAATAATTCCCGTTCAGTCTCAATGGCAGGGTGCGGGCCGGCCCGGCGGCGATTGCGGCGGGCAGCAGGCCTCTTGGACAGGTTGAGAGATAAAAAAATAATAATTCCCATGCAGTCTCAATGGCGGGGTGCGGGCCGGGGAATAGGCCTCTTGGCCGGGGTGAATAGTGTTGGAACACGGCCCGCGGAAATAGTAGCGGCTGGAGGTACCGGGGGCGATGCCCGCCCCGGCCCGGCGGCCAAGTTAAAAAAATAAATAATCCCCGTTCAGTCTCAATGGCAGGGTGCGGGCCGGCCCGGCGGCAATTGCGGCGGGCAGCAGGCCTCTTGGACAGGTTGAGAGATAAAAAAATAATAATTCCCATGCAGTCTCAATGGCGGGGTGCGGGCCGGGGAATAGGCCTCTTGGCCGGGGTGAATATGTTGGAACGCGGCGCGCGTAAATAGAAGCGGCTGGAGGTACCGGGGGCGAAGCCCGCCCCGGCCCGGAGGCCGAGTTAAAAAAAATAATAATCCCCGTTCAGTCTCAATGGCGGGGTGCGGGCCGGCCCGGCGGCGAGTGCGGCGGGCAGCAGGCCTCTTGGACAGGTTGAGGGATAAAAAAATAATAATTCCCGTGCAGTCTCAATGGCGGGGTGCGGGCCGGGGAATAGGCCTCTTGGCCGGGGTGAATATGTTGGAACGCGGCGCGCGTAAATAGAAGCGGCTGGAGGTACCGGGGGCGAAGCCCGCCCCGGCCCGGAGGCCGAGTTAAAAAAAAAAATAATCCCCGTTAAGTCTCAATGGCGGGGTGCGGGCCGGCCCGGCGGCGATTGTGGCGGGCAGCAGGCCTCTTGGACAGGTTGAGAGATAAAAAAATAATAATTCCCGTGCAGTCTCAATGGCGGGGTGCGGGCCGGGGAATAGGCCTCTTGGCCGGGGTGAATAGTGTTGGAACACGGCCCGCGGAAATAGTAGCGGCTGGAGGTACCGGGGGCGATGCCCGCCCCGGCCCGGCGGCCAAGTTAAAAAAATAAATAATCCCGTTCAGTCTCAATGGCAGGGTGCGGGCCGGCCCGGCGGCGATTGCGGCGGGCAGCAGGCCTCTTGGACAGGTTGAGAGATAAAAAAATAATAATTCCCATGCAGTCTCAATGGCGGGGTGCGGGCCGGGGAATAGGCCTCTTGGCCGGGGTGAATATGTTGGAACGCGGCGCGCGTAAATAGAAGCGGCTGGAGGTACCGGGGGCGAAGCCCGCCCCGGCCCGGAGGCCGAGTTAAAAAAATAATAATCCCCGTTCAGTCTCAATGGCGGGGTGCGGGCCGGCCCGGCGGCGAGTGCGGCGGGCAGCAGGCCTCTTGGACAGGTTGAGAGATAAAAAAATAATAATTCCCGTGCAGTCTCAATGGCGGGGTGCGGGCCGGGGAATAGGCCTCTTGGCCGGGGTGAATAGTGTTGGAACACGGCCCGCGGAAATAGTAGCGGCTGGAGGTACCGGGGGCGATGCCCGCCCCGGCCCGGCGGCCAAGTTAAAAAAATAAATAATCCCCGTTCAGTCTCAATGGCAGGGTGCGGGCCGGCCCGGCGGCGAGTGCGGCGGGCAGCAGGCCTCTTGGACAGGTTGAGAGATAAAAAAAATAATAATTCCCGTTCAGTCTCAATGGCAGGGTGCGGGCCGGCCCGGCGGCGATTGCGGCGGGCAGCAGGCCTCTTGGACAGGTTGAGAGATAAAAAAATAATAATTCCCATGCAGTCTCAATGGCGGGGTGCGGGCCGGGGAATAGGCCTCTTGGCCGGGGTGAATAGTGTTGGAACACGGCCCGCGGAAATAGTAGCGGCTGGAGGTACCGGGGGCGATGCCCGCCCCGGCCCGGCGGCCAAGTTAAAAAAATAAATAATCCCCGTTCAGTCTCAATGGCGGGGTGCGGGCCGGGGAATAGGCCTCTTGGCCGGGGTGAATATGTTGGAACGCGGCGCGCGTAAATAGAAGCGGCTGGAGGTACCGGGGGCGAAGCCCGCCCCGGCCCGGAGGCCGAGTTAAAAAAAATAATAATCCCCGTTCAGTCTCAATGGCGGGGTGCGGGCCGGCCCGGCGGCGAGTGCGGCGGGCAGCAGGCCTCTTGGACAGGTTGAGAGATAAAAAAATAATAATTCCCGTGCAGTCTCAATGGCGGGGTGCGGGCCGGGGAATAGGCCTCTTGGCCGGGGTGAATATGTTGGAACGCGGCGCGCGTAAATAGAAGCGGCTGGAGGTACCGGGGGCGAAGCCCGCCCCGGCCCGGAGGCCGAGTTAAAAAAAATAATAATCCCCGTTCAGTCTCAATGGCGGGGTGCGGGCCGGCCCGGCGGCGAGTGCGGCGGGCAGCAGGCCTCTTGGACAGGTTGAGAGATAAAAAAATAATAATTCCCGTGCAGTCTCAATGGCGGGGTGCGGGCCGGGGAATAGGCCTCTTGGCCGGGGTGAATAGTGTTGGAACACGGCCCGCGGAAATAGTAGCGGCTGGAGGTACCGGGGGCGATGCCCGCCCCGGCCCGGCGGCCAAGTTAAAAAAATAAATAATCCCCGTTCAGTCTCAATGGCAGGGTGCGGGCCGGCCCGGCGGCGATTGCGGCGGGCAGCAGGCCTCTTGGACAGGTTGAGAGATAAAAAAATAATAATTCCCATGCAGTCTCAATGGCGGGGTGCGGGCCGGGGAATAGGCCTCTTGGCCGGGGTGAATATGTTGGAACGCGGCGCGCGTAAATAGAAGCGGCTGGAGGTACCGGGGGCGAAGCCCGCCCCGGCCCGGAGGCCGAGTTAAAAAAAATAATAATCCCCGTTCAGTCTCAATGGCGGGGTGCGGGCCGGCCCGGCGGCGAGTGCGGCGGGCAGCAGGCCTCTTGGACAGGTTGAGAGATAAAAAAATAATAATTCCCGTGCAGTCTCAATGGCGGGGTGCGGGCCGGGGAATAGGCCTCTTGGCCGGGGTGAATATGTTGGAACGCGGCGCGTGTAAATAGAAGCGGCTGGAGGTACCGGGGGCGAAGCCCGCCCCGGCCCGGAGGCCGAGTTAAAAAAAATAATAATCCCCGTTCAGTCTCAATGGCGGGGTGCGGGCCGGCCCGGCGGCGAGTGCGGCGGGCAGCAGGCCTCTTGGACAGGTTGAGAGATAAAAAAATAATAATTCCCGTGCAGTCTCAATGGCGGGGTGCGGGCCGGGGAATAGGCCTCTTGGCCGGGGTGAATAGTGTTGGAACACGGCCCGCGGAAATACTAGCGGCTGGAGGTACCGGGGGCGATGCCCGCCATGGCCCGGCGGCCAAGTTAAAAAAATAAATAATCCCCGTTCAGTCTCAATGGCAGGGTGCGGGCCGGCCCGGCGGCGATTGCGGCGGGCAGCAGGCCTCTTGGACAGGTTGAGAGATAAAAAAATAATAATTCCCGTGCAGTCTCAATGGCGGGGTGCGGGCCGGGGAATAGGCCTCTTGGCCGGGGTGAATAGTGTTGGAACACGGCCCGCGGAAATAGTAGCGGCTGGAGGTACCGGGGGCGATGCCCGCCCCGGGCCGGCGGCCAAGTTAAAAAAATAAATAATCCCCGTTCAGTCTCAATGGCAGGGTGCGGGCAGGCCCGGCGGCGAGTGCGGCGGGCAGCAGGCCTCTTGGACAGGTTGAGAGATAAAAAAATAATAATTCCCGTTCAGTCTCAATGGCAGGGTGCGGGCCGGCCCGGCGGCGATTGCGGCGGGCAGCAGGCCTCTTGGACAGGTTGAGAAATAAAAAAATAATAATTCCCATGCAGTCTCAATGGCGGGGTGCGGGCCGGGGAATAGGCCTCTTGGCCGGGGTGAATATGTTGGAACGCGGCGCGCGTAAATAGAAGCGGCTGGAGGTACCGGGGGCGAAGCCCGCCCCGGCCCGGAGGCCGAGTTAAAAAAAATAATAATCCCCGTTCAGTCTCAATGGCGGGGTGCGGGCCGGCCCGGCGGCGAGTGCGGCGGGCAGCAGGCCTCTTGGACAGGTTGAGAGATAAAAAAATAATAATTCCCGTGCAGTCTCAATGGCGGGGTGCGGGCCGGGGAATAGGCCTCTTGGCCGGGGTGAATAGTGTTGGAACACGGCCCGCGGAAATAGTAGCGGCTGGAGGTAACGGGGGCGATGCCCGCCCCGGCCCGGCGGCCAAGTTAAAAAAATAAATAATCCCGTTCAGTCTCAATGGCAGGGTGCGGGCCGGCCCGGCGGCGATTGCGGCGGGCAGCAGGCCTCTTGGACAGGTTGAGAGATAAAAAAATAATAATTCCCATGCAGTCTCAATGGCGGGGTGCGGGCCGGGGAATAGGCCTCTTGGCCGGGGTGAATAGTGTTGGAACACGGCCCGCGGAAATAGTAACGGCTGGAGGTACCGGGGGCGATGCCCGCCCCGGCCCGGCGGCCAAGTTAAAAAAATAAATAATCCCCGTTCAGTCTCAATGGCAGGGTGCGGGCCGGCCCGGCGGCGATTGCGGCGGGCAGCAGGCCTCTTGGACAGGTTGAGAGATATAAAAATAATAATTCCCGTGCAGTCTCAATGGCGGGGTGCGGGCCGGCCCGGCGGACGAGTGTGGCCGGGGAAGAGGCCTCTTGGCCGGGGTGAATATGTTGGAACGCGGCGCGCGTAAATAGAAGCGGCTGGAGGTACCGGGGGTGAAGCCCGCCCCGGCCCGGAGGCCGAGTTAAAAAAAATAATAATCCCCGTTCAGTCTCAATGGCGGGGTGCGGGCCGGCCCGGCGGACGAGTGTGGCAGGGGAAGAGGCCTCTTGGCCGGGGTGAATATGTTGGAACGCGGCGCGCGTAAATAGAAGCGGCTGGAGGTACCGGGGGCGAAGCCCGCCCCGGCCCGGAGGCCGAGTTAAAAAAAATAATAATCCCCGTTCAGTCTCAATGGCGGGGCTGGGCCGGCCCGGCGGCGAGTGCGGCGGGCAGCAGGCCTCTTGGACAGGTTGAGAGATAAAAAAATAATAATTCCCGTGCAGTCTCAATGGCGGGGTGCGGGCCGGGGAATAGGCCTCTTGGCCGGGGTGAATATGTTGGAACGCGGCGCGCGTAAATAGAAGCGGCTGGAGGTACCGGGGGCGAAGCCCGCCCCGGCCCGGAGGCCGAGTTAAAAAAAATAATAATCCCCGTTCAGTCTCAATGGCGGGGTGCGGGCCGGCCCGGCGGCGAGTGCGGCGGGCAGCAGGCCTCTTGGACAGGTTGAGAGATAAAAAAATAATAATTCCCGTGCAGTCTCAATGGCGGGGTGCGGGCCGGGGAATAGGCCTCTTGGCCGGGGTGAATAGTGTTGGAACACGGCCCGCGGAAATAGTAGCGGCTGGAGGTACCGGGGGCGATGCCCGCCCCGGGCCGGCGGCCAAGTTAAAAAAATAAATAATCCCCGTTCAGTCTCAATGGCAGGGTGCGGGCCGGCCCGGCGGCGAGTGCGGCGGGCAGCAGGCCTCTTGGACAGGTTGAGAGATAAAAAAATAATAATTCCCGTTCAGTCTCAATGGCAGGGTGCGGGCCGGCCCGGCGGCGATTGCGGCGGGCAGCAGGCCTCTTGGACAGGTTGAGAGATAAAAAAATAATAATTCCCATGCAGTCTCAATGGCGGGGTGCGGGCCGGGGAATAGGCCTCTTGGCCGGGGTGAATATGTTGGAACGCGGCGCGCGTAAATAGAAGCGGCTGGAGGTACCGGGGGCGAAGCCCGCCCCGGCCCGGAGGCCGAGTTAAAAAAAATAATAATCCCCCTTCAGTCTCAATGGCGGGGTGCGGGCCGGCCCGGCGGCGAGTGCGGCGGGCAGCAGGCCTCTTGGACAGGTTGAGAGATAAAAAAATAATAATTCCCGTGCAGTCTCAATGGCGGGGTGCGGGCCGGGGAATAGGCCTCTTGGCCGGGGTGAATATGTTGGAACGCGGCGCGTGTAAATAGAAGCGGCTGGAGGTACCGGGGGCGAAGCCCGCCCCGGCCCGGAGGCCGAGTTAAAAAAAATAATAATCCCCGTTCAGTCTCAATGGCGGGGTGCGGGCCGGCCCGGCGGCGAGTGCGGCGGGCAGAAGGCCTCTTGGACAGGTTGAGAGATAAAAAAATAATAATTCCCGTGCAGTCTCAATGGCGGGGTGCGGGCCGGGGAATAGGCCTCTTGGCCGGGGTGAATAGTGTTGGAACACGGCCCGCGGAAATAGTAACGGCTGGAGGTACCGGGGGCGATGCCCGCCCCGGGCCGGCGGCCAAGTTAAAAAAATAAATAATCCCCGTTCAGTCTCAATGGCAGGGTGCGGGCCGGCCCGGCGGCGATTGCGGCGGGCAGCAGGCCTCTTGGACAGGTTGAGAGATATAAAAATAATAATTCCCGTGCAGTCTCAACGGCGGGGTGCGGGCCGGCCCGGCGGACGAGTGTGGCCGGGGAATAGGCCTCTTGGCCGGGGTGAATATGTTGGAACGCGGCGCGCGTAAATAGAAGCGGCTGGAGGTACCGGGGGGCGAAGCCCGCCCCGGCCCGGAGGCCGAGTTAAAAAAAATAATAATCCCCGTTCAGTCTCAATGGCGGGGTGCGGGCCGGCCCGGCGGCGAGTGCGGCGGGCAGCAGGCCTCTTGGACAGGTTGAGAGATAAAAAAATAATAATTCCCGTGCAGTCTCAATGGCGGGGTGCGGGCCGGGGAATAGGCCTCTTGGCCGGGGTGAATATGTTGGAACGCGGCGCGCGTAAATAGAAGCGGCTGGAGGTACCGGGGGCGATGCCCGCCCCGGCCCGGCGGCCAAGTTAAAAAAATAAATAATCCCGTTCAGTCTCAATGGCAGGGTGCGGGCCGGCCCGGCGGCGATTGCGGCGGGCAGCAGGCCTCTTGGACAGGTT
This sequence comes from Hippocampus zosterae, assembly GCF_025434085.1. NCBI lineage: Eukaryota > Metazoa > Chordata > Actinopteri > Syngnathiformes > Syngnathidae > Hippocampus > Hippocampus zosterae. Next base: position 161,454 of record NW_026262932.1, on the reverse strand, counting down.
GAGAGATAAAAAAAATAATAATTCCCATGCAGTCTCAATGGCGGGGTGCGGGCCGGGGAATAGGCCTCTTGGCCGGGGTGAATATGTTGGAACGCGGCGCGCGTAAATAGAAGCGGCTGGAGGTACCGGGGGCGAAGCCCGCCCCGGCCCGGAGGCCGAGTTAAAAAAAATAATAATCCCCGTTCAGTCTCAATGGCGGGGTGCGGGCCGGCCCGGCGGCGAGTGCGGCGGGCAGCAGGCCTCTTGGACAGGTTGAGAGATAAAAAAATAATAATTCCCGTGCAGTCTCAATGGCGGGGTGCGGGCCGGGGAATAGGCCTCTTGGCCGGGGTGAATAGTGTTGGAACACGGCCCGCGGAAATAGTAGCGGCTGGAGGTACCGGGGGCGATGCCCGCCATGGCCCGGCGGCCAAGTTAAAAAAATAAATAATCCCCGTTCAGTCTCAATGGCAGGGTGCGGGCCGGCCCGGCGGCGATTGCGGCGGGCAGCAGGCCTCTTGGACAGGTTGAGAGATAAAAAAATAATAATTCCCGTGCAGTCTCAATGGCGGGGTGCGGGCCGGGGAATAGGCCTCTTGGCCGGGGTGAATAGTGTTGGAACACGGCCCGCGGAAATAGTAGCGGCTGGAGGTACCGGGGGCGATGCCCGCCCCGGCCCGGCGGCCAAGTTAAAAAAATAAATAATCCCCGTTCAGTCTCAATGGCAGGGTGCGGGCCGGCCCGGCGGCGATTGCGGCGGGCAGCAGGCCTCTTGGACAGGTTGAGAGATAAAAAAATAATAATTCCCATGCAGTCTCAATGGCGGGGTGCGGGCCGGGGAATAGGCCTCTTGGCCGGGGTGAATAGTGTTGGAACACGGCCCGCGGAAATAGTAGCGGCTGGAGGTACCGGGGGCGATGCCCGCCCCGGGCCGGCGGCCAAGTTAAAAAAATAAATAATCCCCGTTCAGTCTCAATGGCAGGGTGCGGGCCGGCCCGGCGGCGATTGCGGCGGGCAGCAGGCCTCTTGGACAGGTTGAGAGATATAAAAATAATAATTCCCGTGCAGTCTCAACGGCGGGGTGCGGGCCGGCCCGGCGGACGAGTGTGGCCGGGGAATAGGCCTCTTGGCCGGGGTGAATATGTTGGAACGCGGCGCGCGTAAATAGAAGCGGCTGGAGGTACCGGGGGCGAAGCCCGCCCCGGCCCGGAGGCCGAGTTAAAAAAAATAATAATCCCCGTTCAGTCTCAATGGCGGGGTGCGGGCCGGCCCGGCGGCGAGTGCGGCGGGCAGCAGGCCTCTTGGACAGGTTGAGAGATAAAAAAATAATAATTCCCGTGCAGTCTCAATGGCGGGGTGCGGGCCGGGGAATAGGCCTCTTGGCCGGGGTGAATATGTTGGAACGCGGCGCGTGTAAATAGAAGCGGCTGGAGGTACCGGGGGCGAAGCCCGCCCCGGCCCGGAGGCCGAGTTAAAAAAAATAATAATCCCCGTTCAGTCTCAATGGCGGGGTGCGGGCCGGCCCGGCGGCGAGTGCGGCGGGCAGAAGGCCTCTTGGACAGGTTGAGAGATAAAAAAATAATAATTCCCGTGCAGTCTCAATGGCGGGGTGCGGGCCGGGGAATAGGCCTCTTGGCCGGGGTGAATAGTGTTGGAACACGGCCCGCGGAAATAGTAGCGGCTGGAGGTACCGGGGGCGATGCCCGCCCCGGCCCGGCGGCCAAGTTAAAAAAATAAATAATCCCGTTCAGTCTCAATGGCAGGGTGCGGGCCGGCCCGGCGGCGATTGCGGCGGGCAGCAGGCCTCTTGGACAGGATGAGAGATAAAAAAATAATAATTCCCATGCAGTCTCAATGGCGGGGTGCGGGCCGGGGAATAGGCCTCTTGGCCGGGGTGAATAGTGTTGGAACACGGCCCGCGGAAATAGTAACGGCTGGAGGTACCGGGGGCGATGCCCGCCCCGGGCCGGCGGCCAAGTTAAAAAAATAAATAATCCCCGTTCAGTCTCAATGGCAGGGTGCGGGCCGGCCCGGCGGCGATTGCGGCGGGCAGCAGGCCTCTTGGACAGGTTGAGAGATATAAAAATAATAATTCCCGTGCAGTCTCAACGGCGGGGTGCGGGCCGGCCCGGCGGACGAGTGTGGCCGGGGAATAGGCCTCTTGGCCGGGGTGAATATGTTGGAACGCGGCGCGCGTAAATAGAAGCGGCTGGAGGTACCGGGGGCGATGCCCGCCCCGGCCCGGCGGCCAAGTTAAAAAAATAAATAATCCCGTTCAGTCTCAATGGCAGGGTGCGGGCCGGCCCGGCGGCGATTGCGGCGGGCAGCAGGCCTCTTGGACAGGTTGAGAGATAAAAAAAATAATAATTCCCATGCAGTCTCAATGGCGGGGTGCGGGCCGGGGAATAGGCCTCTTGGCCGGGGTGAATATGTTGGAACGCGGCGCTCGTAAATAGAAGCGGCTGGAGGTACCGGGGGCGAAGCCCGCCCCGGCCCGGAGGCCGAGTTAAAAAAAATAATAATCCCCGTTCAGTCTCAATGGCGGGGTGCGGGCCGGCCCGGCGGCGAGTGCGGCGGGCAGCAGGCCTCTTGGACAGGTTGAGAGATAAAAAAATAATAATTCCCGTGCAGTCTCAATGGCGGGGTGCGGGCCGGGGAATAGGCCTCTTGGCCGGGGTGAATATGTTGGAACGCGGCGCGCGTAAATAGAAGCGGCTGGAGGTACCGGGGGCGAAGCCCGCCCCGGCCCGGAGGCCGAGTTAAAAAAAATAATAATCCCCGTTCAGTCTCAATGGCGGGGTGCGGGCCGGCCCGGCGGCGAGTGCGGCGGGCAGCAGGCCTCTTGGACAGGTTGAGAGATAAAAAAATAATAATTCCCGTGCAGTCTCAATGGCGGGGTGCGGGCCGGGGAATAGGCCTCTTGGCCGGGGTGAATATGTTGGAACGCGGCGCGTGTAAATAGAAGCGGCTGGAGGTACCGGGGGCGAAGCCCGCCCCGGCCCGGAGGCCGAGTTAAAAAAAATAATAATCCCCGTTCAGTCTCAATGGCGGGGTGCGGGCCGGCCCGGCGGCGAGTGCGGCGGGCAGCAGGCCTCTTGGACAGGTTGAGAGATAAAAAAATAATAATTCCCGTTCAGTCTCAATGGCAGGGTGCGGGCCGGCCCGGCGGCGATTGCGGCGGGCAGCAGGCCTCTTGGACAGGTTGAGAGATAAAAAAATAATAATTCCCATGCAGTCTCAATGGCGGGGTGCGGGCCGGGGAATAGGCCTCTTGGCCGGGGTGAATATGTTGGAACGCGGCGCGCGTAAATAGAAGCGGCTGGAGGTACCGGGGGCGAAGCCCGCCCCGGCCCGGAGGCCGAGTTAAAAAAAATAATAATCCCCGTTCAGTCTCAATGGCGGGGTGCGGGCCGGCCCGGCGGCGAGTGCGGCGGGCAGCAGGCCTCTTGGACAGGTTGAGAGATAAAAAAATAATAATTCCCGTGCAGTCTCAATGGCGGGGTGCGGGCCGGGGAATAGGCCTCTTGGCCGGGGTGAATATGTTGGAACGCGGCGCGTGTAAATAGAAGCGGCTGGAGGTACCGGGGGCGAAGCCCGCCCCGGCCCGGAGGCCGAGTTAAAAAAAATAATAATCCCCGTTCAGTCTCAATGGCGGGGTGCGGGCCGGCCCGGCGGCGAGTGCGGCGGGCAGAAGGCCTCTTGGACAGGTTGAGAGATAAAAAAATAATAATTCCCGTGCAGTCTCAATGGCGGGGTGCGGGCCGGGGAATAGGCCTCTTGGCCGGGGTGAATAGTGTTGGAACACGGCCCGCGGAAATAGTAGCGGCTGGAGGTACCGGGGGCGATGCCCGCCCCGGCCCGGCGGCCAAGTTAAAAAAATAAATAATCCCGTTCAGTCTCAATGGCAGGGTGCGGGCCGGCCCGGCGGCGATTGCGGCGGGCAGCAGGCCTCTTGGACAGGATGAGAGATAAAAAAATAATAATTCCCATGCAGTCTCAATGGCGGGGTGCGGGCCGGGGAATAGGCCTCTTGGCCGGGGTGAATAGTGTTGGAACACGGCCCGCGGAAATAGTAACGGCTGGAGGTACCGGGGGCGATGCCCGCCCCGGGCCGGCGGCCAAGTTAAAAAAATAAATAATCCCCGTTCAGTCTCAATGGCAGGGTGCGGGCCGGCCCGGCGGCGATTGCGGCGGGCAGCAGGCCTCTTGGACAGGTTGAGAGATATAAAAATAATAATTCCCGTGCAGTCTCAACGGCGGGGTGCGGGCCGGCCCGGCGGACGAGTGTGGCCGGGGAATAGGCCTCTTGGCCGGGGTGAATATGTTGGAACGCGGCGCGCGTAAATAGAAGCGGCTGGAGGTACCGGGGGCGAAGCCCGCCCCGGCCCGGAGGCCGAGTTAAAAAAAATAATAATCCCCGTTCAGTCTCAATGGCGGGGTGCGGGCCGGCCCGGCGGCGAGTGCGGCGGGCAGAAGGCCTCTTGGACAGGTTGAGAGATAAAAAAATAATAATTCCCGTGCAGTCTCAATGGCGGGGTGCGGGCCGGGGAATAGGCCTCTTGGCCGGGGTGAATATGTTGGAACGCGGCGCGCGTAAATAGAAGCGGCTGGAGGTACCGGGGGCGATGCCCGCCCCGGCCCGGCGGCCAAGTTAAAAAAATAAATAATCCCGTTCAGTCTCAATGGCAGGGTGCGGGCCGGCCCGGCGGCGATTGCGGCGGGCAGCAGGCCTCTTGGACAGGTTGAGAGATAAAAAAAATAATAATTCCCATGCAGTCTCAATGGCGGGGTGCGGGCCGGGGAATAGGCCTCTTGGCCGGGGTGAATATGTTGGAACGCGGCGCGCGTAAATAGAAGCGGCTGGAGGTACCGGGGGCGAAGCGCGCCCCGGCCCGGAGGCCGAGTTAAAAAAAATAATAATCCCCGTTCAGTCTCAATGGCGGGGTGCGGGCCGGCCCGGCGGCGAGTGCGGCGGGCAGCAGGCCTCTTGGACAGGTTGAGAGATAAAAAAATAATAATTCCCGTGCAGTCTCAATGGCGGGGTGCGGGCCGGGGAATAGGCCTCTTGGCCGGGGTGAATATGTTGGAACGCGGCGCGCGTAAATAGAAGCGGCTGGAGGTACCGGGGGCGAAGCCCGCCCCGGCCCGGAGGCCGAGTTAAAAAAAAAAATAATCCCCGTTCAGTCTCAATGGCGGGGTGCGGGGCGGCCCGGCGGCGAGTGCGGCGGGCTGCAGGCCTCTTGGACAGGTTGAGAGATAAAAAAATAATAATTCCCGTGCAGTCTCAATGGCGGGGTGCGGGCCGGGGAATAGGCCTCTTGGCCGGGGTGAATAGTGTTGGAACACGGCCCGCGGAAATACTAGCGGCTGGAGGTACCGGGGGCGATGCCCGCCATGGCCCGGCGGCCAAGTTAAAAAAATAAATAATCCCCGTTCAGTCTCAATGGCAGGGTGCGGGCCGGCCCGGCGGCGATTGCGGCGGGCAGCAGGCCTCTTGGACAGGTTGAGAGATAAAAAAATAATAATTCCCGTGCAGTCTCAATGGCGGGGTGCGGGCCGGGGAATAGGCCTCTTGGCCGGGGTGAATAGTGTTGGAACACGGCCCGCGGAAATAGTAGCGGCTGGAGGTACCGGGGGCGATGCCCGCCCCGGGCCGGCGGCCAAGTTAAAAAAATAAATAATCCCCGTTCAGTCTCAATGGCAGGGTGCGGGCAGGCCCGGCGGCGAGTGCGGCGGGCAGCAGGCCTCTTGGACAGGTTGAGAGATAAAAAAATAATAATTCCCGTTCAGTCTCAATGGCAGGGTGCGGGCCGGCCCGGCGGCGATTGCGGCGGGCAGCAGGCCTCTTGGACAGGTTGAGAGATAAAAAAATAATAATTCCCATGCAGTCTCAATGGCGGGGTGCGGGCCGGGGAATAGGCCTCTTGGCCGGGGTGAATAGTGTTGGAACACGGCCCGCGGAAATAGTAGCGGCTGGAGGTACCGGGGGCGATGCCCGCCCCGGCCCGGCGGCCAAGTTAAAAAAATAAATAATCCCGTTCAGTCTCAATGGCAGGGTGCGGGCCGGCCCGGCGGCGATTGCGGCGGGCAGCAGGCCTCTTGGACAGGTTGAGAGATAAAAAAATAATAATTCCCATGCAGTCTCAATGGCGGGGTGCGGGCCGGGGAATAGGCTTCTTGGCCGGGGTGAATATGTTGGAACGCGGCGCGCGTAAATAGAAGCGGCTGAAGGTACCGGGGGCGAAGCCCGCCCCGGCCCGGAGGCCGAGTTAAAAAAAATAATAATCCCCGTTCAGTCTCAATGGCGGGGTGCGGGCCGGCCCGGCGGCGAGTGCGGCGGGCAGCAGGCCTCTTGGACAGGTTGAGAGATAAAAAAATAATAATTCCCGTGCAGTCTCAATGGCGGGGTGCGGGCCGGGGAATAGGCCTCTTGGCCGGGGTGAATATGTTGGAACGCGGCGCGCGTAAATAGAAGCGGCTGGAGGTACCGGGGGCGAAGCCCGCCCCGGCCCGGAGGCCGAGTTAAAAAAAATAATAATCCCCGTTCAGTCTCAATGGCGGGGTGCGGGCCGGCCCGGCGGCGAGTGCGGCGGGCTGCAGGCCTCTTGGACAGGTTGAGAGATAAAAAAATAATAATTCCCGTGCAGTCTCAATGGCGGGGTGCGGGCCGGGGAATAGGCCTCTTGGCCGGGGTGAATAGTGTTGGAACACGGCCCGCGGAAATACTAGCGGCTGGAGGTACCGGGGGCGATGCCCGCCATGGCCCGGCGGCCAAGTTAAAAAAATAAATAATCCCCGTTCAGTCTCAATGGCAGGGTGCGGGCCGGCCCGGCGGCGATTGCGGCGGGCAGCAGGCCTCTTGGACAGGTTGAGAGATAAAAAAATAATAATTCCCATGCAGTCTCAATGGCGGGGTGCGGGCCGGGGAATAGGCTTCTTGGCCGGGGTGAATATGTTGGAACGCGGCGCGCGTAAATAGAAGCGGCTGAAGGTACCGGGGGCGAAGCCCGCCCCGGCCCGGAGGCCGAGTTAAAAAAAATAATAATCCCCGTTCAGTCTCAATGGCGGGGTGCGGGCCGGCCCGGCGGCGAGTGCGGCGGGCAGCAGGCCTCTTGGACAGGTTGAGAGATAAAAAAATAATAATTCCCGTGCAGTCTCAATGGCGGGGTGCGGGCCGGGGAATAGGCCTCTTGGCCGGGGTGAATATGTTGGAACGCGGCGCGCGTAAATAGAAGCGGCTGGAGGTACCGGGGGCGAAGCCCGCCCCGGCCCGGAGGCCGAGTTAAAAAAAATAATAATCCCCGTTCAGTCTCAATGGCGGGGTGCGGGCCGGCCCGGCGGCGAGTGCGGCGGGCTGCAGGCCTCTTGGACAGGTTGAGAGATAAAAAAATAATAATTCCCGTGCAGTCTCAATGGCGGGGTGCGGGCCGGGGAATAGGCCTCTTGGCCGGGGTGAATAGTGTTGGAACACGGCCCGCGGAAATACTAGCGGCTGGAGGTACCGGGGGCGATGCCCGCCATGGCCCGGCGGCCAAGTTAAAAAAATAAATAATCCCCGTTCAGTCTCAATGGCAGGGTGCGGGCCGGCCCGGCGGCGATTGCGGCGGGCAGCAGGCCTCTTGGACAGGTTGAGAGATAAAAAAATAATAATTCCCGTGCAGTCTCAATGGCGGGGTGCGGGCCGGGGAATAGGCCTCTTGGCCGGGGTGAATAGTGTTGGAACACGGCCCGCGGAAATAGTAGCGGCTGGAGGTACCGGGGGTGATGCCCGCCCCGGGCCGGCGGCCAAGTTAAAAAAATAAATAATCCCCGTTCAGTCTCAATGGCAGGGTGCGGGCAGGCCCGGCGGCGAGTGCGGCGGGCAGCAGGCCTCTTGGACAGGTTGAGAGATAAAAAAATAATAATTCCCGTTCAGTCTCAATGGCAGGGTGCGGGCCGGCCCGGCGGCGATTGCGGCGGGCAGCAGGCCTCTTGGACAGGTTGAGAGATAAAAAAATAATAATTCCCATGCATCTCAATGGCGGGGTGCGGGCCGGGGAATAGGCCTCTTGGCCGGGGTGAATATGTTGGAACGCGGCGCGCATAAATAGAAGCGGCTGGAGGTACCGGGGGCGAAGCCCGCCCCGGCCCGGAGGCCGAGTTAAAAAAAATAATAATCCCCGTTCAGTCTCAATGGCGGGGTGCGGGCCGGCCCGGCGGCGAGTGCGGCGGGCTGCAGGCCTCTTGGACAGGTTGAGAGATAAAAAAATAATAATTCCCGTGCAGTCTCAATGGCGGGGTGCGGGCCGGGGAATAGGCCTCTTGGCCGGGGTGAATAGTGTTGGAACACGGCCCGCGGAAATACTAGCGGCTGGAGGTACCGGGGGCGATGCCCGCCATGGCCCGGCGGCCAAGTTAAAAAAATAAATAATCCCCGTTCAGTCTCAATGGCAGGGTGCGGGCCGGCCCGGCGGCGATTGCGGCGGGCAGCAGGCCTCTTGGACAGGTTGAGAGATAAAAAAATAATAATTCCCGTGCAGTCTCAATGGCGGGGTGCGGGCCGGGGAATAGGCCTCTTGGCCGGGGTGAATAGTGTTGGAACACGGCCCGCGGAAATAGTAGCGGCTGGAGGTACCGGGGGTGATGCCCGCCCCGGGCCGGCGGCCAAGTTAAAAAAATAAATAATCCCCGTTCAGTCTCAATGGCAGGGTGCGGGCAGGCCCGGCGGCGAGTGCGGCGGGCAGCAGGCCTCTTGGACAGGTTGAGAGATAAAAAAATAATAATTCCCGTTCAGTCTCAATGGCAGGGTGCGGGCCGGCCCGGCGGCAATTGCGGCGGGCAGCAGGCCTCTTGGACAGGTTGAGAGATAAAAAAATAATAATTCCCTTGCAGTCTCAATGGCGGGGTGCGGGCCGGGGAATAGGCCTCTTGGCCGGGGTGAATATGTTGGAACGCGGCGAGCGTAAATAGAAGCGGCTGGAGGTACCGGGGGCGAAGCCCGCCCCGGCCCGGAGGCCGAGTTAAAAAAAATAATAATCCCCGTTCAGTCTCAATGGCGGGGTTCGGGCCGGCCCGGCGGCGAGTGCGGCGGGCAGCAGGCCTCTTGGACAGGTTGAGAGATAAAAAAATAATAATTCCCGTGCAGTCTCAATGGCGGGGTGCGGGCCGGGGAATAGGCCTCTTGGCCGGGGTGAATAGTGTTGGAACACGGCCCGCGGAAATAGTAGCGGCTGGAGGTACCGGGGGCGATGCCCGCCCTGGCCCGGCGGCCAAGTTAAAAAAATAAATAATCCCCGTTCAGTCTCAATGGCAGGGTGCGGGCCGGCCCGGCGGCGATTGCGGCGGGCAGCAGGCCTCTTGGACAGGTTGAGAGATAAAAAAATAACAATTCCCGTTCAGTCTCAATGGCAGGGTGCGGGCCGGCCCGGCGGCAATTGCGGCGGGCAGCAGGCCTCTTGGACAGGTTGAGAGATAAAAAAATAATAATTCCCTTGCAGTCTCAATGGCGGGGTGCGGGCCGGGGAATAGGCCTCTTGGCCGGGGTGAATATGTTGGAACGCGGCGAGCGTAAATAGAAGCGGCTGGAGGTACCGGGGGCGAAGCCCGCCCCGGCCCGGAGGCCGAGTTAAAAAAAATAATAATCCCCGTTCAGTCTCAATGGCGGGGTTCGGGCCGGCCCGGCGGCGAGTGCGGCGGGCAGCAGGCCTCTTGGACAGGTTGAGAGATAAAAAAATAATAATTCCCGTGCAGTCTCAATGGCGGGGTGCGGGCCGGGGAATAGGCCTCTTGGCCGGGGTGAATATGTTGGAACGCGGCGCGCGTAAATAGAAGCGGCTGGAGGTACCGGGGGCGAAGCCCGCCCCGGCCCGGAGGCCGAGTTAAAAAAAATAATAATCCCCGTTCAGTCTCAATGGCGGGGTGCGGGCTGGCCCGGCGGCGAGTGCGGCGGGCAGCAGGCCTCTTGGACAGGTTGAGAGATAAAAAAATAATAATTCCCGTGCAGTCTCAATGGCGGGGTGCGGGCCGGGGAATAGGCCTCTTGGCCGGGGTGAATAGTGTTGGAACACGGCCCGCGGAAATAGTAGCGGCTGGAGGTACCGGGGGCGATGCCCGCCCCGGCCCGGCGGCCAAGTTAAAAAAATAAATAATCCCATTCAGTCTCAATGGCAGGGTGCGGGCCGGCCCGGCGGCGATTGCGGCGGGCAGCAGGCCTCTTGGACAGGTTGAGAGATAAAAAAATAATAATTCCCATGCAGTCTCAATGGCGGGGTGCGGGCCGGGGAATAGGCCTCTTGGCCGGGATGAATATGTTGGAACGCGGCGCGCGTAAATAGAAGCGGCTGGAGGTACCGGGGGCGAAGCCCGCCCCGGCCCGGAGGCCGAGTTAAAAAAAATAATAATCCCCGTTCAGTCTCAATGGCGGGGTGCGGGCCGGCCCGGCGGCGAGTGCGGCGGGCAGCAGGCCTCTTGGACAGGTTGAGAGATAAAAAAATAATAATTCCCGTGCAGTCTCAATGGCGGGGTGCGGGCCGGGGAATAGGCCTCTTGGCCGGGGTGAATATGTTGGAACGCGGCGCGTGTAAATAGAAGCGGCTGGAGGTACCGGGGGCGAAGCCCGCCCCGGCCCGGAGGCCGAGTTAAAAAAAATAATAATCCCGTTCAGTCTCAATGGCGGGGTGCGGGCCGGCCCGGCGGCGAGTGCGGCGGGCAGAAGGCCTCTTGGACAGGTTGAGAGATAAAAAAATAATAATTCCCGTGCAGTCTCAATGGCGGGGTGCGGGCCGGGGAATAGGCCTCTTGGCCGGGGTGAATAGTGTTGGAACACGGCCCGCGGAAATAGTAGCGGCTGGAGGTACCGGGGGCGATGCCCGCCCCGGCCCGGCGGCCAAGTTAAAAAAATAAATAATCCCGTTCAGTCTCAATGGCAGGGTGCGGGCCGGCCCGGCGGCGATTGCGGCGGGCAGCAGGCCTCTTGGACAGGTTGAGAGATAAAAAAATAATAATTCCCATGCAGTCTCAATGGCGGGGTGCGGGCCGGGGAATAGGCCTCTTGGCCGGTGTGAATAGTGTTGGAACACGGCCCGCGGAAATAGTAACGGCTGGAGGTACCTGGGGCGATGCCCGCCCCGGCCCGGCGGCCAAGTTAAAAAAATAAATAATCCCCGTTCAGTCTCAATGGCAGGGTGCGGGCCGGCCCGGCGGCGATTGCGGCGGGCAGCAGGCCTCTTGGACAGGTTGAGAGATATAAAAATAATAATTCCCGTGCAGTCTCAATGGCGGGGTGCGGGCCGGCCCGGCGGACGAGTGTGGCCGGGGAAGAGGCCTCTTGGCCGGGGTGAATATGTTGGAACGCGGCGCGCGTAAATAGAAGCGGCTGGAGGTACCGGGGGCGAAGCCCGCCCCGGCCCGGAGGCCGAGTTAAAAAAAATAATAATCCCCGTTCAGTCTCAATGGCGGGGTGCGGGCCGGCCCGGCGGCGAGTGCGGCGGGCTGCAGGCCTCTTGGACAGGTTGAGAGATAAAAAAATAATAATTCCCGTGCAGTCTCAATGGCGGGGTGCGGGCCGGCCCGGCGGACGAGTGTGGCCGGGGAAGAGGCCTCTCGGCCGGGGTGAATATGTTGGAACGCGGCGCGCGTAAATAGAAGCGGCTGGAGGTACCGGGGGCGAAGCCCGCCCCGGCCCGGAGGCCGAGTTAAAAAAAATAATAATCCCCGTTCAGTCTCAATGGCGGGGTGCGGGCCGGCCCGGCGGCGAGTGCGGCGGGCAGCAGGCCTCTTGGACAGGTTGAGAGATAAAAAAATAATAATTCCCGTGCAGTCTCAATTGCGGGGTGCGGGCCGGGGAATAGGCCTCTTGGCCGGGGTGAATAGTGTTGGAACACGGCCCGCGGAAATAGTAGCGGCTGGAGGTACCGGGGGCGATGCCCACCCCGGCCCGGCGGCCAAGTTAAAAAAATAAATAATCCCCGTTCAGTCTCAATGGCAGGGTGCGGGCCGGCCCGGCGGCGATTGCGGCGGGCAGCAGGCCTCTTGGACAGGTTGAGAGATAAAAAAATAATAATTCCCGTTCATTCTCAATGGCAGGGTGCGGGCCGGCCCGGCGGCAATTGCGGCGGGCAGCAGGCCTCTTGGACAGGTTGAGAGATAAAAAAATAATAATTCCCATGCAGTCTCAATGGCGGGGTTTGGGCCGGGGAATAGGCCTCTTGGCCGGGGTGAATATGTTGGAACGCGGCGAGCGTAAATAGAAGCGGCTGGAGGTACCGGGGGCGAAGCCCGCCCCGGCCCGGAGGCCGAGTTAAAAAAAATAATAATCCCCGTTCAGTCTCAATGGCGGGGTTCGGGCCGGCCCGGCGGCGAGTGCGGCGGGCAGCAGGCCTCTTGGACAGGTTGAGAGATAAAAAAATAATAATTCCCGTGCAGTCTCAATGGCGGGGTGCGGGCCGGGGAATAGGCCTCTTGGCCGGGGTGAATAGTGTTGGAACACGGCCCGCGGAAATAGTAGCGGCTGGAGGTACCGGGGGCGATGCCCGCCCTGGCCCGGCGGCCAAGTTAAAAAAATAAATAATCCCCGTTCAGTCTCAATGGCAGGGTGCGGGCCGGCCCGGCGGCGATTGCGGCGGGCAGCAGGCCTCTTGGACAGGTTGAGAGATAAAAAAATAATAATTCCCGTTCAGTCTCAATGGCAGGGTGCGGGCCGGCCCGGCGGCAATTGCGGCGGGCAGCAGGCCTCTTGGACAGGTTGAGAGATAAAAAAATAATAATTCCCTTGCAGTCTCAATGGCGGGGTGCGGGCCGGGGAATAGGCCTCTTGGCCGGGGTGAATATGTTGGAACGCGGCGAGCGTAAATAGAAGCGGCTGGAGGTACCGGGGGCGAAGCCCGCCCCGGCCCGGAGGCCGAGTTAAAAAAAATAATAATCCCCGTTCAGTCTCAATGGCGGGGTTCGGGCCGGCCCGGCGGCGAGTGCGGCGGGCAGCAGGCCTCTTGGACAGGTTGAGAGATAAAAAAATAATAATTCCCGTGCAGTCTCAATGGCGGGGTGCGGGCCGGGGAATAGGCCTCTTGGCCGGGGTGAATATGTTGGAACGCGGCGCGCGTAAATAGAAGCGGCTGGAGGTACCGGGGGCGAAGCCCGCCCCGGCCCGGAGGCCGAGTTAAAAAAAATAATAATCCCCGTTCAGTCTCAATGGCGGGGTGCGGGCTGGCCCGGCGGCGAGTGCGGCGGGCAGCAGGCCTCTTGGACAGGTTGAGAGATAAAAAAATAATAATTCCCGTGCAGTCTCAATGGCGGGGTGCGGGCCGGGGAATAGGCCTCTTGGCCGGGGTGAATAGTGTTGGAACACGGCCCGCGGAAATAGTAGCGGCTGGAGGTACCGGGGGCGATGCCCGCCCCGGCCCGGCGGCCAAGTTAAAAAAATAAATAATCCCATTCAGTCTCAATGGCAGGGTGCGGGCCGGCCCGGCGGCGATTGCGGCGGGCAGCAGGCCTCTTGGACAGGTTGAGAGATAAAAAAATAATAATTCCCATGCAGTCTCAATGGCGGGGTGCGGGCCGGGGAATAGGCCTCTTGGCCGGGATGAATATGTTGGAACGCGGCGCGCGTAAATAGAAGCGGCTGGAGGTACCGGGGGCGAAGCCCGCCCCGGCCCGGAGGCCGAGTTAAAAAAAATAATAATCCCCGTTCAGTCTCAATGGCGGGGTGCGGGCCGGCCCGGCGGCGAGTGCGGCGGGCAGCAGGCCTCTTGGACAGGTTGAGAGATAAAAAAATAATAATTCCCGTGCAGTCTCAATGGCGGGGTGCGGGCCGGGGAATAGGCCTCTTGGCCGGGGTGAATATGTTGGAACGCGGCGCGTGTAAATAGAAGCGGCTGGAGGTACCGGGGGCGAAGCCCGCCCCGGCCCGGAGGCCGAGTTAAAAAAAATAATAATCCCGTTCAGTCTCAATGGCGGGGTGCGGGCCGGCCCGGCGGCGAGTGCGGCGGGCAGAAGGCCTCTTGGACAGGTTGAGAGATAAAAAAATAATAATTCCCGTGCAGTCTCAATGGCGGGGTGCGGGCCGGGGAATAGGCCTCTTGGCCGGGGTGAATAGTGTTGGAACACGGCCCGCGGAAATAGTAGCGGCTGGAGGTACCGGGGGCGATGCCCGCCCCGGCCCGGCGGCCAAGTTAAAAAAATAAATAATCCCGTTCAGTCTCAATGGCAGGGTGCGGGCCGGCCCGGCGGCGATTGCGGCGGGCAGCAGGCCTCTTGGACAGGTTGAGAGATAAAAAAATAATAATTCCCATGCAGTCTCAATGGCGGGGTGCGGGCCGGGGAATAGGCCTCTTGGCCGGTGTGAATAGTGTTGGAACACGGCCCGCGGAAATAGTAACGGCTGGAGGTACCTGGGGCGATGCCCGCCCCGGCCCGGCGGCCAAGTTAAAAAAATAAATAATCCCCGTTCAGTCTCAATGGCAGGGTGCGGGCCGGCCCGGCGGCGATTGCGGCGGGCAGCAGGCCTCTTGGACAGGTTGAGAGATATAAAAATAATAATTCCCGTGCAGTCTCAATGGCGGGGTGCGGGCCGGCCCGGCGGACGAGTGTGGCCGGGGAAGAGGCCTCTTGGCCGGGGTGAATATGTTGGAACGCGGCGCGCGTAAATAGAAGCGGCTGGAGGTACCGGGGGCGAAGCCCGCCCCGGCCCGGAGGCCGAGTTAAAAAAAATAATAATCCCCGTTCAGTCTCAATGGCGGGGTGCGGGCCGGCCCGGCGGCGAGTGCGGCGGGCTGCAGGCCTCTTGGACAGGTTGAGAGATAAAAAAATAATAATTCCCGTGCAGTCTCAATGGCGGGGTGCGGGCCGGCCCGGCGGACGAGTGTGGCCGGGGAAGAGGCCTCTTGGCCGGGGTGAATATGTTGGAACGCGGCGCGCGTAAATAGAAGCGGCTGGAGGTACCGGGGGCGAAGCCCGCCCCGGCCCGGAGGCCGAGTTAAAAAAAATAATAATCCCCGTTCAGTCTCAATGGCGGGGTGCGGGCCGGCCCGGCGGCGAGTGCGGCGGGCAGCAGGCCTCTTGGACAGGTTGAGAGATAAAAAAATAATAATTCCCATGCAGTCTCAATGGCGGGGTTTGGGCCGGGGAATAGGCCTCTTGGCCGGGGTGAATATGTTGGAACGCGGCGCGCGTAAATAGAAGCGGCTGGAGGTACCGGGGGCGAAGCCCGCCCCGGCCCGGAGGCCGAGTTAAAAAAAATAATAATCCCCGTTCAGTCTCAATGGCGGGGTGCGGGCCGGCCCGGCGGCGAGTGCGGCGGGCAGCAGGCCTCTTGGACAGGTTGAGAGATAAAAAAATAATAATTCCCGTGCAGTCTCAATTGCGGGGTGCGGGCCGGGGAATAGGCCTCTTGGCCGGGGTGAATAGTGTTGGAACACGGCCCGCGGAAATAGTAGCGGCTGGAGGAACCGGGGGCGATGCCCGCCCCGGCCCGGCGGCCAAGTTAAAAAAATAAATAATCCCCTTCAGTCTCAATGGCAGGGTGCGGGCCGGCCCGGCGGCGAGTGCGGCGGGCAGCAGGCCTCTTGGACAGGTTGAGAGATAAAAAAATAATAATTCCCGTTCAGTCTCAATGGCAGGGTGCGGGCCGGCCCGGCGGCGAGTGCGGCGGGCAGCAGGCCTCTTGGACAGGTTGAGAGATAAAAAAATAATAATTCCCATGCAGTCTCAATGGCGGGGTGCGGGCCGGGGAATAGGCCTCTTGGCCGGGGTGAATATGTTGGAACGCGGCGCGCGTAAATAGAAGCGGCTGGAGGTACCGGGGGCGAAGCCCGCCCCGGCCCGGAGGCCGAGTTAAAAAAAATAATAATCCCCGTTCAGTCTCAATGGCGGGGTGCGGGCCGGCCCGGCGGCGAGTGCGGCGGGCAGCAGGCCTCTTGGACAGGTTGAGAGATAAAAAAATAATAATTCCCGTGCAGTCTCAATGGCGGGGTGCGGGCCGGGGAATAGGCCTCTTGGCCGGGGTGAATATGTTGGAACGCGGCGCGCGTAAATAGAAGCGGCTGGAGGTACCGGGGGCGAAGCCCGCCCCGGCCCGGAGGCCGAGTTAAAAAAAATAATAATCCCCGTTCAGTCTCAATGGCGGGGTGCGGGCCGGCCCGGCGGCGAGTGCGGCGGGCAGCAGGCCTCTTGGACAGGTTGAGAGATAAAAAAATAATAATTCCCGTGCAGTCTCAATGGCGGGGTGCGGGCCGGGGAATACGCCTCTTGGCCGGGGTGAATAGTGTTGGAACACGGCCCGCGGAAATAGTAGCGGCTGGAGGTACCGGGGGCGATGCCCGCCCCGGCCCGGCGGCCAAGTTAAAAAAATAAATAATCCCGTTCAGTCTCAATGGCAGGGTGCGGGCCGGCCCGGCGGCGATTGCGGCGGGCAGCAGGCCTCTTGGACAGGTTGAGAGATAAAAAAATAATAATTCCCATGCAGTCTCAATGGCGGGGTGCGGGCCGGGGAATAGGCCTCTTGGCCGGGGTGAATAGTGTTGGAACACGGCCCGCGGAAATAGTAACGGCTGGAGGTACCGGGGGCGATGCCCGCCCCGGCCCGGCGGCCAAGTTAAAAAAATAAATAATCCCCGTTCAGTCTCGATGGCAGGGTGCGGGCCGGCCCGGCGGCGATTGCGGCGGGCAGCAGGCCTCTTGGACAGGTTGAGAGATATAAAAATAATAATTCCCGTGCAGTCTCAACGGCGGAGTGCGGGCCGGCCCGGCGGACGAGTGTGGCCGGGGAATAGGCCTCTTGGCCGGGGTGAATATGTTGGAACGCGGCGCGCGTAAATAGAAGCGGCTGGAGGTACCGGGGGCGAAGCCCGCCCCGGCCCGGAGGCCGAGTTAAAAAAAATAATAATCCCCGTTCAGTCTCAATGGCGGGGTGCGGGCCGGCCCGGCGGACGAGTGTGGCCGGGGAAGAGGCCTCTTGGCCGGGGTGAATATGTTGGAACGCGGCGCGCGTAAATAGAAGCGGCTGGAGGTACCGGGGGCGAAGCCCGCCCCGGCCCGGAGGCCGAGTTAAAAAAAATAATAATCCCCGTTCAGTCTCAATGGCGGGGTGCGGGCCGGCCCGGCGGCGAGTGCGGCGGGCAGCAGGCCTCTTGGACAGGTTGAGAGATAAAAAAATAATAATTCCCGTGCAGTCTCAATGGCGGGGTGCGGGCCGGGGAATAGGCCTCTTGGCCGGGGTGAATATGTTGGAACGCGGCGCGCGTAAATAGAAGCGGCTGGAGGTACCGGGGGCGAAGCCCGCCCCGGCCCGGAGGCCGAGTTAAAAAAAATAATAATCCCCGTTCAGTCTCAATGGCGGGGTGCGGGCCGGCCCGGCGGCGAGTGCGGCGGGCAGCAGGCCTCTTGGACAGGTTGAGAGATAAAAAAATAATAATTCCCGTGCAGTCTCAATGGCGGGGTGCGGGCCGGGGAATAGGCCTCTTGGCCGGGGTGAATAGTGTTGGAACACGGCCCGCGGAAATAGTAGCGGCTGGAGGTACCGGGGGCGATGCCCGCCCCGGCCCGGCGGCCAAGTTAAAAAAATAAATAATCCCGTTCAGTCTCAATGGCAGGGTGAGGGCCGGCCCGGCGGCGATTGCGGCGGGCAGCAGGCCTCTTGGACAGGTTGAGAGATAAAAAAATAATAATTCCCGTGCAGTCTCAATGGCGGGGTGCGGGCCGGGGAATAGGCCTCTTGGCCGGGGTGAATAGTGTTGGAACACGGCCCGCGGAAATAGTAGCGGCTGGAGGTACCGGGGAGGATGCCCGCCCCGGGCCGGCGGCCAAGTTAAAAAAATAAATAATCCCCGTTCAGTCTCAATGGCAGGGTGCGGGCCGGCCCGGCGGCGAGTGCGGCGGGCAGCAGGCCTCTTGGACAGGTTGAGAGATAAAAAAAATAATAATTCCCGTTCAGTCTCAATGGCATGGTGCGGGCCGGCCCGGCGGCGATTGCGGCGGGCAGCAGGCCTCTTGGACAGGTTGAGAGATAAAATAATAATAATTCCCATGCAGTCTCAATGGCGGGGTGCGGGCCGGGGAATAGGCCTCTTGGCCGGGGTGAATAGTGTTGGAACACGGCCCGCGGAAATAGTAGCGGCTGGAGGTACCGGGGGCGATGCCCGCCCCGGCCCGGCGGCCAAGTTAAAAAAATAAATAATCCCCGTTCAGTCTCAATGGCAGGGTGCGGGCCGGCCCGGCGGCGATTGCGGCGGGCAGCAGGCCTCTTGGACAGGTTGAGAGATAAAAAAATAATAATTCCCGTTCAGTCTCAATGGCAGGGTGCGGGCCGGCCCGGCGGCAATTGCGGCGGGCAGCAGGCCTCTTGGACAGGTTGAGAGATAAAAAAATAATAATTCCCATGCAGTCTCAATGGCGGGGTGCGGGCCGGGGAATAGGCCTCTTGGCCGGGGTGAATATGTTGGAACGCGGCGCGCGTAAATAGAAGCGGCTGGAGGTACCGGGGGCGAAGCCCGCCCCGGCCCGGAGGCCGAGTTAAAAAAAATAATAATCCCCGTTCAGTCTCAATGGCGGGGTGCGGGCCGGCCCGGCGGCGAGTGCGGCGGGCAGCAGGCCTCTTGGACAGGTTGAGAGATAAAAAAATAATAATTCCCGTGCAGTCTCAATGGCGGGGTGCGGGCCGGGGAATAGGCCTCTTGGCCGGGGTGAATATGTTGGAACGCGGCGCGCGTAAATAGAAGCGGCTGGAGGTACCGGGGGCGAAGCCCGCCCCGGCCCGGAGGCCGAGTTAAAAAAAATAATAATCCCCGTTCAGTCTCAATGGCGGGGTGCGGGCCGGCCCGGCGGCGATTGCGGCGGGCAGCAGGCCTCTTGGACAGGTTGAGAGATAAAAAAATAATAATTCCCATGCAGTCTCAATGGCGGGGTGCGGGCCGGGGAATACGCCTCTTGGCCGGGGTGAATATGTTGGAACGCGGCGCGCGTAAATAGAAGCGGCTGGAGGTACCGGGGGCGAAGCCCGCCCCGGCCCGGAGGCCGAGTTAAAAAAAAAAATAATCCCCGTTCAGTCTCAATGGCGGGGTGCGGGCCGGCCCGGCGGCGAGTGCGGCGGGCAGCAGGCCTCTTGGACAGGTTGAGAGATAAAAAAATAATAATTCCCGTGCAGTCTCAATGGCGTGGTGCGGGCCGGGGAATAGGCCTCTTGGCCGGGGTGAATATGTTGGAACGCGGCGCGCGTAAATAGAAGCGGCTGGAGGTACCGGGGGCGAAGCCCGCCCCGGCCCGGAGGCCGAGTTAAAAAAAATAATAATCCCCGTTCAGTCTCAATGGCGGGGTGCGGGCCGGCCCGGCGGCGAGTGCGGCGGGCAGCAGGCCTCTTGGACAGGTTGAGAGATAAAAAAATAATAATTCCCGTGCAGTCTCAATGGCGGGGTGCGGGCCGGGGAATAGGCCTCTTGGCCGGGGTGAATAGTGTTGGAACACGGCCCGCGGAAATAGTAGCGGCTGGAGGTACCGGGGGCGATGCCCGCCCCGGCCCGGCGGCCAAGTTAAAAAAATAAATAATCCCCGTTCAGTCTCAATGGCAGGGTGCGGGCCGGCCCGGCGGCGATTGCGGCGGGCAGCAGGCCTCTTGGACAGGTTGAGAGATAAAAAAATAATAATTCCCGTGCAGTCTCAATGGCAGGGTGCGGGCCGGCCCGGCGGCAATTGCGGCGGGCAGCAGGCCTCTTGGACAGGTTGAGAGATAAAAAAATAATAATTCCCATGCAGTCTCAATGGCGGGGTGCGGGCCGGGGAATAGGCCTCTTGGCCGGGGTGAATATGTTGGAACGCGGCGCGCGTAAATAGAAGCGGCTGGAGGTACCGGGGGCGAAGCCCGCCCCGGCCCGGAGGCCGAGTTAAAAAAAATAATAATCCCCGTTCAGTCTCAATGGCGGGGTGCGGGCCGGCCCGGCGGCGAGTGCGGCGGGCAGCAGGCCTCTTGGACAGGTTGAGAGATAAAAAAATAATAATTCCCGTGCAGTCTCAATGGCGGGGTGCGGGCCGGGGAATAGGCCTCTTGGCCGGGGTGAATATGTTGGAACGCGGCGCGCGTAAATAGAAGCGGCTGGAGGTACCGGGGGCGAAGCCCGCCCCGGCCCGGAGGCCGAGTTAAAAAAAATAATAATCCCCGTTCAGTCTCAATGGCGGGGTGCGGGCCGGCCCGGCGGCGATTGCGGCGGGCAGCAGGCCTCTTGGACAGGTTGAGAGATAAAAAAATAATAATTCCCGTGCAGTCTCAATGGCGGGGTGCGGGCCGGGGAATAGGCCTCTTGGCCGGGGTGAATAGTGTTGGAACACGGCCCGCGGAAATAGTAGCGGCTGGAGGTACCGGGGAGGATGCCCGCCCCGGGCCGGCGGCCAAGTTAAAAAAATAAATAATCCCCGTTCAGTCTCAATGGCAGGGTGCGGGCCGGCCCGGCGGCGAGTGCGGCGGGCAGCAGGCCTCTTGGACAGGTTGAGAGATAAAAAAAATAATAATCCCCGTTCAGTCTCAATGGCGGGGTGCGGGCCGGCCCGGCGGCGATTGCGGCGGGCAGCAGGCCTCTTGGACAGGTTGAGAGATAAAAAAATAATAATTCCCGTGCAGTCTCAATGGCGGGGTGCGGGCCGGGGAATAGGCCTCTTGGCCGGGGTGAATAGTGTTGGAACACGGCCCGCGGAAATAGTAGCGGCTGGAGGTACCGGGGAGGATGCCCGCCCCGGGCCGGCGGCCAAGTTAAAAAAATAAATAATCCCCGTTCAGTCTCAATGGCAGGGTGCGGGCCGGCCCGGCGGCGAGTGCGGCGGGCAGCAGGCCTCTTGGACAGGTTGAGAGATAAAAAAAATAATAATTCCCGTTCAGTCTCAATGGCATGGTGCGGGCCGGCCCGGCGGCGATTGCGGCGGGCAGCAGGCCTCTTGGACAGGTTGAGAGATAAAATAATAATAATTCCCATGCAGTCTCAATGGCGGGGTGCGGGCCGGGGAATAGGCCTCTTGGCCGGGGTGAATAGTGTTGGAACACGGCCCGCGGAAATAGTAGCGGCTGGAGGTACCGGGGGCGATGCCCGCCCCGGCCCGGCGGCCAAGTTAAAAAAATAAATAATCCCCGTTCAGTCTCAATGGCAGGGTGCGGGCCGGCCCGGCGGCGATTGCGGCGGGCAGCAGGCCTCTTGGACAGGTTGAGAGATAAAAAAATAATAATTCCCGTTCAGTCTCAATGGCAGGGTGCGGGCCGGCCCGGCGGCAATTGCGGCGGGCAGCAGGCCTCTTGGACAGGTTGAGAGATAAAAAAATAATAATTCCCATGCAGTCTCAATGGCGGGGTGCGGGCCGGGGAATAGGCCTCTTGGCCGGGGTGAATATGTTGGAACGCGGCGCGCGTAAATAGAAGCGGCTGGAGGTACCGGGGGCGAAGCCCGCCCCGGCCCGGAGGCCGAGTTAAAAAAAATAATAATCCCCGTTCAGTCTCAATGGCGGGGTGCGGGCCGGCCCGGCGGCGATTGCGGCGGGCAGCAGGCCTCTTGGACAGGTTGAGAGATAAAAAAATAATAATTCCCATGCAGTCTCAATGGCGGGGTGCGGGCCGGGGAATAGGCCTCTTGGCCGGGGTGAATATGTTGGAACGCGGCGCGCGTAAATAGAAGCGGCTGGAGGTACCGGGGGCGAAGCCCGCCCCGGCCCGGAGGCCGAGTTAAAAAAAAAAATAATCCCCGTTCAGTCTCAATGGCGGGGTGCGGGCCGGCCCGGCGGCGAGTGCGGCGGGCAGCAGGCCTCTTGGACAGGTTGAGAGATAAAAAAATAATAATTCCCGTGCAGTCTCAATGGCGTGGTGCGGGCCGGGGAATAGGCCTCTTGGCCGGGGTGAATATGTTGGAACGCGGCGCGCGTAAATAGAAGCGGCTGGAGGTACCGGGGGCGAAGCCCGCCCCGGCCCGGAGGCCGAGTTAAAAAAAATAATAATCCCCGTTCAGTCTCAATGGCGGGGTGCGGGCCGGCCCGGCGGCGAGTGCGGCGGGCAGCAGGCCTCTTGGACAGGTTGAGAGATAAAAAAATAATAATTCCCGTGCAGTCTCAATGGCGGGGTGCGGGCCGGGGAATAGGCCTCTTGGCCGGGGTGAATAGTGTTGGAACACGGCCCGCGGAAATAGTAGCGGCTGGAGGTACCGGGGGCGATGCCCGCCCCGGCCCGGCGGCCAAGTTAAAAAAAAAATAATCCCCGTTCAGTCTCAATGGCAGGGTGCGGGCCGGCCCGGCGGCGATTGCGGCGGGCAGCAGGCCTCTTGGACAGGTTGAGAGATAAAAAAAATAATAATTCCCGTTCAGTCTCAATGGCAGGGTGCGGGCCGGCCCGGCGGCAATTGCGGCGGGCAGCAGGCCTCTTGGACAGGTTGAGAGATAAAAAAATAATAATTCCCATGCAGTCTCAATGGCGGGGTGCGGGCCGGGGAATAGGCCTCTTGGCCGGGGTGAATATGTTGGAACGCGGCGCGCGTAAATAGAAGCGGATGGAGGTACCGGGGGCGAAGCCCGCCCCGGCCCGGAGGCCGAGTTAAAAAAAATAATAATCCCCGTTCAGTCTCAATGGCGGGGTGCGGGCCGGCCCGGCGGCGAGTGCGGCGGGCAGCAGGCCTCTTGGACAGGTTGAGAGATAAAAAAATAATAATTCCCGTGCAGTCTCAATGGCGGGGTGCGGGCCGGGGAATAGGCCTCTTGGCCGGGGTGAATATGTTGGAACGCGGCGCGCGTAAATAGAAGCGGCTGGAGGTACCGGGGGCGAAGCCCGCCCCGGCCCGGAGGCCGAGTTAAAAAAAATAATAATCCCCGTTCAGTCTCAATGGCGGGGTGCGGGCCGGCCCGGCGGCGATTGCGGCGGGCAGCAGGCCTCTTGGACAGGTTGAGAGATAAAAAAATAATAATTCCCGTGCAGTCTCAATGGCGGGGTGCGGGCCGGGGAATAGGCCTCTTGGCCGGGGTGAATAGTGTTGGAACACGGCCCGCGGAAATAGTAGCGGCTGGAGGTACCGGGGGCGATGCCCGCCCCGGCCCGGCGGCCAAGTTAAAAAAATAAATAATCCCCGTTCAGTCTCAATGGCAGGGTGCGGGCCGGCCCGGCGGCGATTGCGGCGGGCAGCAGGCCTCTTGGACAGGTTGAGAGATAAAAAATTAATAATTCCCGTGCAGTCTCAATGGCGGGGTGCGGGCCGGGGAATAGGCCTCTTGGCCGGGGTGAATAGTGTTGGAACACGGCCCGCGGAAATAGTAGCGGCTGGAGGTACCGGGGGCGATGCCCGCCCCGGGCCGGCGGCCAAGTTAAAAAAATAAATAATCCCCGTTCAGTCTCAATGGCAGGGTGCGGGCCGGCCCGGCGGCGAGTGCGGCGGGCAGCAGGCCTCTTGGACAGGTTGAGAGATAAAAAAAATAATAATTCCCGTTCAGTCTCAATGGCAGGGTGCGGGCCGGCCCGGCGGCGATTGCGGCGGGCAGCAGGCCTCTTGGACAGGTTGAGAGATAAAAAAATAATAATTCCCATGCAGTCTCAATGGCGGGGTGCGGGCCGGGGAATAGGCCTCTTGGCCGGGGTGAATAGTGTTGGAACACGGCCCGCGGAAATAGTAGCGGCTGGAGGTACCGGGGGCGATGCCCGCCCCGGCCCGGCGGCCAAGTTAAAAAAATAAATAATCCCCGTTCAGTCTCAATGGCAGGGTGCGGGCCGGCCCGGCGGCAATTGCGGCGGGCAGCAGGCCTCTTGGACAGGTTGAGAGATAAAAAAATAATAATTCCCATGCAGTCTCAATGGCGGGGTGCGGGCCGGGGAATAGGCCTCTTGGCCGGGGTGAATATGTTGGAACGCGGCGCGCGTAAATAGAAGCGGCTGGAGGTACCGGGGGCGAAGCCCGCCCCGGCCCGGAGGCCGAGTTAAAAAAAATAATAATCCCCGTTCAGTCTCAATGGCGGGGTGCGGGCCGGCCCGGCGGCGAGTGCGGCGGGCAGCAGGCCTCTTGGACAGGTTGAGGGATAAAAAAATAATAATTCCCGTGCAGTCTCAATGGCGGGGTGCGGGCCGGGGAATAGGCCTCTTGGCCGGGGTGAATATGTTGGAACGCGGCGCGCGTAAATAGAAGCGGCTGGAGGTACCGGGGGCGAAGCCCGCCCCGGCCCGGAGGCCGAGTTAAAAAAAAAAATAATCCCCGTTCAGTCTCAATGGCGGGGTGCGGGCCGGCCCGGCGGCGATTGTGGCGGGCAGCAGGCCTCTTGGACTGGTTGAGAGATAAAAAAATAATAATTCCCGTGCAGTCTCAATGGCGGGGTGCGGGCCGGGGAATAGGCCTCTTGGCCGGGGTGAATAGTGTTGGAACACGGCCCGCGGAAATAGTAGCGGCTGGAGGTACCGGGGGCGATGCCCGCCCCGGCCCGGCGGCCAAGTTAAAAAAATAAATAATCCCGTTCAGTCTCAATGGCAGGGTGCGGGCCGGCCCGGCGGCGATTGCGGCGGGCAGCAGGCCTCTTGGACAGGTTGAGAGATAAAAAAATAATAATTCCCATGCAGTCTCAATGGCGGGGTGCGGGCCGGGGAATAGGCCTCTTGGCCGGGGTGAATATGTTGGAACGCGGCGCGCGTAAATAGAAGCGGCTGGAGGTACCGGGGGCGAAGCCCGCCCCGGCCCGGAGGCCGAGTTAAAAAAATAATAATCCCCGTTCAGTCTCAATGGCGGGGTGCGGGCCGGCCCGGCGGCGAGTGCGGCGGGCAGCAGGCCTCTTGGACAGGTTGAGAGATAAAAAAATAATAATTCCCGTGCAGTCTCAATGGCGGGGTGCGGGCCGGGGAATAGGCCTCTTGGCCGGGGTGAATAGTGTTGGAACACGGCCCGCGGAAATAGTAGCGGCTGGAGGTACCGGGGGCGATGCCCGCCCCGGCCCGGCGGCCAAGTTAAAAAAATAAATAATCCCCGTTCAGTCTCAATGGCAGGGTGCGGGCCGGCCCGGCGGCGAGTGCGGCGGGCAGCAGGCCTCTTGGACAGGTTGAGAGATAAAAAAAATAATAATTCCCGTTCAGTCTCAATGGCAGGGTGCGGGCCGGCCCGGCGGCGATTGCGGCGGGCAGCAGGCCTCTTGGACAGGTTGAGAGATAAAAAAATAATAATTCCCATGCAGTCTCAATGGCGGGGTGCGGGCCGGGGAATAGGCCTCTTGGCCGGGGTGAATAGTGTTGGAACACGGCCCGCGGAAATAGTAGCGGCTGGAGGTACCGGGGGCGATGCCCGCCCCGGCCCGGCGGCCAAGTTAAAAAAATAAATAATCCCCGTTCAGTCTCAATGGCAGGGTGCGGGCCGGCCCGGCGGCGATTGCGGCGGGCAGCAGGCCTCTTGGACAGGTTGAGAGATAAAAAAATAATAATTCCCGTTCAGTCTCAATGGCAGGGTGCGGGCCGGCCCGGCGGCAATTGCGGCGGGCAGCAGGCCTCTTGGACAGGTTGAGAGATAAAAAAATAATAATTCCCATGCAGTCTCAATGGCGGGGTGCGGGCCGGGGAATAGGCCTCTTGGCCGGGGTGAATATGTTGGAACGCGGCGCGCGTAAATAGAAGCGGCTGGAGGTACCGGGGGCGAAGCCCGCCCCGGCCCGGAGGCCGAGTTAAAAAAAATAATAATCCCCGTTCAGTCTCAATGGCGGGGTGCGGGCCGGCCCGGCGGCGAGTGCGGCGGGCAGCAGGCCTCTTGGACAGGTTGAGAGATAAAAAAATAATAATTCCCGTGCAGTCTCAATGGCGGGGTGCGGGCCGGGGAATAGGCCTCTTGGCCGGGGTGAATATGTTGGAACGCGGCGCGCGTAAATAGAAGCGGCTGGAGGTACCGGGGGCGAAGCCCGCCCCGGCCCGGAGGCCGAGTTAAAAAAAATAATAATCCCCGTTCAGTCTCAATGGCGGGGTGCGGGCCGGCCCGGCGGCGAGTGCGGCGGGCAGCAGGCCTCTTGGACAGGTTGAGAGATAAAAAAATAATAATTCCCGTGCAGTCTCAATGGCGGGGTGCGGGCCGGGGAATAGGCCTCTTGGCCGGGGTGAATATGTTGGAACGCGGCGCGCGTAAATAGAAGCGGCTGGAGGTACCGGGGGCGAAGCCCGCCCCGGCCCGGAGGCCGAGTTAAAAAAAATAATAATCCCCGTTCAGTCTCAATGGCGGGGTGCGGGCCGGCCCGGCGGCGAGTGCGGCGGGCAGCAGGCCTCTTGGACAGGTTGAGAGATAAAAAAATAATAATTCCCGTGCAGTCTCAATGGCGGGGTGCGGGCCGGGGAATAGGCCTCTTGGCCGGGGTGAATAGTGTTGGAACACGGCCCGCGGAAATACTAGCGGCTGGAGGTACCGGGGGCGATGCCCGCCATGGCCCGGCGGCCAAGTTAAAAAAATAAATAATCCCCGTTCAGTCTCAATGGCAGGGTGCGGGCCGGCCCGGCGGCGATTGCGGCGGGCAGCAGGCCTCTTGGACAGGTTGAGAGATAAAAAAATAATAATTCCCGTGCAGTCTCAATGGCGGGGTGCGGGCCGGGGAATAGGCCTCTTGGCCGGGGTGAATAGTGTTGGAACACGGCCCGCGGAAATAGTAGCGGCTGGAGGTACCGGGGGCGATGCCCGCCCCGGGCCGGCGGCCAAGTTAAAAAAATAAATAATCCCCGTTCAGTCTCAATGGCAGGGTGCGGGCAGGCCCGGCGGCGAGTGCGGCGGGCAGCAGGCCTCTTGGACAGGTTGAGAGATAAAAAAATAATAATTCCCGTTCAGTCTCAATGGCAGGGTGCGGGCCGGCCCGGCGGCGATTGCGGCGGGCAGCAGGCCTCTTGGACAGGTTGAGAAATAAAAAAATAATAATTCCCATGCAGTCTCAATGGCGGGGTGCGGGCCGGGGAATAGGCCTCTTGGCCGGGGTGAATATGTTGGAACGCGGCGCGCGTAAATAGAAGCGGCTGGAGGTACCGGGGGCGAAGCCCGCCCCGGCCCGGAGGCCGAGTTAAAAAAAATAATAATCCCCGTTCAGTCTCAATGGCGGGGTGCGGGCCGGCCCGGCGGCGAGTGCGGCGGGCAGCAGGCCTCTTGGACAGGTTGAGAGATAAAAAAATAATAATTCCCGTGCAGTCTCAATGGCGGGGTGCGGGCCGGGGAATAGGCCTCTTGGCCGGGGTGAATAGTGTTGGAACACGGCCCGCGGAAATAGTAGCGGCTGGAGGTACCGGGGGCGATGCCCGCCCCGGCCCGGCGGCCAAGTTAAAAAAATAAATAATCCCGTTCAGTCTCAATGGCAGGGTGCGGGCCGGCCCGGCGGCGATTGCGGCGGGCAGCAGGCCTCTTGGACAGGTTGAGAGATAAAAAAATAATAATTCCCATGCAGTCTCAATGGCGGGGTGCGGGCCGGGGAATAGGCCTCTTGGCCGGGGTGAATAGTGTTGGAACACGGCCCGCGGAAATAGTAACGGCTGGAGGTACCGGGGGCGATGCCCGCCCCGGCCCGGCGGCCAAGTTAAAAAAATAAATAATCCCCGTTCAGTCTCAATGGCAGGGTGCGGGCCGGCCCGGCGGCGATTGCGGCGGGCAGCAGGCCTCTTGGACAGGTTGAGAGATATAAAAATAATAATTCCCGTGCAGTCTCAATGGCGGGGTGCGGGCCGGCCCGGCGGACGAGTGTGGCCGGGGAAGAGGCCTCTTGGCCGGGGTGAATATGTTGGAACGCGGCGCGCGTAAATAGAAGCGGCTGGAGGTACCGGGGGCGAAGCCCGCCCCGGCCCGGAGGCCGAGTTAAAAAAAATAATAATCCCCGTTCAGTCTCAATGGCGGGGTGCGGGCCGGCCCGGCGGACGAGTGTGGCCGGGGAAGAGGCCTCTTGGCCGGGGTGAATATGTTGGAACGCGGCGCGCGTAAATAGAAGCGGCTGGAGGTACCGGGGGCGAAGCCCGCCCCGGCCCGGAGGCCGAGTTAAAAAAAATAATAATCCCCGTTCAGTCTCAATGGCGGGGCTGGGCCGGCCCGGCGGCGAGTGCGGCGGGCAGCAGGCCTCTTGGACAGGTTGAGAGATAAAAAAATAATAATTCCCGTGCAGTCTCAATGGCGGGGTGCGGGCCGGGGAATAGGCCTCTTGGCCGGGGTGAATATGTTGGAACGCGGCGCGCGTAAATAGAAGCGGCTGGAGGTACCGGGGGCGAAGCCCGCCCCGGCCCGGAGGCCGAGTTAAAAAAAATAATAATCCCCGTTCAGTCTCAATGGCGGGGTGCGGGCCGGCCCGGCGGCGAGTGCGGCGGGCAGCAGGCCTCTTGGACAGGTTGAGAGATAAAAAAATAATAATTCCCGTGCAGTCTCAATGGCGGGGTGCGGGCCGGGGAATAGGCCTCTTGGCCGGGGTGAATAGTGTTGGAACACGGCCCGCGGAAATAGTAGCGGCTGGAGGTACCGGGGGCGATGCCCGCCCCGGGCCGGCGGCCAAGTTAAAAAAATAAATAATCCCCGTTCAGTCTCAATGGCAGGGTGCGGGCCGGCCCGGCGGCGAGTGCGGCGGGCAGCAGGCCTCTTGGACAGGTTGAGAGATAAAAAAATAATAATTCCCGTTCAGTCTCAATGGCAGGGTGCGGGCCGGCCCGGCGGCGATTGCGGCGGGCAGCAGGCCTCTTGGACAGGTTGAGAGATAAAAAAATAATAATTCCCATGCAGTCTCAATGGCGGGGTGCGGGCCGGGGAATAGGCCTCTTGGCCGGGGTGAATATGTTGGAACGCGGCGCGCGTAAATAGAAGCGGCTGGAGGTACCGGGGGCGAAGCCCGCCCCGGCCCGGAGGCCGAGTTAAAAAAAATAATAATCCCCCTTCAGTCTCAATGGCGGGGTGCGGGCCGGCCCGGCGGCGAGTGCGGCGGGCAGCAGGCCTCTTGGACAGGTTGAGAGATAAAAAAATAATAATTCCCGTGCAGTCTCAATGGCGGGGTGCGGGCCGGGGAATAGGCCTCTTGGCCGGGGTGAATATGTTGGAACGCGGCGCGTGTAAATAGAAGCGGCTGGAGGTACCGGGGGCGAAGCCCGCCCCGGCCCGGAGGCCGAGTTAAAAAAAATAATAATCCCCGTTCAGTCTCAATGGCGGGGTGCGGGCCGGCCCGGCGGCGAGTGCGGCGGGCAGAAGGCCTCTTGGACAGGTTGAGAGATAAAAAAATAATAATTCCCGTGCAGTCTCAATGGCGGGGTGCGGGCCGGGGAATAGGCCTCTTGGCCGGGGTGAATAGTGTTGGAACACGGCCCGCGGAAATAGTAACGGCTGGAGGTACCGGGGGCGATGCCCGCCCCGGGCCGGCGGCCAAGTTAAAAAAATAAATAATCCCCGTTCAGTCTCAATGGCAGGGTGCGGGCCGGCCCGGCGGCGATTGCGGCGGGCAGCAGGCCTCTTGGACAGGTTGAGAGATATAAAAATAATAATTCCCGTGCAGTCTCAACGGCGGGGTGCGGGCCGGCCCGGCGGACGAGTGTGGCCGGGGAATAGGCCTCTTGGCCGGGGTGAATATGTTGGAACGCGGCGCGCGTAAATAGAAGCGGCTGGAGGTACCGGGGGGCGAAGCCCGCCCCGGCCCGGAGGCCGAGTTAAAAAAAATAATAATCCCCGTTCAGTCTCAATGGCGGGGTGCGGGCCGGCCCGGCGGCGAGTGCGGCGGGCAGCAGGCCTCTTGGACAGGTTGAGAGATAAAAAAATAATAATTCCCGTGCAGTCTCAATGGCGGGGTGCGGGCCGGGGAATAGGCCTCTTGGCCGGGGTGAATATGTTGGAACGCGGCGCGCGTAAATAGAAGCGGCTGGAGGTACCGGGGGCGATGCCCGCCCCGGCCCGGCGGCCAAGTTAAAAAAATAAATAATCCCGTTCAGTCTCAATGGCAGGGTGCGGGCCGGCCCGGCGGCGATTGCGGCGGGCAGCAGGCCTCTTGGACAGGTTGAGAGATAAAAAAAATAATAATTCCCATGCAGTCTCAATGGCGGGGTGCGGGCCGGGGAATAGGCCTCTTGGCCGGGGTGAATATGTTGGAACGCGGCGCGCGTAAATAGAAGCGGCTGGAGGTACCGGGGGCGAAGCCCGCCCCGGCCCGGAGGCCGAGTTAAAAAAAATAATAATCCCCGTTCAGTCTCAATGGCGGGGTGCGGGCCGGCCCGGCGGCGAGTGCGGCGGGCAGCAGGCCTCTTGGACAGGTTGAGAGATAAAAAAATAATAATTCCCGTGCAGTCTCAATGGCGGGGTGCGGGCCGGGGAATAGGCCTCTTGGCCGGGGTGAATAGTGTTGGAACACGGCCCGCGGAAATAGTAGCGGCTGGAGGTACCGGGGGCGATGCCCGCCATGGCCCGGCGGCCAAGTTAAAAAAATAAATAATCCCCGTTCAGTCTCAATGGCAGGGTGCGGGCCGGCCCGGCGGCGATTGCGGCGGGCAGCAGGCCTCTTGGACAGGTTGAGAGATAAAAAAATAATAATTCCCGTGCAGTCTCAATGGCGGGGTGCGGGCCGGGGAATAGGCCTCTTGGCCGGGGTGAATAGTGTTGGAACACGGCCCGCGGAAATAGTAGCGGCTGGAGGTACCGGGGGCGATGCCCGCCCCGGGCCGGCGGCCAAGTTAAAAAAATAAATAATCCCCGTTCAGTCTCAATGGCAGGGTGCGGGCAGGCCCGGCGGCGAGTGCGGCGGGCAGCAGGCCTCTTGGACAGGTTGAGAGATAAAAAAATAATAATTCCCGTTCAGTCTCAATGGCAGGGTGCTTGCCGGCCCGGCGGCGATTGCGGCGGGCAGCAGGCCTCTTGGACAGGTTGAGAGATAAAAAAATAATAATTCCCATGCAGTCTCAATGGCGGGGTGCGGGCCGGGGAATAGGCCTCTTGGCCGGGGTGAATAGTGTTGGAACACGGCCCGCGGAAATAGTAGCGGCTGGAGGTACCGGGGGCGATGCCCGCCCCGGCCCGGCGGCCAAGTTAAAAAAATAAATAATCCCGTTCAGTCTCAATGGCAGGGTGCGGGCCGGCCCGGCGGCGATTGCGGCGGGCAGCAGGCCTCTTGGACAGGTTGAGAGATAAAAAAATAATAATTCCCATGCAGTCTCAATGGCGGGGTGCGGGCCGGGGAATAGGCCTCTTGGCCGGGGTGAATATGTTGGAACGCGGCGCGCGTAAATAGAAGCGGCTGGAGGTACCGGGGGCGAAGCCCGCCCCGGCCCGGAGGCCGAGTTAAAAAAAATAATAATCCCCGTTCAGTCTCAATGGCGGGGTGCGGGCCGGCCCGGCGGCGAGTGCGGCGGGCAGCAGGCCTCTTGGACAGGTTGAGAGATAAAAAAATAATAATTCCCGTGCAGTCTCAATGGCGGGGTGCGGGCCGGGGAATAGGCCTCTTGGCCGGGGTGAATATGTTGGAACGCGGCGCGCGTAAATAGAAGCGGCTGGAGGTACCGGGGGCGAAGCCCGCCCCGGCCCGGAGGCCGAGTTAAAAAAAATAATAATCCCCGTTCAGTCTCAATGGCGGGGTGCGGGCCGGCCCGGCGGCGAGTGCGGCGGGCTGCAGGCCTCTTGGACAGGTTGAGAGATAAAAAAATAATAATTCCCGTGCAGTCTCAATGGCGGGGTGCGGGCCGGGGAATAGGCCTCTTGGCCGGGGTGAATAGTGTTGGAACACGGCCCGCGGAAATACTAGCGGCTGGAGGTACCGGGGGCGATGCCCGCCATGGCCCGGCGGCCAAGTTAAAAAAATAAATAATCCCCGTTCAGTCTCAATGGCAGGGTGCGGGCCGGCCCGGCGGCGATTGCGGCGGGCAGCAGGCCTCTTGGACAGGTTGAGAGATAAAAAAATAATAATTCCCGTGCAGTCTCAATGGCGGGGTGCGGGCCGGGGAATAGGCCTCTTGGCCGGGGTGAATAGTGTTGGAACACGGCCCGCGGAAATAGTAGCGGCTGGAGGTACCGGGGGTGATGCCCGCCCCGGGCCGGCGGCCAAGTTAAAAAAATAAATAATCCCCGTTCAGTCTCAATGGCAGGGTGCGGGCAGGCCCGGCGGCGAGTGCGGCGGGCAGCAGGCCTCTTGGACAGGTTGAGAGATAAAAAAATAATAATTCCCGTTCAGTCTCAATGGCAGGGTGCGGGCCGGCCCGGCGGCGATTGCGGCGGGCAGCAGGCCTCTTGGACAGGTTGAGAGATAAAAAAATAATAATTCCCATGCAGTCTCAATGGCGGGGTGCGGGCCGGGGAATAGGCCTCTTGGCCGGGGTGAATAGTGTTGGAACACGGCCCGCGGAAATAGTAACGGCTGGAGGTACCGGGGGCGATGCCCGCCCCGGCCCGGCGGCCAAGTTAAAAAAATAAATAATCCCCGTTCAGTCTCAATGGCAGGGTGCGGGCCGGCCCGGCGGCGATTGCGGCGGGCAGCAGGCCTCTTGGACAGGTTGAGAGATATAAAAATAATAATTCCCGTGCAGTCTCAATGGCGGGGTGCGGGCCGGCCCGGCGGACGAGTGTGGCCGGGGAAGAGGCCTCTTGGCCGGGGTGAATATGTTGGAACGCGGCGCGCGTAAATAGAAGCGGCTGGAGGTACCGGGGGCGAAGCCCGCCCCGGCCCGGAGGCCGAGTTAAAAAAAATAATAATCCCCGTTCAGTCTCAATGGCGGGGTGCGGGCCGGCCCGGCGGCGAGTGCGGCGGGCTGCAGGCCTCTTGGACAGGTTGAGAGATAAAAAAATAATAATTCCCGTGCAGTCTCAATGGCGGGGTGCGGGCCGGCCCGGCGGACGAGTGTGGCCGGGGAAGAGGCCTCTCGGCCGGGGTGAATATGTTGGAACGCGGCGCGCGTAAATAGAAGCGGCTGGAGGTACCGGGGGCGAAGCCCGCCCTGGCCCGGAGGCCGAGTTAAAAAAAATAATAATCCCCGTTCAGTCTCAATGGCGGGGTGCGGGCCGGCCCGGCGGACGAGTGTGGCCGGGGAATAGGCCTCTTGGCCGGGGTGAATAGTGTTGGAACACGGCCCGCGGAAATAGTAGCGGCTGGAGGTACCGGGGGCGATGCCCGCCCCGGCCCGGCGGCCAAGTTAAAAAAATAAATAATCCCGTTCAGTCTCAATGGCAGGGTGCGGGCCGGCCCGGCGGCGATTGCGGCGGGCAGCAGGCCTCTTGGACAGGTTGAGATAATAAAATAATAATTCCCGTGCAGTCTCAATGGCGGGGTGCGGGCCGGCCCGGCGGACGAGTGTGGCCGGGGAATAGGCCTCTTGGCCGGGGTGAATATGTTGGAACGCGGCGCGCGTAAATAGAAGCGGCTGGAGGTACCGGGGGCGAAGCCCGCCCCGGCCCGGCGGCCGAGTTAAAAAAAATAATAATCCCCGTACAGTCTCAATGGCGGGGTGCGGGCCGGCCCGGCGGCGAGTGCGGCGGGCAGCAGGCCTCTTGGACAGGTTGAGAGATAAAAAAATAATAATTCCCGTGCAGTCTCAATGGCGGGGTGCGGGCCGGGGAATAGGCCTCTTGGCCGGGGTGAATAGTGTTGGAACACGGCCCGCGGAAATATTAGCGGCTGGAGGTACCGGGGGCGATGCCCGCCCCGGCCCGGCGGCCAAGTTAAAAAAATAAATAATCCCCGTTCAGTCTCAATGGCAGGGTGCGGGCCGGCCCGGCGGCGATTGCGGCGGGCAGCAGGCCTCTTGGACAGGTTGAGAGATAAAAAAATAATAATTCCCATGCAGTCTCAATGGCGGGGTGCGGGCCGGGGAATAGGCCTCTTGGCCGGGGTGAATAGTGTTGGAACACGGCCCGCGGAAATAGTAGCGGCTGGAGGTACCGGGGGCGATGCCCGCCCCGGGCCGGCGGCCAAGTTAAAAAAATAAATAATCCCCGTTCAGTCTCAATGGCAGGGTGCGGGCCGGCCCGGCGGCGATTGCGGCGGGCAGCAGGCCTCTTGGACAGGTTGAGAGATATAAAAATAATAATTCCCGTGCAGTCTCAACGGCGGGGTGCGGGCCGGCCCGGCGGACGAGTGTGGCCGGGGAATAGGCCTCTTGGCCGGGGTGAATATGTTGGAACGCGGCGCGCGTAAATAGAAGCGGCTGGAGGTACCGGGGGCGAAGCCCGCCCCGGCCCGGAGGCCGAGTTAAAAAAAATAATAATCCCCGTTCAGTCTCAATGGCGGGGTGCGGGCCGGCCCGGCGGCGAGTGCGGCGGGCAGCAGGCCTCTTGGACAGGTTGAGAGATAAAAAAATAATAATTCCCGTGCAGTCTCAATGGCGGGGTGCGGGCCGGGGAATAGGCCTCTTGGCCGGGGTGAATAGTGTTGGAACACGGCCCGCGGAAATAGTAGCGGCTGGAGGTACCGGGGGCGATGCCCGCCCCGGCCCGGCGGCCAAGTTAAAAAAATAAATAATCCCGTTCAGTCTCAATGGCAGGGTGCGGGCCGGCCCGGCGGCGATTGCGGCGGGCAGCAGGCCTCTTGGACAGGTTGAGAGATAAAAAAATAATAATTCCCATGCAGTCTCAATGGCGGGGTGCGGGCCGGGGAATAGGCCTCTTGGCCGGGGTGAATATGTTGGAACGCGGCGCGCGTAAATAGAAGCGGCTGGAGGTACCGGGGGCGAAGCCCGCCCCGGCCCGGAGGCCGAGTTAAAAAAAATAATAATCCCCATTCAGTCTCAATGGCGGGGTGCGGGCCGGCCCGGCGGCGAGTGCGGCGGGCAGCAGGCCTCTTGGACAGGTTGAGAGATAAAAAAATAATAATTCCCGTGCAGTCTCAATGGCGGGGTGCGGGCCGGGGAATAGGCCTCTTGGCCGGGGTGAATATGTTGGAACGCGGCGCGCGTAAATAGAAGCGGCTGGAGGTACCGGGGGCGATGCCCGTCCCGGGCCGGCGGCCAAGTTAAAAAAATAAATAATCCCCGTTCAGTCTCAATGGCAGGGTGCGGGCCGGCCCGGCGGCGATTGCGGCGGGCAGCAGGCCTCTTGGACAGGTTGAGAGATAAAAAAATAATAATTCCCGTGCAGTCTCAATGGCGGGGTGCGGGCCGGCCCGGCGGACGAGTGTGGCCGGGGAAGAGGCCTCTTTGCCGGGGTGAATATGTTGGAACGCGGCGCGCGTAAATAGAAGCGGCTGGAGGTACCGGGGGCGAAGCCCGCCCCGGCCGGAGGCCGAGTTAAAAAAAATAATAATCCCCGTTCAGTCTCAATGGCGGGGTGCGGGCCGGCCCGGCGGCGAGTGCGGCGGGCAGCAGGCCTCTTGGACAGGTTGAGATAATAAAATAATAATTCCCGTGCAGTCTCAATGGCGGGGTGCGGGCCGGCCCGGCGGACGAGTGTGGCCGGGGAAGAGGCCTCTTGGCCGGGGTGAATATGTTGGAACGCGGCGCGCGTAAATAGAAGCGGCTGGAGGTACCGGGGGCGAAGCCCGCCCCGGCCCGGCGGCCGAGTTAAAAAAAAAATAATCCCCGTACAGTCTCAATGGCGGGGTGCGGGCCGGCCCGGCGGCGAGTGCGGCGGGCAGCAGGCCTCTTGGACAGGTTGAGAGATAAAAAAATAATAATTCCCGTGCAGTCTCAATGGCGGGGTGCGGGCCGGGGAATAGGCCTCTTGGCCGGGGTGAATAGTGTTGGAACACGGCCCGCGGAAATAGTAGCGGCTGGAGGTACCGGGGGCGATGCCCGCCCCGGCCCGGCGGCCAAGTTAAAAAAATAAATAATCCCCGTTCAGTCTCAATGGCAGGGTGCGGGCCGGCCCGGCGGCGATTGCGGCGGGCAGCAGGCCTCTTGGACAGGTTGAGAGATAAAAAAATAATAATTCCCGTGCAGTCTCAATGGCGGGGTGCGGGCCGGGGAATAGGCCTCTTGGCCGGGGTGAATATGTTGGAACGCGGCGCGCGTAAATAGAAGCGGCTGGAGGTACCGGGGGCGAAGCCCGCCCCGGCCCGGAGGCCAAGTTAAAAAAATAAATAATCCCCGTTCAGTCTCAATGGCAGGGTGCGGGCCGGCCCGGCGGCGATTGCGGCGGGCAGCAGGCCTCTTGGACAGGTTGAGAGATATAAAAATAATAATTCCCGTGCAGTCTCAATGGCGGGGTGCGGGCCGGCCCGGCGGACGAGTGTGGCCGGGGAAGAGACCTCTTGGCCGGGGTGAATATGTTGGAACGCGGCGCGCGTAAATAGAAGCGGCTGGAGGTACCGGGGGCGAAGCCCGCCCCGGCCCGGAGGCCGAGTTAAAAAAAATAATAATCCCCGTTCAGTCTCAATGGCGGGGTGCGGGCCGGCCCGGCGGCGAGTGCGGCGGGCTGCAGGCCTCTTGGACAGGTTGAGAGATAAAAAAATAATAATTCCCGTGCAGTCTCAATGGCGGGGTGCGGGCCGGGGAATAGGCCTCTTGGCCGGGGTGAATAGTGTTGGAACACGGCCCGCGGAAATAGTAGCGGCTGGAGGTACCGGGGGCGATGCCCGCCCCGGCCCGGCGGCCAAGTTAAAAAAATAAGTAATCCCCGTTCAGTCTCAATGGCAGGGTGCGGGCCGGCCCGGCGGCGATTGCGGCGGGCAGCAGGCCTCTTGGACAGGTTGAGAGATAAAAAAATAATAATTCCCGTGCAGTCTCAATGGCGGGGTGCGGGCCGGGGAATAGGCCTCTTGGCCGGGGTGAATAGTGTTGGAACACGGCCCGCGGAAATAGTAGCGGCTGGAGGTACCGGGGGCGATGCCCGCCCCGGCCCGGCGGCCAAGTTAAAAAAATAAATAATCCCCGTTCAGTCTCAATGGCAGGGTGCGGGCCGGCCCGGCGGCGATTGCGGCGGGCAGCAGGCCTCTTGGACAGGTTGAGAGATATAAAAATAATAATTCCCGTGCAGTCTCAATGGCGGGGTGCGGGCCGGGGAATAGGCCTCTTGGCCGGGGTGAATAGTGTTGGAACACGGCCCGCGGAAATAGTAGCGGCTGGAGGTACCGGGGGCGATGCCCGCCACGGCCCGGCGGCCAAGTTAAAAAAATAAATAATTCCCGTTCAGTCTCAATGGCAGGGTGCGGGCCGGCCCGGCGGCAATTGCGGCGGGCAGCAGGCCTCTTGGACAGGTTGAGAGATAAAAAAATAATAATTCCCTTGCAGTCTCAATGGCGGGGTGCGGGCCGGGGAATAGGCCTCTTGGCCGGGGTGAATATGTTGGAACGCGGCGAGCGTAAATAGAAGCGGCTGGAGGTACCGGGGGCGAAGCCCGCCCCGGCCCGGAGGCCGAGTTAAAAAAAATAATAATCCCCGTTCAGTCTCAATGGCGGGGTTCGGGCCGGCCCGGCGGCGAGTGCGGCGGGCAGCAGGCCTCTTGGACAGGTTGAGAGATAAAAAAATAATAATTCCCGTGCAGTCTCAATGGCGGGGTGCGGGCCGGGGAATAGGCCTCTTGGCCGGGGTGAATATGTTGGAACGCGGCGCGCGTAAATAGAAGCGGCTGGAGGTACCGGGGGCGAAGCCCGCCCCGGCCCGGAGGCCGAGTTAAAAAAAATAATAATCCCCGTTCAGTCTCAATGGCGGGGTGCGGGCTGGCCCGGCGGCGAGTGCGGCGGGCAGCAGGCCTCTTGGACAGGTTGAGAGATAAAAAAATAATAATTCCCGTGCAGTCTCAATGGCGGGGTGCGGGCCGGGGAATAGGCCTCTTGGCCGGGGTGAATAGTGTTGGAACACGGCCCGCGGAAATAGTAGCGGCTGGAGGTACCGGGGGCGATGCCCGCCCCGGCCCGGCGGCCAAGTTAAAAAAATAAATAATCCCATTCAGTCTCAATGGCAGGGTGCGGGCCGGCCCGGCGGCGATTGCGGCGGGCAGCAGGCCTCTTGGACAGGTTGAGAGATAAAAAAATAATAATTCCCATGCGGTCTCAATGGCGGGGTGCGGGCCGGGGAATAGGCCTCTTGGCCGGGATGAATATGTTGGAACGCGGCGCGCGTAAATAGAAGCGGCTGGAGGTACCGGGGGCGAAGCCCGCCCCGGCCCGGAGGCCGAGTTAAAAAAAATAATAATCCCCGTTCAGTCTCAATGGCGGGGTGCGGGCCGGCCCGGCGGCGAGTGCGGCGGGAAGCAGGCCTCTTGGACAGGTTGAGAGATAAAAAAATAATAATTCCCGTGCAGTCTCAATGGCGGGGTGCGGGCCGGGGAATAGGCCTCTTGGCCGGGGTGAATATGTTGGAACGCGGCGCGCGTAAATAGAAGCGGCTGGAGGTACCGGGGGCGAAGCCCGCCCCGGCCCGGAGGCCGAGTTAAAAAAAATAATAATCCCCGTTCAGTCTCAATGGCGGGGTGCGGGCCGGCCCGGCGGCGAGTGCGGCGGGCAGCAGGCCTCTTGGACAGGTTGAGAGATAAAAAAATAATAATTCCCGTGCAGTCTCAATGGCGGGGTGCGGGCCGGGGAATAGGCCTCTTGGCCGGGGTGAATAGTGTTGGAACACGGCCCGCGGAAATAGTAGCGGCTGGAGGTACCGGGGGCGATGCCCGCCCCGGCCCGGCGGCCAAGTTAAAAAAATAAATAATCCCCGTTCAGTCTCAATGGCAGGGTGCGGGCCGGCCCGGCGGCGATTGCGGCGGGCAGCAGGCCTCTTGGACAGGTTGAGAGATAAAAAAATAATAATTCCCGTGCAGTCTCAATGGCGGGGTGCGGGCCGGGGAATAGGCCTCTTGGCCGGGGTGAATAGTGTTGGAACACGGCCCGCGGAAATAGTAGCGGCTGGAGGTACCGGGGGCGATGCCCGCCCCAGGCCGGCGGCCAAGTTAAAAAAATAAATAATCCCCGTTCAGTCTCAATGGCAGGGTGCGGGCCGGCCCGGCGGCGAGTGCGGCGGGCAGCAGGCCTCTTGGACAGGTTGAGAGATAAAAAAATAATAATTCCCGTTCAGTCACAATGGCAGGGTGCGGGCCGGCCCGGCGGCGATTGCGGCGGGCAGCAGGCCTCTTGGACAGGTTGAGAGATAAAAAAATAATAATTCCCATGCAGTCTCAATGGCGGGGTGCGGGCCGGGGAATAGGCCTCTTGGCCGGGGTGAATATGTTGGAACGCGGCGCGCGTAAATAGAAGCGGCTGGAGGTACCGGGGGCGAAGCCCGCCCCGGCCCGGAGGCCGAGTTAAAAAAAATAATAATCCCCGTTCAGTCTCAATGGCGGGGTGCGGGCCGGCCCGGCGGCGAGTGCGGCGGGCAGCAGGCCTCTTGGACAGGTTGAGAGATAAAAAAATAATAATTCCCGTGCAGTCTCAATGGCGGGGTGCGGGCCGGGGAATAGGCCTCTTGGCCGGGGTGAATAGTGTTGGAAACGGCCCGCGGAAATAGTAGCGGCTGGAGGTACCGGGGGCGATGCCCGCCCCGGCCCGGCGGCCAAGTTAAAAAAATAAATAATCCCGTTCAGTCTCAATGGCAGGGTGCGGGCCGGCCCGGCGGCGATTGCGGCGGGCAGCAGGCCTCTTGGACAGGTTGAGAGATAAAAAAATAATAATTCCCATGCAGTCTCAATGGCGGGGTGCGGGCCGGGGAATAGGCCTCTTGGCCGGGGTGAATAGTGTTGGAACACGGCCCGCGGAAATAGTAACGGCTGGAGGTACCGGGGGCGATGCCCGCCCCGGCCCGGCGGCCAAGTTAAAAAAATAAATAATCCCCGTTCAGTCTCAATGGCAGGGTGCGGGCCGGCCCGGCGGCGATTGCGGCGGGCAGCAGGCCTCTTGGACAGGTTGAGAGATATAAAAATAATAATTCCCGTGCAGTCTCAATGGCGGGGTGCGGGCCGGCCCGGCGGACGAGTGTGGCCGGGGAAGAGGCCTCTTGGCCGGGGTGAATATGTTGGAACGCGGCGCGCGTAAATAGAAGCGGCTGGAGGTACCGGGGGCGAAGCCCGCCCCGGCCCGGAGGCCGAGTTAAAAAAAATAATAATCCCCGTTCAGTCTCAATGGCGGGGTGCGGGCCGGCCCGGCGGCGAGTGCGGCGGGCTGCAGGCCTCTTGGACAGGTTGAGAGATAAAAAAATAATAATTCCCGTGCAGTCTCAATGGCGGGGTGCGGGCCGGCCCGGCGGACGAGTGTGGCCGGGGAAGAGGCCTCTCGGCCGGGGTGAATATGTTGGAACGCGGCGCGCGTAAATAGAAGCGGCTGGAGGTACCGGGGGCGAAGCCCGCCCTGGCCCGGAGGCCGAGTTAAAAAAAAAAATAATCCCCGTTCAGTCTCAATGGCGGGGTGCGGGCCGGCCCGGCGGACGAGTGTGGCCGGGGAATAGGCCTCTTGGCCGGGGTGAATAGTGTTGGAACACGGCCCGCGGAAATAGTAGCGGCTGGAGGTACCGGGGGCGATGCCCGCCCCGGCCCGGCGGCCAAGTTAAAAAAATAAATAATCCCGTTCAGTCTCAATGGCAGGGTGCGGGCCGGCCCGGCGGCGATTGCGGCGGGCAGCAGGCCTCTTGGACAGGTTGAGATAATAAAATAATAATTCCCGTGCAGTCTCAATGGCGGGGTGCGGGCCGGCCCGGCGGACGAGTGTGGCCGGGGAATAGGCCTCTTGGCCGGGGTGAATATGTTGGAACGCGGCGCGCGTAAATAGAAGCGGCTGGAGGTACCGGGGGCGAAGCCCGC
This sequence comes from Hippocampus zosterae, assembly GCF_025434085.1. Classification (NCBI taxonomy): domain Eukaryota; kingdom Metazoa; phylum Chordata; class Actinopteri; order Syngnathiformes; family Syngnathidae; genus Hippocampus; species Hippocampus zosterae. The sequence continues at coordinate 120,931 of NW_026262932.1, read as the reverse complement.
CCCGGCCCGGCGGCCGAGTTAAAAAAAATAATAATCCCCGTACAGTCTCAATGGCGGGGTGCGGGCCGGCCCGGCGGCGAGTGCGGCGGGCAGCAGGCCTCTTGGACAGGTTGAGAGATAAAAAAATAATAATTCCCGTGCAGTCTCAATGGCGGGGTGCGGGCCGGGGAATAGGCCTCTTGGCCGGGGTGAATAGTGTTGGAACACGGCCCGCGGAAATATTAGCGGCTGGAGGTACCGGGGGCGATGCCCGCCCCGGCCCGGCGGCCAAGTTAAAAAAATAAATAATCCCCGTTCAGTCTCAATGGCAGGGTGCGGGCCGGCCCGGCGGCGATTGCGGCGGGCAGCAGGCCTCTTGGACAGGTTGAGAGATAAAAAAATAATAATTCCCATGCAGTCTCAATGGCGGGGTGCGGGCCGGGGAATAGGCCTCTTGGCCGGGGTGAATAGTGTTGGAACACGGCCCGCGGAAATAGTAGCGGCTGGAGGTACCGGGGGCGATGCCCGCCCCGGGCCGGCGGCCAAGTTAAAAAAATAAATAATCCCCGTTCAGTCTCAATGGCAGGGTGCGGGCCGGCCCGGCGGCGATTGCGGCGGGCAGCAGGCCTCTTGGACAGGTTGAGAGATATAAAAATAATAATTCCCGTGCAGTCTCAACGGCGGGGTGCGGGCCGGCCCGGCGGACGAGTGTGGCCGGGGAATAGGCCTCTTGGCCGGGGTGAATATGTTGGAACGCGGCGCGCGTAAATAGAAGCGGCTGGAGGTACCGGGGGCGAAGCCCGCCCCGGCCCGGAGGCCGAGTTAAAAAAAATAATAATCCCCGTTCAGTCTCAATGGCGGGGTGCGGGCCGGCCCGGCGGCGAGTGCGGCGGGCAGCAGGCCTCTTGGACAGGTTGAGAGATAAAAAAATAATAATTCCCGTGCAGTCTCAATGGCGGGGTGCGGGCCGGGGAATAGGCCTCTTGGCCGGGGTGAATAGTGTTGGAACACGGCCCGCGGAAATAGTAGCGGCTGGAGGTACCGGGGGCGATGCCCGCCCCGGCCCGGCGGCCAAGTTAAAAAAATAAATAATCCCGTTCAGTCTCAATGGCAGGGTGCGGGCCGGCCCGGCGGCGATTGCGGCGGGCAGCAGGCCTCTTGGACAGGTTGAGAGATAAAAAAATAATAATTCCCATGCAGTCTCAATGGCGGGGTGCGGGCCGGGGAATAGGCCTCTTGGCCGGGGTGAATATGTTGGAACGCGGCGCGCGTAAATAGAAGCGGCTGGAGGTACCGGGGGCGAAGCCCGCCCCGGCCCGGAGGCCGAGTTAAAAAAAATAATAATCCCCATTCAGTCTCAATGGCGGGGTGCGGGCCGGCCCGGCGGCGAGTGCGGCGGGCAGCAGGCCTCTTGGACAGGTTGAGAGATAAAAAAATAATAATTCCCGTGCAGTCTCAATGGCGGGGTGCGGGCCGGGGAATAGTCCTCTTGGCCGGGGTGAATATGTTGGAACGCGGCGCGCGTAAATAGAAGCGGCTGGAGGTACCGGGGGCGATGCCCGTCCCGGGCCGGCGGCCAAGTTAAAAAAATAAATAATCCCCGTTCAGTCTCAATGGCAGGGTGCGGGCCGGCCCGGCGGCGATTGCGGCGGGCAGCAGGCCTCTTGGACAGGTTGAGAGATAAAAAAATAATAATTCCCGTGCAGTCTCAATGGCGGGGTGCGGGCCGGCCCGGCGGACGAGTGTGGCCGGGGAAGAGGCCTCTTTGCCGGGGTGAATATGTTGGAACGCGGCGCGCGTAAATAGAAGCGGCTGGAGGTACCGGGGGCGAAGCCCGCCCCGGCCGGAGGCCGAGTTAAAAAAAATAATAATCCCCGTTCAGTCTCAATGGCGGGGTGCGGGCCGGCCCGGCGGCGAGTGCGGCGGGCAGCAGGCCTCTTGGACAGGTTGAGATAATAAAATAATAATTCCCGTGCAGTCTCAATGGCGGGGTGCGGGCCGGCCCGGCGGACGAGTGTGGCCGGGGAAGAGGCCTCTTGGCCGGGGTGAATATGTTGGAACGCGGCGCGCGTAAATAGAAGCGGCTGGAGGTACCGGGGGCGAAGCCCGCCCCGGCCCGGCGGCCGAGTTAAAAAAAAAATAATCCCCGTACAGTCTCAATGGCGGGGTGCGGGCCGGCCCGGCGGCGAGTGCGGCGGGCAGCAGGCCTCTTGGACAGGTTGAGAGATAAAAAAATAATAATTCCCGTGCAGTCTCAATGGCGGGGTGCGGGCCGGGGAATAGGCCTCTTGGCCGGGGTGAATAGTGTTGGAACACGGCCCGCGGAAATAGTAGCGGCTGGAGGTACCGGGGGCGATGCCCGCCCCGGCCCGGCGGCCAAGTTAAAAAAATAAATAATCCCCGTTCAGTCTCAATGGCAGGGTGCGGGCCGGCCCGGCGGCGATTGCGGCGGGCAGCAGGCCTCTTGGACAGGTTGAGAGATAAAAAAATAATAATTCCCATGCAGTCTCAATGGCGGGGTGCGGGCCGGGGAATAGGCCTCTTTGCCGGGGTGAATATGTTGGAACGCGGCGCGCGTAAATAGAAGCGGCTGGAGGTACCGGGGGCGAAGCCCGCCCCGGCCGGAGGCCGAGTTAAAAAAAATAATAATCCCCGTTCAGTCTCAATGGCGGGGTGCGGGCCGGCCCGGCGGCGAGTGCGGCGGGCAGCAGGCCTCTTGGACAGGTTGAGATAATAAAATAATAATTCCCGTGCAGTCTCAATGGCGGGGTGCGGGCCGGCCCGGCGGACGAGTGTGGCCGAGGAAGAGGCCTCTTGGCCGGGGTGAATATGTTGGAACGCGGCGCGCGTAAATAGAAGCGGCTGGAGGTACCGGGGGCGAAGCCCGCCCCGGCCGGAGGCCGAGTTAAAAAAAATAATAATCCCCGTTCAGTCTCAATGGCGGGGTGCGGGCCGGCCCGGCGGCGAGTGCGGCGGGCAGCAGGCCTCTTGGACAGGTTGAGATAATAAAATAATAATTCCCGTGCAGTCTCAATGGCGGGGTGCGGGCCGGCCCGGCGGACGAGTGTGGCCGAGGAAGAGGCCTCTTGGCCGGGGTGAATATGTTGGAACGCGGCGCGCGTAAATAGAAGCGGCTGGAGGTACCGGGGGCGAAGCCCGCCCCGGCCCGGAGGCCGAGTTAAAAAAAATAATAATCCCCGTTCAGTCTTAATGGCGGGGTGCGGGCCGGCCCGGCGGCGAGTGCGGCGGGCAGCAGGCCTCTTGGACAGGTTGAGAGATAAAAAAATAATAATTCCCGTGCAGTCTCAATGGCGGGGTGCGGGCCGGGGAATAGGCCTCTTGGCCGGGGTGAATAGTGTTGGAACACGGCCCGCGGAAATAGTAGCGGCTGGAGGTACCGGGGGCGATGCCCGCCCCGGCCCGGCGGCCAAGTTAAAAAAATAAATAATCCCCGTTCAGTCTCAATGGCAGGGTGCGGGCCGGCCCGGCGGCGATTGCGGCGGGCAGCAGGCCTCTTGGACAGGTTGAGAGATAAAAAAATAATAATTCCCATGCAGTCTCAATGGCGGGGTGCGGGCCGGGGAATAGGCCTCTTGGCCGGGGTGAATAGTGTTGGAACACGGCCCGCGGAAATAGTAGCGGCTGGAGGTACCGGGGGCGATGCCCGCCCCGGCCCGGCGGCCAAGTTAAAAAAATAAATAATCCCCGTTCAGTCTCAATGGCAGGGTGCGGGCCGGCCCGGCGGCGATTGCGGCGGGCAGCAGGCCTCTTGGACAGGTTGAGAGATAAAAAAATAATAATTCCCATGCAGTCTCAATGGCGGGGTGCGGGCCGGGGAATAGGCCTCTTGGCCGGGGTGAATAGTGTTGGAACACGGCCCGCGGAAATAGTAGCGGCTGGAGGTACCGGGGGCGATGCCCGCCCCGGGCCGGCGGCCAAGTTAAAAAAATAAATAATCCCCGTTCAGTCTCAATGGCAGGGTGCGGGCCGGCCCGGCGGCAAGTGCGGCGGGCAGCAGGCCTCTTGGACAGGTTGAGAGATATAAAAATAATAATTCCCGTGCAGTCTCAACGGCGGGGTGCGGGCCGGCCCGGCGGACGAGTGTGGCCGGGGAATAGGCCTCTTGGCCGGGGTGAATATGTTGGAACGCGGCGCGCGTAAATAGAAGCGGCTGGAGGTACCGGGGGCGAAGCCCGCCCCGGCCCGGAGGCCGAGTTAAAAAAAATAATAATCCCCGTTCAGTCTCAATGGCGGGGTGCGGGCCGGCCCGGCGGCGAGTGCGGCGGGCAGCAGGCCTCTTGGACAGGTTGAGAGATAAAAAAATAATAATTCCCGTGCAGTCTCAATGGCGGGGTGCGGGCCGGGGAATAGGCCTCTTGGCCGGGGTGAATAGTGTTGGAACACGGCCCGCGGAAATAGTAGCGGCTGGAGGTACCGGGGGCGATGCCCGCCCCGGCCCGGCGGCCAAGTTAAAAAAATAAATAATCCCGTTCAGTCTCAATGGCAGGGTGCGGGCCGGCCCGGCGGCGATTGCGGCGGGCAGCAGGCCTCTTGGACAGGTTGAGAGATAAAAAAATAATAATTCCCATGCAGTCTCAATGGCGGGGTGCGGGCCGGGGAATAGGCCTCTTGGCCGGGGTGAATAGTGTTGGAACGCGGCGCGCGTAAATAGAAGCGGCTGGAGGTACCGGGGGCGAAGCCCGCCCCGGCCCGGAGGCCGAGTTAAAAAAAATAATAATCCCCGTTCAGTCTCAATGGCGGGGTGCGGGCCGGCCCGGCGGCAAGTGCGGCGGGCAGCAGGCCTCTTGGACAGGTTGAGAGATAAAAAAATAATAATTCCCGTGCAGTCTCAATGGCGGGGTGCGGGCCGGGGAATAGGCCTCTTGGCCGGGGTGAATATGTTGGAACGCGGCGCGCGTAAATAGAAGCGGCTGGAGGTACCGGGGGCGAAGCCCGCCCCGGCCCGGAGGCCGAGTTAAAAAAAATAATAATCCCCGTTCAGTCTCAATGGCGGGGTGCGGGCCGGCCCGGCGGCGAGTGCGGCGGGCAGCAGGCCTCTTGGACAGGTTGAGAGATAAAAAAATAATAATTCCCGTGCAGTCTCAATGGCGGGGTGCGGGCCGGGGAATAGGCCTCTTGGCCGGGGTGAATAGTGTTGGAACACGGCCCGCGGAAATAGTAGCGGCTGGAGGTACCGGGGGCGAAGCCCGCCCCGGCCCGGAGGCCGAGTTAAAAAAAATAATAATCCCCGTTCAGTCTCAATGGCGGGGTGCGGGCCGGCCCGGCGGCGAGTGCGGCGGGCAGCAGGCCTCTTGGACAGGTTGAGAGATAAAAATATAATAATTCCCATGCAGTCTCAATGGCGGGGTGCGGGCCGGGGAATAGGCCTCTTGGCCGGGGTGAATAGTGTTGGAACACGGCCCGCGGAAATAGTAACGGCTGGAGGTACCGGGGGCGATGCCCGCCCCGGCCCGGCGGCCAAGTTAAAAAAATAAATAATCCCCGTTCAGTCTCAATGGCAGGGTGCGGGCCGGCCCGGCGGCGATTGCGGCGGGCAGCAGGCCTCTTGGACAGGTTGAGAGATATAAAAATAATAATTCCCGTGCAGTCTCAATGGCGGGGTGCGGGCCGGCCCGGCGGACGAGTGTGGCCGGGGAAGAGGCCTCTTGGCCGGGGTGAATATGTTGGAACGCGGCGCGCGTAAATAGAAGCGGCTGGAGGTACCGGGGGCGAAGCCCGCCCCGGCCCGGAGGCCGAGTTAAAAAAAATAATAATCCCCGTTCAGTCTCAATGGCGGGGTGCGGGCCGGCCCGGCGGACGAGTGTGGCCGGGGAAGAGGCCTCTTGGCCGGGGTGAATATGTTGGAACGCGGCGCGCGTAAATAGAAGCGGCTGGAGGTACCGGGGGCGAAGCCCGCCCCGGCCCGGAGGCCGAGTTAAAAAAAATAATAATCCCCGTTTGTCACGTCGCGTGTCCGCCAGCAGGTGGCGGGTTTTCTCCCCCGCCATCCGCGCACCTGTCCGTAATTTCGGGCTGATTACCCTCTTTTATTAAGAGACTCCGACAGTCATCTCGCTGCCGGAGAATTCCTCACCGTGCCATTGATCTCTCGTGCTAACTCCTCTATTTGTAGATTACTCGTTGCCTTCTTGCCTTGCGGCCTTGACTCTTGCCATTCGCGTTAGTCACTAAATTGAATACTTAGATATTGCCTAATCAGTAGCTCCTCGCACTTTGTTTTTCAGCGAGCGTTTTCAGTTGTTTCCTTATTTCTTCCCTGGTCCTTATTTGACCAGCGTTTTGTGTTTCCGTTTTTTCCCTGTCGGGCTCTTTCTGTTTTTGTCATTAAAGACACTCTTTGCTTTGAGAAGATTCTTTCGTTGTCTGTTTTCCGGGGATCCAATCCTTTATTTTTTCGTTCTGCACGGAGCGATCATTATCGCTTCGGGCAGATCGTGACAGAATTCTCCGGCCACCATGGATCCCGCAGACATCGAAAGAATTTTGTCCGCTCTTTCCCGACAAGAGCAACAGATGAGTCAGCAGGGCCAAGCCATTAGGGAACTCCGTGGCGCGGTCTCCATGCTGGCTCATCGGTCCGATGATTTAGAACCTCGGTTGGTCCGGGTGGAAGAGCGGAGACCATCTCCCCCCGGGGTTCGTTCTATCATTTCCGAAGCGCCCCCCTCATTTCCCATTATGACGAGGGAGCCATCGCTTCCACACCCCCCTCGCTACGGGGGCGAGCACGGGCAGTGTGGACACTTCCTCCACCAGTGCTCTCTCATTTTTGATCAACAGCCGTCTGCCTATGCTAATGACGCCGCCAAGGTGGCTTATGTCATGAGTCTGTTAACAGGTCCGGCAGCATCGTGGGCGATTGCGACAAGTGACGCCAAGCCGAATCTCCGTACTTCGTTCCCCGACTTCGTGGCTGCGTTCCGCCGGGTGTTCCATCATCCCGTGCGGGGCAGAGAGGCAGAGGGCCGGTTACTCGCCATCCACCAGGGAGAGCGATCGGTAGCGGACTACTCCATCGAGTTCCGGATCCTGGCCGCCCAGAGTGGATACGATGATCGGGCGCTGTGTGGCCTATTTCGCCGTGGACTAAACCCTCAACTCAAGGACGAGCTGGCGACCCGCGACCACAGCACCAACCTGGAGGAATTAATCGACCTCTCCCTCCTCATGGACAATCGCCTGAGGGAGCGAAGCCGGGAGCGTGGGGGTGAGCGGCCCCAGTTCCGACGAACACCCACGGAGGAACAGGTGCAGCTGGGAGGCAGGGACGCTGGTGCGGAGGAAGGAAAGCGTCGTTTCAGCGATCGAGCGACGACTGACGGCGTTCCACCATCTCCTCACGCCGCAACCAGCCATCCGGGGCCGTCACCCCCTGCCCACCAGGAGTACTGTGAGTCGCGACCGCGCGCGCCTCCCTTCGAGTCTAGGCGAGTCGACTCGCGGCCTGGTCACCCCAACAGACTCGAACTCGAGGGGGAGATATTAGGGGGGTCCCGGTCGTGGCGGGTTCGGGCTCTGGTAGACTCGGGGGCAGATGACTGCATAATGGACACCGATCTCGCTTCCGAGCTGGGTTGTTCCGTGGAGAAGCTGATAGATAGGAAGCGGGTTTGTGATCTTGATGGGCGTCTCCTGGCGGTAGTTACGCATAGGACGGAGCCGTTGAAACTTCTACTGTCCGGCAACCATGTCGAACATCGTCGTTTTTACTTAATGCGGTCTCGCAACGCCCCGATCGTTCTCGGGTTACCCTGGCTCAAGACACACAATCCCGTGATTTCCTGGGCGCGCCCAGCGATAGACAGCTGGAGCCAGTACTGTTACCAGCACTGTCTGCAATCGGCCGTCGGGAGGCATGAACGTGTCACACCCCCCGAGGAGATCTGCCTTGACGGAGTGCCGGATTGCTATCGGGATCTAAAGGAGGTGTTCAGCGAGGATCGTGCCCACTCTTTGCCTCCACACCGCCCCTACGATTGTGCTATAGACCTGCAGGCGGGCGCTCCGTTGCCGACCTCGCGGCTGTATCAGGTGTCCCAACCCGAGCGCGAGGCATTGACGGAGTACATCAACAGCTCGCTCGCCGCAGGTCTTATTAGACCATCGCGTTCACCGTTAGGGGCGGGTTTTTTCTTCGTAGGGAAAAAAGACAAGACCCTGCGACCCTGCGTAGATTATCGGGGTTTAAACGAGATAACTATTAAGAATAGATACCCGCTACCCTTGCTGGACTCCGCCTTCGCCCCATTACAGTCAGCCACCATTTTCTCCAAATTAGACTTGCGCAGCGCTTACCACTTGGTTCGCATCCGGGAGGGTGACGAGTGGAAGACGGCTTTTAAGACCCCTCTGGGTCATTTTGAATACTTGGTTATGCCTTTTGGGCTCACAACGCCCCTGCCGTTTTCCAAAACCTAATCAATGATGTGCTAAGGGACATGATTAACATCTTTTGTTTCGTTTACCTTGACGATATTTTAATTTTTTCCCGGTCATTACACGAGCACCAGCAACACGTTAGGCTGGTGCTACAACGTCTACTGGAGAACCGGCTCTTCGTCAAGGCAGAAAAGTGTGAATTCCATGTCCCCGTCATCTCCTTCCTAGGGTTCATTATTGAACAGGGCAGGTTAAGGGCGGACCCCATTAAGACGCGTGCCGTCACTAACTGGCCGGTTCCAACCAATCGCAAGGAACTGCAGCGCTTTCTGGGGTTCGCCAACTTCTACCGACGCTTCATCCGCGGTTATAGTCAGAAGGCGCTCCCCTTAACCCGCCTTACGTCCATTAAAACCCCATTTAAGTGGGATCCGACCGCGGATGCGGCGTTCGCAAACCTGAAGGCGGCGTTCACCAGTCCCCCCGTACTACAGCACCCTGATCCTGATCTCCCCTTTATCGTGGAGGTGGACGCCTCGGATTCGGGGGTGGGGGCTGTGCTGTCCCAGCGCTCTCCGGTCGACCAGAAGTTGCACCCCTGCGCCTTCTTCTCCCGTCGACTCAGTGCCGCCGAGTCCAATTACGACGTGGGCAACCGTGAACTGTTGGCAGTTGTGACCGCCTTGCAGGAGTGGCGGCACTGGCTCGAGGGGGCAAAGGAACCCTTCACGGTCTACACAGATCATAAGAACCTCGCCTACCTTCGCTCCGCCAAAAGACTGAACGCCCGTCAGGCCCGGTGGGCCCTCTTCCTCACCAGGTTCGACTTCATCCTCACCTACTCTCCCGGGTCTAAGAACACCAAGCCCGACGCCCTCTCCCGTCTCCACGAGCCTGCGGGGAGGGATCGATCCCCGGAGACCATCCTCCCGACCCGGTGCGTCGTGGGGGCCGTCCAGTGGGAGGTTGAGCAGCGGATCCAGGCAGCCCTGGAGGGGGTTCAGGTGCCGACGGAGTGCCCAGCAGGGAGGCTATTCGTACCTCCCTCCTTACGATCTGAAGTTCTGCAGTGGGGACATGGGTCCAAGGTGGCGTGTCATCCCGGGGTGAACCGGACTGTGCAACTCGTCGCCCAGCGTTTCTGGTGGCCGGAGCTCCGCAACGACGTGACGGAGTTCATCAAGGCCTGCACCTCCTGCGCCTGCGGCAAGTCGTCCCATCAGCCGCCGGCGGGACTGCTCCAGCCGTTGCCCATTCCTCCTCGCCCGTGGTCCCACATCGCCCTGGACTTCGTCACGGGTCTCCCGCCTTCCCGGGGTCGAACTGTCGTACTCACGATCGTGGACCGCTTCTCCAAGGCGGCTCATTTTGTTCCTTTGTCCAGGTTGCCGTCGGCGCTGGAGACCGCCGACCTCCTTGTCGAACACGTCTTCCGTCTCCACGGCATTCCACTGGACATTGTCTCGGACCGGGGGCCCCAGTTCGTATCCCGCGTCTGGAAGCAGTTCTGCCGGTCCCTCGGGGCCACTGCCAGTCTGACCTCGGGGTACCACCCCCAGTCCAATGGACAAGCCGAGCGTGCCAACCAGGATCTGGGGGCGGCCCTCCGCTGTGTGTGCCTTCACCGTCCCTCGTCCTGGGTCGACCACTTACCCTGGGTGGAGTACGCGCACAACACCCTCGTCTCTTCTGCCACCGGTAGGTCCCCCTTCATGGCCGCCTACGGGTACCAGCCGCCGCTGTTCCCGTCCCAGGAGGGGCAGGTGGAGGTCCCCTCTGTGCAGCACCACCTCAAGCGGGCCCATCGCGTGTGGAAGGAGGCCCGGGCTGCGTTGTCCCGCACGGCGGCCAGGAACCAGCGGATCGCGGATCGTCGCCGGCGCCCGGCTCCTTCATACGTGGTAGGACAGAAGGTGTGGTTGGCGACGAGGGATCTTCGGCTGGCCGGCACGTCTGCGAAACTGGGACCCCGATTTACTGGACCGTTCGAGGTCGAGGCCGTCATCAGTCCAGCGGCAGTCAGGCTCCGGCTACCGCCCACCATGAAGGTTCACCCCGTCTTCCACGTCTCCCTTCTCAAACCCGTGTCTCCCAGTGACTTGGCTCCTCCTCCCACGCCGCCGCCACCTCCGCGGGTCGTCGACGGTGACCCGGTGTACACGGTTCGTGCCATCCTGGACTCTCGGCGCAGGGGAAAGGGGTTCCAGTATCTGGTCGACTGGGAGGGCTACGGGCCTGAGGAGCGGCAGTGGGTGCCTCGCTCCTGGATCCTTGATCCGTCCCTTTTGCGCGACTTCCACGCTGCACATCCATCCAAGCCGGGTAGTCCGCCGGGAGGCGTCCATTGAGGGGGGGGTACTGTCACGTCGCGTGTCCGCCAGCAGGTGGCGGGTTTTCTCCCCCGCCATCCGCGCACCTGTCCGTAATTTCGGGCTGATTACCCTCTTTTATTAAGAGACTCCGACAGTCATCTCGCTGCCGGAGAATTCCTCACCGTGCCATTGATCTCTCGTGCTAACTCCTCTATTTGTAGATTACTCGTTGCCTTCTTGCCTTGCGGCCTTGACTCTTGCCATTCGCGTTAGTCACTAAATTGAATACTTAGATATTGCCTAATCAGTAGCTCCTCGCACTTTGTTTTTCAGCGAGCGTTTTCAGTTGTTTCCTTATTTCTTCCCTGGTCCTTATTTGACCAGCGTTTTGTGTTTCCGTTTTTTCCCTGTCGGGCTCTTTCTGTTTTTGTCATTAAAGACACTCTTTGCTTTGAGAAGATTCTTTCGTTGTCTGTTTTCCGGGGATCCAATCCTTTATTTTTTCGTTCTGCACGGAGCGATCATTATCGCTTCGGGCAGATCGTGACACCGTTCAGTCTCAATGGCGGGGCTGGGCCGGCCCGGCGGCGAGTGCGGCGGGCAGCAGGCCTCTTGGACAGGTTGAGAGATAAAAAAATAATAATTCCCGTGCAGTCTCAATGGCGGGGTGCGGGCCGGGGAATAGGCCTCTTGGCCGGGGTGAATATGTTGGAACGCGGCGCGCGTAAATAGAAGCGGCTGGAGGTACCGGGGGCGAAGCCCGCCCCGGCCCGGAGGCCGAGTTAAAAAAAATAATAATCCCCGTTCAGTCTCAATGGCGGGGTGCGGGCCGGCCCGGCGGCGAGTGCGGCGGGCAGCAGGCCTCTTGGACAGGTTGAGAGATAAAAAAATAATAATTCCCGTGCAGTCTCAATGGCGGGGTGCGGGCCGGGGAATAGGCCTCTTGGCCGGGGTGAATAGTGTTGGAACACGGCCCGCGGAAATACTAGCGGCTGGAGGTACCGGGGGCGATGCCCGCCATGGCCCGGCGGCCAAGTTAAAAAAATAAATAATCCCCGTTCAGTCTCAATGGCAGGGTGCGGGCAGGCCCGGCGGCGAGTGCGGCGGGCAGCAGGCCTCTTGGACAGGTTGAGAGATAAAAAAATAATAATTCCCGTTCAGTCTCAATGGCAGGGTGCGGGCCGGCCCGGCGGCGATTGCGGCGGGCAGCAGGCCTCTTGGACAGGTTGAGAAATAAAAAAATAATAATTCCCATGCAGTCTCAATGGCGGGGTGCGGGCCGGGGAATAGGCCTCTTGGCCGGGGTGAATATGTTGGAACGCGGCGCGCGTAAATAGAAGCGGCTGGAGGTACCGGGGGCGAAGCCCGCCCCGGCCCGGAGGCCGAGTTAAAAAAAATAATAATCCCCGTTCAGTCTCAATGGCGGGGTGCGGGCCGGCCCGGCGGCAAGTGCGGCGGGCAGCAGGCCTCTTGGACAGGTTGAGAGATAAAAAAATAATAATTCCCGTGCAGTCTCAATGGCGGGGTGCGGGCCGGGGAATAGGCCTCTTGGCCGGGGTGAATATGTTGGAACGCGGCGCGCGTAAATAGAAGCGGCTGGAGGTACCGGGGGCGAAGCCCGCCCCGGCCCGGAGGCCGAGTTAAAAAAAATAATAATCCCCGTTCAGTCTCAATGGCGGGGTGCGGGCCGGCCCGGCGGCGAGTGCGGCGGGCAGCAGGCCTCTTGGACAGGTTGAGAGATAAAAAAATAATAATTCCCGTGCAGTCTCAATGGCGGGGTGCGGGCCGGGGAATAGGCCTCTTGGCCGGGGTGAATAGTGTTGGAACACGGCCCGCGGAAATAGTAGCGGCTGGAGGTACCGGGGGCGATGCCCGCCCCGGCCCGGCGGCCAAGTTAAAAAAATAAATAATCCCGTTCAGTCTCAATGGCAGGGTGCGGGCCGGCCCGGCGGCGATTGCGGCGGGCAGCAGGCCTCTTGGACAGGTTGAGAGATAAAAAAATAATAATTCCCATGCAGTCTCAATGGCGGGGTGCGGGCCGGGGAATAGGCCTCTTGGCCGGGGTGAATAGTGTTGGAACACGGCCCGCGGAAATAGTAACGGCTGGAGGTACCGGGGGCGATGCCCGCCCCGGCCCGGCGGCCAAGTTAAAAAAATAAATAATCCCCGTTCAGTCTCAATGGCAGGGTGCGGGCCGGCCCGGCGGCGATTGCGGCGGGCAGCAGGCCTCTTGGACAGGTTGAGAGATATAAAAATAATAATTCCCGTGCAGTCTCAATGGCGGGGTGCGGGCCGGCCCGGCGGACGAGTGTGGCCGGGGAAGAGGCCTCTTGGCGGGGTTAATATGTTGGAACGCGGCGCGCGTAAATAGAAGCGGCTGGAGGTACCGGGGGCGAAGCCCGCCCCGGCCCGGAGGCCGAGTTAAAAAAAATAATAATCCCCGTTCAGTCTCAATGGCGGGGTGCGGGCCGGCCCGGCGGACGAGTGTGGCCGGGGAAGAGGCCTCTTGGCCGGGGTGAATATGTTGGAACGCGGCGCGCGTAAATAGAAGCGGCTGGAGGTACCGGGGGCGAAGCCCGCCCCGGCCCGGAGGCCGAGTTAAAAAAAATAATAATCCCCGTTCAGTCTCAATGGCGGGGCTGGGCCGGCCCGGCGGCGAGTGCGGCGGGCAGCAGGCCTCTTGGACAGGTTGAGAGATAAAAAAATAATAATTCCCGTGCAGTCTCAATGGCGGGGTGCGGGCCGGGGAATAGGCCTCTTGGCCGGGGTGAATATGTTGGAACGCGGCGTGCGTAAATAGAAGCGGCTGGAGGTACCGGGGGCGAAGCCCGCCCCGGCCCGGAGGCCGAGTTAAAAAAAATAATAATCCCCGTTCAGTCTCAATGGCGGGGTGCGGGCCGGCCCGGCGGCGAGTGCGGCGGGCAGCAGGCCTCTTGGACAGGTTGAGAGATAAAAAAATAATAATTCCCGTGCAGTCTCAATGGCGGGGTGCGGGCCGGGGAATAGGCCTCTTGGCCGGGGTGAATAGTGTTGGAACACGGCCCGCGGAAATAGTAGCGGCTGGAGGTACCGGGGGCGATGCCCGCCCCGGCCCGGCGGCCAAGTTAAAAAAATAAATAATCCCCGTTCAGTCTCAATGGCAGGGTGCGGGCCGGCCCGGCGGCGATTGCGGCGGGCAGCAGGCCTCTTGGACAGGTTGAGAGATAAAAAAATAATAATTCCCGTGCAGTCTCAATGGCGGGGTGCGGGCCGGGGAATAGGCCTCTTGGCCGGGGTGAATAGTGTTGGAACACGGCCCGCGGAAATAGTAGCGGCTGGAGGTACCGGGGCGATGCCCGCCCCGGGCCGGCGGCCAAGTTAAAAAAATAAATAATCCCCGTTCAGTCTCAATGGCAGGGTGCGGGCCGGCCCGGCGGCGAGTGCGGCGGGCAGCAGGCCTCTTGGACAGGTTGAGAGATAAAAAAATAATAATTCCCATGCAGTCTCAATGGCGGGGTGCGGGCCGGGGAATAGGCCTCTTGGCCGGGGTGAATATGTTGGAACGCGGCGCGCGTAAATAGAAGCGGCTGGAGGTACCGGGGGCGAAGCCCGCCCCGGCCCGGAGGCCGAGTTAAAAAAAATAATAATCCCCGTTCAGTCTCAATGGCGGGGTGCGGGCCGGCCCGGCGGCGAGTGCGGCGGGCAGCAGGCCTCTTGGACAGGTTGAGAGATAAAAAAATAATAATTCCCGTGCAGTCTCAATGGCGGGGTGCGGGCCGGGGAATAGGCCTCTTGGCCGGGGTGAATATGTTGGAACGCGGCGCGTGTAAATAGAAGCGGCTGGAGGTACCGGGGGCGAAGCCCGCCCCGGCCCGGAGGCCGAGTTAAAAAAAATAATATTCCCCGTTCAGTCTCAATGGCGGGGTGCGGGCCGGCCCGGCGGCGAGTGCGGCGGGCAGAAGGCCTCTTGGACAGGTTGAGAGATAAAAAAATAATAATTCCCGTGCAGTCTCAATGGCGGGGTGCGGGCCGGGGAATAGGCCTCTTGGCCGGGGTGAATAGTGTTGGAACACGGCCCGCGGAAATAGTAGCGGCTGGAGGTACCGGGGGCGATGCCCGCCCCGGCCCGGCGGCCAAGTTAAAAAAATAAATAATCCCGTTCAGTCTCAATGGCAGGGTGCGGGCCGGCCCGGCGGCGATTGCGGCGGGCAGCAGGCCTCTTGGACAGGATGAGAGATAAAAAAATAATAATTCCCATGCAGTCTCAATGGCGGGGTGCGGGCCGGGGAATAGGCCTCTTGGCCGGGGTGAATAGTGTTGGAACACGGCCCGCGGAAATAGTAGCGGCTGGAGGTACCGGGGGCGATGCCCGCCCCGGGCCGGCGGCCAAGTTAAAAAAATAAATAATCCCCGTTCAGTCTCAATGGCAGGGTGCGGGCCGGCCCGGCGGCGATTGCGGCGGGCAGCAGGCCTCTTGGACAGGTTGAGAGATAAAAAATAATAATTCCCATGCAGTCTCAATGGCGGGGTGCGGGCCGGGGAATAGGCCTCTTGGCCGGGGTGAATATGTTGGAACGCGGCGCGCGTAAATAGAAGCGGCTGGAGGTACCGGGGGCGAAGCCCGCCCCGGCCCGGAGGCCGAGTTAAAAAAAATAATAATCCCCGTTCAGTCTCAATGGCGGGGTGCGGGCCGGCCCGGCGGCGAGTGCGGCGGGCAGCAGGCCTCTTGGACAGGTTGAGAGATAAAAAAATAATAATTCCCGTGCAGTCTCAATGGCGGGGTGCGGGCCGGGGAATAGGCCTCTTGGCCGGGGTGAATAGTGTTGGAACACGGCCCGCGGAAATAGTAGCGGCTGGAGGTACCGGGGGCGATGCCCGCCCCGGCCCGGCGGCCAAGTTAAAAAAATAAATAATCCCCGTTCAGTCTCAATGGCAGGGTGCGGGCCGGCCCGGCGGCGATTGCGGCGGGCAGCAGGCCTCTTGGACAGGTTGAGAGATAAAAAAATAATAATTCCCGTTCAGTCTCAATGGCAGGGTGCGGGCCGGCCCTTCGGCAATTGCGGCGGGCAGCAGGCCTCTTGGACAGGTTGAGAGATAAAAAAATAATAATTCCCATGCAGTCTCAATGGCGGGGTGCGGGCCGGGGAATAGGCCTCTTGGCCGGGGTGAATATGTTGGAACGCGGCGCGCATAAATAGAAGCGGCTGGAGGTACCGGGGGCGAAGCCCGCCCCGGCCCGGAGGCCGAGTTAAAAAAAATAATAATCCCCGTTCAGTCTCAATGGCGGGGTGCGGGCCGGCCCGGCGGCGAGTGCGGCGGGCAGCAGGCCTCTTGGACAGGTTGAGAGATAAAAAAATAATAATTCCCGTGCAGTCTCAATGGCGGGGTGCGGGCCGGGGAATAGGCCTCTTGGCCGGGGTGAATATGTTGGAACGCGGCGCGCGTAAATAGAAGCGGCTGGAGGTACCGGGGGCGAAGCCCGCCCCGGCCCGCAGGCCGAGTTAAAAAAAATAATAATCCCCGTTCAGTCTCAATGGCGGGGTGCGGGCCGGCCCGGCGGCGATTGCGGCGGGCAGCAGGCCTCTTGGACAGGTTGAGAGATAAAAAAATAATAATTCCCGTGCAGTCTCAATGGCGGGGTGCGGGCCGGGGAATAGGCCTCTTGGCCGGGGTGAATAGTGTTGGAACACGGCCCGCGGAAATAGTAGCGGCTGGAGGTACCGGGGGCGATGCCCGCCCCGGCCCGGCGGCCAAGTTAAAAAAATAAATAATCCCGTTCAGTCTCAATGGCAGGGTGCGGGCCGGCCCGGCGGCGATTGCGGCGGGCAGCAGGCCTCTTGAACAGGTTGAGAGATAAAAAAATAATAATTCCCATGCAGTCTCAATGGCGGGGTGCGGGCCGGGGAATAGGCCTCTTGGCCGGGGTGAATATGTTGGAACGCGGCGCGCGTAAATAGAAGCGGCTGGAGGTACCGGGGGCGAAGCCCGCCCCGGCCCGGAGGCCGAGTTAAAAAAAATAATAATCCCCGTTCAGTCTCAATGGCGGGGTGCGGGCCGGCCCGGCGGCGAGTGCGGCGGGCAGCAGGCCTCTTGGACAGGTTGAGAGATAAAAAAATAATAATTCCCGTGCAGTCTCAATGGCGGGGTGCGGGCCGGGGAATAGGCCTCTTGGCCGGGGTGAATATGTTGGAACGCGGCGCGCGTAAATAGAAGCGGCTGGAGGTACCGGGGGCGAAGCCCGCCCCGGCCCGGAGGCCGAGTTAAAAAAAATAATAATCCCCGTTCAGTCTCAATGGCGGGGTGCGGGCCGGCCCGGCGGCGAGTGCGGCGGGCAGCAGGCCTCTTGGACAGGTTGAGAGATAAAAAAATAATAATTCCCGTGCAGTCTCAATGGCGGGGTGCGGGCCGGGGAATAGGCCTCTTGGCCGGGGTGAATAGTGTTGGAACACGGCCCGCGGAAATAGTAGCGGCTGGAGGTACCGGGGGCGATGCCCGCCCCGGCCCGGCGGCCAAGTTAAAAAAATAAATAATCCCGTTCAGTCTCAATGGCAGGGTGCGGGCCGGCCCGGCGGCGATTGCGGCGGGCAGCAGGCCTCTTGGACAGGTTGAGAGATAAAAAATAATAATTCCCATGCAGTCTCAATGGCGGGGTGCGGGCCGGGGAATAGGCCTCTTGGCCGGGGTGAATATGTTGGAACGCGGCGCGCGTAAATAGAAGCGGCTGGAGGTACCGGGGGCGAAGCCCGCCCCGGCCCGGAGGCCGAGTTAAAAAAAATAATAATCCCCGTTCAGTCTCAATGGCGGGGTGCGGGCCGGCCCGGCGGCGAGTGCGGCGGGCAGCAGGCCTCTTGGACAGGTTGAGAGATAAAAAAATAATAATTCCCGTGCAGTCTCAATGGCGGGGTGCGGGCCGGGGAATAGGCCTCTTGGCCGGGGTGAATAGTGTTGGAACACGGCCCGCGGAAATAGTAGCGGCTGGAGGTACCGGGGGCGATGCCCGCCCCGGCCCGGCGGCCAAGTTAAAAAAATAAATAATCCCCGTTCAGTCTCAATGGCAGGGTGCGGGCCGGCCCGGCGGCGATTGCGGCGGGCAGCAGGCCTCTTGGACAGGTTGAGAGATAAAAAAATAATAATTCCCGTTCAGTCTCAATGGCAGGGTGCGGGCCGGCCCGGCGGCAATTGCGGCGGGCAGCAGGCCTCTTGGACAGGTTGAGAGATAAAAAAATAATAATTCCCATGCAGTCTCAATGGCGGGGTGCGGGCCGGGGAATAGGCCTCTTGGCCGGGGTGAATATGTTGGAACGCGGCGCGCGTAAATAGAAGCGGCTGGAGGTACCGGGGGCGAAGCCCGCCCCGGCCCGCAGGCCGAGTTAAAAAAAATAATAATCCCCGTTCAGTCTCAATGGCGGGGTGCGGGCCGGCCCGGCGGCGATTGCGGCGGGCAGCAGGCCTCTTGGACAGGTTGAGAGATAAAAAAATAATAATTCCCGTGCAGTCTCAATGGCGGGGTGCGGGCCGGGGAATAGGCCTCTTGGCCGGGGTGAATAGTGTTGGAACACGGCCCGCGGAAATAGTAGCGGCTGGAGGTACCGGGGGCGATGCCCGCCCCGGCCCGGCGGCCAAGTTAAAAAAATAAATAATCCCGTTCAGTCTCAATGGCAGGGTGCGGGCCGGCCCGGCGGCGATTGCGGCGGGCAGCAGGCCTCTTGGACAGGTTGAGAGATAAAAAAATAATAATTCCCATGCAGTCTCAATGGCGGGGTGCGGGCCGGGGAATAGGCCTCTTGGCCGGGGTGAATATGTTGGAACGCGGCGCGCGTAAATAGAAGCGGCTGGAGGTACCGGGGGCGAAGCCCGCCCCGGCCCGGAGGCCGAGTTAAAAAAAATAATAATCCCCGTTCAGTCTCAATGGCGGGGTGCGGGCCGGCCCGGCGGCGAGTGCGGCGGGCAGCAGGCCTCTTGGACAGGTTGAGAGATAAAAAAATAATAATTCCCGTGCAGTCTCAATGGCGGGGTGCGGGCCGGGGAATAGGCCTCTTGGCCGGGGTGAATATGTTGGAACGCGGCGCGCGTAAATAGAAGCGGCTGGAGGTACCGGGGGCGAAGCCCGCCCCGGCCCGGAGGCCGAGTTAAAAAAAATAATAATCCCCGTTCAGTCTCAATGGCGGGGTGCGGGCCGGCCCGGCGGCGAGTGCGGCGGGCAGCAGGCCTCTTGGACAGGTTGAGAGATAAAAAAATAATAATTCCCGTGCAGTCTCAATGGCGGGGTGCGGGCCGGGGAATAGGCCTCTTGGCCGGGGTGAATAGTGTTGGAACACGGCCCGCGGAAATAGTAGCGGCTGGAGGTACCGGGGGCGATGCCCGCCCCGGCCCGGCGGCCAAGTTAAAAAAATAAATAATCCCCGTTCAGTCTCAATGGCAGGGTGCGGGCCGGCCCGGCGGCGATTGCGGCGGGCAGCAGGCCTCTTGGACAGGTTGAGAGATAAAAAAATAATAATTCCCGTTCAGTCTCAATGGCAGGGTGCGGGCCGGCCCGGCGGCAATTGCGGCGGGCAGCAGGCCTCTTGGACAGGTTGAGAGATAAAAAAATAATAATTCCCATGCAGTCTCAATGGCGGGGTGCGGGCCGGGGAATAGGCCTCTTGGCCGGGGTGAATATGTTGGAACGCGGCGCGCGTAAATAGAAGCGGCTGGAGGTACCGGGGGCGAAGCCCGCCCCGGCCCGGAGGCCGAGTTAAAAAAAATAATAATCCCCGTTCAGTCTCAATGGCGGGGTGCGGGCCGGCCCGGCGGCGAGTGCGGCGGGCAGCAGGCCTCTTGGACAGGTTGAGAGATAAAAAAATAATAATTCCCGTGCAGTCTCAATGGCGGGGTGCGGGCCGGGGAATAGGCCTCTTGGCCGGGGTGAATATGTTGGAACGCGGCGCGCGTAAATAGAAGCGGCTGGAGGTACCGGGGGCGAAGCCCGCCCCGGCCCGGAGGCCGAGTTAAAAAAAATAATAATCCCCGTTCAGTCTCAATGGCGGGGTGCGGGCCGGCCCGGCGGCGAGTGCGGCGGGCAGCAGGCCTCTTGGACAGGTTGAGAGATAAAAAAATAATAATTCCCGTGCAGTCTCAATGGCGGGGTGCGGGCCGGGGAATAGGCCTCTTGGCCGGGGTGAATATGTTGGAACGCGGCGCGCGTAAATAGAAGCGGCTGGAGGTACCGGGGGCGAAGCCCGCCCCGGCCCGGAGGCCGAGTTAAAAAAAATAATAATCCCCGTTCAGTCTCAATGGCGGGGTGCGGGCCGGCCCGGCGGCGAGTGCGGCGGGCAGCAGGCCTCTTGGACAGGTTGAGAGATAAAAAAATAATAATTCCCGTGCAGTCTCAATGGCGGGGTGCGGGCCGGGGAATAGGCCTCTTGGCCGGGGTGAATAGTGTTGGAACACGGCCCGCGGAAATAGTAGCGGCTGGAGGTACCGGGGGCGATGCCCGCCCCGGCCCGGCGGCCAAGTTAAAAAAATAAATAATCCCGTTCAGTCTCAATGGCAGGGTGCGGGCCGGCCCGGCGGCGATTGCGGCGGGCAGCAGGCCTCTTGGACAGGTTGAGAGATAAAAAATAATAATTCCCATGCAGTCTCAATGGCGGGGTGCGGGCCGGGGAATAGGCCTCTTGGCGGGGGTGAATATGTTGGAACGCGGCGCGCGTAAATAGAAGCGGCTGGAGGTACCGGGGGCGAAGCCCGCCCCGGCCCGGAGGCCGAGTTAAAAAAAATAATAATCCCCGTTCAGTCTCAATGGCGGGGTGCGGGCCGGCCCGGCGGCGAGTGCGGCGGGCAGCAGGCCTCTTGGACAGGTTGAGAGATAAAAAAATAATAATTCCCGTGCAGTCTCAATGGCGGGGTGCGGGCCGGGGAATAGGCCTCTTGGCCGGGGTGAATAGTGTTGGAACACGGCCCGCGGAAATAGTAGCGGCTGGAGGTACCGGGGGCGATGCCCGCCCCGGCCCGGCGGCCAAGTTAAAAAAATAAATAATCCCCGTTCAGTCTCAATGGCAGGGTGCGGGCCGGCCCGGCGGCGATTGCGGCGGGCAGCAGGCCTCTTGGACAGGTTGAGAGATAAAAAAATAATAATTCCCGTTCAGTCTCAATGGCAGGCTGCGGGCCGGCCCGGCGGCAATTGCGGCGGGCAGCAGGCCTCTTGGACAGGTTGAGAGATAAAAAAATAATAATTCCCATGCAGTCTCAATGGCGGGGTGCGGGCCGGGGAATAGGCCTCTTGGCCGGGGTGAATATGTTCGAACGCGGCGCGCGTAAATAGAAGCGGCTGGAGGTACCGGGGGCGAAGCCCGCCCCGGCCCGGAGGCCGAGTTAAAAAAAATAATAATCCCCGTTCAGTCTCAATGGCGGGGTGCGGGCCGGCCCGGCGGCGAGTGCGGCGGGCAGCAGGCCTCTTGGACAGGTTGAGAGATAAAAAAATAATAATTCCCGTGCAGTCTCAATGGCGGGGTGCGGGCCGGGGAATAGGCCTCTTGGCCGGGGTGAATATGTTGGAACGCGGCGCGCGTAAATAGAAGCGGCTGGAGGTACCGGGGGCGAAGCCCGCCCCGGCCCGGAGGCCGAGTTAAAAAAAATAATAATCCCCGTTCAGTCTCAATGGCGGGGTGCGGGCCGGCCCGGCGGCGAGTGCGGCGGGCAGCAGGCCTCTTGGACAGGTTGAGAGATAAAAAAATAATAATTCCCGTGCAGTCTCAATGGCGGGGTGCGGGCCGGGGAATAGGCCTCTTGGCCGGGGTGAATATGTTGGAACGCGGCGCGCGTAAATAGAAGCGGCTGGAGGTACCGGGGGCGAAGCCCGCCCCGGCCCGGAGGCCGAGTTAAAAAAAATAATAATCCCCGTTCAGTCTCAATGGCGGGGTGCGGGCCGGCCCGGCGGCGAGTGCGGCGGGCAGCAGGCCTCTTGGACAGGTTGAGAGATAAAAAAATAATAATTCCCGTGCAGTCTCAATGGCGGGGTGCGGGCCGGGGAATAGGCCTCTTGGCCGGGGTGAATAGTGTTGGAACACGGCCCGCGGAAATAGTAGCGGCTGGAGGTACCGGGGGCGATGCCCGCCCCGGCCCGGCGGCCAAGTTAAAAAAATAAATAATCCCGTTCAGTCTCAATGGCAGGGTGCGGGCCGGCCCGGCGGCGATTGCGGCGGGCAGCAGGCCTCTTGGACAGGTTGAGAGATAAAAAAATAATAATTCCCATGCAGTCTCAATGGCGGGGTGCGGGCCGGGGAATAGGCCTCTTGGCCGGGGTGAATATGTTGGAACGCGGCGCGCGTAAATAGAAGCGGCTGGAGGTACCGGGGGCGAAGCCCGCCCCGGCCCGGAGGCCGAGTTAAAAAAAAATAATAATCCCCGTTCAGTCTCAATGGCGGGGTGCGGGCCGGCCCGGCGGCGAGTGCGGCGGGCAGCAGGCCTCTTGGACAGGTTGAGAGATAAAAAAATAATAATTCCCGTGCAGTCTCAATGGCGGGGTGCGGGCCGGGGAATAGGCCTCTTGGCCGGGGTGAATATGTTGGAACGCGGCGCGCGTAAATAGAAGCGGCTGGAGGTACCGGGGGCGAAGCCCGCCCCGGCCCGGAGGCCGAGTTAAAAAAATAATAATCCCCGTTCAGTCTCAATGGCGGGGTGCGGGCCGGCCCGGCGGCGAGTGCGGCGGGCAGCAGGCCTCTTGGACAGGTTGAGAGATAAAAAAATAATAATTCCCGTGCAGTCTCAATGGCGGGGTGCGGGCCGGGGAATAGGCCTCTTGGCCGGGGTGAATAGTGTTGGAACACGGCCCGCGGAAATAGTAGCGGCTGGAGGTACCGGGGGCGATGCCCGCCCCGGCCCGGCGGCCAAGTTAAAAAAATAAATAATCCCCGTTCAGTCTCAATGGCAGGGTGCGGGCCGGCCCGGCGGCGATTGCGGCGGGCAGCAGGCCTCTTGGACAGGTTGAGAGATAAAAAAATAATAATTCCCATGCAGTCTCAATGGCGGGGTGCGGGCCGGGGAATAGGCCTCTTGGCCGGGGTGAATATGTTGGAACGCGGCGCGCGTAAATAGAAGCGGCTGGAGGTACCGGGGGCGAAGCCCGCCCCGGCCCGGAGGCCGAGTTAAAAAAAATAATAATCCCCGTTCAGTCTCAATGGCGGGGTGCGGGCCGGCCCGGCGGCGAGTGCGGCGGGCAGCAGGCCTCTTGGACAGGTTGAGAGATAAAAAAATAATAATTCCCGTGCAGTCTCAATGGCGGGGTGCGGGCCGGGGAATAGGCCTCTTGGCCGGGGTGAATAGTGTTGGAACACGGCCCGCGGAAATAGAAGCGGCTGGAGGTACCGGGGGCGATGCCCGCCCCGGCCCGGCGGCCAAGTTAAAAAAATAAATAATCCCCGTTCAGTCTCAATGGCAGGGTGCGGGCCGGCCCGGCGGCGATTGCGGCGGGCAGCAGGCCTCTTGGACAGGTTGAGAGATAAAAAAATAATAATTCCCGTTCAGTCTCAATGGCAGGGTGCGGGCCGGCCCTTCGGCAATTGCGGCGGGCAGCAGGCCTCTTGGACAGGTTGAGAGATAAAAAAATAATAATTCCCATGCAGTCTCAATGGCGGGGTGCGGGCCGGGGAATAGGCCTCTTGGCCGGGGTGAATATGTTGGAACGCGGCGCGCATAAATAGAAGCGGCTGGAGGTACCGGGGGCGAAGCCCGCCCCGGCCCGGAGGCCGAGTTAAAAAAAATAATAATCCCCGTTCAGTCTCAATGGCGGGGTGCGGGCCGGCCCGGCGGCGAGTGCGGCGGGCAGCAGGCCTCTTGGACAGGTTGAGAGATAAAAAAATAATAATTCCCGTGCAGTCTCAATGGCGGGGTGCGGGCCGGGGAATAGGCCTCTTGGCCGGGGTGAATATGTTGGAACGCGGCGCGCGTAAATAGAAGCGGCTGGAGGTACCGGGGGCGAAGCCCGCCCCGGCCCGCAGGCCGAGTTAAAAAAAATAATAATCCCCGTTCAGTCTCAATGGCGGGGTGCGGGCCGGCCCGGCGGCGATTGCGGCGGGCAGCAGGCCTCTTGGACAGGTTGAGAGATAAAAAAATAATAATTCCCGTGCAGTCTCAATGGCGGGGTGCGGGCCGGGGAATAGGCCTCTTGGCCGGGGTGAATAGTGTTGGAACACGGCCCGCGGAAATAGTAGCGGCTGGAGGTACCGGGGGCGATGCCCGCCCCGGCCCGGCGGCCAAGTTAAAAAAATAAATAATCCCGTTCAGTCTCAATGGCAGGGTGCGGGCCGGCCCGGCGGCGATTGCGGCGGGCAGCAGGCCTCTTGGACAGGTTGAGAGATAAAAAAATAATAATTCCCATGCAGTCTCAATGGCGGGGTGCGGGCCGGGGAATAGGCCTCTTGGCCGGGGTGAATATGTTGGAACGCGGCGCGCGTAAATAGAAGCGGCTGGAGGTACCGGGGGCGAAGCCCGCCCCGGCCCGGAGGCCGAGTTAAAAAAAATAATAATCCCCGTTCAGTCTCAATGGCGGGGTGCGGGCCGGCCCGGCGGCGAGTGCGGCGGGCAGCAGGCCTCTTGGACAGGTTGAGAGATAAAAAAATAATAATTCCCGTGCAGTCTCAATGGCGGGGTGCGGGCCGGGGAATAGGCCTCTTGGCCGGGGTGAATATGTTGGAACGCGGCGCGCGTAAATAGAAGCGGCTGGAGGTACCGGGGGCGAAGCCCGCCCCGGCCCGGAGGCCGAGTTAAAAAAAATAATAATCCCCGTTCAGTCTCAATGGCGGGGTGCGGGCCGGCCCGGCGGCGAGTGCGGCGGGCAGCAGGCCTCTTGGACAGGTTGAGAGATAAAAAAATAATAATTCCCGTGCAGTCTCAATGGCGGGGTGCGGGCCGGGGAATAGGCCTCTTGGCCGGGGTGAATAGTGTTGGAACACGGCCCGCGGAAATAGTAGCGGCTGGAGGTACCGGGGGCGATGCCCGCCCCGGCCCGGCGGCCAAGTTAAAAAAATAAATAATCCCCGTTCAGTCTCAATGGCAGGGTGCGGGCCGGCCCGGCGGCGATTGCGGCGGGCAGCAGGCCTCTTGGACAGGTTGAGAGATAAAAAAATAATAATTCCCGTTCAGTCTCAATGGCAGGGTGCGGGCCGGCCCGGCGGCAATTGCGGCGGGCAGCAGGCCTCTTGGACAGGTTGAGAGATAAAAAAATAATAATTCCCATGCAGTCTCAATGGCGGGGTGCGGGCCGGGGAATAGGCCTCTTGGCCGGGGTGAATATGTTGGAACGCGGCGCGCGTAAATAGAAGCGGCTGGAGGTACCGGGGGCGAAGCCCGCCCCGGCCCGGAGGCCGAGTTAAAAAAAATAATAATCCCCGTTCAGTCTCAATGGCGGGGTGCGGGCCGGCCCGGCGGCGAGTGCGGCGGGCAGCAGGCCTCTTGGACAGGTTGAGAGATAAAAAAATAATAATTCCCGTGCAGTCTCAATGGCGGGGTGCGGGCCGGGGAATAGGCCTCTTGGCCGGGGTGAATATGTTGGAACGCGGCGCGCGTAAATAGAAGCGGCTGGAGGTACCGGGGGCGAAGCCCGCCCCGGCCCGGAGGCCGAGTTAAAAAAAATAATAATCCCCGTTCAGTCTCAATGGCGGGGTGCGGGCCGGCCCGGCGGCGAGTGCGGCGGGCAGCAGGCCTCTTGGACAGGTTGAGAGATAAAAAAATAATAATTCCCGTGCAGTCTCAATGGCGGGGTGCGGGCCGGGGAATAGGCCTCTTGGCCGGGGTGAATATGTTGGAACGCGGCGCGCGTAAATAGAAGCGGCTGGAGGTACCGGGGGCGAAGCCCGCCCCGGCCCGGAGGCCGAGTTAAAAAAAATAATAATCCCCGTTCAGTCTCAATGGCGGGGTGCGGGCCGGCCCGGCGGCGAGTGCGGCGGGCAGCAGGCCTCTTGGACAGGTTGAGAGATAAAAAAATAATAATTCCCGTGCAGTCTCAATGGCGGGGTGCGGGCCGGGGAATAGGCCTCTTGGCCGGGGTGAATAGTGTTGGAACACGGCCCGCGGAAATAGTAGCGGCTGGAGGTACCGGGGGCGATGCCCGCCCCGGCCCGGCGGCCAAGTTAAAAAAATAAATAATCCCGTTCAGTCTCAATGGCAGGGTGCGGGCCGGCCCGGCGGCGATTGCGGCGGGCAGCAGGCCTCTTGGACAGGTTGAGAGATAAAAAATAATAATTCCCATGCAGTCTCAATGGCGGGGTGCGGGCCGGGGAATAGGCCTCTTGGCGGGGGTGAATATGTTGGAACGCGGCGCGCGTAAATAGAAGCGGCTGGAGGTACCGGGGGCGAAGCCCGCCCCGGCCCGGAGGCCGAGTTAAAAAAAATAATAATCCCCGTTCAGTCTCAATGGCGGGGTGCGGGCCGGCCCGGCGGCGAGTGCGGCGGGCAGCAGGCCTCTTGGACAGGTTGAGAGATAAAAAAATAATAATTCCCGTGCAGTCTCAATGGCGGGGTGCGGGCCGGGGAATAGGCCTCTTGGCCGGGGTGAATAGTGTTGGAACACGGCCCGCGGAAATAGTAGCGGCTGGAGGTACCGGGGGCGATGCCCGCCCCGGCCCGGCGGCCAAGTTAAAAAAATAAATAATCCCCGTTCAGTCTCAATGGCAGGGTGCGGGCCGGCCCGGCGGCGATTGCGGCGGGCAGCAGGCCTCTTGGACAGGTTGAGAGATAAAAAAATAATAATTCCCGTTCAGTCTCAATGGCAGGCTGCGGGCCGGCCCGGCGGCAATTGCGGCGGGCAGCAGGCCTCTTGGACAGGTTGAGAGATAAAAAAATAATAATTCCCATGCAGTCTCAATGGCGGGGTGCGGGCCGGGGAATAGGCCTCTTGGCCGGGGTGAATATGTTGGAACGCGGCGCGCGTAAATAGAAGCGGCTGGAGGTACCGGGGGCGAAGCCCGCCCCGGCCCGGAGGCCGAGTTAAAAAAAATAATAATCCCCGTTCAGTCTCAATGGCGGGGTGCGGGCCGGCCCGGCGGCGAGTGCGGCGGGCAGCAGGCCTCTTGGACAGGTTGAGAGATAAAAAAATAATAATTCCCGTGCAGTCTCAATGGCGGGGTGCGGGCCGGGGAATAGGCCTCTTGGCCGGGGTGAATATGTTGGAACGCGGCGCGCGTAAATAGAAGCGGCTGGAGGTACCGGGGGCGAAGCCCGCCCCGGCCCGGAGGCCGAGTTAAAAAAAATAATAATCCCCGTTCAGTCTCAATGGCGGGGTGCGGGCCGGCCCGGCGGCGATTGCGGCGGGCAGCAGGCCTCTTGGACAGGTTGAGAGATAAAAAAATAATAATTCCCGTGCAGTCTCAATGGCGGGGTGCGGGCCGGGGAATAGGCCTCTTGGCCGGGGTGAATAGTGTTGGAACACGGCCCGCGGAAATAGTAGCGGCTGGAGGTACCGGGGGCGATGCCCGCCCCGGCCCGGCGGCCAAGTTAAAAAAATAAATAATCCCGTTCAGTCTCAATGGCAGGGTGCGGGCCGGCCCGGCGGCGATTGCGGCGGGCAGCAGGCCTCTTGGACAGGTTGAGAGATAAAAAAATAATAATTCCCGTGCAGTCTCAATGGCGGGGTGCGGGCCGGGGAATAGGCCTCTTGGCCGGGGTGAATATGTTGGAACGCGGCGCGCGTAAATAGAAGCGGCTGGAGGTACCGGGGGCGAAGCCCGCCCCGGCCCGGAGGCCGAGTTAAAAAAAATAATAATCCCCGTTCAGTCTCAATGGCGGGGTGCGGGCCGGCCCGGCGGCGATTGCGGCGGGCAGCAGGCCTCTTGGACAGGTTGAGAGATAAAAAAATAATAATTCCCGTGCAGTCTCAATGGCGGGGTGCGGGCCGGGGAATAGGCCTCTTGGCCGGGGTGAATAGTGTTGGAACACGGCCCGCGGAAATAGTAGCGGCTGGAGGTACCGGGGGCGATGCCCGCCCCGGCCCGGCGGCCAAGTTAAAAAAATAAATAATCCCGTTCAGTCTCAATGGCAGGGTGCGGGCCGGCCCGGCGGCGATTGCGGCGGGCAGCAGGCCTCTTGGACAGGTTGAGAGATAAAAAAATAATAATTCCCATGCAGTCTCAATGGCGGGGTGCGGGCCGGGGAATAGGCCTCTTGGCCGGGGTGAATATGTTGGAACGCGGCGCGCGTAAATAGAAGCGGCTGGAGGTACCGGGGGCGAAGCCCGCCCCGGCCCGGAGGCCGAGTTAAAAAAAATAATAATCCCCGTTCAGTCTCAATGGCGGGGTGCGGGCCGGCCCGGCGGCGAGTGCGGCGGGCAGCAGGCCTCTTGGACAGGTTGAGAGATAAAAAAATAATAATTCCCGTGCAGTCTCAATGGCGGGGTGCGGGCCGGGGAATAGGCCTCTTGGCCGGGGTGAATATGTTGGAACGCGGCGCGCGTAAATAGAAGCGGCTGGAGGTACCGGGGGCGAAGCCCGCCCCGGCCCGGAGGCCGAGTTAAAAAAAATAATAATCCCCGTTCAGTCTCAATGGCGGGGTGCGGGCCGGCCCGGCGGCGAGTGCGGCGGGCAGCAGGCCTCTTGGACAGGTTGAGAGATAAAAAAATAATAATTCCCGTGCAGTCTCAATGGCGGGGTGCGGGCCGGGGAATAGGCCTCTTGGCCGGGGTGAATAGTGTTGGAACACGGCCCGCGGAAATAGTAGCGGCTGGAGGTACCGGGGGCGATGCCCGCCCCGGCCCGGCGGCCAAGTTAAAAAAATAAATAATCCCCGTTCAGTCTCAATGGCAGGGTGCGGGCCGGCCCGGCGGCGATTGCGGCGGGCAGCAGGCCTCTTGGACAGGTTGAGAGATAAAAAAATAATAATTCCCGTTCAGTCTCAATGGCGGGGTGCGGGCCGGGGAATAGGCCTCTTGGCCGGGGTGAATATGTTGGAACGCGGCGCGCGTAAATAGAAGCGGCTGGAGGTACCGGGGGCGAAGCCCGCCCCGGCCCGGAGGCCGAGTTAAAAAAAATAATAATCCCCGTTCAGTCTCAATGGCGGGGTGCGGGCCGGCCCGGCGGCGAGTGCGGCGGGCAGCAGGCCTCTTGGACAGGTTGAGAGATAAAAAAATAATAATTCCCGTGCAGTCTCAATGGCGGGGTGCGGGCCGGGGAATAGGCCTCTTGGCCGGGGTGAATAGTGTTGGAACACGGCCCGCGGAAATAGTAGCGGCTGGAGGTACCGGGGGCGATGCCCGCCCCGGCCCGGCGGCCAAGTTAAAAAAATAAATAATCCCGTTCAGTCTCAATGGCAGGGTGCGGGCCGGCCCGGCGGCGATTGCGGCGGGCAGCAGGCCTCTTGGACAGGTTGAGAGATAAAAAAATAATAATTCCCATGCAGTCTCAATGGCGGGGTGCGGGCCGGGGAATAGGCCTCTTGGCCGGGGTGAATATGTTGGAACGCGGCGCGCGTAAATAGAAGCGGCTGGAGGTACCGGGGGCGAAGCCCGCCCCGGCCCGGAGGCCGAGTTAAAAAAAATAATAATCCCCGTTCAGTCTCAATGGCGGGGTGCGGGCCGGCCCGGCGGCGAGTGCGGCGGGCAGCAGGCCTCTTGGACAGGTTGAGAGATAAAAAAATAATAATTCCCGTGCAGTCTCAATGGCGGGGTGCGGGCCGGGGAATAGGCCTCTTGGCCGGGGTGAATATGTTGGAACGCGGCGCGCGTAAATAGAAGCGGCTGGAGGTACCGGGGGCGAAGCCCGCCCCGGCCCGGAGGCCGAGTTAAAAAAAATAATAATCCCCGTTCAGTCTCAATGGCGGGGTGCGGGCCGGCCCGGCGGCGAGTGCGGCGGGCAGCAGGCCTCTTGGACAGGTTGAGAGATAAAAAAATAATAATTCCCGTGCAGTCTCAATGGCGGGGTGCGGGCCGGGGAATAGGCCTCTTGGCCGGGGTGAATAGTGTTGGAACACGGCCCGCGGAAATAGTAGCGGCTGGAGGTACCGGGGGCGATGCCCGCCCCGGCCCGGCGGCCAAGTTAAAAAAATAAATAATCCCCGTTCAGTCTCAATGGCAGGGTGCGGGCCGGCCCGGCGGCGATTGCGGCGGGCAGCAGGCCTCTTGGACAGGTTGAGAGATAAAAAAATAATAATTCCCGTTCAGTCTCAATGGCAGGGTGCGGGCCGGCCCGGCGGCAATTGCGGCGGGCAGCAGGCCTCTTGGACAGGTTGAGAGATAAAAAAATAATAATTCCCATGCAGTCTCAATGGCGGGGTGCGGGCCGGGGAATAGGCCTCTTGGCCGGGGTGAATATGTTGGAACGCGGCGCGCGTAAATAGAAGCGGCTGGAGGTACCGGGGGCGAAGCCCGCCCCGGCCCGGAGGCCGAGTTAAAAAAAATAATAATCCCCGTTCAGTCTCAATGGCGGGGTGCGGGCCGGCCCGGCGGCGAGTGCGGCGGGCAGCAGGCCTCTTGGACAGGTTGAGAGATAAAAAAATAATAATTCCCGTGCAGTCTCAATGGCGGGGTGCGGGCCGGGGAATAGGCCTCTTGGCCGGGGTGAATATGTTGGAACGCGGCGCGCGTAAATAGAAGCGGCTGGAGGTACCGGGGGCGAAGCCCGCCCCGGCCCGGAGGCCGAGTTAAAAAAAATAATAATCCCCGTTCAGTCTCAATGGCGGGGTGCGGGCCGGCCCGGCGGCGAGTGCGGCGGGCAGCAGGCCTCTTGGACAGGTTGAGAGATAAAAAAATAATAATTCCCGTGCAGTCTCAATGGCGGGGTGCGGGCCGGGGAATAGGCCTCTTGGCCGGGGTGAATATGTTGGAACGCGGCGCGCGTAAATAGAAGCGGCTGGAGGTACCGGGGGCGAAGCCCGCCCCGGCCCGGAGGCCGAGTTAAAAAAAATAATAATCCCCGTTCAGTCTCAATGGCGGGGTGCGGGCCGGCCCGGCGGCGAGTGCGGCGGGCAGCAGGCCTCTTGGACAGGTTGAGAGATAAAAAAATAATAATTCCCGTGCAGTCTCAATGGCGGGGTGCGGGCCGGGGAATAGGCCTCTTGGCCGGGGTGAATAGTGTTGGAACACGGCCCGCGGAAATAGTAGCGGCTGGAGGTACCGGGGGCGATGCCCGCCCCGGCCCGGCGGCCAAGTTAAAAAAATAAATAATCCCGTTCAGTCTCAATGGCAGGGTGCGGGCCGGCCCGGCGGCGATTGCGGCGGGCAGCAGGCCTCTTGGACAGGTTGAGAGATAAAAAATAATAATTCCCATGCAGTCTCAATGGCGGGGTGCGGGCCGGGGAATAGGCCTCTTGGCGGGGGTGAATATGTTGGAACGCGGCGCGCGTAAATAGAAGCGGCTGGAGGTACCGGGGGCGAAGCCCGCCCCGGCCCGGAGGCCGAGTTAAAAAAAATAATAATCCCCGTTCAGTCTCAATGGCGGGGTGCGGGCCGGCCCGGCGGCGAGTGCGGCGGGCAGCAGGCCTCTTGGACAGGTTGAGAGATAAAAAAATAATAATTCCCGTGCAGTCTCAATGGCGGGGTGCGGGCCGGGGAATAGGCCTCTTGGCCGGGGTGAATAGTGTTGGAACACGGCCCGCGGAAATAGTAGCGGCTGGAGGTACCGGGGGCGATGCCCGCCCCGGCCCGGCGGCCAAGTTAAAAAAATAAATAATCCCCGTTCAGTCTCAATGGCAGGGTGCGGGCCGGCCCGGCGGCGATTGCGGCGGGCAGCAGGCCTCTTGGACAGGTTGAGAGATAAAAAAATAATAATTCCCGTTCAGTCTCAATGGCAGGCTGCGGGCCGGCCCGGCGGCAATTGCGGCGGGCAGCAGGCCTCTTGGACAGGTTGAGAGATAAAAAAATAATAATTCCCATGCAGTCTCAATGGCGGGGTGCGGGCCGGGGAATAGGCCTCTTGGCCGGGGTGAATATGTTGGAACGCGGCGCGCGTAAATAGAAGCGGCTGGAGGTACCGGGGGCGAAGCCCGCCCCGGCCCGGAGGCCGAGTTAAAAAAAATAATAATCCCCGTTCAGTCTCAATGGCGGGGTGCGGGCCGGCCCGGCGGCGAGTGCGGCGGGCAGCAGGCCTCTTGGACAGGTTGAGAGATAAAAAAATAATAATTCCCGTGCAGTCTCAATGGCGGGGTGCGGGCCGGGGAATAGGCCTCTTGGCCGGGGTGAATATGTTGGAACGCGGCGCGCGTAAATAGAAGCGGCTGGAGGTACCGGGGGCGAAGCCCGCCCCGGCCCGGAGGCCGAGTTAAAAAAAATAATAATCCCCGTTCAGTCTCAATGGCGGGGTGCGGGCCGGCCCGGCGGCGATTGCGGCGGGCAGCAGGCCTCTTGGACAGGTTGAGAGATAAAAAAATAATAATTCCCGTGCAGTCTCAATGGCGGGGTGCGGGCCGGGGAATAGGCCTCTTGGCCGGGGTGAATAGTGTTGGAACACGGCCCGCGGAAATAGTAGCGGCTGGAGGTACCGGGGGCGATGCCCGCCCCGGCCCGGCGGCCAAGTTAAAAAAATAAATAATCCCGTTCAGTCTCAATGGCAGGGTGCGGGCCGGCCCGGCGGCGATTGCGGCGGGCAGCAGGCCTCTTGGACAGGTTGAGAGATAAAAAAATAATAATTCCCATGCAGTCTCAATGGCGGGGTGCGGGCCGGGGAATAGGCCTCTTGGCCGGGGTGAATATGTTGGAACGCGGCGCGCGTAAATAGAAGCGGCTGGAGGTACCGGGGGCGAAGCCCGCCCCGGCCCGGAGGCCGAGTTAAAAAAAAATAATAATCCCCGTTCAGTCTCAATGGCGGGGTGCGGGCCGGCCCGGCGGCGAGTGCGGCGGGCAGCAGGCCTCTTGGACAGGTTGAGAGATAAAAAAATAATAATTCCCGTGCAGTCTCAATGGCGGGGTGCGGGCCGGGGAATAGGCCTCTTGGCCGGGGTGAATATGTTGGAACGCGGCGCGCGTAAATAGAAGCGGCTGGAGGTACCGGGGGCGAAGCCCGCCCCGGCCCGGAGGCCGAGTTAAAAAAAATAATAATCCCCGTTCAGTCTCAATGGCGGGGTGCGGGCCGGCCCGGCGGCGAGTGCGGCGGGCAGCAGGCCTCTTGGACAGGTTGAGAGATAAAAAAATAATAATTCCCGTGCAGTCTCAATGGCGGGGTGCGGGCCGGGGAATAGGCCTCTTGGCCGGGGTGAATAGTGTTGGAACACGGCCCGCGGAAATAGTAGCGGCTGGAGGTACCGGGGGCGATGCCCGCCCCGGCCCGGCGGCCAAGTTAAAAAAATAAATAATCCCCGTTCAGTCTCAATGGCAGGGTGCGGGCCGGCCCGGCGGCGATTGCGGCGGGCAGCAGGCCTCTTGGACAGGTTGAGAGATAAAAAAATAATAATTCCCATGCAGTCTCAATGGCGGGGTGCGGGCCGGGGAATAGGCCTCTTGGCCGGGGTGAATATGTTGGAACGCGGCGCGCGTAAATAGAAGCGGCTGGAGGTACCGGGGGCGAAGCCCGCCCCGGCCCGGAGGCCGAGTTAAAAAAAATAATAATCCCCGTTCAGTCTCAATGGCGGGGTGCGGGCCGGCCCGGCGGCGAGTGCGGCGGGCAGCAGGCCTCTTGGACAGGTTGAGAGATAAAAAAATAATAATTCCCGTGCAGTCTCAATGGCGGGGTGCGGGCCGGGGAATAGGCCTCTTGGCCGGGGTGAATATGTTGGAACGCGGCGCGCGTAAATAGAAGCGGCTGGAGGTACCGGGGGCGAAGCCCGCCCCGGCCCGGAGGCCGAGTTAAAAAAAATAATAATCCCCGTTCAGTCTCAATGGCGGGGTGCGGGCCGGCCCGGCGGCGAGTGCGGCGGGCAGCAGGCCTCTTGGACAGGTTGAGAGATAAAAAAATAATAATTCCCGTGCAGTCTCAATGGCGGGGTGCGGGCCGGGGAATAGGCCTCTTGGCCGGGGTGAATAGTGTTGGAACACGGCCCGCGGAAATAGAAGCGGCTGGAGGTACCGGGGGCGATGCCCGCCCCGGCCCGGCGGCCAAGTTAAAAAAATAAATAATCCCCGTTCAGTCTCAATGGCAGGGTGCGGGCCGGCCCGGCGGCGATTGCGGCGGGCAGCAGGCCTCTTGGACAGGTTGAGAGATAAAAAAATAATAATTCCCGTGCAGTCTCAATGGCGGGGTGCGGGCCGGGGAATAGGCCTCTTGGCCGGGGTGAATATGTTGGAACGCGGCGCGCGTAAATAGAAGCGGCTGGAGGTACCGGGGGCGAAGCCCGCCCCGGCCCGGAGGCCGAGTTAAAAAAAATAATAATCCCCGTTCAGTCTCAATGGCGGGGTGCGGGCCGGCCCGGCGGCGAGTGCGGCGGGCAGCAGGCCTCTTGGACAGGTTGAGAGATAAAAAAATAATAATTCCCGTGCAGTCTCAATGGCGGGGTGCGGGCCGGGGAATAGGCCTCTTGGCCGGGGTGAATAGTGTTGGAACACGGCCCGCGGAAATACTAGCGGCTGGAGGTACCGGGGGCGATGCCCGCCATGGCCCGGCGGCCAAGTTAAAAAAATAAATAATCCCCGTTCAGTCTCAATGGCAGGGTGCGGGCCGGCCCGGCGGCGATTGCGGCGGGCAGCAGGCCTCTTGGACAGGTTGAGAGATAAAAAAATAATAATTCCCGTGCAGTCTCAATGGCGGGGTGCGGGCCGGGGAATAGGCCTCTTGGCCGGGGTGAATAGTGTTGGAACACGGCCCGCGGAAATAGTAGCGGCTGGAGGTACCGGGGGCGATGCCCGCCCCGGGCCGGCGGCCAAGTTAAAAAAATAAATAATCCCCGTTCAGTCTCAATGGCAGGGTGCGGGCAGGCCCGGCGGCGAGTGCGGCGGGCAGCAGGCCTCTTGGACAGGTTGAGAGATAAAAAAATAATAATTCCCGTTCAGTCTCAATGGCAGGGTGCGGGCCGGCCCGGCGGCGATTGCGGCGGGCAGCAGGCCTCTTGGACAGGTTGAGAAATAAAAAAATAATAATTCCCATGCAGTCTCAATGGCGGGGTGCGGGCCGGGGAATAGGCCTCTTGGCCGGGGTGAATATGTTGGAACGCGGCGCGCGTAAATAGAAGCGGCTGGAGGTACCGGGGGCGAAGCCCGCCCCGGCCCGGAGGCCGAGTTAAAAAAAATAATAATCCCCGTTCAGTCTCAATGGCGGGGTGCGGGCCGGCCCGGCGGCAAGTGCGGCGGGCAGCAGGCCTCTTGGACAGGTTGAGAGATAAAAAAATAATAATTCCCGTGCAGTCTCAATGGCGGGGTGCGGGCCGGGGAATAGGCCTCTTGGCCGGGGTGAATATGTTGGAACGCGGCGCGCGTAAATAGAAGCGGCTGGAGGTACCGGGGGCGAAGCCCGCCCCGGCCCGGAGGCCGAGTTAAAAAAAATAATAATCCCCGTTCAGTCTCAATGGCGGGGTGCGGGCCGGCCCGGCGGCGAGTGCGGCGGGCAGCAGGCCTCTTGGACAGGTTGAGAGATAAAAAAATAATAATTCCCGTGCAGTCTCAATGGCGGGGTGCGGGCCGGGGAATAGGCCTCTTGGCCGGGGTGAATAGTGTTGGAACACGGCCCGCGGAAATAGTAGCGGCTGGAGGTACCGGGGGCGATGCCCGCCCCGGCCCGGCGGCCAAGTTAAAAAAATAAATAATCCCGTTCAGTCTCAATGGCAGGGTGCGGGCCGGCCCGGCGGCGATTGCGGCGGGCAGCAGGCCTCTTGGACAGGTTGAGAGATAAAAATATAATAATTCCCATGCAGTCTCAATGGCGGGGTGCGGGCCGGGGAATAGGCCTCTTGGCCGGGGTGAATAGTGTTGGAACACGGCCCGCGGAAATAGTAACGGCTGGAGGTACCGGGGGCGATGCCCGCCCCGGCCCGGCGGCCAAGTTAAAAAAATAAATAATCCCCGTTCAGTCTCAATGGCAGGGTGCGGGCCGGCCCGGCGGCGATTGCGGCGGGCAGCAGGCCTCTTGGACAGGTTGAGAGATATAAAAATAATAATTCCCGTGCAGTCTCAATGGCGGGGTGCGGGCCGGCCCGGCGGACGAGTGTGGCCGGGGAAGAGGCCTCTTGGCCGGGGTGAATATGTTGGAACGCGGCGCGCGTAAATAGAAGCGGCTGGAGGTACCGGGGGCGAAGCCCGCCCCGGCCCGGAGGCCGAGTTAAAAAAAATAATAATCCCCGTTCAGTCTCAATGGCGGGGTGCGGGCCGGCCCGGCGGACGAGTGTGGCCGGGGAAGAGGCCTCTTGGCCGGGGTGAATATGTTGGAACGCGGCGCGCGTAAATAGAAGCGGCTGGAGGTACCGGGGGCGAAGCCCGCCCCGGCCCGGAGGCCGAGTTAAAAAAAATAATAATCCCCGTTCAGTCTCAATGGCGGGGCTGGGCCGGCCCGGCGGCGAGTGCGGCGGGCAGCAGGCCTCTTGGACAGGTTGAGAGATAAAAAAATAATAATTCCCGTGCAGTCTCAATGGCGGGGTGCGGGCCGGGGAATAGGCCTCTTGGCCGGGGTGAATATGTTGGAACGCGGCGCGCGTAAATAGAAGCGGCTGGAGGTACCGGGGGCGAAGCCCGCCCCGGCCCGGAGGCCGAGTTAAAAAAAATAATAATCCCCGTTCAGTCTCAATGGCGGGGTGCGGGCCGGCCCGGCGGCGAGTGCGGCGGGCAGCAGGCCTCTTGGACAGGTTGAGAGATAAAAAAATAATAATTCCCGTGCAGTCTCAATGGCGGGGTGCGGGCCGGGGAATAGGCCTCTTGGCCGGGGTGAATAGTGTTGGAACACGGCCCGCGGAAATAGTAGCGGCTGGAGGTACCGGGGGCGATGCCCGCCCCGGGCCGGCGGCCAAGTTAAAAAAATAAATAATCCCCGTTCAGTCTCAATGGCAGGGTGCGGGCAGGCCCGGCGGCGAGTGCGGCGGGCAGCAGGCCTCTTGGACAGGTTGAGAGATAAAAAAATAATAATTCCCGTTCAGTCTCAATGGCAGGGTGCGGGCCGGCCCGGCGGCGATTGCGGCGGGCAGCAGGCCTCTTGGACAGGTTGAGAGATAAAAAAATAATAATTCCCATGCAGTCTCAATGGCGGGGTGCGGGCCGGGGAATAGGCCTCTTGGCCGGGGTGAATAGTGTTGGAACACGGCCCGCGGAAATAGTAGCGGCTGGAGGTACCGGGGGCGATGCCCGCCCCGGCCCGGCGGCCAAGTTAAAAAAATAAATAATCCCGTTCAGTCTCAATGGCAGGGTGCGGGCCGGCCCGGCGGCGATTGCGGCGGGCAGCAGGCCTCTTGGACAGGTTGAGAGATAAAAAAATAATAATTCCCATGCAGTCTCAATGGCGGGGTGCGGGCCGGGGAATAGGCCTCTTGGCCGGGGTGAATATGTTGGAACGCGGCGCGCGTAAATAGAAGCGGCTGGAGGTACCGGGGGCGAAGCCCGCCCCGGCCCGGAGGCCGAGTTAAAAAAAATAATAATCCCCGTTCAGTCTCAATGGCGGGGTGCGGGCCGGCCCGGCGGCGAGTGCGGCGGGCAGCAGGCCTCTTGGACAGGTTCAGAGATAAAAAAATAATAATTCCCGTGCAGTCTCAATGGCGGGGTGCGGGCCGGGGAATAGGCCTCTTGGCCGGGGTGAATATGTTGGAACGCGGCGCGCGTAAATAGAAGCGGCTGGAGGTACCGGGGGCGAAGCCCGCCCCGGCCCGGAGGCCGAGTTAAAAAAAATAATAATCCCCGTTCAGTCTCAATGGCGGGGTGCGGGCCGGCCCGGCGGCGAGTGCGGCGGGCTGCAGGCCTCTTGGACAGGTTGAGAGATAAAAAAATAATAATTCCCGTGCAGTCTCAATGGCGGGGTGCGGGCCGGGGAATAGGCCTCTTGGCCGGGGTGAATAGTGTTGGAACACGGCCCGCGGAAATACTAGCGGCTGGAGGTACCGGGGGCGATGCCCGCCATGGCCCGGCGGCCAAGTTAAAAAAATAAATAATCCCCGTTCAGTCTCAATGGCAGGGTGCGGGCCGGCCCGGCGGCGATTGCGGCGGGCAGCAGGCCTCTTGGACAGGTTGAGAGATAAAAAAATAATAATTCCCGTTCAGTCTCAATGGCAGGGTGCGGGCCGGCCCGGCGGCGATTGCGGCGGGCAGCAGGCCTCTTGGACAGGTTGAGAGATAAAAAAATAATAATTCCCATGCAGTCTCAATGGCGGGGTGCGGGCCGGGGAATAGGCCTCTTGGCCGGGGTGAATATGTTGGAACGCGGCGCGCATAAATAGAAGCGGCTGGAGGTACCGGGGGCGAAGCCCGCCCCGGCCCGGAGGCCGAGTTAAAAAAAATAATAATCCCCGTTCAGTCTCAATGGCGGGGTGCGGTCCGGCCCGGCGGCAAGTGCGGCGGGCAGCAGGCCTCTTGGACA
Source organism: Hippocampus zosterae (assembly GCF_025434085.1). Taxonomy (NCBI): domain Eukaryota; kingdom Metazoa; phylum Chordata; class Actinopteri; order Syngnathiformes; family Syngnathidae; genus Hippocampus; species Hippocampus zosterae. Next base: position 82,887 of record NW_026262932.1, on the reverse strand, counting down.
GGTTGAGAGATAAAAAAATAATAATTCCCGTGCAGTCTCAATGGCGGGGTGCGGGCCGGGGAATAGGCCTCTTGGCCGGGGTGAATATGTTGGAACGCGGCGCGCGTAAATAGAAGCGGCTGGAGGTACCGGGGGCGAAGCCCGCCCCGGCCCGGAGGCCAAGTTAAAAAAATAAATAATCCCCGTTCAGTCTCAATGGCAGGGTGCGGGCCGGCCCGGCGGCGATTGCGGCGGGCAGCAGGCCTCTTGGACAGGTTGAGAGATATAAAAATAATAATTCCCGTGCAGTCTCAATGGCGGGGTGCGGGCCGGCCCGGCGGACGAGTGTGGCCGGGGAAGAGACCTCTTGGCCGGGGTGAATATGTTGGAACGCGGCGCGCGTAAATAGAAGCGGCTGGAGGTACCGGGGGCGAAGCCCGCCCCGGCCCGGAGGCCGAGTTAAAAAAAATAATAATCCCCGTTCAGTCTCAATGGCGGGGTGCGGGCCGGCCCGGCGGCGAGTGCGGCGGGCAGCAGGCCTCTTGGACAGGTTGAGAGATAAAAAAATAATAATTCCCGTGCAGTCTCAATGGCGGGGTGCGGGCCGGGGAATAGGCCTCTTGGCCGGGGTGAATAGTGTTGGAACACGGCCCGCGGAAATAGTAGCGGCTGGAGGTACCGGGGGCGATGCCCGCCCCGGCCCGGCGGCCAAGTTAAAAAAATAAATAATCCCGTTCAGTCTCAATGGCAGGGTGCGGGCCGGCCCGGCGGCGATTGCGGCGGGCAGCAGGCCTCTTGGACAGGTTGAGAGATAAAAAAATAATAATTCCCATGCAGTCTCAATGGCGGGGTGCGGGCCGGGGAATAGGCCTCTTGGCCGGGGTGAATAGTGTTGGAACACGGCCCGCGGAAATAGTAACGGCTGGAGGTACCGGGGATGATGCCCGCCCCGGCCCGGCGGCCAAGTTAAAAAAATAAATAATCCCCGTTCAGTCTCAATGGCAGGGTGCGGGCCGGCCCGGCGGCGATTGCGGCGGGCAGCAGGCCTCTTGGACAGGTTGAGAGATATAAAAATAATAATTCCCGTGCAGTCTCAATGGCGGGGTGCGGGCCGGCCCGGCGGACGAGTGTGGCCGGGGAAGAGGCCTCTTGGCCGGGGTGAATATGTTGGAACGCGGCGCGCGTAAATAGAAGCGGCTGGAGGTACCGGGGGCGAAGCCCGCCCCGGCCCGGAGGCCGAGTTAAAAAAAATAATATTCCCCGTTCAGTCTCAATGGCGGGGTGCGGGCCGGCCCGGCGGCGAGTGCGGCGGGCTGCAGGCCTCTTGGACAGGTTGAGAGATAAAAAAATAATAATTCCCGTGCAGTCTCAATGGCGGGGTGCGGGCCGGGGAATAGGCCTCTTGGCCGGGGTGAATAGTGTTGGAACACGGCCCGCGGAAATAGTAGCGGCTGGAGGTACCGGGGGCGATGCCCGCCCCGGCCCGGCGGCCAAGTTAAAAAAATAAGTAATCCCCGTTCAGTCTCAATGGCAGGGTGCGGGCCGGCCCGGCGGCGATTGCGGCGGGCAGCAGGCCTCTTGGACAGGTTGAGAGATAAAAAAATAATAATTCCCGTGCAGTCTCAATGGCGGGGTGCGGGCCGGGGAATAGGCCTCTTGGCCGGGGTGAATAGTGTTGGAACACGGCCCGCGGAAATAGTAGCGGCTGGAGGTACCGGGGGCGATGCCCGCCCTGGCCCGGCGGCCAAGTTAAAAAAATAAATAATCCCCGTTCAGTCTCAATGGCAGGGTGCGGGCCGGCCCGGCGGCGATTGCGGCGGGCAGCAGGCCTCTTGGACAGGTTGAGAGATAAAAAAATAATAATTCCCGTTCAGTCTCAATGGCAGGGTGCGGGCCGGCCCGGCGGCAATTGCGGCGGGCAGCAGGCCTCTTGGACAGGTTGAGAGATAAAAAAATAATAATTCCCTTGCAGTCTCAATGGCGGGGTGCGGGCCGGGGAATAGGCCTCTTGGCCGGGGTGAATATGTTGGAACGCGGCGAGCGTAAATAGAAGCGGCTGGAGGTACCGGGGGCGAAGCCCGCCCCGGCCCGGAGGCCGAGTTAAAAAAAATAATAATCCCCGTTCAGTCTCAATGGCGGGGTTCGGGCCGGCCCGGCGGCGAGTGCGGCGGGCAGCAGGCCTCTTGGACAGGTTGAGAGATAAAAAAATAATAATTCCCGTGCAGTCTCAATGGCGGGGTGCGGGCCGGGGAATAGGCCTCTTGGCCGGGGTGAATATGTTGGAACGCGGCGCGCGTAAATAGAAGCGGCTGGAGGTACCGGGGGCGAAGCCCGCCCCGGCCCGGAGGCCGAGTTAAAAAAAATAATAATCCCCGTTCAGTCTCAATGGCGGGGTGCGGGCTGGCCCGGCGGCGAGTGCGGCGGGCAGCAGGCCTCTTGGACAGGTTGAGAGATAAAAAAATAATAATTCCCGTGCAGTCTCAATGGCGGGGTGCGGGCCGGGGAATAGGCCTCTTGGCCGGGGTGAATAGTGTTGGAACACGGCCCGCGGAAATAGTAGCGGCTGGAGGTACCGGGGGCGATGCCCGCCCCGGCCCGGCGGCCAAGTTAAAAAAATAAATAATCCCATTCAGTCTCAATGGCAGGGTGCGGGCCGGCCCGGCGGCGATTGCGGCGGGCAGCAGGCCTCTTGGACAGGTTGAGAGATAAAAAAATAATAATTCCCATGCAGTCTCAATGGCGGGGTGCGGGCCGGGGAATAGGCCTCTTGGCCGGGATGAATATGTTGGAACGCGGCGCGCGTAAATAGAAGCGGCTGGAGGTACCGGGGGCGAAGCCCGCCCCGGCCCGGAGGCCGAGTTAAAAAAAATAATAATCCCCGTTCAGTCTCAATGGCGGGGTGCGGGCCGGCCCGGCGGCGAGTGCGGCGGGCAGCAGGCCTCTTGGACAGGTTGAGAGATAAAAAAATAATAATTCCCGTGCAGTCTCAATGGCGGGGTGCGGGCCGGGGAATAGGCCTCTTGGCCGGGGTGAATATGTTGGAACGCGGCGCGCGTAAATAGAAGCGGCTGGAGGTACCGGGGGCGAAGCCCGCCCCGGCCCGGAGGCCGAGTTAAAAAAAATAATAATCCCCGTTCAGTCTCAATGGCGGGGTGCGGGCCGGCCCGGCGGCGAGTGCGGCGGGCAGCAGGCCTCTTGGACAGGTTGAGAGATAAAAAAATAATAATTCCCGTGCAGTCTCAATGGCGGGGTGCGGGCCGGGGAATAGGCCTCTTGGCCGGGGTGAATAGTGTTGGAACACGGCCCGCGGAAATAGTAGCGGCTGGAGGTACCGGGGGCGATGCCCGCCCCGGCCCGGCGGCCAAGTTAAAAAAATAAATAATCCCCGTTCAGTCTCAATGGCAGGGTGCGGGCCGGCCCGGCGGCGATTGCGGCGGGCAGCAGGCCTCTTGGACAGGTTGAGAGATAAAAAAATAATAATTCCCGTGCAGTCTCAATGGCGGGGTGCGGGCCGGGGAATAGGCCTCTTGGCCGGGGTGAATAGTGTTGGAACACGGCCCGCGGAAATAGTAGCGGCTGGAGGTACCGGGGGCGATGCCCGCCCCAGGCCGGCGGCCAAGTTAAAAAAATAAATAATCCCCGTTCAGTCTCAATGGCAGGGTGCGGGCCGGCCCGGCGGCGAGTGCGGCGGGCAGCAGGCCTCTTGGACAGGTTGAGAGATAAAAAAATAATAATTCCCGTTCAGTCACAATGGCAGGGTGCGGGCCGGCCCGGCGGCGATTGCGGCGGGCAGCAGGCCTCTTGGACAGGTTGAGAGATAAAAAAATAATAATTCCCATGCAGTCTCAATGGCGGGGTGCGGGCCGGGGAATAGGCCTCTTGGCCGGGGTGAATATGTTGGAACGCGGCGCGCGTCAATAGAAGCGGCTGGAGGTACCGGGGGCGAAGCCCGCCCCGGCCCGGAGGCCGAGTTAAAAAAAATAATAATCCCCGTTCAGTCTCAATGGCGGGGTGCGGGCCGGCCCGGCGGCGAGTGCGGCGGGCAGCAGGCCTCTTGGACAGGTTGAGAGATAAAAAAATAATAATTCCCGTGCAGTCTCAATGGCGGGGTGCGGGCCGGGGAATAGGCCTCTTGGCCGGGGTGAATATGTTGGAACGCGGCGCGTGTAAATAGAAGCGGCTGGAGGTACCGGGGGCGAAGCCCGCCCCGGCCCGGAGGCCGAGTTAAAAAAAATAATAATCCCCGTTCAGTCTCAATGGCGGGGTGCGGGCCGGCCCGGCGGCGAGTGCGGCGGGCAGCAGGCCTCTTGGACAGGTTGAGAGATAAAAAAATAATAATTCCCATGCAGTCTCAATGGCGGGGTGCGGGCCGGGGAATAGGCCTCTTGGCCGGGGTGAATAGTGTTGGAACACGGCCCGCGGAAATAGTAACGGCTGGAGGTACCGGGGGCGATGCCCGCCCCGGCCCGGCGGCCAAGTTAAAAAAATAAATAATCCCCGTTCAGTCTCAATGGCAGGGTGCGGGCCGGCCCGGCGGCGATTGCGGCGGGCAGCAGGCCTCTTGGACAGGTTGAGAGATATAAAAATAATAATTCCCGTGCAGTCTCAATGGCGGGGTGCGGGCCGGCCCGGCGGACGAGTGTGGCCGGGGAAGAGGCCTCTTGGCCGGGGTGAATATGTTGGAACGCGGCGCGCGTAAATAGAAGCGGCTGGAGGTACCGGGGGCGAAGCCCGCCCCGGCCCGGAGGCCGAGTTAAAAAAAATAATAATCCCCGTTCAGTCTCAATGGCGGGGTGCGGGCCGGCCCGGCGGCGAGTGCGGCGGGCTGCAGGCCTCTTGGACAGGTTGAGAGATAAAAAAATAATAATTCCCGTGCAGTCTCAATGGCGGGGTGCGGGCCGGCCCGGCGGACGAGTGTGGCCGGGGAAGAGGCCTCTCGGCCGGGGTGAATATGTTGGAACGCGGCGCGCGTAAATAGAAGCGGCTGGAGGTACCGGGGGCGAAGCCCGCCCTGGCCCGGAGGCCGAGTTAAAAAAAATAATAATCCCCGTTCAGTCTCAATGGCGGGGTGCGGGCCGGCCCGGCGGCGAGTGCGGCGGGCAGCAGGCCTCTTGGACAGGTTGAGAGATAAAAAAATAATAATTCCCATGCAGTCTCAATGGCGGGGTGCGGGCCGGGGAATAGGCCTCTTGGCCGGGGTGAATAGTGTTGGAACACGGCCCGCGGAAATAGTAGCGGCTGGAGGTACCGGGGGCGATGCCCGCCCCGGCCCGGCGGCCAAGTTAAAAAAATAAATAATCCCCTTCAGTCTCAATGGCAGGGTGCGGGCCGGCCCGGCGGCGAGTGCGGCGGGCAGCAGGCCTCTTGGACAGGTTGAGAGATAAAAAAATAATAATTCCCGTTCAGTCTCAATGGCAGGGTGCGGGCCGGCCCGGCGGCGAGTGCGGCGGGCAGCAGGCCTCTTGGACAGGTTGAGAGATAAAAAAATAATAATTCCCATGCAGTCTCAATGGCGGGGTGCGGGCCGGGGAATAGGCTTCTTGGCCGGGGTGAATATGTTGGAACGCGGCGCGCGTAAATAGAAGCGGCTGGAGGTACCGGGGGCGAAGCCCGCCCCGGCCCGGAGGCCGAGTTAAAAAAAATAATAATCCCCGTTCAGTCTCAATGGCGGGGTGCGGGCCGGCCCGGCGGCGAGTGCGGCGGGCAGCAGGCCTCTTGGACAGGTTGAGAGATAAAAAAATAATAATTCCCGTGCAGTCTCAATGGCGGGGTGCGGGCCGGGGAATAGGCCTCTTGGCCGGGGTGAATATGTTGGAACGCGGCGCGCGTAAATAGAAGCGGCTGGAGGTACCGGGGGCGAAGCCCGCCCCGGCCCGGAGGCCGAGTTAAAAAAAATAATAATCCCCGTTCAGTCTCAATGGCGGGGTGCGGGCCGGCCCGGCGGCGAGTGCGGCGGGCAGCAGGCCTCTTGGACAGGTTGAGAGATAAAAAAATAATAATTCCCGTGCAGTCTCAATGGCGGGGTGCGGGCCGGGGAATACGCCTCTTGGCCGGGGTGAATAGTGTTGGAACACGGCCCGCGGAAATAGTAGCGGCTGGAGGTACCGGGGGCGATGCCCGCCCCGGCCCGGCGGCCAAGTTAAAAAAATAAATAATCCCGTTCAGTCTCAATGGCAGGGTGCGGGCCGGCCCGGCGGCGATTGCGGCGGGCAGCAGGCCTCTTGGACAGGTTGAGAGATAAAAAAATAATAATTCCCATGCAGTCTCAATGGCGGGGTGCGGGCCGGGGAATAGGCCTCTTGGCCGGGGTGAATAGTGTTGGAACACGGCCCGCGGAAATAGTAACGGCTGGAGGTACCGGGGGCGATGCCCGCCCCGGCCCGGCGGCCAAGTTAAAAAAATAAATAATCCCCGTTCAGTCTCGATGGCAGGGTGCGGGCCGGCCCGGCGGCGATTGCGGCGGGCAGCAGGCCTCTTGGACAGGTTGAGAGATATAAAAATAATAATTCCCGTGCAGTCTCAACGGCGGGGTGCGGGCCGGCCCGGCGGACGAGTGTGGCCGGGGAATAGGCCTCTTGGCCGGGGTGAATATGTTGGAACGCGGCGCGCGTAAATAGAAGCGGCTGGAGGTACCGGGGGCGAAGCCCGCCCCGGCCCGGAGGCCGAGTTAAAAAAAATAATAATCCCCGTTCAGTCTCAATGGCGGGGTGCGGGCCGGCCCGGCGGACGAGTGTGGCCGGGGAAGAGGCCTCTTGGCCGGGGTGAATATGTTGGAACGCGGCGCGCGTAAATAGAAGCGGCTGGAGGTACCGGGGGCGAAGCCCGCCCCGGCCCGGAGGCCGAGTTAAAAAAAATAATAATCCCCGTTCAGTCTCAATGGCGGGGTGCGGGCCGGCCCGGCGGCGAGTGCGGCGGGCAGCAGGCCTCTTGGACAGGTTGAGAGATAAAAAAAATAATAATTCCCGTGCAGTCTCAATGGCGGGGTGCGGGCCGGGGAATAGGCCTCTTGGCCGGGGTGAATAGTGTTGGAACACGGCCCGCGGAAATAGTAGCGGCTGGAGGTACCGGGGGCGATGCCCGCCCCGGCCCGGCGGCCAAGTTAAAAAAATAAATAATCCCCGTTCAGTCTCAATGGCAGGGTGCGGGCCGCCCCGGCGGCGATTGCGGCGGGCAGCAGGCCTCTTGGACAGGTTGAGAGATAAAAAAATAATAATTCCCATGCAGTCTCAATGGCGGGGTGCGGGCCGGGGAATAGGCCTCTTGGCCGGGGTGAATAGTGTTGGAACACGGCCCGCGGAAATAGTAGCGGCTGGAGGTACCGGGGGCGATGCCCGCCCCGGCCCGGCGGCCAAGTTAAAAAAATAAATAATCCCCTTCAGTCTCAATGGCAGGGTGCGGGCCGGCCCGGCGGCGAGTGCGGCGGGCAGCAGGCCTCTTGGACAGGTTGAGAGATAAAAAAATAATAATTCCCGTTCAGTCTCAATGGCAGGGTGCGGGCCGGCCCGGCGGCGAGTGCGGCGGGCAGCAGGCCTCTTGGACAGGTTGAGAGATAAAAAAATAATAATTCCCATGCAGTCTCAATGGCGGGGTGCGGGCCGGGGAATAGGCCTCTTGGCCGGGGTGAATATGTTGGAACGCGGCGCGCGTAAATAGAAGCGGCTGGAGGTACCGGGGGCGAAGCCCGCCCCGGCCCGGAGGCCGAGTTAAAAAAAATAATAATCCCCGTTCAGTCTCAATGGCGGGGTGCGGGCCGGCCCGGCGGCGAGTGCGGCGGGCAGCAGGCCTCTTGGACAGGTTGAGAGATAAAAAAATAATAATTCCCGTGCAGTCTCAATGGCGGGGTGCGGGCCGGGGAATACGCCTCTTGGCCGGGGTGAATATGTTGGAACGCGGCGCGCGTAAATAGAAGCGGCTGGAGGTACCGGGGGCGAAGCCCGCCCCGGCCCGGAGGCCGAGTTAAAAAAAATAATAATCCCCGTTCAGTCTCAATGGCGGGGTGCGGGCCGGCCCGGCGGCGATTGCGGCAGGCAGCAGGCCTCTTGGACAGGTTGAGAGATAAAAAAATAATAATTCCCATGCAGTCTCAATGGCGGGGTGCGGGCCGGGGAATAGGCCTCTTGGCCGGGGTGAATAGTGTTGGAACACGGCCCGCGGAAATAGTAACGGCTGGAGGTACCGGGGGCGATGCCCGCCCCGGCCCGGCGGCCAAGTTAAAAAAATAAATAATCCCCGTTCAGTCTCGATGGCAGGGTGCGGGCCGGCCCGGCGGCGATTGCGGCGGGCAGCAGGCCTCTTGGACAGGTTGAGAGATATAAAAATAATAATTCCCGTGCAGTCTCAACGGCGGGGTGCGGGCCGGCCCGGCGGACGAGTGTGGCCGGGGAATAGGCCTCTTGGCCGGGGTGAATATGTTGGAACGCGGCGCGCGTAAATAGAAGCGGCTGGAGGTACCGGGGGCGAAGCCCGCCCCGGCCCGGAGGCCGAGTTAAAAAAAATAATAATCCCCGTTCAGTCTCAATGGCGGGGTGCGGGCCGGCCCGGCAGCGAGTGCGGCGGGCAGCAGGCCTCTTGGACAGGTTGAGAGATAAAAAAATAATAATTCCCGTGCAGTCTCAATGGCGGGGTGCGGGCCGGGGAATAGGCCTCTTGGCCGGGGTGAATAGTGTTGGAACACGGCCCGCGGAAATAGTAGCGGCTGGATGTACCGGGGGCGATGCCCGCCCCGGCCCGGCGGCCAAGTTAAAAAAATAAATAATCCCCGTTCAGTCTCAATGGCAGGGTGCGGGCCGGCCCGGCGGCGATTGCGGCGGGCAGCAGGCCTCTTGGACAGGTTGAGAGATAAAAAAATAATAATTCCCGTTCAGTCTCAATGGCAGGGTGCGGGCCGGCCCGGCGGCAATTGCGGCGGGCAGCAGGCCTCTTGGACAGGTTGAGAGATAAAAAAATAATAATTCCCATGCAGTCTCAATGGCGGGGTGCGGGCCGGGGAATAGGCCTCTTGGCCGGGGTGAATATGTTGGAACGCGGCGCGCGTAAATAGAAGCGGCTGGAGGTACCGGGGGCGAAGCCCGCCCCGGCCCGGAGGCCGAGTTAAAAAAAATAATAATCCCCGTTCAGTCTCAATGGCGGGGTGCGGGCCGGCCCGGCGGCGAGTGCGGCAGGCAGCAGGCCTCTTGGACAGGTTGAGAGATAAAAAAATAATAATTACCGTGCAGTCTCAATGGCGGGGTGCGGGCCGGGGAATAGGCCTCTTGGCCGGGGTGAATATGTTGGAACGCGGCGCGCGTAAATAGAAGCGGCTGGAGGTACCGGGGGCGAAGCCCGCCCCGGCCCGGAGGCCGAGTTAAAAAAAATAATAATCCCCGTTCAGTCTCAATGGCGGGGTGCGGGCCGGCCCGGCGGCGAGTGCGGCGGGCAGCAGGCCTCTTGGACAGGTTGAGAGATAAAAAAATAATAATTCCCGTGCAGTCTCAATGGCGGGGTGCGGGCCGGGGAATAGGCCTCTTGGCCGGGGTGAATAGTGTTGGAACACGGCCCGCGGAAATAGTAGCGGCTGGAGGTACCGGGGGCGATGCCCGCCCCGGCCCGGCGGCCAAGTTAAAAAAATAAATAATCCCGTTCAGTCTCAATGGCAGGGTGCGGGCCGGCCCGGCGGCGATTGCGGCGGGCAGCAGGCCTCTTGGACAGGTTGAGAGATAAAAAATAATAATTCCCATGCAGTCTCAATGGCGGGGTGCGGGCCGGGGAATAGGCCTCTTGGCCGGGGTGAATATGTTGGAACGCGGCGCGCGTAAATAGAAGCGGCTGGAGGTACCGGGGGCGAAGCCCGCCCCGGCCCGGAGGCCGAGTTAAAAAAAATAATAATCCCCGTTCAGTCTCAATGGCGGGGTGCGGGCCGGCCCGGCGGCGAGTGCGGCGGGCAGCAGGCCTCTTGGACAGGTTGAGAGATAAAAAAATAATAATTCCCGTGCAGTCTCAATGGCGGGGTGCGGGCCGGGGAATAGGCCTCTTGGCCGGGGTGAATAGTGTTGGAACACGGCCCGCGGAAATAGTAGCGGCTGGAGGTACCGGGGGCGATGCCCGCCCCGGCCCGGCGGCCAAGTTAAAAAAATAAATAATCCCGTTCAGTCTCAATGGCAGGGTGCGGGCCGGCCCGGCGGCGATTGCGGCGGGCAGCAGGCCTCTTGAACAGGTTGAGAGATAAAAAAATAATAATTCCCATGCAGTCTCAATGGCGGGGTGCGGGCCGGGGAATAGGCCTCTTGGCCGGGGTGAATATGTTGGAACGCGGCGCGCGTAAATAGAAGCGGCTGGAGGTACCGGGGGCGAAGCCCGCCCCGGCCCGGAGGCCGAGTTAAAAAAAATAATAATCCCCGTTCAGTCTCAATGGCGGGGTGCGGGCCGGCCCGGCGGCGAGTGCGGCGGGCAGCAGGCCTCTTGGACAGGTTGAGAGATAAAAAAATAATAATTCCCGTGCAGTCTCAATGGCGGGGTGCGGGCCGGGGAATAGGCCTCTTGGCCGGGGTGAATATGTTGGAACGCGGCGCGCGTAAATAGAAGCGGCTGGAGGTACCGGGGGCGAAGCCCGCCCCGGCCCGGAGGCCGAGTTAAAAAAAATAATAATCCCCGTTCAGTCTCAATGGCGGGGTGCGGGCCGGCCCGGCGGCGAGTGCGGCGGGCAGCAGGCCTCTTGGACAGGTTGAGAGATAAAAAAATAATAATTCCCGTGCAGTCTCAATGGCGGGGTGCGGGCCGGGGAATAGGCCTCTTGGCCGGGGTGAATAGTGTTGGAACACGGCCCGCGGAAATAGTAGCGGCTGGAGGTACCGGGGGCGATGCCCGCCCCGGCCCGGCGGCCAAGTTAAAAAAATAAATAATCCCGTTCAGTCTCAATGGCAGGGTGCGGGCCGGCCCGGCGGCGATTGCGGCGGGCAGCAGGCCTCTTGGACAGGTTGAGAGATAAAAAATAATAATTCCCATGCAGTCTCAATGGCGGGGTGCGGGCCGGGGAATAGGCCTCTTGGCCGGGGTGAATATGTTGGAACGCGGCGCGCGTAAATAGAAGCGGCTGGAGGTACCGGGGGCGAAGCCCGCCCCGGCCCGGAGGCCGAGTTAAAAAAAATAATAATCCCCGTTCAGTCTCAATGGCGGGGTGCGGGCCGGCCCGGCGGCGAGTGCGGCGGGCAGCAGGCCTCTTGGACAGGTTGAGAGATAAAAAAATAATAATTCCCGTGCAGTCTCAATGGCGGGGTGCGGGCCGGGGAATAGGCCTCTTGGCCGGGGTGAATAGTGTTGGAACACGGCCCGCGGAAATAGTAGCGGCTGGAGGTACCGGGGGCGATGCCCACCCCGGCCCGGCGGCCAAGTTAAAAAAATAAATAATCCCCGTTCAGTCTCAATGGCAGGGTGCGGGCCGGCCCGGCGGCGATTGCGGCGGGCAGCAGGCCTCTTGGACAGGTTGAGAGATAAAAAAATAATAATTCCCGTTCAGTCTCAATGGCAGGGTGCGGGCCGGCCCGGCGGCAATTGCGGCGGGCAGCAGGCCTCTTGGACAGGTTGAGAGATAAAAAAATAATAATTCCCATGCAGTCTCAATGGCGGGGTTTGGGCCGGGGAATAGGCCTCTTGGCCGGGGTGAATATGTTGGAACGCGGCGCGCGTAAATAGAAGCGGCTGGAGGTACCGGGGGCGAAGCCCGCCCCGGCCCGGAGGCCGAGTTAAAAAAAATAATAATCCCCGTTCAGTCTCAATGGCGGGGTGCGGGCCGGCCCGGCGGCGAGTGCGGCGGGCAGCAGGCCTCTTGGACAGGTTGAGAGATAAAAAAATAATAATTCCCGTGCAGTCTCAATGGCGGGGTGCGGGCCGGGGAATAGGCCTCTTGGCCGGGGTGAATATGTTGGAACGCGGCGCGCGTAAATAGAAGCGGCTGGAGGTACCGGGGGCGAAGCCCGCCCCGGCCCGGAGGCCGAGTTAAAAAAAATAATAATCCCCGTTCAGTCTCAATGGCGGGGTGCGGGCCGGCCCGGCGGCGATTGCGGCGGGCAGCAGGCCTCTTGGACAGGTTGAGAGATAAAAAAATAATAATTCCCGTGCAGTCTCAATGGCGGGGTGCGGGCCGGGGAATAGGCCTCTTGGCCGGGGTGAATAGTGTTGGAACACGGCCTGCGGAAATAGTAGCGGCTGGAGGTACCGGGGGCGATGCCCGCCCCGGCCCGGCGGCCAAGTTAAAAAAATAAATAATCCCGTTCAGTCTCAATGGCAGGGTGCGGGCCGGCCCGGCGGCGATTGCGGCGGGCAGCAGGCCTCTTGGACAGGTTGAGAGATAAAAAAATAATAATTCCCATGCAGTCTCAATGGCGGGGTGCGGGCCGGGGAATAGGCCTCTTGGCCGGGGTGAATATGTTGGAACGCGGCGCGCGTAAATAGAAGCGGCTGGAGGTACCGGGGGCGAAGCCCGCCCCGGCCCGGAGGCCGAGTTAAAAAAAATAATAATCCCCGTTCAGTCTCAATGGCGGGGTGCGGGCCGGCCCGGCGGCGAGTGCGGCGGGCAGCAGGCCTCTTGGACAGGTTGAGAGATAAAAAAATAATAATTCCCGTGCAGTCTCAATGGCGGGGTGCGGGCCGGGGAATAGGCCTCTTGGCCGGGGTGAATATGTTGGAACGCGGCACGCGTAAATAGAAGCGGCTGTAGGTACCGGGGGCGAAGCCCGCCCCGGCCCGGAGGCCGAGTTAAAAAAAATAATAATCCCCGTTCAGTCTCAATGGCGGGGTGCGGGCCGGCCCGGCGGCGAGTGCGGTGGGCAGCAGGCCTCTTGGACAGGTTGAGAGATAAAAAAATAATAATTCCCGTGCAGTCTCAATGGCGGGGTGCGGGCCGGGGAATAGGCCTCTTGGCCGGGGTGAATAGTGTTGGAACACGGCCCGCGGAAATAGTAGCGGCTGGAGGTACCGGGGGCGATGCCCGCCCCGGCCCGGCGGCCAAGTTAAAAAAATAAATAATCCCGGTCAGTCTCAATGGCAGGGCGCGGGCCGGCCCGGCGGCGATTGCGGCGGGCAGCAGGCCTCTTGGACAGGTTGAGAGATAAAAAATAATAATTCCCATGCAGTCTCAATGGCGGGGTGCGGGCCGGGGAATAAGCCTCTTGGCCGGGGTGAATATGTTGGAACGCGGCGCGCGTAAATAGAAGCGGCTGGAGGTACCGGGGGCGAAGCCCGCCCCGGCCCGGAGGCCGAGTTAAAAAAAATAATAATCCCCGTTCAGTCTCAATGGCGGGGTGCGGGCCGGCCCGGCGGCGAGTGCGGCGGGCAGCAGGCCTCTTGGACAGGTTGAGAGATAAAAAAATAATAATTCCCGTGCAGTCTCAATGGCGGGGTGCGGGCCGGGGAATAGGCCTCTTGGCCGGGGTGAATATGTTGGAACGCGGCGCGCGTAAATAGAAGCGGCTGGAGGTACCGGGGGCGAAGCCCGCCCCGGCCCGGAGGCCGAGTTAAAAAAAATAATAATCCCCGTTCAGTCTCAATGGCGGGGTGCTGGCCGGCCCGGCGGCGAGTGCGGCGGGCAGCACGCCTCTTGGACAGGTTGAGAGATAAAAAAATAATAATTCCCGTGCAGTCTCAATGGCGGGGTGCGGGCCGGGGAATAGGCCTCTTGGCCGGGGTGAATAGTGTTGGAACACGGCCCGCGGAAATAGTAGCGGCTGGAGGTACCGGGGGCGATGCCCGCCCCGGCCCGGCGGCCAAGTTAAAAAAATAAATAATCCCCGTTCAGTCTCAATGGCAGGGTGTGGGCCGGCCCGGCGGCGATTGCGGCGGGCAGCAGGCCTCTTGGACAGGTTGAGAGATAAAAAAATAATAATTCCCGTTCAGTCTCAATGGCAGGGTGCGGGCCGGCCCGGCGGCAATTGCGGCGGGCAGCAGGCCTCTTGGACAGGTTGAGAGATAAAAAAATAATAATTCCCATGCAGTCTCAATGGCGGGGTGCGGGCCGGGGAATCGGCCTCTTGGCCGGGGTGAATATGTTGGAACGCGGCGCGCGTAAATAGAAGCGGCTGGAGGTACCGGGGGCGAAGCCCGCCCCGGCCCGGAGGCCGAGTTAAAAAAAATAATAATCCCCGTTCAGTCTCAATGGCGGGGTGCGGGCCGGCCCGGCGGCGAGTGCGGCGGGCAGCAGGCCTCTTGGACAGGTTGAGAGATAAAAAAATAATAATTCCCGTGCAGTCTCAATGGCGGGGTGCGGGCCGGGGAATAGGCCTCTTGGCCGGGGTGAATATGTTGGAACGCGGCGCGCGTAAATAGAAGCGGCTGGAGGTACCGGGGGCGAAGCCCGCCCCGGCCCGGAGGCCGAGTTAAAAAAAATAATAATCCCCGTTCAGTCTCAATGGCGGGGTGCGGGCCAGCCCGGCGGCGATTGCGGCGGGCAGCAGGCCTCTTGGACAGGTTGAGAGATAAAAAAATAATAATTCCCGTGCAGTCTCAATGGCGGGGTGCGGGCCGGGGAATAGGCCTCTTGGCCGGGGTGAATAGTGTTGGAACACGGCCCGCGGAAATAGTAGCGGCTGGAGGTACCGGGGGCGATGCCCGCCCCGGCCCGGCGGCCAAGTTAAAAAAATAAATAATCCCGTTCAGTCTCAATGGCAGGGTGCGGGCCGGCCCGGCGGCGATTGCGGCGGGCAGCAGGCCTCTTGGACAGGTTGAGAGATAAAAAATAATAATTCCCATGCAGTCTCAATGGCGGGGTGCGGGCCGGGGAATAGGCCTCTTGGCCGGGGTGAATAGTGTTGGAACACGGCCCGCGGAAATAGTAGCGGCTGGAGGTACCGGGGGCGAAGCCCGCCCCGGCCCGGAGGCCGAGTTAAAAAAAATAATAATCCCCGTTCAGTCTCAATGGCGGGGTGCGGGCCGGCCCGGCGGCGAGTGCGGCGGGCAGCAGGCCTCTTGGACAGGTTGAGAGATAAAAAAATAATAATTCCCGTGCAGTCTCAATGGCGGGGTGCGGGCCGGGGAATAGGCCTCTTGGCCGGGGTGAATAGTGTTGGAACACGGCCCGCGGAAATAGTAGCGGCTGGAGGTACCGGGGGCGATGCCCGCCCCGGCCCGGCGGCCAAGTTAAAAAAATAAATAATCCCCGTTCAGTCTCAATGGCAGGGTGCGGGCCGGCCCGGCGGCGATTGCGGCGGGCAGCAGGCCTCTTGGACAGGTTGAGAGATAAAAAAATAATAATTCCCGTTCAGTCTCAATGGCAGGGTGCGGGCCGGCCCGGCGGCAATTGCGGCGGGCAGCAGGCCTCTTGGACAGGTTGAGAGATAAAAAAATAATAATTCCCGTGCAGTCTCAATGGCGGGGTGCGGGCCGGGGAATAGGCCTCTTGGCCGGGGTGAATATGTTGGAACGCGGCGCGCGTAAATAGAAGCGGCTGGAGGTACCGGGGGCGAAGCCCGCCCCGGCCCGGAGGCCGAGTTAAAAAAAATAATAATCCCCGTTCAGTCTCAATGGCGGGGTGCGGGCCGGCCCGGCGGCGATTGCGGCGGGCAGCAGGCCTCTTGGACAGGTTGAGAGATAAAAAAATAATAATTCCCGTGCAGTCTCAATGGCGGGGTGCGGGCCGGGGAATAGGCCTCTTGGCCGGGGTGAATAGTGTTGGAACACGGCCCGCGGAAATAGTAGCGGCTGGAGGTACCGGGGGCGATGCCCGCCCCGGCCCGGCGGCCAAGTTAAAAAAATAAATAATCCCGTTCAGTCTCAATGGCAGGGTGCGGGCCGGCCCGGCGGCGATTGCGGCGGGCAGCAGGCCTCTTGGACAGGTTGAGAGATAAAAAAATAATAATTCCCATGCAGTCTCAATGGCGGGGTGCGGGCCGGGGAATAGGCCTCTTGGCCGGGGTGAATATGTTGGAACGCGGCGCGCGTAAATAGAAGCGGCTGGAGGTACCGGGGGCGAAGCCCGCCCCGGCCCGGAGGCCGAGTTAAAAAAAATAATAATCCCCGTTCAGTCTCAATGGCGGGGTGCGGGCCGGCCCGGCGGCGAGTGCGGCGGGCAGCAGGCCTCTTGGACAGGTTGAGAGATAAAAAAATAATAATTCCCGTGCAGTCTCAATGGCGGGGTGCGGGCCGGGGAATAGGCCTCTTGGCCGGGGTGAATATGTTGGAACGCGGCGCGCGTAAATAGAAGCGGCTGGAGGTACCGGGGGCGAAGCCCGCCCCGGCCCGGAGGCCGAGTTAAAAAAAATAATAATCCCCGTTCAGTCTCAATGGCGGGGTGCGGGCCGGCCCGGCGGCGAGTGCGGCGGGCAGCAGGCCTCTTGGACAGGTTGAGAGATAAAAAAATAATAATTCCCGTGCAGTCTCAATGGCGGGGTGCGGGCCG
This sequence comes from Hippocampus zosterae, assembly GCF_025434085.1. Lineage (NCBI taxonomy): Eukaryota > Metazoa > Chordata > Actinopteri > Syngnathiformes > Syngnathidae > Hippocampus > Hippocampus zosterae. The sequence goes on along the minus strand of NW_026262932.1, from coordinate 66,545 downwards.
GGGAATAGGCCTCTTGGCCGGGGTGAATAGTGTTGGAACACGGCCCGCGGAAATAGTAGCGGCTGGAGGTACCGGGGGCGATGCCCGCCCCGGCCCGGCGGCCAAGTTAAAAAAATAAATAATCCCGTTCAGTCTCAATGGCAGGGTGCGGGCCGGCCCGGCGGCGATTGCGGCGGGCAGCAGGCCTCTTGGACAGGTTGAGAGATAAAAAATAATAATTCCCATGCAGTCTCAATGGCGGGGTGCGGGCCGGGGAATAGGCCTCTTGGCGGGGGTGAATATGTTGGAACGCGGCGCGCGTAAATAGAAGCGGCTGGAGGTACCGGGGGCGAAGCCCGCCCCGGCCCGGAGGCCGAGTTAAAAAAAATAATAATCCCCGTTCAGTCTCAATGGCGGGGTGCGGGCCGGCCCGGCGGCGAGTGCGGCGGGCAGCAGGCCTCTTGGACAGGTTGAGAGATAAAAAAATAATAATTCCCGTGCAGTCTCAATGGCGGGGTGCGGGCCGGGGAATAGGCCTCTTGGCCGGGGTGAATAGTGTTGGAACACGGCCCGCGGAAATAGTAGCGGCTGGAGGTACCGGGGGCGATGCCCGCCCCGGCCCGGCGGCCAAGTTAAAAAAATAAATAATCCCCGTTCAGTCTCAATGGCAGGGTGCGGGCCGGCCCGGCGGCGATTGCGGCGGGCAGCAGGCCTCTTGGACAGGTTGAGAGATAAAAAAATAATAATTCCCGTTCAGTCTCAATGGCAGGCTGCGGGCCGGCCCGGCGGCAATTGCGGCGGGCAGCAGGCCTCTTGGACAGGTTGAGAGATAAAAAAATAATAATTCCCATGCAGTCTCAATGGCGGGGTGCGGGCCGGGGAATAGGCCTCTTGGCCGGGGTGAATATGTTGGAACGCGGCGCGCGTAAATAGAAGCGGCTGGAGGTACCGGGGGCGAAGCCCGCCCCGGCCCGGAGGCCGAGTTAAAAAAAATAATAATCCCCGTTCAGTCTCAATGGCGGGGTGCGGGCCGGCCCGGCGGCGAGTGCGGCGGGCAGCAGGCCTCTTGGACAGGTTGAGAGATAAAAAAATAATAATTCCCGTGCAGTCTCAATGGCGGGGTGCGGGCCGGGGAATAGGCCTCTTGGCCGGGGTGAATATGTTGGAACGCGGCGCGCGTAAATAGAAGCGGCTGGAGGTACCGGGGGCGAAGCCCGCCCCGGCCCGGAGGCCGAGTTAAAACAAATAATAATCCCCGTTCAGTCTCAATGGCGGGGTGCGGGCCGGCCCGGCGGCGATTGCGGCGGGCAGCAGGCCTCTTGGACAGGTTGAGAGATAAAAAAATAATAATTCCCGTGCAGTCTCAATGGCGGGGTGCGGGCCGGGGAATAGGCCTCTTGGCCGGGGTGAATAGTGTTGGAACACGGCCCGCGGAAATAGTAGCGGCTGGAGGTACCGGGGGCGATGCCCGCCCCGGCCCGGCGGCCAAGTTAAAAAAATAAATAATCCCGTTCAGTCTCAATGGCAGGGTGCGGGCCGGCCCGGCGGCGATTGCGGCGGGCAGCAGGCCTCTTGGACAGGTTGAGAGATAAAAAAATAATAATTCCCATGCAGTCTCAATGGCGGGGTGCGGGCCGGGGAATAGGCCTCTTGGCCGGGGTGAATATGTTGGAACGCGGCGCGCGTAAATAGAAGCGGCTGGAGGTACCGGGGGCGAAGCCCGCCCCGGCCCGGAGGCCGAGTTAAAAAAAATAATAATCCCCGTTCAGTCTCAATGGCGGGGTGCGGGCCGGCCCGGCGGCGAGTGCGGCGGGCAGCAGGCCTCTTGGACAGGTTGAGAGATAAAAAAATAATAATTCCCGTGCAGTCTCAATGGCGGGGTGCGGGCCGGGGAATAGGCCTCTTGGCCGGGGTGAATATGTTGGAACGCGGCGCGCGTAAATAGAAGCGGCTGGAGGTACCGGGGGCGAAGCCCGCCCCGGCCCGGAGGCCGAGTTAAAAAAAATAATAATCCCCGTTCAGTCTCAATGGCGGGGTGCGGGCCGGCCCGGCGGCGAGTGCGGCGGGCAGCAGGCCTCTTGGACAGGTTGAGAGATAAAAAAATAATAATTCCCGTGCAGTCTCAATGGCGGGGTGCGGGCCGGGGAATAGGCCTCTTGGCCGGGGTGAATAGTGTTGGAACACGGCCCGCGGAAATAGTAGCGGCTGGAGGTACCGGGGGCGATGCCCGCCCCGGCCCGGCGGCCAAGTTAAAAAAATAAATAATCCCCGTTCAGTCTCAATGGCAGGGTGCGGGCCGGCCCGGCGGCGATTGCGGCGGGCAGCAGGCCTCTTGGACAGGTTGAGAGATAAAAAAATAATAATTCCCATGCAGTCTCAATGGCGGGGTGCGGGCCGGGGAATAGGCCTCTTGGCCGGGGTGAATATGTTGGAACGCGGCGCGCGTAAATAGAAGCGGCTGGAGGTACCGGGGGCGAAGCCCGCCCCGGCCCGGAGGCCGAGTTAAAAAAAATAATAATCCCCGTTCAGTCTCAATGGCGGGGTGCGGGCCGGCCCGGCGGCGAGTGCGGCGGGCAGCAGGCCTCTTGGACAGGTTGAGAGATAAAAAAATAATAATTCCCGTGCAGTCTCAATGGCGGGGTGCGGGCCGGGGAATAGGCCTCTTGGCCGGGGTGAATATGTTGGAACGCGGCGCGCGTAAATAGAAGCGGCTGGAGGTACCGGGGGCGAAGCCCGCCCCGGCCCGGAGGCCGAGTTAAAAAAAATAATAATCCCCGTTCAGTCTCAATGGCGGGGTGCGGGCCGGCCCGGCGGCGAGTGCGGCGGGCAGCAGGCCTCTTGGACAGGTTGAGAGATAAAAAAATAATAATTCCCGTGCAGTCTCAATGGCGGGGTGCGGGCCGGGGAATAGGCCTCTTGGCCGGGGTGAATAGTGTTGGAACACGGCCCGCGGAAATAGTAGCGGCTGGAGGTACCGGGGGCGATGCCCGCCCCGGCCCGGCGGCCAAGTTAAAAAAATAAATAATCCCCGTTCAGTCTCAATGGCAGGGTGCGGGCCGGCCCGGCGGCGATTGCGGCGGGCAGCAGGCCTCTTGGACAGGTTGAGAGATAAAAAAATAATAATTCCCATGCAGTCTCAATGGCGGGGTGCGGGCCGGGGAATAGGCCTCTTGGCCGGGGTGAATATGTTCGAACGCGGCGCGCGTAAATAGAAGCGGCTGGAGGTACCGGGGGCGAAGCCCGCCCCGGCCCGGAGGCCGAGTTAAAAAAAATAATAATCCCCGTTCAGTCTCAATGGCGGGGTGCGGGCCGGCCCGGCGGCGAGTGCGGCGGGCAGCAGGCCTCTTGGACAGGTTGAGAGATAAAAAAATAATAATTCCCGTGCAGTCTCAATGGCGGGGTGCGGGCCGGGGAATAGGCCTCTTGGCCGGGGTGAATATGTTGGAACGCGGCGCGCGTAAATAGAAGCGGCTGGAGGTACCGGGGGCGAAGCCCGCCCCGGCCCGGAGGCCGAGTTAAAAAAAATAATAATCCCCGTTCAGTCTCAATGGCGGGGTGCGGGCCGGCCCGGCGGCGAGTGCGGCGGGCAGCAGGCCTCTTGGACAGGTTGAGAGATAAAAAAATAATAATTCCCGTGCAGTCTCAATGGCGGGGTGCGGGCCGGGGAATAGGCCTCTTGGCCGGGGTGAATAGTGTTGGAACACGGCCCGCGGAAATAGTAGCGGCTGGAGGTACCGGGGGCGATGCCCGCCCCGGCCCGGCGGCCAAGTTAAAAAAATAAATAATCCCGTTCAGTCTCAATGGCAGGGTGCGGGCCGGCCCGGCGGCGATTGCGGCGGGCAGCAGGCCTCTTGGACAGGTTGAGAGATAAAAAAATAATAATTCCCATGCAGTCTCAATGGCGGGGTGCGGGCCGGGGAATAGGCCTCTTGGCCGGGGTGAATATGTTGGAACGCGGCGCGCGTAAATAGAAGCGGCTGGAGGTACCGGGGGCGAAGCCCGCCCCGGCCCGGAGGCCGAGTTAAAAAAAATAATAATCCCCGTTCAGTCTCAATGGCGGGGTGCGGGCCGGCCCGGCGGCGAGTGCGGCGGGCAGCAGGCCTCTTGGACAGGTTGAGAGATAAAAAAATAATAATTCCCGTGCAGTCTCAATGGCGGGGTGCGGGCCGGGGAATAGGCCTCTTGGCCGGGGTGAATATGTTGGAACGCGGCGCGCGTAAATAGAAGCGGCTGGAGGTACCGGGGGCGAAGCCCGCCCCGGCCCGGAGGCCGAGTTAAAAAAAATAATAATCCCCGTTCAGTCTCAATGGCGGGGTGCGGGCCGGCCCGGCGGCGAGTGCGGCGGGCAGCAGGCCTCTTGGACAGGTTGAGAGATAAAAAAATAATAATTCCCGTGCAGTCTCAATGGCGGGGTGCGGGCCGGGGAATAGGCCTCTTGGCCGGGGTGAATAGTGTTGGAACACGGCCCGCGGAAATAGTAGCGGCTGGAGGTACCGGGGGCGATGCCCGCCCCGGCCCGGCGGCCAAGTTAAAAAAATAAATAATCCCCGTTCATTCTCAATGGCAGGGTGCGGGCCGGCCCGGCGGCGATTGCGGCGGGCAGCAGGCCTCTTGGACAGGTTGAGAGATAAAAAAATAATAATTCCCGTTCAGTCTCAATGGCAGGGTGCGGGCCGGCCCGGCGGCAATTGCGGCGGGCAGCAGGCCTCTTGGACAGGTTGAGAGATAAAAAAATAATAATTCCCGTGCAGTCTCAATGGCGGGGTGCGGGCCGGGGAATAGGCCTCTTGGCCGGGGTGAATAGTGTTGGAACACGGCCCGCGGAAATAGTAGCGGCTGGAGGTACCGGGGGCGATGCCCGCCCCAGGCCGGCGGCCAAGTTAAAAAAATAAATAATCCCCGTTCAGTCTCAATGGCAGGGTGCGGGCCGGCCCGGCGGCGAGTGCGGCGGGCAGCAGGCCTCTTGGACAGGTTGAGAGATAAAAAAATAATAATTCCCGTTCAGTCACAATGGCAGGGTGCGGGCCGGCCCGGCGGCGATTGCGGCGGGCAGCAGGCCTCTTGGACAGGTTGAGAGATAAAAAAATAATAATTCCCATGCAGTCTCAATGGCGGGGTGCGGGCCGGGGAATAGGCCTCTTGGCCGGGGTGAATATGTTGGAACGCGGCGCGCGTCAATAGAAGCGGCTGGAGGTACCGGGGGCGAAGCCCGCCCCGGCCCGGAGGCCGAGTTAAAAAAAATAATAATCCCCGTTCAGTCTCAATGGCGGGGTGCGGGCCGGCCCGGCGGCGAGTGCGGCGGGCAGCAGGCCTCTTGGACAGGTTGAGAGATAAAAAAATAATAATTCCCGTGCAGTCTCAATGGCGGGGTGCGGGCCGGGGAATAGGCCTCTTGGCCGGGGTGAATATGTTGGAACGCGGCGCGTGTAAATAGAAGCGGCTGGAGGTACCGGGGGCGAAGCCCGCCCCGGCCCGGAGGCCGAGTTAAAAAAAATAATAATCCCCGTTCAGTCTCAATGGCGGGGTGCGGGCCGGCCCGGCGGCGAGTGCGGCGGGCAGCAGGCCTCTTGGACAGGTTGAGAGATAAAAAAATAATAATTCCCATGCAGTCTCAATGGCGGGGTGCGGGCCGGGGAATAGGCCTCTTGGCCGGGGTGAATAGTGTTGGAACACGGCCCGCGGAAATAGTAACGGCTGGAGGTACCGGGGGCGATGCCCGCCCCGGCCCGGCGGCCAAGTTAAAAAAATAAATAATCCCCGTTCAGTCTCAATGGCAGGGTGCGGGCCGGCCCGGCGGCGATTGCGGCGGGCAGCAGGCCTCTTGGACAGGTTGAGAGATATAAAAATAATAATTCCCGTGCAGTCTCAATGGCGGGGTGCGGGCCGGCCCGGCGGACGAGTGTGGCCGGGGAAGAGGCCTCTTGGCCGGGGTGAATATGTTGGAACGCGGCGCGCGTAAATAGAAGCGGCTGGAGGTACCGGGGGCGAAGCCCGCCCCGGCCCGGAGGCCGAGTTAAAAAAAATAATAATCCCCGTTCAGTCTCAATGGCGGGGTGCGGGCCGGCCCGGCGGCGAGTGCGGCGGGCTGCAGGCCTCTTGGACAGGTTGAGAGATAAAAAAATAATAATTCCCGTGCAGTCTCAATGGCGGGGTGCGGGCCGGCCCGGCGGACGAGTGTGGCCGGGGAAGAGGCCTCTCGGCCGGGGTGAATATGTTGGAACGCGGCGCGCGTAAATAGAAGCGGCTGGAGGTACCGGGGGCGAAGCCCGCCCTGGCCCGGAGGCCGAGTTAAAAAAAATAATAATCCCGTTCAGTCTCAATGGCGGGGTGCGGGCCGGCCCGGCGGCGAGTGCGGCGGGCAGCAGGCCTCTTGGACAGGTTGAGAGATAAAAAAATAATAATTCCCATGCAGTCTCAATGGCGGGGTGCGGGCCGGGGAATAGGCCTCTTGGCCGGGGTGAATAGTGTTGGAACACGGCCCGCGGAAATAGTAGCGGCTGGAGGTACCGGGGGCGATGCCCGCCCCGGCCCGGCGGCCAAGTTAAAAAAATAAATAATCCCCTTCAGTCTCAATGGCAGGGTGCGGGCCGGCCCGGCGGCGAGTGCGGCGGGCAGCAGGCCTCTTGGACAGGTTGAGAGATAAAAAAATAATAATTCCCGTTCAGTCTCAATGGCAGGGTGCGGGCCGGCCCGGCGGCGAGTGCGGCGGGCAGCAGGCCTCTTGGACAGGTTGAGAGATAAAAAAATAATAATTCCCATGCAGTCTCAATGGCGGGGTGCGGGCCGGGGAATAGGCTTCTTGGCCGGGGTGAATATGTTGGAACGCGGCGCGCGTAAATAGAAGCGGCTGGAGGTACCGGGGGCGAAGCCCGCCCCGGCCCGGAGGCCGAGTTAAAAAAAATAATAATCCCCGTTCAGTCTCAATGGCGGGGTGCGGGCCGGCCCGGCGGCGAGTGCGGCGGGCAGCAGGCCTCTTGGACAGGTTGAGAGATAAAAAAATAATAATTCCCGTGCAGTCTCAATGGCGGGGTGCGGGCCGGGGAATAGGCCTCTTGGCCGGGGTGAATATGTTGGAACGCGGCGCGCGTAAATAGAAGCGGCTGGAGGTACCGGGGGCGAAGCCCGCCCCGGCCCGGAGGCCGAGTTAAAAAAAATAATAATCCCCGTTCAGTCTCAATGGCGGGGTGCGGGCCGGCCCGGCGGCGAGTGCGGCGGGCAGCAGGCCTCTTGGACAGGTTGAGAGATAAAAAAATAATAATTCCCGTGCAGTCTCAATGGCGGGGTGCGGGCCGGGGAATACGCCTCTTGGCCGGGGTGAATAGTGTTGGAACACGGCCCGCGGAAATAGTAGCGGCTGGAGGTACCGGGGGCGATGCCCGCCCCGGCCCGGCGGCCAAGTTAAAAAAATAAATAATCCCGTTCAGTCTCAATGGCAGGGTGCGGGCCGGCCCGGCGGCGATTGCGGCGGGCAGCAGGCCTCTTGGACAGGTTGAGAGATAAAAAAATAATAATTCCCATGCAGTCTCAATGGCGGGGTGCGGGCCGGGGAATAGGCCTCTTGGCCGGGGTGAATAGTGTTGGAACACGGCCCGCGGAAATAGTAACGGCTGGAGGTACCGGGGGCGATGCCCGCCCCGGCCCGGCGGCCAAGTTAAAAAAATAAATAATCCCCGTTCAGTCTCGATGGCAGGGTGCGGGCCGGCCCGGCGGCGATTGCGGCGGGCAGCAGGCCTCTTGGACAGGTTGAGAGATATAAAAATAATAATTCCCGTGCAGTCTCAACGGCGGGGTGCGGGCCGGCCCGGCGGACGAGTGTGGCCGGGGAATAGGCCTCTTGGCCGGGGTGAATATGTTGGAACGCGGCGCGCGTAAATAGAAGCGGCTGGAGGTACCGGGGGCGAAGCCCGCCCCGGCCCGGAGGCCGAGTTAAAAAAAATAATAATCCCCGTTCAGTCTCAATGGCGGGGTGCGGGCCGGCCCGGCGGACGAGTGTGGCCGGGGAAGAGGCCTCTTGGCCGGGGTGAATATGTTGGAACGCGGCGCGCGTAAATAGAAGCGGCTGGAGGTACCGGGGGCGAAGCCCGCCCCGGCCCGGAGGCCGAGTTAAAAAAAATAATAATCCCCGTTCAGTCTCAATGGCGGGGTGCGGGCCGGCCCGGCGGCGAGTGCGGCGGGCTGCAGGCCTCTTGGACAGGTTGAGAGATAAAAAAATAATAATTCCCGTGCAGTCTCAATGGCGGGGTGCGGGCCGGCCCGGCGGACGAGTGTGGCCGGGGAAGAGGCCTCTCGGCCGGGGTGAATATGTTGGAACGCGGCGCGCGTAAATAGAAGCGGCTGGAGGTACCGGGGGCGAAGCCCGCCCTGGCCCGGAGGCCGAGTTAAAAAAAATAATAATCCCCGTTCAGTCTCAATGGCGGGGTGCGGGCCGGCCCGGCGGCGAGTGCGGCGGGCAGCAGGCCTCTTGGACAGGTTGAGAGATAAAAAAAATAATAATTCCCGTGCAGTCTCAATGGCGGGGTGCGGGCCGGGGAATAGGCCTCTTGGCCGGGGTGAATAGTGTTGGAACACGGCCCGCGGAAATAGTAGCGGCTGGAGGTACCGGGGGCGATGCCCGCCCCGGCCCGGCGGCCAAGTTAAAAAAATAAATAATCCCCGTTCAGTCTCAATGGCAGGGTGCGGGCCGCCCCGGCGGCGATTGCGGCGGGCAGCAGGCCTCTTGGACAGGTTGAGAGATAAAAAAATAATAATTCCCATGCAGTCTCAATGGCGGGGTGCGGGCCGGGGAATAGGCCTCTTGGCCGGGGTGAATAGTGTTGGAACACGGCCCGCGGAAATAGTAGCGGCTGGAGGTACCGGGGGCGATGCCCGCCCCGGCCCGGCGGCCAAGTTAAAAAAATAAATAATCCCCTTCAGTCTCAATGGCAGGGTGCGGGCCGGCCCGGCGGCGAGTGCGGCGGGCAGCAGGCCTCTTGGACAGGTTGAGAGATAAAAAAATAATAATTCCCGTTCAGTCTCAATGGCAGGGTGCGGGCCGGCCCGGCGGCGAGTGCGGCGGGCAGCAGGCCTCTTGGACAGGTTGAGAGATAAAAAAATAATAATTCCCATGCAGTCTCAATGGCGGGGTGCGGGCCGGGGAATAGGCCTCTTGGCCGGGGTGAATATGTTGGAACGCGGCGCGCGTAAATAGAAGCGGCTGGAGGTACCGGGGGCGAAGCCCGCCCCGGCCCGGAGGCCGAGTTAAAAAAAATAATAATCCCCGTTCAGTCTCAATGGCGGGGTGCGGGCCGGCCCGGCGGCGAGTGCGGCGGGCAGCAGGCCTCTTGGACAGGTTGAGAGATAAAAAAATAATAATTCCCGTGCAGTCTCAATGGCGGGGTGCGGGCCGGGGAATACGCCTCTTGGCCGGGGTGAATAGTGTTGGAACACGGCCCGCGGAAATAGTAGCGGCTGGAGGTACCGGGGGCGATGCCCGCCCCGGCCCGGCGGCCAAGTTAAAAAAATAAATAATCCCGTTCAGTCTCAATGGCAGGGTGCGGGCCGGCCCGGCGGCGATTGCGGCAGGCAGCAGGCCTCTTGGACAGGTTGAGAGATAAAAAAATAATAATTCCCATGCAGTCTCAATGGCGGGGTGCGGGCCGGGGAATAGGCCTCTTGGCCGGGGTGAATAGTGTTGGAACACGGCCCGCGGAAATAGTAACGGCTGGAGGTACCGGGGGCGATGCCCGCCCCGGCCCGGCGGCCAAGTTAAAAAAATAAATAATCCCCGTTCAGTCTCGATGGCAGGGTGCGGGCCGGCCCGGCGGCGATTGCGGCGGGCAGCAGGCCTCTTGGACAGGTTGAGAGATATAAAAATAATAATTCCCGTGCAGTCTCAACGGCGGGGTGCGGGCCGGCCCGGCGGACGAGTGTGGCCGGGGAATAGGCCTCTTGGCCGGGGTGAATATGTTGGAACGCGGCGCGCGTAAATAGAAGCGGCTGGAGGTACCGGGGGCGAAGCCCGCCCCGGCCCGGAGGCCGAGTTAAAAAAAATAATAATCCCCGTTCAGTCTCAATGGCGGGGTGCGGGCCGGCCCGGCAGCGAGTGCGGCGGGCAGCAGGCCTCTTGGACAGGTTGAGAGATAAAAAAATAATAATTCCCGTGCAGTCTCAATGGCGGGGTGCGGGCCGGGGAATAGGCCTCTTGGCCGGGGTGAATAGTGTTGGAACACGGCCCGCGGAAATAGTAGCGGCTGGATGTACCGGGGGCGATGCCCGCCCCGGCCCGGCGGCCAAGTTAAAAAAATAAATAATCCCCGTTCAGTCTCAATGGCAGGGTGCGGGCCGGCCCGGCGGCGATTGCGGCGGGCAGCAGGCCTCTTGGACAGGTTAAGAGATAAAAAAATAATAATTCCCGTTCAGTCTCAATGGCAGGGTGCGGGCCGGCCCGGCGGCAATTGCGGCGGGCAGCAGGCCTCTTGGACAGGTTGAGAGATAAAAAAATAATAATTCCCATGCAGTCTCAATGGCGGGGTGCGGGCCGGGGAATAGGCCTCTTGGCCGGGGTGAATATGTTGGAACGCGGCGCGCGTAAATAGAAGCGGCTGGAGGTACCGGGGGCGAAGCCCGCCCCGGCCCGGAGGCCGAGTTAAAAAAAATAATAATCCCCGTTCAGTCTCAATGGCGGGGTGCGGGCCGGCCCGGCGGCGAGTGCGGCGGGCAGCAGGCCTCTTGGACAGGTTGAGAGATAAAAAAATAATAATTCCCGTGCAGTCTCAATGGCGGGGTGCGGGCCGGGGAATAGGCCTCTTGGCCGGGGTGAATAGTGTTGGAACACGGCCCGCGGAAATAGTAGCGGCTGGAGGTACCGGGGGCGATGCCCGCCCCGGCCCGGCGGCCAAGTTAAAAAAATAAATAATCCCGTTCAGTCTCAATGGCAGGGTGCGGGCCGGCCCGGCGGCGATTGCGGCGGGCAGCAGGCCTCTTGGACAGGTTGAGAGATAAAAAATAATAATTCCCATGCAGTCTCAATGGCGGGGTGCGGGCCGGGGAATAGGCCTCTTGGCCGGGGTGAATATGTTGGAACGCGGCGCGCGTAAATAGAAGCGGCTGGAGGTACCGGGGGCGAAGCCCGCCCCGGCCCGGAGGCCGAGTTAAAAAAAATAATAATCCCCGTTCAGTCTCAATGGCGGGGTGCGGGCCGGCCCGGCGGCGAGTGCGGCGGGCAGCAGGCCTCTTGGACAGGTTGAGAGATAAAAAAATAATAATTCCCGTGCAGTCTCAATGGCGGGGTGCGGGCCGGGGAATAGGCCTCTTGGCCGGGGTGAATAGTGTTGGAACACGGCCCGCGGAAATAGTAGCGGCTGGAGGTACCGGGGGCGATGCCCACCCCGGCCCGGCGGCCAAGTTAAAAAAATAAATAATCCCCGTTCAGTCTCAATGGCAGGGTGCGGGCCGGCCCGGCGGCGATTGCGGCGGGCAGCAGGCCTCTTGGACAGGTTGAGAGATAAAAAAATAATAATTCCCGTTCAGTCTCAATGGCAGGGTGCGGGCCGGCCCGGCGGCAATTGCGGCGGGCAGCAGGCCTCTTGGACAGGTTGAGAGATAAAAAAATAATAATTCCCATGCAGTCTCAATGGCGGGGTTTGGGCCGGGGAATAGGCCTCTTGGCCGGGGTGAATATGTTGGAACGCGGCGCGCGTAAATAGAAGCGGCTGGAGGTACCGGGGGCGAAGCCCGCCCCGGCCCGGAGGCCGAGTTAAAAAAAATAATAATCCCCGTTCAGTCTCAATGGCGGGGTGCGGGCCGGCCCGGCGGCGAGTGCGGCGGGCAGCAGGCCTCTTGGACAGGTTGAGAGATAAAAAAATAATAATTCCCGTGCAGTCTCAATGGCGGGGTGCGGGCCGGGGAATAGGCCTCTTGGCCGGGGTGAATATGTTGGAACGCGGCGCGCGTAAATAGAAGCGGCTGGAGGTACCGGGGGCGAAGCCCGCCCCGGCCCGGAGGCCGAGTTAAAAAAAATAATAATCCCCGTTCAGTCTCAATGGCGGGGTGCGGGCCGGCCCGGCGGCGATTGCGGCGGGCAGCAGGCCTCTTGGACAGGTTGAGAGATAAAAAAATAATAATTCCCGTGCAGTCTCAATGGCGGGGTGCGGGCCGGGGAATAGGCCTCTTGGCCGGGGTGAATAGTGTTGGAACACGGCCTGCGGAAATAGTAGCGGCTGGAGGTACCGGGGGCGATGCCCGCCCCGGCCCGGCGGCCAAGTTAAAAAAATAAATAATCCCGTTCAGTCTCAATGGCAGGGTGCGGGCCGGCCCGGCGGCGATTGCGGCGGGCAGCAGGCCTCTTGGACAGGTTGAGAGATAAAAAAATAATAATTCCCATGCAGTCTCAATGGCGGGGTGCGGGCCGGGGAATAGGCCTCTTGGCCGGGGTGAATATGTTGGAACGCGGCGCGCGTAAATAGAAGCGGCTGGAGGTACCGGGGGCGAAGCCCGCCCCGGCCCGGAGGCCGAGTTAAAAAAAATAATAATCCCCGTTCAGTCTCAATGGCGGGGTGCGGGCCGGCCCGGCGGCGAGTGCGGCGGGCAGCAGGCCTCTTGGACAGGTTGAGAGATAAAAAAATAATAATTCCCGTGCAGTCTCAATGGCGGGGTGCGGGCCGGGGAATAGGCCTCTTGGCCGGGGTGAATATGTTGGAACGCGGCGCGCGTAAATAGAAGCGGCTGGAGGTACCGGGGGCGAAGCCCGCCCCGGCCCGGAGGCCGAGTTAAAAAAAATAATAATCCCCGTTCAGTCTCAATGGCGGGGTGCGGGCCGGCCCGGCGGCGAGTGCGGCGGGCAGCAGGCCTCTTGGACAGGTTGAGAGATAAAAAAATAATAATTCCCGTGCAGTCTCAATGGCGGGGTGCGGGCCGGGGAATAGGCCTCTTGGCCGGGGTGAATAGTGTTGGAACACGGCCCGCGGAAATAGTAGCGGCTGGAGGTACCGGGGGCGATGCCCGCCCCGGCCCGGCGGCCAAGTTAAAAAAATAAATAATCCCCGTTCAGTCTCAATGGCAGGGTGCGGGCCGGCCCGGCGGCGATTGCGGCGGGCAGCAGGCCTCTTGGACAGGTTGAGAGATAAAAAAATAATAATTCCCGTTCAGTCTCAATGGCAGGGTGCGGGCCGGCCCGGCGGCAATTGCGGCGGGCAGCAGGCCTCTTGGACAGGTTGAGAGATAAAAAAATAATAATTCCCGTGCAGTCTCAATGGCGGGGTGCGGGCCGGGGAATAGGCCTCTTGGCCGGGGTGAATATGTTGGAACGCGGCGCGCGTAAATAGAAGCGGCTGGAGGTACCGGGGGCGAAGCCCGCCCCGGCCCGGAGGCCGAGTTAAAAAAAATAATAATCCCCGTTCAGTCTCAATGGCGGGGTGCGGGCCGGCCCGGCGGCGATTGCGGCGGGCAGCAGGCCTCTTGGACAGGTTGAGAGATAAAAAAATAATAATTCCCGTGCAGTCTCAATGGCGGGGTGCGGGCCGGGGAATAGGCCTCTTGGCCGGGGTGAATAGTGTTGGAACACGGCCCGCGGAAATAGTAGCGGCTGGAGGTACCGGGGGCGATGCCCGCCCCGGCCCGGCGGCCAAGTTAAAAAAATAAATAATCCCGTTCAGTCTCAATGGCAGGGTGCGGGCCGGCCCGGCGGCGATTGCGGCGGGCAGCAGGCCTCTTGGACAGGTTGAGAGATAAAAAAATAATAATTCCCATGCAGTCTCAATGGCGGGGTGCGGGCCGGGGAATAGGCCTCTTGGCCGGGGTGAATATGTTGGAACGCGGCGCGCGTAAATAGAAGCGGCTGGAGGTACCGGGGGCGAAGCCCGCCCCGGCCCGGAGGCCGAGTTAAAAAAAATAATAATCCCCGTTCAGTCTCAATGGCGGGGTGCGGGCCGGCCCGGCGGCGAGTGCGGCGGGCAGCAGGCCTCTTGGACAGGTTGAGAGATAAAAAAATAATAATTCCCGTGCAGTCTCAATGGCGGGGTGCGGGCCGGGGAATAGGCCTCTTGGCCGGGGTGAATATGTTGGAACGCGGCGCGCGTAAATAGAAGCGGCTGGAGGTACCGGGGGCGAAGCCCGCCCCGGCCCGGAGGCCGAGTTAAAAAAAATAATAATCCCCGTTCAGTCTCAATGGCGGGGTGCGGGCCGGCCCGGCGGCGAGTGCGGCGGGCAGCAGGCCTCTTGGACAGGTTGAGAGATAAAAAAATAATAATTCCCGTGCAGTCTCAATGGCGGGGTGCGGGCCGGGGAATAGGCCTCTTGGCCGGGGTGAATAGTGTTGGAACACGGCCCGCGGAAATAGTAGCGGCTGGAGGTACCGGGGGCGATGCCCGCCCCGGCCCGGCGGCCAAGTTAAAAAAATAAATAATCCCGTTCAGTCTCAATGGCAGGGTGCGGGCCGGCCCGGCGGCGATTGCGGCGGGCAGCAGGCCTCTTGGACAGGTTGAGAGATAAAAAATAATAATTCCCATGCAGTCTCAATGGCGGGGTGCGGGCCGGGGAATAGGCCTCTTGGCGGGGGTGAATATGTTGGAACGCGGCGCGCGTAAATAGAAGCGGCTGGAGGTACCGGGGGCGAAGCCCGCCCCGGCCCGGAGGCCGAGTTAAAAAAAATAATAATCCCCGTTCAGTCTCAATGGCGGGGTGCGGGCCGGCCCGGCGGCGAGTGCGGCGGGCAGCAGGCCTCTTGGACAGGTTGAGAGATAAAAAAATAATAATTCCCGTGCAGTCTCAATGGCGGGGTGCGGGCCGGGGAATAGGCCTCTTGGCCGGGGTGAATAGTGTTGGAACACGGCCCGCGGAAATAGTAGCGGCTGGAGGTACCGGGGGCGATGCCCGCCCCGGCCCGGCGGCCAAGTTAAAAAAATAAATAATCCCCGTTCAGTCTCAATGGCAGGGTGCGGGCCGGCCCGGCGGCGATTGCGGCGGGCAGCAGGCCTCTTGGACAGGTTGAGAGATAAAAAAATAATAATTCCCGTTCAGTCTCAATGGCAGGCTGCGGGCCGGCCCGGCGGCAATTGCGGCGGGCAGCAGGCCTCTTGGACAGGTTGAGAGATAAAAAAATAATAATTCCCATGCAGTCTCAATGGCGGGGTGCGGGCCGGGGAATAGGCCTCTTGGCCGGGGTGAATATGTTGGAACGCGGCGCGCGTAAATAGAAGCGGCTGGAGGTACCGGGGGCGAAGCCCGCCCCGGCCCGGAGGCCGAGTTAAAAAAAATAATAA
The DNA here is from genome assembly GCF_025434085.1 of Hippocampus zosterae. Classification (NCBI taxonomy): domain Eukaryota; kingdom Metazoa; phylum Chordata; class Actinopteri; order Syngnathiformes; family Syngnathidae; genus Hippocampus; species Hippocampus zosterae. The sequence goes on along the minus strand of NW_026262932.1, from coordinate 51,330 downwards.
TCCCCGTTCAGTCTCAATGGCGGGGTGCGGGCCGGCCCGGCGGCGAGTGCGGCGGGCAGCAGGCCTCTTGGACAGGTTGAGAGATAAAAAAATAATAATTCCCGTGCAGTCTCAATGGCGGGGTGCGGGCCGGGGAATAGGCCTCTTGGCCGGGGTGAATATGTTGGAACGCGGCGCGCGTAAATAGAAGCGGCTGGAGGTACCGGGGGCGAAGCCCGCCCCGGCCCGGAGGCCGAGTTAAAAAAAATAATAATCCCCGTTCAGTCTCAATGGCGGGGTGCGGGCCGGCCCGGCGGCGATTGCGGCGGGCAGCAGGCCTCTTGGACAGGTTGAGAGATAAAAAAATAATAATTCCCGTGCAGTCTCAATGGCGGGGTGCGGGCCGGGGAATAGGCCTCTTGGCCGGGGTGAATATGTTGGAACGCGGCGCGCGTAAATAGAAGCGGCTGGAGGTACCGGGGGCGAAGCCCGCCCCGGCCCGGAGGCCGAGTTAAAAAAAATAATAATCCCCGTTCAGTCTCAATGGCGGGGTGCGGGCCGGCCCGGCGGCGAGTGCGGCGGGCAGCAGGCCTCTTGGACAGGTTGAGAGATAAAAAAATAATAATTCCCGTGCAGTCTCAATGGCGGGGTGCGGGCCGGGGAATAGGCCTCTTGGCCGGGGTGAATAGTGTTGGAACACGGCCCGCGGAAATAGTAGCGGCTGGAGGTACCGGGGGCGATGCCCGCCCCGGCCCGGCGGCCAAGTTAAAAAAATAAATAATCCCCGTTCAGTCTCAATGGCAGGGTGCGGGCCGGCCCGGCGGCGATTGCGGCGGGCAGCAGGCCTCTTGGACAGGTTGAGAGATAAAAAAATAATAATTCCCATGCAGTCTCAATGGCGGGGTGCGGGCCGGGGAATAGGCCTCTTGGCCGGGGTGAATATGTTGGAACGCGGCGCGCGTAAATAGAAGCGGCTGGAGGTACCGGGGGCGAAGCCCGCCCCGGCCCGGAGGCCGAGTTAAAAAAAATAATAATCCCCGTTCAGTCTCAATGGCGGGGTGCGGGCCGGCCCGGCGGCGAGTGCGGCGGGCAGCAGGCCTCTTGGACAGGTTGAGAGATAAAAAAATAATAATTCCCGTGCAGTCTCAATGGCGGGGTGCGGGCCGGGGAATAGGCCTCTTGGCCGGGGTGAATATGTTGGAACGCGGCGCGCGTAAATAGAAGCGGCTGGAGGTACCGGGGGCGAAGCCCGCCCCGGCCCGGAGGCCGAGTTAAAAAAAATAATAATCCCCGTTCAGTCTCAATGGCGGGGTGCGGGCCGGCCCGGCGGCGAGTGCGGCGGGCAGCAGGCCTCTTGGACAGGTTGAGAGATAAAAAAATAATAATTCCCGTGCAGTCTCAATGGCGGGGTGCGGGCCGGGGAATAGGCCTCTTGGCCGGGGTGAATAGTGTTGGAACACGGCCCGCGGAAATAGTAGCGGCTGGAGGTACCGGGGGCGATGCCCGCCCCGGCCCGGCGGCCAAGTTAAAAAAATAAATAATCCCCGTTCAGTCTCAATGGCAGGGTGCGGGCCGGCCCGGCGGCGATTGCGGCGGGCAGCAGGCCTCTTGGACAGGTTGAGAGATAAAAAAATAATAATTCCCATGCAGTCTCAATGGCGGGGTGCGGGCCGGGGAATAGGCCTCTTGGCCGGGGTGAATATGTTCGAACGCGGCGCGCGTAAATAGAAGCGGCTGGAGGTACCGGGGGCGAAGCCCGCCCCGGCCCGGAGGCCGAGTTAAAAAAAATAATAATCCCCGTTCAGTCTCAATGGCGGGGTGCGGGCCGGCCCGGCGGCGAGTGCGGCGGGCAGCAGGCCTCTTGGACAGGTTGAGAGATAAAAAAATAATAATTCCCGTGCAGTCTCAATGGCGGGGTGCGGGCCGGGGAATAGGCCTCTTGGCCGGGGTGAATATGTTGGAACGCGGCGCGCGTAAATAGAAGCGGCTGGAGGTACCGGGGGCGAAGCCCGCCCCGGCCCGGAGGCCGAGTTAAAAAAAATAATAATCCCCGTTCAGTCTCAATGGCGGGGTGCGGGCCGGCCCGGCGGCGAGTGCGGCGGGCAGCAGGCCTCTTGGACAGGTTGAGAGATAAAAAAATAATAATTCCCGTGCAGTCTCAATGGCGGGGTGCGGGCCGGGGAATAGGCCTCTTGGCCGGGGTGAATAGTGTTGGAACACGGCCCGCGGAAATAGTAGCGGCTGGAGGTACCGGGGGCGATGCCCGCCCCGGCCCGGCGGCCAAGTTAAAAAAATAAATAATCCCCGTTCAGTCTCAATGGCAGGGTGCGGGCCGGCCCGGCGGCGATTGCGGCGGGCAGCAGGCCTCTTGGACAGGTTGAGAGATAAAAAAATAATAATTCCCGTTCAGTCTCAATGGCAGGGTGCGGGCCGGCCCGGCGGCAATTGCGGCGGGCAGCAGGCCTCTTGGACAGGTTGAGAGATAAAAAAATAATAATTCCCATGCAGTCTCAATGGCGGGGTGCGGGCCGGGGAATAGGCCTCTTGGCCGGGGTGAATATGTTGGAACGCGGCGCGCGTAAATAGAAGCGGCTGGAGGTACCGGGGGCGAAGCCCGCCCCGGCCCGGAGGCCGAGTTAAAAAAAATAATAATCCCCGTTCAGTCTCAATGGCGGGGTGCGGGCCGGCCCGGCGGCGAGTGCGGCGGGCAGCAGGCCTCTTGGACAGGTTGAGAGATAAAAAAATAATAATTCCCGTGCAGTCTCAATGGCGGGGTGCGGGCCGGGGAATAGGCCTCTTGGCCGGGGTGAATATGTTGGAACGCGGCGCGCGTAAATAGAAGTGGCTGGAGGTACCGGGGGCGAAGCCCGCCCCGGCCCGGAGGCCGAGTTAAAAAAAATAATAATCCCCGTTCAGTCTCAATGGCGGGGTGCGGACCGGCCCGGCGGCGATTGCGGCGGGCAGCAGGCCTCTTGGACAGGTTGAGAGATAAAAAAATAATAATTCCCGTGCAGTCTCAATGGCGGGGTGCGGGCCGGGGAATAGGCCTCTTGGCCGGGGTGAATAGTGTTGGAACACGGCCCGCGGAAATAGTAGCGGCTGGAGGTACCGGGGGCGATGCCCGCCCCGGCCCGGCGGCCAAGTTAAAAAAATAAATAATCCCGTTCAGTCTCAATGGCAGGGTGCGGGCCGGCCCGGCGGCGATTGCGGCGGGCAGCAGGCCTCTTGGACAGGTTGAGAGATAAAAAAAAAATAATTCCCATGCAGTCTCAATGGCGGGGTGCGGGCCGGGGAATAGGCCTCTTGGCCGGGGTGAATATGTTGGAACGCGGCGCGCGTAAATAGAAGCGGCTGGAGGTACCGGGGGCGAAGCCCGCCCCGGCCCGGAGGCCGAGTTAAAAAAAATAATAATCCCCGTTCAGTCTCAATGGCGGGGTGCGGGCCGGCCCGGCGGCGAGTGCGGCGGGCAGCAGGCCTCTTGGACAGGTTGAGAGATAAAAAAATAATAATTCCCGTGCAGTCTCAATGGCGGGGTGCGGGCCGGGGAATAGGCCTCTTGGCCGGGGTGAATATGTTGGAACGCGGCACGCGTAAATAGAAGCGGCTGTAGGTACCGGGGGCGAAGCCCGCCCCGGCCCGGAGGCCGAGTTAAAAAAAATAATAATCCCCGTTCAGTCTCAATGGCGGGGTGCGGGCCGGCCCGGCGGCGAGTGCGGTGGGCAGCAGGCCTCTTGGACAGGTTGAGAGATAAAAAAATAATAATTCCCGTGCAGTCTCAATGGCGGGGTGCGGGCCGGGGAATAGGCCTCTTGGCCGGGGTGAATAGTGTTGGAACACGGCCCGCGGAAATAGTAGCGGCTGGAGGTACCGGGGGCGATGCCCGCCCCGGCCCGGCGGCCAAGTTAAAAAAATAAATAATCCCGGTCAGTCTCAATGGCAGGGCGCGGGCCGGCCCGGCGGCGATTGCGGCGGGCAGCAGGCCTCTTGGACAGGTTGAGAGATAAAAAAAAATAATTCCCATGCAGTCTCAATGGCGGGGTGCGGGCCGGGGAATAAGCCTCTTGGCCGGGGTGAATATGTTGGAACGCGGCGCGCGTAAATAGAAGCGGCTGGAGGTACCGGGGGCGAAGCCCGCCCCGGCCCGGAGGCCGAGTTAAAAAAAATAATAATCCCCGTTCAGTCTCAATGGCGGGGTGCGGGCCGGCCCGGCGGCGAGTGCGGCGGGCAGCAGGCCTCTTGGACAGGTTGAGAGATAAAAAAATAATAATTCCCGTGCAGTCTCAATGGCGGGGTGCGGGCCGGGGAATAGGCCTCTTGGCCGGGGTGAATATGTTGGAACGCGGCGCGCGTAAATAGAAGCGGCTGGAGGTACCGGGGGCGAAGCCCGCCCCGGCCCGGAGGCCGAGTTAAAAAAAATAATAATCCCCGTTCAGTCTCAATGGCGGGGTGCTGGCCGGCCCGGCGGCGAGTGCGGCGGGCAGCACGCCTCTTGGACAGGTTGAGAGATAAAAAAATAATAATTCCCGTGCAGTCTCAATGGCGGGGTGCGGGCCGGGGAATAGGCCTCTTGGCCGGGGTGAATAGTGTTGGAACACGGCCCGCGGAAATAGTAGCGGCTGGAGGTACCGGGGGCGATGCCCGCCCCGGCCCGGCGGCCAAGTTAAAAAAATAAATAATCCCCGTTCAGTCTCAATGGCAGGGTGTGGGCCGGCCCGGCGGCGATTGCGGCGGGCAGCAGGCCTCTTGGACAGGTTGAGAGATAAAAAAATAATAATTCCCGTTCAGTCTCAATGGCAGGGTGCGGGCCGGCCCGGCGGCAATTGCGGCGGGCAGCAGGCCTCTTGGACAGGTTGAGAGATAAAAAAATAATAATTCCCATGCAGTCTCAATGGCGGGGTGCGGGCCGGGGAATCGGCCTCTTGGCCGGGGTGAATATGTTGGAACGCGGCGCGCGTAAATAGAAGCGGCTGGAGGTACCGGGGGCGAAGCCCGCCCCGGCCCGGAGGCCGAGTTAAAAAAAATAATAATCCCCGTTCAGTCTCAATGGCGGGGTGCGGGCCGGCCCGGCGGCGAGTGCGGCGGGCAGCAGGCCTCTTGGACAGGTTGAGAGATAAAAAAATAATAATTCCCGTGCAGTCTCAATGGCGGGGTGCGGGCCGGGGAATAGGCCTCTTGGCCGGGGTGAATATGTTGGAACGCGGCGCGCGTAAATAGAAGCGGCTGGAGGTACCGGGGGCGAAGCCCGCCCCGGCCCGGAGGCCGAGTTAAAAAAAATAATAATCCCCGTTCAGTCTCAATGGCGGGGTGCGGGCCGGCCCGGCGGCGATTGCGGCGGGCAGCAGGCCTCTTGGACAGGTTGAGAGATAAAAAAATAATAATTCCCGTGCAGTCTCAATGGCGGGGTGCGGGCCGGGGAATAGGCCTCTTGGCCGGGGTGAATAGTGTTGGAACACGGCCCGCGGAAATAGTAGCGGCTGGAGGTACCGGGGGCGATGCCCGCCCCGGCCCGGCGGCCAAGTTAAAAAAATAAATAATCCCGTTCAGTCTCAATGGCAGGGTGCGGGCCGGCCCGGCGGCGATTGCGGCGGGCAGCAGGCCTCTTGGACAGGTTGAGAGATAAAAAATAATAATTCCCATGCAGTCTCAATGGCGGGGTGCGGGCCGGGGAATAGGCCTCTTGGCCGGGGTGAATAGTGTTGGAACACGGCCCGCGGAAATAGTAGCGGCTGGAGGTACCGGGGGCGAAGCCCGCCCCGGCCCGGAGGCCGAGTTAAAAAAAATAATAATCCCCGTTCAGTCTCAATGGCGGGGTGCGGGCCGGCCCGGCGGCGAGTGCGGCGGGCAGCAGGCCTCTTGGACAGGTTGAGAGATAAAAAAATAATAATTCCCGTGCAGTCTCAATGGCGGGGTGCGGGCCGGGGAATAGGCCTCTTGGCCGGGGTGAATAGTGTTGGAACACGGCCCGCGGAAATAGTAGCGGCTGGAGGTACCGGGGGCGATGCCCGCCCCGGCCCGGCGGCCAAGTTAAAAAAATAAATAATCCCCGTTCAGTCTCAATGGCAGGGTGCGGGCCGGCCCGGCGGCGATTGCGGCGGGCAGCAGGCCTCTTGGACAGGTTGAGAGATAAAAAAATAATAATTCCCGTTCAGTCTCAATGGCAGGGTGCGGGCCGGCCCGGCGGCAATTGCGGCGGGCAGCAGGCCTCTTGGACAGGTTGAGAGATAAAAAAATAATAATTCCCGTGCAGTCTCAATGGCGGGGTGCGGGCCGGGGAATAGGCCTCTTGGCCGGGGTGAATATGTTGGAACGCGGCGCGCGTAAATAGAAGCGGCTGGAGGTACCGGGGGCGAAGCCCGCCCCGGCCCGGAGGCCGAGTTAAAAAAAATAATAATCCCCGTTCAGTCTCAATGGCGGGGTGCGGGCCGGCCCGGCGGCGATTGCGGCGGGCAGCAGGCCTCTTGGACAGGTTGAGAGATAAAAAAATAATAATTCCCGTGCAGTCTCAATGGCGGGGTGCGGGCCGGGGAATAGGCCTCTTGGCCGGGGTGAATAGTGTTGGAACACGGCCCGCGGAAATAGTAGCGGCTGGAGGTACCGGGGGCGATGCCCGCCCCGGCCCGGCGGCCAAGTTAAAAAAATAAATAATCCCGTTCAGTCTCAATGGCAGGGTGCGGGCCGGCCCGGCGGCGATTGCGGCGGGCAGCAGGCCTCTTGGACAGGTTGAGAGATAAAAAAATAATAATTCCCATGCAGTCTCAATGGCGGGGTGCGGGCCGGGGAATAGGCCTCTTGGCCGGGGTGAATATGTTGGAACGCGGCGCGCGTAAATAGAAGCGGCTGGAGGTACCGGGGGCGAAGCCCGCCCCGGCCCGGAGGCCGAGTTAAAAAAAATAATAATCCCCGTTCAGTCTCAATGGCGGGGTGCGGGCCGGCCCGGCGGCGAGTGCGGCGGGCAGCAGGCCTCTTGGACAGGTTGAGAGATAAAAAAATAATAATTCCCGTGCAGTCTCAATGGCGGGGTGCGGGCCGGGGAATAGGCCTCTTGGCCGGGGTGAATATGTTGGAACGCGGCGCGCGTAAATAGAAGCGGCTGGAGGTACCGGGGGCGAAGCCCGCCCCGGCCCGGAGGCCGAGTTAAAAAAAATAATAATCCCCGTTCAGTCTCAATGGCGGGGTGCGGGCCGGCCCGGCGGCGAGTGCGGCGGGCAGCAGGCCTCTTGGACAGGTTGAGAGATAAAAAAATAATAATTCCCGTGCAGTCTCAATGGCGGGGTGCGGGCCGGGGAATAGGCCTCTTGGCCGGGGTGAATAGTGTTGGAACACGGCCCGCGGAAATAGTAGCGGCTGGAGGTACCGGGGGCGATGCCCGCCCCGGCCCGGCGGCCAAGTTAAAAAAATAAATAATCCCGTTCAGTCTCAATGGCAGGGTGCGGGCCGGCCCGGCGGCGATTGCGGCGGGCAGCAGGCCTCTTGGACAGGTTGAGAGATAAAAAATAATAATTCCCATGCAGTCTCAATGGCGGGGTGCGGGCCGGGGAATAGGCCTCTTGGCGGGGGTGAATATGTTGGAACGCGGCGCGCGTAAATAGAAGCGGCTGGAGGTACCGGGGGCGAAGCCCGCCCCGGCCCGGAGGCCGAGTTAAAAAAAATAATAATCCCCGTTCAGTCTCAATGGCGGGGTGCGGGCCGGCCCGGCGGCGAGTGCGGCGGGCAGCAGGCCTCTTGGACAGGTTGAGAGATAAAAAAATAATAATTCCCGTGCAGTCTCAATGGCGGGGTGCGGGCCGGGGAATAGGCCTCTTGGCCGGGGTGAATAGTGTTGGAACACGGCCCGCGGAAATAGTAGCGGCTGGAGGTACCGGGGGCGATGCCCGCCCCGGCCCGGCGGCCAAGTTAAAAAAATAAATAATCCCCGTTCAGTCTCAATGGCAGGGTGCGGGCCGGCCCGGCGGCGATTGCGGCGGGCAGCAGGCCTCTTGGACAGGTTGAGAGATAAAAAAATAATAATTCCCGTTCAGTCTCAATGGCAGGCTGCGGGCCGGCCCGGCGGCAATTGCGGCGGGCAGCAGGCCTCTTGGACAGGTTGAGAGATAAAAAAATAATAATTCCCATGCAGTCTCAATGGCGGGGTGCGGGCCGGGGAATAGGCCTCTTGGCCGGGGTGAATATGTTGGAACGCGGCGCGCGTAAATAGAAGCGGCTGGAGGTACCGGGGGCGAAGCCCGCCCCGGCCCGGAGGCCGAGTTAAAAAAAATAATAATCCCCGTTCAGTCTCAATGGCGGGGTGCGGGCCGGCCCGGCGGCGAGTGCGGCGGGCAGCAGGCCTCTTGGACAGGTTGAGAGATAAAAAAATAATAATTCCCGTGCAGTCTCAATGGCGGGGTGCGGGCCGGGGAATAGGCCTCTTGGCCGGGGTGAATATGTTGGAACGCGGCGCGCGTAAATAGAAGCGGCTGGAGGTACCGGGGGCGAAGCCCGCCCCGGCCCGGAGGCCGAGTTAAAAAAAATAATAATCCCCGTTCAGTCTCAATGGCGGGGTGCGGGCCGGCCCGGCGGCGATTGCGGCGGGCAGCAGGCCTCTTGGACAGGTTGAGAGATAAAAAAATAATAATTCCCGTGCAGTCTCAATGGCGGGGTGCGGGCCGGGGAATAGGCCTCTTGGCCGGGGTGAATAGTGTTGGAACACGGCCCGCGGAAATAGTAGCGGCTGGAGGTACCGGGGGCGATGCCCGCCCCGGCCCGGCGGCCAAGTTAAAAAAATAAATAATCCCGTTCAGTCTCAATGGCAGGGTGCGGGCCGGCCCGGCGGCGATTGCGGCGGGCAGCAGGCCTCTTGGACAGGTTGAGAGATAAAAAAATAATAATTCCCATGCAGTCTCAATGGCGGGGTGCGGGCCGGGGAATAGGCCTCTTGGCCGGGGTGAATATGTTGGAACGCGGCGCGCGTAAATAGAAGCGGCTGGAGGTACCGGGGGCGAAGCCCGCCCCGGCCCGGAGGCCGAGTTAAAAAAAATAATAATCCCCGTTCAGTCTCAATGGCGGGGTGCGGGCCGGCCCGGCGGCGAGTGCGGCGGGCAGCAGGCCTCTTGGACAGGTTGAGAGATAAAAAAATAATAATTCCCGTGCAGTCTCAATGGCGGGGTGCGGGCCGGGGAATAGGCCTCTTGGCCGGGGTGAATATGTTGGAACGCGGCGCGCGTAAATAGAAGCGGCTGGAGGTACCGGGGGCGAAGCCCGCCCCGGCCCGGAGGCCGAGTTAAAAAAAATAATAATCCCCGTTCAGTCTCAATGGCGGGGTGCGGGCCGGCCCGGCGGCGAGTGCGGCGGGCAGCAGGCCTCTTGGACAGGTTGAGAGATAAAAAAATAATAATTCCCGTGCAGTCTCAATGGCGGGGTGCGGGCCGGGGAATAGGCCTCTTGGCCGGGGTGAATAGTGTTGGAACACGGCCCGCGGAAATAGTAGCGGCTGGAGGTACCGGGGGCGATGCCCGCCCCGGCCCGGCGGCCAAGTTAAAAAAATAAATAATCCCCGTTCAGTCTCAATGGCAGGGTGCGGGCCGGCCCGGCGGCGATTGCGGCGGGCAGCAGGCCTCTTGGACAGGTTGAGAGATAAAAAAATAATAATTCCCATGCAGTCTCAATGGCGGGGTGCGGGCCGGGGAATAGGCCTCTTGGCCGGGGTGAATATGTTGGAACGCGGCGCGCGTAAATAGAAGCGGCTGGAGGTACCGGGGGCGAAGCCCGCCCCGGCCCGGAGGCCGAGTTAAAAAAAATAATAATCCCCGTTCAGTCTCAATGGCGGGGTGCGGGCCGGCCCGGCGGCGAGTGCGGCGGGCAGCAGGCCTCTTGGACAGGTTGAGAGATAAAAAAATAATAATTCCCGTGCAGTCTCAATGGCGGGGTGCGGGCCGGGGAATAGGCCTCTTGGCCGGGGTGAATATGTTGGAACGCGGCGCGCGTAAATAGAAGCGGCTGGAGGTACCGGGGGCGAAGCCCGCCCCGGCCCGGAGGCCGAGTTAAAAAAAATAATAATCCCCGTTCAGTCTCAATGGCGGGGTGCGGGCCGGCCCGGCGGCGAGTGCGGCGGGCAGCAGGCCTCTTGGACAGGTTGAGAGATAAAAAAATAATAATTCCCGTGCAGTCTCAATGGCGGGGTGCGGGCCGGGGAATAGGCCTCTTGGCCGGGGTGAATAGTGTTGGAACACGGCCCGCGGAAATAGTAGCGGCTGGAGGTACCGGGGGCGATGCCCGCCCCGGCCCGGCGGCCAAGTTAAAAAAATAAATAATCCCCGTTCAGTCTCAATGGCAGGGTGCGGGCCGGCCCGGCGGCGATTGCGGCGGGCAGCAGGCCTCTTGGACAGGTTGAGAGATAAAAAAATAATAATTCCCATGCAGTCTCAATGGCGGGGTGCGGGCCGGGGAATAGGCCTCTTGGCCGGGGTGAATATGTTCGAACGCGGCGCGCGTAAATAGAAGCGGCTGGAGGTACCGGGGGCGAAGCCCGCCCCGGCCCGGAGGCCGAGTTAAAAAAAATAATAATCCCCGTTCAGTCTCAATGGCGGGGTGCGGGCCGGCCCGGCGGCGAGTGCGGCGGGCAGCAGGCCTCTTGGACAGGTTGAGAGATAAAAAAATAATAATTCCCGTGCAGTCTCAATGGCGGGGTGCGGGCCGGGGAATAGGCCTCTTGGCCGGGGTGAATATGTTGGAACGCGGCGCGCGTAAATAGAAGCGGCTGGAGGTACCGGGGGCGAAGCCCGCCCCGGCCCGGAGGCCGAGTTAAAAAAAATAATAATCCCCGTTCAGTCTCAATGGCGGGGTGCGGGCCGGCCCGGCGGCGAGTGCGGCGGGCAGCAGGCCTCTTGGACAGGTTGAGAGATAAAAAAATAATAATTCCCGTGCAGTCTCAATGGCGGGGTGCGGGCCGGGGAATAGGCCTCTTGGCCGGGGTGAATAGTGTTGGAACACGGCCCGCGGAAATAGTAGCGGCTGGAGGTACCGGGGGCGATGCCCGCCCCGGCCCGGCGGCCAAGTTAAAAAAATAAATAATCCCCGTTCAGTCTCAATGGCAGGGTGCGGGCCGGCCCGGCGGCGATTGCGGCGGGCAGCAGGCCTCTTGGACAGGTTGAGAGATAAAAAAATAATAATTCCCATGCAGTCTCAATGGCGGGGTGCGGGCCGGGGAATAGGCCTCTTGGCCGGGGTGAATATGTTGGAACGCGGCGCGCGTAAATAGAAGCGGCTGGAGGTACCGGGGGCGAAGCCCGCCCCGGCCCGGAGGCCGAGTTAAAAAAAATAATAATCCCCGTTCAGTCTCAATGGCGGGGTGCGGGCCGGCCCGGCGGCGAGTGCGGCGGGCAGCAGGCCTCTTGGACAGGTTGAGAGATAAAAAAATAATAATTCCCGTGCAGTCTCAATGGCGGGGTGCGGGCCGGGGAATAGGCCTCTTGGCCGGGGTGAATATGTTGGAACGCGGCGCGCGTAAATAGAAGCGGCTGGAGGTACCGGGGGCGAAGCCCGCCCCGGCCCGGAGGCCGAGTTAAAAAAAATAATAATCCCCGTTCAGTCTCAATGGCGGGGTGCGGGCCGGCCCGGCGGCGAGTGCGGCGGGCAGCAGGCCTCTTGGACAGGTTGAGAGATAAAAAAATAATAATTCCCGTGCAGTCTCAATGGCGGGGTGCGGGCCGGGGAATAGGCCTCTTGGCCGGGGTGAATAGTGTTGGAACACGGCCCGCGGAAATAGTAGCGGCTGGAGGTACCGGGGGCGATGCCCGCCCCGGCCCGGCGGCCAAGTTAAAAAAATAAATAATCCCCGTTCATTCTCAATGGCAGGGTGCGGGCCGGCCCGGCGGCGATTGCGGCGGGCAGCAGGCCTCTTGGACAGGTTGAGAGATAAAAAAATAATAATTCCCGTTCAGTCTCAATGGCAGGGTGCGGGCCGGCCCGGCGGCAATTGCGGCGGGCAGCAGGCCTCTTGGACAGGTTGAGAGATAAAAAAATAATAATTCCCATGCAGTCTCAATGGCGGGGTGCGGGCCGGGGAATAGGCCTCTTGGCCGGGGTGAATATGTTGGAACGCGGCGCGCGTAAATAGAAGCGGCTGGAGGTACCGGGGGCGAAGCCCGCCCCGGCCCGGAGGCCGAGTTAAAAAAAATAATAATCCCCGTTCAGTCTCAATGGCGGGGTGCGGGCCGGCCCGGCGGCGAGTGCGGCGGGCAGCAGGCCTCTTGGACAGGTTGAGAGATAAAAAAATAATAATTCCCGTGCAGTCTCAATGGCGGGGTGCGGGCCGGGGAATAGGCCTCTTGGCCGGGGTGAATATGTTGGAACGCGGCGCGCGTAAATAGAAGTGGCTGGAGGTACCGGGGGCGAAGCCCGCCCCGGCCCGGAGGCCGAGTTAAAAAAAATAATAATCCCCGTTCAGTCTCAATGGCGGGGTGCGGACCGGCCCGGCGGCGATTGCGGCGGGCAGCAGGCCTCTTGGACAGGTTGAGAGATAAAAAAATAATAATTCCCGTGCAGTCTCAATGGCGGGGTGCGGGCCGGGGAATAGGCCTCTTGGCCGGGGTGAATAGTGTTGGAACACGGCCCGCGGAAATAGTAGCGGCTGGAGGTACCGGGGGCGATGCCCGCCCCGGCCCGGCGGCCAAGTTAAAAAAATAAATAATCCCGTTCAGTCTCAATGGCAGGGTGCGGGCCGGCCCGGCGGCGATTGCGGCGGGCAGCAGGCCTCTTGGACAGGTTGAGAGATAAAAAAAAAATAATTCCCATGCAGTCTCAATGGCGGGGTGCGGGCCGGGGAATAGGCCTCTTGGCCGGGGTGAATATGTTGGAACGCGGCGCGCGTAAATAGAAGCGGCTGGAGGTACCGGGGGCGAAGCCCGCCCCGGCCCGGAGGCCGAGTTAAAAAAAATAATAATCCCCGTTCAGTCTCAATGGCGGGGTGCGGGCCGGCCCGGCGGCGAGTGCGGCGGGCAGCAGGCCTCTTGGACAGGTTGAGAGATAAAAAAATAATAATTCCCGTGCAGTCTCAATGGCGGGGTGCGGGCCGGGGAATAGGCCTCTTGGCCGGGGTGAATATGTTGGAACGCGGCACGCGTAAATAGAAGCGGCTGTAGGTACCGGGGGCGAAGCCCGCCCCGGCCCGGAGGCCGAGTTAAAAAAAATAATAATCCCCGTTCAGTCTCAATGGCGGGGTGCGGGCCGGCCCGGCGGCGAGTGCGGTGGGCAGCAGGCCTCTTGGACAGGTTGAGAGATAAAAAAATAATAATTCCCGTGCAGTCTCAATGGCGGGGTGCGGGCCGGGGAATAGGCCTCTTGGCCGGGGTGAATAGTGTTGGAACACGGCCCGCGGAAATAGTAGCGGCTGGAGGTACCGGGGGCGATGCCCGCCCCGGCCCGGCGGCCAAGTTAAAAAAATAAATAATCCCGGTCAGTCTCAATGGCAGGGCGCGGGCCGGCCCGGCGGCGATTGCGGCGGGCAGCAGGCCTCTTGGACAGGTTGAGAGATAAAAAAAAATAATTCCCATGCAGTCTCAATGGCGGGGTGCGGGCCGGGGAATAAGCCTCTTGGCCGGGGTGAATATGTTGGAACGCGGCGCGCGTAAATAGAAGCGGCTGGAGGTACCGGGGGCGAAGCCCGCCCCGGCCCGGAGGCCGAGTTAAAAAAAATAATAATCCCCGTTCAGTCTCAATGGCGGGGTGCGGGCCGGCCCGGCGGCGAGTGCGGCGGGCAGCAGGCCTCTTGGACAGGTTGAGAGATAAAAAAATAATAATTCCCGTGCAGTCTCAATGGCGGGGTGCGGGCCGGGGAATAGGCCTCTTGGCCGGGGTGAATATGTTGGAACGCGGCGCGCGTAAATAGAAGCGGCTGGAGGTACCGGGGGCGAAGCCCGCCCCGGCCCGGAGGCCGAGTTAAAAAAAATAATAATCCCCGTTCAGTCTCAATGGCGGGGTGCTGGCCGGCCCGGCGGCGAGTGCGGCGGGCAGCACGCCTCTTGGACAGGTTGAGAGATAAAAAAATAATAATTCCCGTGCAGTCTCAATGGCGGGGTGCGGGCCGGGGAATAGGCCTCTTGGCCGGGGTGAATAGTGTTGGAACACGGCCCGCGGAAATAGTAGCGGCTGGAGGTACCGGGGGCGATGCCCGCCCCGGCCCGGCGGCCAAGTTAAAAAAATAAATAATCCCCGTTCAGTCTCAATGGCAGGGTGTGGGCCGGCCCGGCGGCGATTGCGGCGGGCAGCAGGCCTCTTGGACAGGTTGAGAGATAAAAAAATAATAATTCCCGTTCAGTCTCAATGGCAGGGTGCGGGCCGGCCCGGCGGCAATTGCGGCGGGCAGCAGGCCTCTTGGACAGGTTGAGAGATAAAAAAATAATAATTCCCATGCAGTCTCAATGGCGGGGTGCGGGCCGGGGAATCGGCCTCTTGGCCGGGGTGAATATGTTGGAACGCGGCGCGCGTAAATAGAAGCGGCTGGAGGTACCGGGGGCGAAGCCCGCCCCGGCCCGGAGGCCGAGTTAAAAAAAATAATAATCCCCGTTCAGTCTCAATGGCGGGGTGCGGGCCGGCCCGGCGGCGATTGCGGCGGGCAGCAGGCCTCTTGGACAGGTTGAGAGATAAAAAAATAATAATTCCCGTTCAGTCTCAATGGCAGGGTGCGGGCCGGCCCGGCGGCAATTGCGGCGGGCAGCAGGCCTCTTGGACAGGTTGAGAGATAAAAAAATAATAATTCCCATGCAGTCTCAATGGCGGGGTGCGGGCCGGGGAATAGGCCTCTTGGCCGGGGTGAATATGTTGGAACGCGGCGCGCGTAAATAGAAGCGGCTGGAGGTACCGGGGGCGAAGCCCGCCCCGGCCCGGAGGCCGAGTTAAAAAAAATAATAATCCCCGTTCAGTCTCAATGGCGGGGTGCGGGCCGGCCCGGCGGCGAGTGCGGCGGGCAGCAGGCCTCTTGGACAGGTTGAGAGATAAAAAAATAATAATTCCCGTGCAGTCTCAATGGCGGGGTGCGGGCCGGGGAATAGGCCTCTTGGCCGGGGTGAATATGTTGGAACGCGGCGCGCGTAAATAGAAGCGGCTGGAGGTACCGGGGGCGAAGCCCGCCCCGGCCGGAGGCCGAGTTAAAAAAAATAATAATCCCCGTTCAGTCTCAATGGCGGGGTGCGGGCCGGCCCGGCGGCGATTGCGGCGGGCAGCAGGCCTCTTGGACAGGTTGAGAGATAAAAAAATAATAATTCCCGTGCAGTCTCAATGGCGGGGTGCGGGCCGGGGAATAGGCCTCTTGGCCGGGGTGAATAGTGTTGGAACACGGCCCGCGGAAATAGTAGCGGCTGGAGGTACCGGGGGCGATGCCCGCCCCGGCCCGGCGGCCAAGTTAAAAAAATAAATAATCCCGTTCAGTCTCAATGGCAGGGTGCGGGCCGGCCCGGCGGCGATTGCGGCGGGCAGCAGGCCTCTTGGACAGGTTGAGAGATAAAAAAATAATAATTCCCATGCAGTCTCAATGGCGGGGTGCGGGCCGGGGAATAGGCCTCTTGGCCGGGGTGAATATGTTGGAACGCGGCGCGCGTAAATAGAAGCGGCTGGAGGTACCGGGGGCGAAGCCCGCCCCGGCCCGGAGGCCGAGTTAAAAAAAATAATAATCCCCGTTCAGTCTCAATGGCGGGGTGCGGGCCGGCCCGGCGGCGAGTGCGGCGGGCAGCAGGCCTCTTGGACAGGTTGAGAGATAAAAAAATAATAATTCCCGTGCAGTCTCAATGGCGGGGTGCGGGCCGGGGAATAGGCCTCTTGGCCGGGGTGAATAGTGTTGGAACACGGCCCGCGGAAATAGTAGCGGCTGGAGGTACCGGGGGCGATGCCCGCCCCGGCCCGGCGGCCAAGTTAAAAAAATAAATAATCCCCGTTCATTCTCAATGGCAGGGTGCGGGCCGGCCCGGCGGCGATTGCGGCGGGCAGCAGGCCTCTTGGACAGGTTGAGAGATAAAAAAATAATAATTCCCGTTCAGTCTCAATGGCAGGGTGCGGGCCGGCCCGGCGGCAATTGCGGCGGGCAGCAGGCCTCTTGGACAGGTTGAGAGATAAAAAAATAATAATTCCCATGCAGTCTCAATGGCGGGGTGCGGGCCGGGGAATAGGCCTCTTGGCCGGGGTGAATATGTTGGAACGCGGCGCGCGTAAATAGAAGCGGCTGGAGGTACCGGGGGCGAAGCCCGCCCCGGCCCGGAGGCCGAGTTAAAAAAAATAATAATCCCCGTTCAGTCTCAATGGCGGGGTGCGGGCCGGCCCGGCGGCGAGTGCGGCGGGCAGCAGGCCTCTTGGACAGGTTGAGAGATAAAAAAAATAATAATTCCCGTGCAGTCTCAATGGCGGGGTGCGGGCCGGGGAATAGGCCTCTTGGCCGGGGTGAATATGTTGGAACGCGGCGCGCGTAAATAGAAGTGGCTGGAGGTACCGGGGGCGAAGCCCGCCCCGGCCCGGAGGCCGAGTTAAAAAAAATAATAATCCCCGTTCAGTCTCAATGGCGGGGTGCGGACCGGCCCGGCGGCGATTGCGGCGGGCAGCAGGCCTCTTGGACAGGTTGAGAGATAAAAAAATAATAATTCCCGTGCAGTCTCAATGGCGGGGTGCGGGCCGGGGAATAGGCCTCTTGGCCGGGGTGAATAGTGTTGGAACACGGCCCGCGGAAATAGTAGCGGCTGGAGGTACCGGGGGCGATGCCCGCCCCGGCCCGGCGGCCAAGTTAAAAAAATAAATAATCCCGTTCAGTCTCAATGGCAGGGTGCGGGCCGGCCCGGCGGCGATTGCGGCGGGCAGCAGGCCTCTTGGACAGGTTGAGAGATAAAAAAAAAATAATTCCCATGCAGTCTCAATGGCGGGGTGCGGGCCGGGGAATAGGCCTCTTGGCCGGGGTGAATATGTTGGAACGCGGCGCGCGTAAATAGAAGCGGCTGGAGGTACCGGGGGCGAAGCCCGCCCCGGCCCGGAGGCCGAGTTAAAAAAAATAATAATCCCCGTTCAGTCTCAATGGCGGGGTGCGGGCCGGCCCGGCGGCGAGTGCGGCGGGCAGCAGGCCTCTTGGACAGGTTGAGAGATAAAAAAATAATAATTCCCGTGCAGTCTCAATGGCGGGGTGCGGGCCGGGGAATAGGCCTCTTGGCCGGGGTGAATATGTTGGAACGCGGCACGCGTAAATAGAAGCGGCTGTAGGTACCGGGGGCGAAGCCCGCCCCGGCCCGGAGGCCGAGTTAAAAAAAATAATAATCCCCGTTCAGTCTCAATGGCGGGGTGCGGGCCGGCCCGGCGGCGAGTGCGGTGGGCAGCAGGCCTCTTGGACAGGTTGAGAGATAAAAAAATAATAATTCCCGTGCAGTCTCAATGGCGGGGTGCGGGCCGGGGAATAGGCCTCTTGGCCGGGGTGAATAGTGTTGGAACACGGCCCGCGGAAATAGTAGCGGCTGGAGGTACCGGGGGCGATGCCCGCCCCGGCCCGGCGGCCAAGTTAAAAAAATAAATAATCCCGGTCAGTCTCAATGGCAGGGCGCGGGCCGGCCCGGCGGCGATTGCGGCGGGCAGCAGGCCTCTTGGACAGGTTGAGAGATAAAAAAAAATAATTCCCATGCAGTCTCAATGGCGGGGTGCGGGCCGGGGAATAAGCCTCTTGGCCGGGGTGAATATGTTGGAACGCGGCGCGCGTAAATAGAAGCGGCTGGAGGTACCGGGGGCGAAGCCCGCCCCGGCCCGGAGGCCGAGTTAAAAAAAATAATAATCCCCGTTCAGTCTCAATGGCGGGGTGCGGGCCGGCCCGGCGGCGAGTGCGGCGGGCAGCAGGCCTCTTGGACAGGTTGAGAGATAAAAAAATAATAATTCCCGTGCAGTCTCAATGGCGGGGTGCGGGCCGGGGAATAGGCCTCTTGGCCGGGGTGAATAGTGTTGGAACACGGCCCGCGGAAATAGTAGCGGCTGGAGGTACCGGGGGCGATGCCCGCCCCGGCCCGGCGGCCAAGTTAAAAAAATAAATAATCCCCGTTCAGTCTCAATGGCAGGGTGTGGGCCGGCCCGGCGGCGATTGCGGCGGGCAGCAGGCCTCTTGGACAGGTTGAGAGATAAAAAAATAATAATTCCCGTTCAGTCTCAATGGCAGGGTGCGGGCCGGCCCGGCGGCAATTGCGGCGGGCAGCAGGCCTCTTGGACAGGTTGAGAGATAAAAAAATAATAATTCCCATGCAGTCTCAATGGCGGGGTGCGGGCCGGGGAATCGGCCTCTTGGCCGGGGTGAATATGTTGGAACGCGGCGCGCGTAAATAGAAGCGGCTGGAGGTACCGGGGGCGAAGCCCGCCCCGGCCCGGAGGCCGAGTTAAAAAAAATAATAATCCCCGTTCAGTCTCAATGGCGGGGTGCGGGCCGGCCCGGCGGCGAGTGCGGCGGGCAGCAGGCCTCTTGGACAGGTTGAGAGATAAAAAAATAATAATTCCCGTGCAGTCTCAATGGCGGGGTGCGGGCCGGGGAATAGGCCTCTTGGCCGGGGTGAATATGTTGGAACGCGGCGCGCGTAAATAGAAGCGGCTGGAGGTACCGGGGGCGAAGCCCGCCCCGGCCCGGAGGCCGAGTTAAAAAAAATAATAATCCCCGTTCAGTCTCAATGGCGGGGTGCGGGCCGGCCCGGCGGCGATTGCGGCGGGCAGCAGGCCTCTTGGACAGGTTGAGAGATAAAAAAATAATAATTCCCGTGCAGTCTCAATGGCGGGGTGCGGGCCGGGGAATAGGCCTCTTGGCCGGGGTGAATAGTGTTGGAACACGGCCCGCGGAAATAGTAGCGGCTGGAGGTACCGGGGGCGATGCCCGCCCCGGCCCGGCGGCCAAGTTAAAAAAATAAATAATCCCGTTCAGTCTCAATGGCAGGGTGCGGGCCGGCCCGGCGGCGATTGCGGCGGGCAGCAGGCCTCTTGGACAGGTTGAGAGATAAAAAATAATAATTCCCATGCAGTCTCAATGGCGGGGTGCGGGCCGGGGAATAGGCCTCTTGGCCGGGGTGAATAGTGTTGGAACACGGCCCGCGGAAATAGTAGCGGCTGGAGGTACCGGGGGCGATGCCCGCCCCGGCCCGGCGGCCAAGTTAAAAAAATAAATAATCCCGTTCAGTCTCAATGGCAGGGTGCGGGCCGGCCCGGCGGCGATTGCGGCGGGCAGCAGGCCTCTTGGACAGGTTGAGAGATAAAAAAATAATAATTCCCATGCAGTCTCAATGGCGGGGTGCGGGCCGGGGAATAGGCCTCTTGGCCGGGGTGAATATGTTGGAACGCGGCGCGCGTAAATAGAAGCGGCTGGAGGTACCGGGGGCGAAGCCCGCCCCGGCCCGGAGGCCGAGTTAAAAAAAATAATAATCCCCGTTCAGTCTCAATGGCGGGGTGCGGGCCGGCCCGGCGGCGAGTGCGGCGGGCAGCAGGCCTCTTGGACAGGTTGAGAGATAAAAAAATAATAATTCCCGTGCAGTCTCAATGGCGGGGTGCGGGCCGGGGAATAGGCCTCTTGGCCGGGGTGAATATGTTGGAACGCGGCGCGCGTAAATAGAAGCGGCTGGAGGTACCGGGGGCGAAGCCCGCCCCGGCCCGGAGGCCGAGTTAAAAAAAATAATAATCCCCGTTCAGTCTCAATGGCGGGGTGCGGGCCGGCCCGGCGGCGAGTGCGGCGGGCAGCAGGCCTCTTGGACAGGTTGAGAGATAAAAAAATAATAATTCCCGTGCAGTCTCAATGGCGGGGTGCGTGCCGGGGAATAGGCCTCTTGGCCGGGGTGAATAGTGTTGGAACACGGCCCGCGGAAATAGTAGCGGCTGGAGGTACCGGGGGCGATGCCCGCCCCGGCCCGGCGGCCAAGTTAAAAAAATAAATAATCCCCGTTCAGTCTCAATGGCAGGGTGCGGGCCGGCCCGGCGGCGATTGCGGCGGGCAGCAGGCCTCTTGGACAGGTTGAGAGATAAAAAAATAATAATTCCCGTTCAGTCTCAATGGCAGGGTGCGGGCCGGCCCGGCGGCAATTGCGGCGGGCAGCAGGCCTCTTGGACAGGTTGAGAGATAAAAAAATAATAATTCCCATGCAGTCTCAATGGCGGGGTGCGGGCCGGGGAATAGGCCTCTTGGCCGGGGTGAATATGTTGGAACGCGGCGCGCGTAAATAGAAGCGGCTGGAGGTACCGGGGGCGAAGCCCGCCCCGGCCCGGAGGCCGAGTTAAAAAAAATAATAATCCCCGTTCAGTCTCAATGGCGGGGTGCGGGCCGGCCCGGCGGCGAGTGCGGCGGGCAGCAGGCCTCTTGGACAGGTTGAGAGATAAAAAAATAATAATTCCCGTGCAGTCTCAATGGCGGGGTGCGGGCCGGGGAATAGGCCTCTTGGCCGGGGTGAATATGTTGGAACGCGGCGCGCGTAAATAGAAGCGGCTGGAGGTACCGGGGGCGAAGCCCGCCCCGGCCCGGAGGCCGAGTTAAAAAAAATAATAATCCCCGTTCAGTCTCAATGGCGGGGTGCGGGCCGGCCCGGCGGCGATTGCGGCGGGCAGCAGGCCTCTTGGACAGGTTGAGAGATAAAAAAATAATAATTCCCATGCAGTCTCAATGGCGGGGTGCGGGCCGGGGAATAGGCCTCTTGGCCGGGGTGAATATGTTGGAACGCGGCGCGCGTAAATAGAAGCGGCTGGAGGTACCGGGGGCGAAGCCCGCCCCGGCCCGGAGGCCGAGTTAAAAAAAATAATAATCCCCGTTCAGTCTCAATGGCGGGGTGCGGGCCGGCCCGGCGGCGATTGCGGCGGGCAGCAGGCCTCTTGGACAGGTTGAGAGATAAAAAAATAATAATTCCCATGCAGTCTCAATGGCGGGGTGCGGGCCGGGGAATAGGCCTCTTGGCCGGGGTGAATATGTTGGAACGCGGCGCGCGTAAATAGAAGCGGCTGGAGGTACCGGGGGCGAAGCCCGCCCCGGCCCGGAGGCCGAGTTAAAAAAAATAATAATCCCCGTTCAGTCTCAATGGCGGGGTGCGGGCCGGCCCGGCGGCGAGTGCGGCGGGCAGCAGGCCTCTTGGACAGGTTGAGAGATAAAAAAATAATAATTCCCGTGCAGTCTCAATGGCGGGGTGCGGGCCGGGGAATAGGCCTCTTGGCCGGGGTGAATAGTGTTGGAACACGGCCCGCGGAAATAGTAGCGGCTGGAGGTACCGGGGGCGATGCCCGCCCCGGCCCGGCGGCCAAGTTAAAAAAATAAATAATCCCGTTCAGTCTCAATGGCAGGGTGCGGGCCGGCCCGGCGGCGATTGCGGCGGGCAGCAGGCCTCTTGGACAGGTTGAGAGATAAAAAATAATAATTCCCATGCAGTCTCAATGGCGGGGTGCGGGCCGGGGAATAGGCCTCTTGGCCGGGGTGAATAGTGTTGGAACACGGCCCGCGGAAATAGTAGCGGCTGGAGGTACCGGGGGCGATGCCCGCCCCGGCCCGGCGGCCAAGTTAAAAAAATAAATAATCCCGTTCAGTCTCAATGGCAGGGTGCGGGCCGGCCCGGCGGCGATTGCGGCGGGCAGCAGGCCTCTTGGACAGGTTGAGAGATAAAAAAATAATAATTCCCATGCAGTCTCAATGGCGGGGTGCGGGCCGGGGAATAGGCCTCTTGGCCGGGGTGAATATGTTGGAACGCGGCGCGCGTAAATAGAAGCGGCTGGAGGTACCGGGGGCGAAGCCCGCCCCGGCCCGGAGGCCGAGTTAAAAAAAATAATAATCCCCGTTCAGTCTCAATGGCGGGGTGCGGGCCGGCCCGGCGGCGAGTGCGGCGGGCAGCAGGCCTCTTGGACAGGTTGAGAGATAAAAAAATAATAATTCCCGTGCAGTCTCAATGGCGGGGTGCGGGCCGGGGAATAGGCCTCTTGGCCGGGGTGAATATGTTGGAACGCGGCGCGCGTAAATAGAAGCGGCTGGAGGTACCGGGGGCGAAGCCCGCCCCGGCCCGGAGGCCGAGTTAAAAAAAATAATAATCCCGTTCAGTCTCAATGGCGGGGTGCGGGCCGGCCCGGCGGCGAGTGCGGCGGGCAGCAGGCCTCTTGGACAGGTTGAGAGATAAAAAAATAATAATTCCCGTGCAGTCTCAATGGCGGGGTGCGGGCCGGGGAATAGGCCTCTTGGCCGGGGTGAATAGTGTTGGAACACGGCCCGCGGAAATAGTAGCGGCTGGAGGTACCGGGGGCGATGCCCGCCCCGGCCCGGCGGCCAAGTTAAAAAAATAAATAATCCCCGTTCAGTCTCAATGGCAGGGTGCGGGCCGGCCCGGCGGCGAGTGCGGCGGGCAGCAGGCCTCTTGGACAGGTTGAGAGATAAAAAAAATAATAATTCCCGTTCAGTCTCAATGGCAGGGTGCGGGCCGGCCCGGCGGCGATTGCGGCGGGCAGCAGGCCTCTTGGACAGGTTGAGAGATAAAAAAATAATAATTCCCATGCAGTCTCAATGGCGGGGTGCGGGCCGGGGAATAGGCCTCTTGGCCGGGGTGAATAGTGTTGGAACACGGCCCGCGGAAATAGTAGCGGCTGGAGGTACCGGGGGCGATGCCCGCCCCGGCCCGGCGGCCAAGTTAAAAAAATAAATAATCCCCGTTCAGTCTCAATGGCAGGGTGCGGGCCGGCCCGGCGGCGATTGCGGCGGGCAGCAGGCCTCTTGGACAGGTTGAGAGATAAAAAAATAATAATTCCCGTTCAGTCTCAATGGCAGGGTGCGGGCCGGCCCGGCGGCAATTGCGGCGGGCAGCAGGCCTCTTGGACAGGTTGAGAGATAAAAAAATAATAATTCCCATGCAGTCTCAATGGCGGGGTGCGGGCCGGGGAATAGGCCTCTTGGCCGGGGTGAATATGTTGGAACGCGGCGCGCGTAAATAGAAGCGGCTGGAGGTACCGGGGGCGAAGCCCGCCCCGGCCCCGAGGCCGAGTTAAAAAAAATAATAATCCCCGTTCAGTCTCAATGGCGGGGTGCGGGCCGGCCCGGCGGCGAGTGCGGCGGGCAGCAGGCCTCTTGGACAGGTTGAGAGATAAAAAAATAATAATTCCCGTGCAGTCTCAATGGCGGGGTGCGGGCCGGGGAATAGGCCTCTTGGCCGGGGTGAATATGTTGGAACGCGGCGCGCGTAAATAGAAGCGGCTGGAGGTACCGGGGGCGAAGCCCGCCCCGGCCCGGAGGCCGAGTTAAAAAAAATAATAATCCCCGTTCAGTCTCAATGGCGGGGTGCGGGCCGGCCCGGCGGCGATTGCGGCGGCAGCAGGCCTCTTGGACAGGTTGAGAGATAAAAAAATAATAATTCCCATGCAGTCTCAATGGCGGGGTGCGGGCCGGGGAATAGGCCTCTTGGCCGGAGTGAATATGTTGGAACGCGGCGCGCGTAAATAGAAGCGGCTGGAGGTACCGGGGGCGAAGCCCGCCCCGGCCCGGAGGCCGAGTTAAAAAAAATAATAATCCCCGTTCAGTCTCAATGGCGGGGTGCGGGCCGGCCCGGCGGCGATTGCGGCGGGCAGCAGGCCTCTTGGACAGGTTGAGAGATAAAAAAATAATAATTCCCGTTCAGTCTCAATGGCAGGGTGCGGGCCGGCCCGGCGGCAATTGCGGCGGGCAGCAGGCCTCTTGGACAGGTTGAGAGATAAAAAAATAATAATTCCCATGCAGTCTCAATGGCGGGGTGCGGGCCGGGGAATAGGCCTCTTGGCCGGGGTGAATATGTTGGAACGCGGCGCGCGTAAATAGAAGCGGCTGGAGGTACCGGGGGCGAAGCCCGCCCCGGCCCGGAGGCCGAGTTAAAAAAAATAATAATCCCCGTTCAGTCTCAATGGCAGGGTGCGGGCCGGCCCGGCGGCGATTGCGGCGGGCAGCAGGCCTCTTGGACAGGTTGAGAGATAAAAAATAATAATTCCCATGCAGTCTCAATGGCGGGGTGCGGGCCGGGGAATAGGCCTCTTGGCCGGGGTGAATATGTTGGAACGCGGCGCGCGTAAATAGAAGCGGCTGGAGGTACCGGGGGCGAAGCCCGCCCCGGCCCGGAGGCCGAGTTAAAAAAAATAATAATCCCCGTTCAGTCTCAATGGCGGGGTGCGGGCCGGCCCGGCGGCGAGTGCGGCGGGCAGCAGGCCTCTTGGACAGGTTGAGAGATAAAAAAATAATAATTCCCGTGCAGTCTCAATGGCGGGGTGCGGGCCGGGGAATAGGCCTCTTGGCCGGGGTGAATAGTGTTGGAACACGGCCCGCGGAAATAGTAGCGGCTGGAGGTACCGGGGGCGATGCCCGCCCCGGCCCGGCGGCCAAGTTAATAAAATTTATAATCCCCGTTCAGTCTCAATGGCAGGGTGCGGGCCGGCCCGGCGGCGATTGCGGCGGGCAGCAGGCCTCTTGGACAGGTTGAGAGATAAAAAAATAATAATTCCCGTTCAGTCTCAATGGCAGGGTGCGGGCCGGCCCGGCGGCAATTGCGGCGGGCAGCAGGCCTCTTGGACAGGTTGAGAGATAAAAAAATAATAATTCCCATGCAGTCTCAATGGCGGGGTGCGGGCCGGGGAATAGGCCTCTTGGCCGGGGTGAATATGTTGGAACGCGGCGCGCGTAAATAGAAGCGGCTGGAGGTACCGGGGGCGAAGCCCGCCCCGGCCCGGAGGCCGAGTTAAAAAAAATAATAATCCCCGTTCAGTCTCAATGGCGGGGTGCGGGCCGGCCCGGCGGCGAGTGCGGCGGGCAGCAGGCCTCTTGGACAGGTTGAGAGATAAAAAAATAATAATTCCCGTGCAGTCTCAATGGCGGGGTGCGGGCCGGGGAATAGGCCTCTTGGCCGGGGTGAATATGTTGGAACGCGGCGCGCGTAAATAGAAGCGGCTGGAGGTACCGGGGGCGAAGCCCGCCCCGGCCGGAGGCCGAGTTAAAAAAAATAATAATCCCCGTTCAGTCTCAATGGCGGGGTGCGGGCCGGCCCGGCGGCGATTGCGGCGGGCAGCAGGCCTCTTGGACAGGTTGAGAGATAAAAAAATAATAATTCCCGTGCAGTCTCAATGGCGGGGTGCGGGCCGGGGAATAGGCCTCTTGGCCGGGGTGAATAGTGTTGGAACACGGCCCGCGGAAATAGTAGCGGCTGGAGGTACCGGGGGCGATGCCCGCCCCGGCCCGGCGGCCAAGTTAAAAAAATAAATAATCCCGTTCAGTCTCAATGGCAGGGTGCGGGCCGGCCCGGCGGCGATTGCGGCGGGCAGCAGGCCTCTTGGACAGGTTGAGAGATAAAAAAATAATAATTCCCGTTCAGTCTCAATGGCAGGGTGCTTGCCGGCCCGGCGGCGATTGCGGCGGGCAGCAGGCCTCTTGGACAGGTTGAGAGATAAAAAAATAATAATTCCCATGCAGTCTCAATGGCGGGGTGCGGGCCGGGGAATAGGCCTCTTGGCCGGGGTGAATAGTGTTGGAACACGGCCCGCGGAAATAGTAGCGGCTGGAGGTACCGGGGGCGATGCCCGCCCCGGCCCGGCGGCCAAGTTAAAAAAATAAATAATCCCGTTCAGTCTCAATGGCAGGGTGCGGGCCGGCCCGGCGGCGATTGCGGCGGGCAGCAGGCCTCTTGGACAGGTTGAGAGATAAAAAAATAATAATTCCCATGCAGTCTCAATGGCGGGGTGCGGGCCGGGGAATAGGCCTCTTGGCCGGGGTGAATATGTTGGAACGCGGCGCGCGTAAATAGAAGCGGCTGGAGGTACCGGGGGCGAAGCCCGCCCCGGCCCGGAGGCCGAGTTAAAAAAAATAATAATCCCCGTTCAGTCTCAATGGCGGGGTGCGGGCCGGCCCGGCGGCGAGTGCGGCGGGCAGCAGGCCTCTTGGACAGGTTGAGAGATAAAAAAATAATAATTCCCGTGCAGTCTCAATGGCGGGGTGCGGGCCGGGGAATAGGCCTCTTGGCCGGGGTGAATATGTTGGAACGCGGCGCGCGTAAATAGAAGCGGCTGGAGGTACCGGGGGCGAAGCCCGCCATGGCCCGGCGGCCAAGTTAAAAAAATAAATAATCCCCGTTCAGTCTCAATGGCAGGGTGCGGGCCGGCCCGGCGGCGATTGCGGCGGGCAGCAGGCCTCTTGGACAGGTTGAGAGATAAAAAAATAATAATTCCCGTGCAGTCTCAATGGCGGGGTGCGGGCCGGGGAATAGGCCTCTTGGCCGGGGTGAATAGTGTTGGAACACGGCCCGCGGAAATAGTAGCGGCTGGAGGTACCGGGGGTGATGCCCGCCCCGGGCCGGCGGCCAAGTTAAAAAAATAAATAATCCCCGTTCAGTCTCAATGGCAGGGTGCGGGCAGGCCCGGCGGCGAGTGCGGCGGGCAGCAGGCCTCTTGGACAGGTTGAGAGATAAAAAAATAATAATTCCCGTTCAGTCTCAATGGCAGGGTGCGGGCCGGCCCGGCGGCGATTGCGGCGGGCAGCAGGCCTCTTGGACAGGTTGAGAGATAAAAAAATAATAATTCCCATGCAGTCTCAATGGCGGGGTGCGGGCCGGGGAATAGGCCTCTTGGCCGGGGTGAATAGTGTTGGAACACGGCCCGCGGAAATAGTAACGGCTGGAGGTACCGGGGGCGATGCCCGCCCCGGCCCGGCGGCCAAGTTAAAAAAATAAATAATCCCCGTTCAGTCTCAATGGCAGGGTGCGGGCCGGCCCGGCGGCGATTGCGGCGGGCAGCAGGCCTCTTGGACAGGTTGAGAGATATAAAAATAATAATTCCCGTGCAGTCTCAATGGCGGGGTGCGGGCCGGCCCGGCGGACGAGTGTGGCCGGGGAAGAGGCCTCTTGGCCGGGGTGAATATGTTGGAACGCGGCGCGCGTAAATAGAAGCGGCTGGAGGTACCGGGGGCGAAGCCCGCCCCGGCCCGGAGGCCGAGTTAAAAAAAATAATAATCCCCGTTCAGTCTCAATGGCGGGGTGCGGGCCGGCCCGGCGGCGAGTGCGGCGGGCTGCAGGCCTCTTGGACAGGTTGAGAGATAAAAAAATAATAATTCCCGTGCAGTCTCAATGGCGGGGTGCGGGCCGGCCCGGCGGACGAGTGTGGCCGGGGAAGAGGCCTCTCGGCCGGGGTGAATATGTTGGAACGCGGCGCGCGTAAATAGAAGCGGCTGGAGGTACCGGGGGCGAAGCCCGCCCTGGCCCGGAGGCCGAGTTAAAAAAAATAATAATCCCCGTTCAGTCTCAATGGCGGGGTGCGGGCCGGCCCGGCGGACGAGTGTGGCCGGGGAATAGGCCTCTTGGCCGGGGTGAATAGTGTTGGAACACGGCCCGCGGAAATAGTAGCGGCTGGAGGTACCGGGGGCGATGCCCGCCCCGGCCCGGCGGCCAAGTTAAAAAAATAAATAATCCCGTTCAGTCTCAATGGCAGGGTGCGGGCCGGCCCGGCGGCGATTGCGGCGGGCAGCAGGCCTCTTGGACAGGTTGAGAGATAAAAAAATAATAATTCCCATGCAGTCTCAATGGCGGGGTGCGGGCCGGGGAATAGGCCTCTTGGCCGGGGTGAATATGTTGGAACGCGGCGCGCGTAAATAGAAGCGGCTGGAGGTACCGGGGGCGAAGCCCGCCCCGGCCCGGAGGCCGAGTTAAAAAAAATAATAATCCCCGTTCAGTCTCAATGGCGGGGTGCGGGCCGGCCCGGCGGCGAGTGCGGCGGGCAGCAGGCCTCTTGGACAGGTTGAGAGATAAAAAAATAATAATTCCCGTGCAGTCTCAATGGTGGGGTGCGGGCCGGGGAATAGGCCTCTTGGCCGGGGTGAATATGTTGGAACGCGGCGCGCGTAAATGGAAGCGGCTGGAGGTACCGGGGGCGAAGCCCGCCCCGGCCCGGAGGCCGAGTTAAAAAAAATAATAATCCCCGTTCAGTCTCAATGGCGGGGTGCGGGCCGGCCCGGCGGCGATTGCGGCGGGCAGCAGGCCTCTTGGACAGGTTGAGAGATAAAAAATAATAATTCCCATGCAGTCTCAATGGCGGGGTGCGGGCCGGGGTGAATATGTTGGAACGCGGCGCGCGTAAATAGAAGCGGCTGGAGGTACCGGGGGCGAAGCCCGCCCCGGCCCGGAGGCCGAGTTAAAAAAAATAATAATCCCCGTTCAGTCTCAATGGCGGGGTGCGGGCCGGCCCGGCGGCGAGTGCGGCGGGCAGCAGGCCTCTTGGACAGGTTGACAGATAAAAAAATAATAATTCCCGTGCAGTCTCAATGGCGGGGTGCGGGCCGGGGAATAGGCCTCTTGGCCGGGGTGAATAGTGTTGGAACACGGCCCGCGGAAATAGTAGCGGCTGGAGGTACCGGGGGCGATGCCCGCCCCGGCCCGGCGGCCAAGTTAAAAAAATAAATAATCCCCGTTCAGTCTCAATGGCAGGGTGCGGGCCGGCCCGGCGGCGATTGCGGCGGGCAGCAGGCCTCTTGGACAGGTTGAGAGATAAAAAAATAATAATTCCCGTTCAGTCTCAATGGCAGGGTGCGGGCCGGCCCGGCGGCAATTGCGGCGGGCAGCAGGCCTCTTGGACAGGTTGAGAGATAAAAAAATAATAATTCCCATGCAGTCTCAATGGCGGGGTGCGGGCCGGGGAATAGGCCTCTTGGCCGGGGTGAATATGTTGGAACGCGGCGCGCGTAAATAGAAGCGGCTGGAGGTACCGGGGGCGAAGCCCGCCCCGGCCCGGAGGCCGAGTTAAAAAAAATAATAATCCCCGTTCAGTCTCAATGGCGGGGTGCGGGCCGGCCCGGCGGCGAGTGCGGCGGGCAGCAGGCCTCTTGGACAGGTTGAGAGATAAAAAAATAATAATTCCCGTGCAGTCTCAATGGCGGGGTGCGGGCCGGGGAATAGGCCTCTTGGCCGGGGTGAATAGTGTTGGAACACGGCCCGCGGAAATAGTAGCGGCTGGAGGTACCGGGGGCGATGCCCGCCCCGGCCCGGCGGCCAAGTTAAAAAAATAAATAATCCCGTTCAGTCTCAATGGCAGGGTGCGGGCCGGCCCGGCGGCGATTGCGGCGGGCAGCAGGCCTCTTGGACAGGTTGAGAGATAAAAAATAATAATTCCCATGCAGTCTCAATGGCGGGGTGCGGGCCGGGGAATAGGCCTCTTGGCCGGGGTGAATATGTTGGAACGCGGCGCGCGTAAATAGAAGCGGCTGGAGGTACCGGGGGCGAAGCCCGCCCCGGCCCGGAGGCCGAGTTAAAAAAAATAATAATCCCCGTTCAGTCTCAATGGCGGGGTGCGGGCCGGCCCGGCGGCGAGTGCGGCGGGCAGCAGGCCTCTTGGACAGGTTGAGAGATAAAAAAATAATAATTCCCGTGCAGTCTCAATGGCGGGGTGCGGGCCGGGGAATAGGCCTCTTGGCCGGTGTGAATAGTGTTGGAACACGGCCCGCGGAAATAGTAGCGGCTGGAGGTACCGGGGGCGATGCCCGCCCCGGCCCGGCGGCCAAGTTAAAAAAATAAATAATCCCCGTTCAGTCTCAATGGCAGGGTGCGGGCCGGCCCGGCGGCGATTGCGGCGGGCAGCAGGCCTCTTGGACAGGTTGAGAGATAAAAAAATAATAATTCCCGTTCAGTCTCAATGGCAGGGTGCGGGCCGGCCCGGCGGCAATTGCGGCGGGCAGCAGGCCTCTTGGACAGGTTGAGAGATAAAAAAATAATAATTCCCATGCAGTCTCAATGGCGGGGTGCGGGCCGGGGAATAGGCCTCTTGGCCGGGGTGAATATGTTGGAACGCAGCGCGCGTAAATAGAAGCGGCTGGAGGTACCGGGGGCGAAGCCCGCCCCGGCCCGGAGGCCGAGTTAAAAAAAATAATAATCCCCGTTCAGTCTCAATGGCGGGGTGCGGGCCGGCCCGGCGGCGAGTGCGGCGGGCAGCAGGCCTCTTGGACAGGTTGAGAGATAAAAAAATAATAATTCCCGTGCAGTCTCAATGGCGGGGTGCGGGCCGGGGAATAGGCCTCTTGGCCGGGGTGAATATGTTGGAACGCGGCGCGCGTAAATAGAAGCGGCTGGAGGTACCGGGGGCGAAGCCCGCCCCGGCCGGAGGCCGAGTTAAAAAAAATAATAATCCCCGTTCAGTCTCAATGGCGGGGTGCGGGCCGGCCCGGCGGCGATTGCGGCGGGCAGCAGGCCTCTTGGACAGGTTGAGAGATAAAAAAATAATAATTCCCATGCAGTCTCAATGGCGGGGTGCGGGCCGGGGAATAGGCCTCTTGGCCGGGGTGAATATGTTGGAACGCGGCGCGCGTAAATAGAAGCGGCTGGAGGTACCGGGGGCGAAGCCCGCCCCGGCCCGGAGGCCGAGTTAAAAAAAATAATAATCCCCGTTCAGTCTCAATGGCGGGGTGCGGGCCGGCCCGGCGGCGATTGCGGCGGGCAGCAGGCCTCTTGGACAGGATGACAGATAAAAAAATAATAATTCCCGTGCAGTCTCAATGGCGGGGTGCGGGCCGGGGAATAGGCCTCTTGGCCGGGGTGAATAGTGTTGGAACACGGCCCGCGGAAATAGTAGCGGCTGGAGGTACCGGGGGCGATGCCCGCCACGGCCCGGCGGCCAAGTTAAAAAAATAAATAATCCCGTTCAGTCTCAATGGCAGGGTGCGGGCCGGCCCGGCGGCGATTGCGGCGGGCAGCAGGCCTCTTGGACAGGTTGAGAGATAAAAAAATAATAATTCCCATGCAGTCTCAATGGCGGGGTGCGGGCCGGGGAATAGGCCTCTTGGCCGGGGTGAATATGTTGGAACGCGGCGCGCGTAAATAGAAGCGGCTGGAGGTACCGGGGGCGAAGCCCGCCCCGGCCCGGAGGCCGAGTTAAAAAAAATAATAATCCCCGTTCAGTCTCAATGGCGGGGTGCGGGCCGGCCCGGCGGCGAGTGCGGCGGGCAGCAGGCCTCTTGGACAGGTTGAGAGATAAAAAAATAATAATTCCCGTGCAGTCTCAATGGTGGGGTGCGGGCCGGGGAATAGGCCTCTTGGCCGGGGTGAATATGTTGGAACGCGGCGCGCGTAAATAGAAGCGGCTGGAGGTACCGGGGGCGAAGTCCGCCCCGGCCCGGAGGCCGAGTTAAAAAAAATAATAATCCCCGTTCAGTCTCAATGGCGGGGTGCGGGCCGGCCCGGCGGCGAGTGCGGCGGGCAGCAGGCCTCTTGGACAGGTTGAGAGATAAAAAAATAATAATTCCCGTGCAGTCTCAATGGCGGGGTGCGGGCCGGGGAATAGGCCTCTTGGCCGGGGTGAATAGTGTTGGAACACGGCCCGCGGAAATAGTAGCGGCTGGAGGTACCGGGGGCGATGCCCGCCCCGGCCCGGCGGCCAAGTTAAAAAAATAAATAATCCCCGTTCAGTCTCAATGGCAGGGTGCGGGCCGGCCCGGCGGCGATTGCGGCGGGCAGCAGGCCTCTTGGACAGGTTGTGAGATAAAAAAATAATAATTCCCGTTCAGTCTCAATGGCAGGGTGCGGGCCGGCCCGGCGGCAATTGCGGCGGGCAGCAGGCCTCTTGGACAGGTTGAGAGATAAAAAAATAATAATTCCCATGCAGTCTCAATGGCGGGGTGCGGGCCGGGGAATAGGCCTCTTGGCCGGGGTGAATATGTTGGAACGCGGCGCGCGTAAATAGAAGCGGCTGGAGGTACCGGGGGCGAAGCCCGCCCCGGCCCGGAGGCCGAGTTAAAAAAAATAATAATCCCCGTTCAGTCTCAATGGCGGGGTGCGGGCCGGCCCGGCGGCGAGTGCGGCGGGCAGCAGGCCTCTTGGACAGGTTGAGAGATAAAAAAATAATAATTCCCGTGCAGTCTCAATGGCGGGGTGCGGGCCGGGGAATAGGCCTCTTGGCCGGGGTGAATATGTTGGAACGTGGCGCGCGTAAATAGAAGCGGCTGGAGGTATGGGGGCGAAGCCCGCCCCGGCCCGGAGGCCGAGTTAAAAAAAATAATAATCCCCGTTCAGTCTCAATGGCGGGGTGCGGGCCGGCCCGGCGGCGAGTGCGGCGGGCAGCAGGCCTCTTGGACAGGTTGAGAGATAAAAAAATAATAATTCCCGTGCAGTCTCAATGGCGGGGTGCGGGCCGGGGAATAGGCCTCTTGGCCGGGGTGAATAGTGTTGGAACACGGCCCGCGGAAATAGTAGCGGCTGGAGGTACCGGGGGCGATGCCCGCCCCGGCCCGGCGGCCAAGTTAAAAAAATAAATAATCCCCGTTCAGTCTCAATGGCAGGGTGCGGGCCGGCCCAGCGGCGATTGCGGCGGGCAGCAGGCCTCTTGGACAGGTTGAGAGATAAAAAAATAATAATTCCCGTTCAGTCTCAATGGCAGGGTGCGGGCCGGCCCGGCGGCAATTGCGGCGGGCAGCAGGCCTCTTGGACAGGTTGAGAGATAAAAAAATAATAATTCCCATGCAGTCTCAATGGCGGGGTGCGGGCCGGGGAATAGGCCTCTTGGCCGGGGTGAATATGTTGGAACGCGGCGCGCGTAAATAGAAGCGGCTGGAGGTACCGGGGGCGAAGCCCGCCCCGGCCCGGAGGCCGAGTTAAAAAAAATAATAATCCCCGTTCAGTCTCAATGGCGGGGTGCGGGCCGGCCCGGCGGCGAGTGCGGCGGGCAGCAGGCCTCTTGGACAGGTTGAGAGATAAAAAAATAATAATTCCCGTGCAGTCTCAATGGCGGGGTGCGGGCCGGGGAATAGGCCTCTTGGCCGGGGTGAATATGTTGGAACGCGGCGCGCGTAAATAGAAGCGGCTGGAGGTACCGGGGGCGAAGCCCGCCCCGGCCCGGAGGCCGAGTTAAAAAAAATAATAATCCCCGTTCAGTCTCAATGGCGGGGTGCGGGCCGGCCCGGCGGCGATTGCGGCGGGCAGCAGGCCTCTTGGACAGGTTGAGAGATAAAAAAATAATAATTCCCGTGCAGTCTCAATGGCGGGGTGCGGGCCGGGGAATAGGCCTCTTGGCCGGGGTGAATAGTGTTGGAACACGGCCCGCGGAAATAGTAGCGGCTGGAGGTACCGGGGGCGAAGCCCGCCCCGGCCCGGAGGCCGAGTTAAAAAAAATAATAATCCCCGTTCAGTCTCAATGGCGGGGTGCGGGCCGGCCCGGCGGCGATTGCGGCGGGCAGCAGGCCTCTTGGACAGGTTGAGAGATAAAAAAAAAATAATTCCCATGCAGTCTCAATGGCGGGGTGCGGGCCGGGGAATAGGCCTCTTGGCCGGGGTGAATATGTTGGAACGCGGCGCGCGTAAATAGAAGCGGCTGGAGGTACCGGGGGCGAAGCCCGCCCCGGCCCGGAGGCCGAGTTAAAAAAAATAATAATCCCCGTTCAGTCTCAATGGCGGGGTGCGGGCCGGCCCGGCGGCGAGTGCGGCGGGCAGCAGGCCTCTTGGACAGGTTGAGAGATAAAAAAATAATAATTCCCGTGCAGTCTCAATGGCGGGGTGCGGGCCGGGGAATAGGCCTCTTGGCCGGGGTGAATATGTTGGAACGCGGCGCGCGTAAATAGAAGCGGCTGGAGGTACCGGGGGCGAAGCCCGCCCCGGCCCGGAGGCCGAGTTAAAAAAAATAATAATCCCCGTTCAGTCTCAATGGCGGGGTGCGGGCCGGCCCGGCGGCGAGTGCGGCGGGCAGCAGGCCTCTTGGACAGGTTGAGAGATAAAAAAATAATAATTCCCGTGCAGTCTCAATGGCGGGGTGCGGGCCGGGGAATAGGCCTCTTGGCCGGGGTGAATAGTGTTGGAACACGGCCCGCGGAAATAGTAGCGGCTGGAGGTACCGGGGGCGATGCCCGCCCCGGCCCGGCGGCCAAGTTAAAAAAATAAATAATCCCGTTCAGTCTCAATGGCAGGGTGCGGGCCGGCCCGGCGGCGATTGCGGCGGGCAGCAGGCCTCTTGGACAGGTTGAGAGATAAAAAATAATAATTCCCATGCAGTCTCAATGGCGGGGTGCGGGCCGGGGAATAGGCCTCTTGGCCGGGGTGAATATGTTGGAACGCGGCGCGCGTAAATAGAAGCGGCTGGAGGTACCGGGGGCGAAGCCCGCCCCGGCCCGGAGGCCGAGTTAAAAAAAATAATAATCCCCGTTCAGTCTCAATGGCGGGGTGCGGGCCGGCCCGGCGGCGAGTGCGGCGGGCAGCAGGCCTCTTGGACAGGTTGAGAGATAAAAAAATAATAATTCCCGTGCAGTCTCAATGGCGGGGTGCGGGCCGGGGAATAGGCCTCTTGGCCGGTGTGAATAGTGTTGGAACACGGCCCGCGGAAATAGTAGCGGCTGGAGGTACCGGGGGCGATGCCCGCCCCGGCCCGGCGGCCAAGTTAAAAAAATAAATAATCCCCGTTCAGTCTCAATGGCAGGGTGCGGGCCGGCCCGGCGGCGATTGCGGCGGGCAGCAGGCCTCTTGGACAGGTTGAGAGATAAAAAATAATAATTCCCATGCAGTCTCAATGGCGGGGTGCGGGCCGGGGAATAGGCCTCTTGGCCGGGGTGAATATGTTGGAACGCGGCGCGCGTAAATAGAAGCGGCTGGAGGTACCGGGGGCGAAGCCCGCCCCGGCCCGGAGGCCGAGTTAAAAAAAATAATAATCCCCGTTCAGTCTCAATGGCGGGGTGCGGGCCGGCCCGGCGGCGAGTGCGGCGGGCAGCAGGCCTCTTGGACAGGTTGAGAGATAAAAAAATAATAATTCCCGTGCAGTCTCAATGGCGGGGTGCGGGCCGGGGAATAGGCCTCTTGGCCGGTGTGAATAGTGTTGGAACACGGCCCGCGGAAATAGTAGCGGCTGGAGGTACCGGGGGCGATGCCCGCCCCGGCCCGGCGGCCAAGTTAAAAAAATAAATAATCCCCGTTCAGTCTCAATGGCAGGGTGCGGGCCGGCCCGGCGGCGATTGCGGCGGGCAGCAGGCCTCTTGGACAGGTTGAGAGATAAAAAAATAATAATTCCCGTTCAGTCTCAATGGCAGGGTGCGGGCCGGCCCGGCGGCAATTGCGGCGGGCAGCAGGCCTCTTGGACAGGTTGAGAGATAAAAAAATAATAATTCCCATGCAGTCTCAATGGCGGGGTGCGGGCCGGGGAATAGGCCTCTTGGCCGGGGTGAATATGTTGGAACGCAGCGCGCGTAAATAGAAGCGGCTGGAGGTACCGGGGGCGAAGCCCGCCCCGGCCCGGAGGCCGAGTTAAAAAAAATAATAATCCCCGTTCAGTCTCAATGGCGGGGTGCGGGCCGGCCCGGCGGCGAGTGCGGCGGGCAGCAGGCCTCTTGGACAGGTTGAGAGATAAAAAAATAATAATTCCCGTGCAGTCTCAATGGCGGGGTGCGGGCCGGGGAATAGGCCTCTTGGCCGGGGTGAATATGTTGGAACGCGGCGCGCGTAAATAGAAGCGGCTGGAGGTACCGGGGGCGAAGCCCGCCCCGGCCCGGAGGCCGAGTTAAAAAAAAAAATAATCCCCGTTCAGTCTCAATGGCGGGGTGCGGGCCGGCCCGGCGGCGATTGCGGCGGGCAGCAGGCCTCTTGGACAGGATGACAGATAAAAAAATAATAATTCCCGTGCAGTCTCAATGGCGGGGTGCGGGCCGGGGAATAGGCCTCTTGGCCGGGGTGAATAGTGTTGGAACACGGCCCGCGGAAATAGTAGCGGCTGGAGGTACCGGGGGCGATGCCCGCCACGGCCCGGCGGCCAAGTTAAAAAAATAAATAATCCCGTTCAGTCTCAATGGCAGGGTGCGGGCCGGCCCGGCGGCGATTGCGGCGGGCAGCAGGCCTCTTGGACAGGTTGAGAGATAAAAAAATAATAATTCCCATGCAGTCTCAATGGCGGGGTGCGGGCCGGGGAATAGGCCTCTTGGCCGGGGTGAATATGTTGGAACGCGGGGCGCGTAAATAGAAGCGGCTGGAGGTACCGGGGGCGAAGCCCGCCCCGGCCCGGAGGCCGAGTTAAAAAAAATAATAATCCCCGTTCAGTCTCAATGGCGGGGTGCGGGCCGGCCCGGCGGCGAGTGCGGCGGGCAGCAGGCCTCTTGGACAGGTTGAGAGATAAAAAAATAATAATTCCCGTTCAGTCTCAATGGCAGGGTGCGGGCCGGCCCGGCGGCAATTGCGGCGGGCAGCAGGCCTCTTGGACAGGTTGAGAGATAAAAAAATAATAATTCCCATGCAGTCTCAATGGCGGGGTGCGGGCCGGGGAATAGGCCTCTTGGCCGGGGTGAATATGTTGGAACGCGGCGCGCGTAAATAGAAGCGGCTGGAGGTACCGGGGGCGAAGCCCGCCCCGGCCCGGAGGCCGAGTTAAAAAAAATAATAATCCCCGTTCAGTCTCAATGGCGGGGTGCGGGCCGGCCCGGCGGCGAGTGCGGCAGGCAGCAGGCCTCTTGGACAGGTTGAGAGATAAAAAAATAATAATTCCCGTGCAGTCTCAATGGCGGGGTGCGGGCCGGGGAATAGGCCTCTTGGCCGGGGTGAATATGTTGGAACGCGGCGCGCGTAAATAGAAGCGGCTGGAGGTACCGGGGGCGAAGCCCGCCCCGGCCCGGAGGCCGGGTTAAAAAAAATAATAATCCCCGTTCAGTCTCAATGGCGGGGTGCGGGCCGGCCCGGCGGCGAGTGCGGCGGGCAGCAGGCCTCTTGGACAGGTTGAGAGATAAAAAAATAATAATTCCCATGCAGTCTCAATGGCGGGGTGCGGGCCGGGGAATAGGCCTCTTGGCCGGGGTGAATAGTGTTGGAACACGGCCCGCGGAAATAGTAGCGGCTGGAGGTACCGGGGGCGATGCCCGCCCCGGCCCGGCGGCCAAGTTAAAAAAATAAATAATCCCGTTCAGTCTCAATGGCAGGGTGCGGGCCGGCCCGGCGGCGATTGCGGCGGGCAGCAGGCCTCTTGGACAGGTTGAGAGATAAAAAAATAATAATTCCCATGCAGTCTCAATGGCGGGGTGCGGGCCGGGGAATAGGCCTCTTGGCCGGGGTGAATATGTTGGAACGCGGCGCGCGTAAATAGAAGCGGCTGGAGGTACCGGGGGCGAAGCCCGCCCCGGCCCGGAGGCCGAGTTAAAAAAAATAATAATCCCGTTCAGTCTCAATGGCGGGGTGCGGGCCGGCCCGGCGGCGAGTGCGGCGGGCAGCAGGCCTCTTGGACAGGTTGAGAGATAAAAAAATAATAATTCCCGTTCAGTCTCAATGGCAGGGTGCGGACCGGCCCGGCGGCAATTGCGGCGGGCAGCAGGCCTCTTGGACAGGTTGAGAGATAAAAAAATAATAATTCCCATGCAGTCTCAATGGCGGGGTGCGGGCCGGGGAATAGGCCTCTTGGCCGGGGTGAATATGTTGGAACGCGGCGCGCGTAAATAGAAGCGGCTGGAGGTACCGGGGGCGAAGCCCGCCCCGGCCCGGAGGCCGAGTTAAAAAATATAATAATCCCCGTTCAGTCTCAATGGCGGGGTGCGGGCCGGCCCGGCGGCGAGTGCGGCGGGCAGCAGGCCTCTTGGACAGGTTGAGAGATAAAAAAATAATAATTCCCGTGCAGTCTCAATGGCGGGGTGCGGGCCGGGGAATAGGCCTCTTGGCCGGGGTGAATATGTTGGAACGCGGCGCGCGTAAATAGAAGCGGCTGGAGGTACCGGGGGCGAAGCCCGCCCCGGCCCGGAGGCCGAGTTAAAAAAAATAATAATCCCCGTTCAGTCTCAATGGCGGGGTGCGGGCCGGCCCGGCGGCGATTGCGGCGGGCAGCAGGCCTCTTGGACAGGTTGAGAGATAAAAAAATAATAATTCCCGTGCAGTCTCAATGGCGGGGTGCGGGCCGGGGAATAGGCCTCTTGGCCGGGGTGAATAGTGTTGGAACACGGCCCGCGGAAATAGTAGCGGCTGGAGGTACCGGGGGCGAAGCCCGCCCCGGCCCGGAGGCCGAGTTAAAAAAAATAATAATCCCCGTTCAGTCTCAATGGCGGGGTGCGGGCCGGCCCGGCGGCGATTGCGGCGGGCAGCAGGCCTCTTGGACAGGTTGAGAGATAAAAAAAAAATAATTCCCATGCAGTCTCAATGGCGGGGTGCGGGCCGGGGAATAGGCCTCTTGGCCGGGGTGAATATGTTGGAACGCGGCGCGCGTAAATAGAAGCGGCTGGAGGTACCGGGGGCGAAGCCCGCCCCGGCCCGGAGGCCGAGTTAAAAAAAATAATAATCCCCGTTCAGTCTCAATGGCGGGGTGCGGGCCGGCCCGGCGGCGAGTGCGGCGGGCAGCAGGCCTCTTGGACAGGTTGAGAGATAAAAAAATAATAATTCCCGTGCAGTCTCAATGGCGGGGTGCGGGCCGGGGAATAGGCCTCTTGGCCGGGGTGAATATGTTGGAACGCGGCGCGCGTAAATAGAAGCGGCTGGAGGTACCGGGGGCGAAGCCCGCCCCGGCCCGGAGGCCGAGTTAAAAAAAATAATAATCCCCGTTCAGTCTCAATGGCGGGGTGCGGGCCGGCCCGGCGGCGAGTGCGGCGGGCAGCAGGCCTCTTGGACAGGTTGAGAGATAAAAAAATAATAATTCCCGTGCAGTCTCAATGGCGGGGTGCGGGCCGGGGAATAGGCCTCTTGGCCGGGGTGAATAGTGTTGGAACACGGCCCGCGGAAATAGTAGCGGCTGGAGGTACCGGGGGCGATGCCCGCCCCGGCCCGGCGGCCAAGTTAAAAAAATAAATAATCCCGTTCAGTCTCAATGGCAGGGTGCGGGCCGGCCCGGCGGCGATTGCGGCGGGCAGCAGGCCTCTTGGACAGGTTGAGAGATAAAAAATAATAATTCCCATGCAGTCTCAATGGCGGGGTGCGGGCCGGGGAATAGGCCTCTTGGCCGGGGTGAATATGTTGGAACGCGGCGCGCGTAAATAGAAGCGGCTGGAGGTACCGGGGGCGAAGCCCGCCCCGGCCCGGAGGCCGAGTTAAAAAAAATAATAATCCCCGTTCAGTCTCAATGGCGGGGTGCGGGCCGGCCCGGCGGCGAGTGCGGCGGGCAGCAGGCCTCTTGGACAGGTTGAGAGATAAAAAAATAATAATTCCCGTGCAGTCTCAATGGCGGGGTGCGGGCCGGGGAATAGGCCTCTTGGCCGGTGTGAATAGTGTTGGAACACGGCCCGCGGAAATAGTAGCGGCTGGAGGTACCGGGGGCGATGCCCGCCCCGGCCCGGCGGCCAAGTTAAAAAAATAAATAATCCCCGTTCAGTCTCAATGGCAGGGTGCGGGCCGGCCCGGCGGCGATTGCGGCGGGCAGCAGGCCTCTTGGACAGGTTGAGAGATAAAAAAATAATAATTCCCGTTCAGTCTCAATGGCAGGGTGCGGGCCGGCCCGGCGGCAATTGCGGCGGGCAGCAGGCCTCTTGGACAGGTTGAGAGATAAAAAAATAATAATTCCCATGCAGTCTCAATGGCGGGGTGCGGGCCGGGGAATAGGCCTCTTGGCCGGGGTGAATATGTTGGAACGCAGCGCGCGTAAATAGAAGCGGCTGGAGGTACCGGGGGCGAAGCCCGCCCCGGCCCGGAGGCCGAGTTAAAAAAAATAATAATCCCCGTTCAGTCTCAATGGCGGGGTGCGGGCCGGCCCGGCGGCGAGTGCGGCGGGCAGCAGGCCTCTTGGACAGGTTGAGAGATAAAAAAATAATAATTCCCGTGCAGTCTCAATGGCGGGGTGCGGGCCGGGGAATAGGCCTCTTGGCCGGGGTGAATATGTTGGAACGCGGCGCGCGTAAATAGAAGCGGCTGGAGGTACCGGGGGCGAAGCCCGCCCCGGCCCGGAGGCCGAGTTAAAAAAAATAATAATCCCCGTTCAGTCTCAATGGCGGGGTGCGTGCCGGCCCGGCGGCGATTGCGGCGGGCAGCAGGCCTCTTGGACAGGATGACAGATAAAAAAATAATAATTCCCGTGCAGTCTCAATGGCGGGGTGCGGGCCGGGGAATAGGCCTCTTGGCCGGGGTGAATAGTGTTGGAACACGGCCCGCGGAAATAGTAGCGGCTGGAGGTACCGGGGGCGATGCCCGCCACGGCCCGGCGGCCAAGTTAAAAAAATAAATAATCCCGTTCAGTCTCAATGGCAGGGTGCGGGCCGGCCCGGCGGCGATTGCGGCGGGCAGCAGGCCTCTTGGACAGGTTGAGAGATAAAAAAATAATAATTCCCATGCAGTCTCAATGGCGGGGTGCGGGCCGGGGAATAGGCCTCTTGGCCGGGGTGAATATGTTGGAACGCGGCGCGCGTAAATAGAAGCGGCTGGAGGTACCGGGGGCGAAGCCCGCCCCGGCCCGGAGGCCGAGTTAAAAAAAATAATAATCCCCGTTCAGTCTCAATGGCGGGGTGCGGGCCGGCCCGGCGGCGAGTGCGGCGGGCAGCAGGCCTCTTGGACAGGTTGAGAGATAAAAAATAATAATTCCCATGCAGTCTCAATGGCGGGGTGCGGGCCGGGGAATAGGCCTCTTGGCCGGGGTGAATATGTTGGAACGCGGCGCGCGTAAATAGAAGCGGCTGGAGGTACCGGGGGCGAAGCCCGCCCCGGCCCGGAGGCCGAGTTAAAAAAAATAATAATCCCCGTTCAGTCTCAATGGCGGGGTGCGGGCCGGCCCGGCGGCGAGTGCGGCGGGCAGCAGGCCTCTTGGACAGGTTGAGAGATAAAAAAATAATAATTCCCGTGCAGTCTCAATGGCGGGGTGCGGGCCGGGGAATAGGCCTCTTGGCCGGGGTGAATAGTGTTGGAACACGGCCCGCGGAAATAGTAGCGGCTGGAGGTACCGGGGGCGATGCCCGCCCCGGCCCGGCGGCCAAGTTAAAAAAATAAATAATCCCCGTTCAGTCTCAATGGCGGGGTGCAGGCCGGCCCGGCGGCGATTGCGGCGGGCAGCAGGCCTCTTGGACAGGTTGAGAGATAAAAAAATAATAATTCCCGTTCAGTCTCAATGGCAGGGTGCGGGCCGGCCCGGCGGCAATTGCGGCGGGCAGCAGGCCTCTTGGACAGGTTGAGAGATAAAAAAATAATAATTCCCATGCAGTCTCAATGGCGGGGTGCGGGCCGGGGAATAGGCCTCTTGGCCGGGGTGAATATGTTGGAACGCGGCGCGCGTAAATAGAAGCGGCTGGAGGTACCGGGGGCGAAGCCCGCCCCGGCCCGGAGGCCGAGTTAAAAAAAATAATAATCCCCGTTCAGTCTCAATGGCGGGGTGCGGGCCGGCCCGGCGGCGAGTGCGGCGGGCAGCAGGCCTCTTGGACAGGTTGAGAGATAAAAAAATAATAATTCCCGTGCAGTCTCAATGGCGGGGTGCGGGCCGGGGAATAGGCCTCTTGGCCGGGGTGAATATGTTGGAACGCGGCGCGCGTAAATAGAAGCGGCTGGAGGTACCGGGGGCGAAGCCCGCCCCGGCCCGGAGGCCGAGTTAAAAAAAATAATAATCCCCGTTCAGTCTCAATGGCGGGGTGCGGGCCGGCCCGGCGGCGAGTGCGGCGGGCAGCAGGCCTCTTGGACAGGTTGAGAGATAAAAAAATAATAATTCCCGTGCAGTCTCAATGGCGGGGTGCGGGCCGGGGAATAGGCCTCTTGGCCGGGGTGAATATGTTGGAACGCGGCGCGCGTAAATAGAAGCGGCTGGAGGTACCGGGGGCGAAGCCCGCCCCGGCCCGGAGGCCGAGTTAAAAAAAATAATAATCCCCGTTCAGTCTCAATGGCGGGGTGCGGGCCGGCCCGGCGGCGAGTGCGGCGGGCAGCAGGCCTCTTGGACAGGTTGAGAGATAAAAAAATAATAATTCCCGTGCAGTCTCAATGGCGGGGTGCGGGCCGGGGAATAGGCCTCTTGGCCGGGGTGAATAGTGTTGGAACACGGCCCGCGGAAATAGTAGCGGCTGGAGGTACCGGGGGCGATGCCCGCCCCGGCCCGGCGGCCAAGTTAAAAAAATAAATAATCCCGTTCAGTCTCAATGGCAGGGTGCGGGCCGGCCCGGCGGCGATTGCGGCGGG
The DNA here is from genome assembly GCF_025434085.1 of Hippocampus zosterae. Lineage (NCBI taxonomy): Eukaryota > Metazoa > Chordata > Actinopteri > Syngnathiformes > Syngnathidae > Hippocampus > Hippocampus zosterae. Next base: position 9,397 of record NW_026262932.1, on the reverse strand, counting down.
CAGCAGGCCTCTTGGACAGGTTGAGAGATAAAAAATAATAATTCCCATGCAGTCTCAATGGCGGGGTGCGGGCCGGGGAATAGGCCTCTTGGCCGGGGTGAATATGTTGGAACGCGGCGCGCGTAAATAGAAGCGGCTGGAGGTACCGGGGGCGAAGCCCGCCCCGGCCCGGAGGCCGAGTTAAAAAAAATAATAATCCCCGTTCAGTCTCAATGGCGGGGTGCGGGCCGGCCCGGCGGCGAGTGCGGCGGGCAGCAGGCCTCTTGGACAGGTTGAGAGATAAAAAAATAATAATTCCCGTGCAGTCTCAATGGCGGGGTGCGGGCCGGGGAATAGGCCTCTTGGCCGGTGTGAATAGTGTTGGAACACGGCCCGGGAAATAGTAGCGGCTGGAGGTACCGGGGGCGATGCCCGCCCCGGCCCGGCGGCCAAGTTAAAAAAATAAATAATCCCCGTTCAGTCTCAATGGCAGGGTGCGGGCCGGCCCGGCGGCGATTGCGGCGGGCAGCAGGCCTCTTGGACAGGTTGAGAGATAAAAAAATAATAATTCCCGTTCAGTCTCAATGGCAGGGTGCGGGCCGGCCCGGCGGCAATTGCGGCGGGCAGCAGGCCTCTTGGACAGGTTGAGAGATAAAAAAATAATAATTCCCGTGCAGTCTCAATGGCGGGGTGCGGGCCGGGGAATAGGCCTCTTGGCCGGGGTGAATATGTTGGAACGCGGCGCGCGTAAATAGAAGCGGCTGGAGGTACCGGGGGCGAAGCCCGCCCCGGCCCGGAGGCCGAGTTAAAAAAAATAATAATCCCCGTTCAGTCTCAATGGCGGGGTGCGGGCCGGCCCGGCGGCGAGTGCGGCGGGCAGCAGGCCTCTTGGACAGGTTGAGAGATAAAAAAATAATAATTCCCGTGCAGTCTCAATGGCGGGGTGCGGGCCGGGGAATAGGCCTCTTGGCCGGGGTGAATAGTGTTGGAACACGGCCCGCGGAAATAGTAGCGGCTGGAGGTACCGGGGGCGATGCCCGCCCCGGCCCGGCGGCCAAGTTAAAAAAATAAATAATCCCGTTCAGTCTCAATGGCAGGGTGCGGGCCGGCCCGGCGGCGATTGCGGCGGGCAGCAGGCCTCTTGGACAGGTTGAGAGATAAAAAATAATAATTCCCATGCAGTCTCAATGGCGGGGTGCGGGCCGGGGAATAGGCCTCTTGGCCGGGGTGAATATGTTGGAACGCGGCGCGCGTAAATAGAAGCGGCTGGAGGTACCGGGGGCGAAGCCCGCCCCGGCCCGGAGGCCGAGTTAAAAAAAATAATAATCCCCGTTCAGTCTCAATGGCGGGGTGCGGGCCGGCCCGGCGGCGAGTGCGGCGGGCAGCAGGCCTCTTGGACAGGTTGAGAGATAAAAAAATAATAATTCCCGTGCAGTCTCAATGGCGGGGTGCGGGCCGGGGAATAGGCCTCTTGGCCGGTGTGAATAGTGTTGGAACACGGCCCGCGGAAATAGTAGCGGCTGGAGGTACCGGGGGCGATGCCCGCCCCGGCCCGGCGGCCAAGTTAAAAAAATAAATAATCCCCGTTCAGTCTCAATGGCAGGGTGCGGGCCGGCCCGGCGGCGATTGCGGCGGGCAGCAGGCCTCTTGGACAGGTTGAGAGATAAAAAAATAATAATTCCCGTTCAGTCTCAATGGCAGGGTGCGGGCCGGCCCGGCGGCAATTGCGGCGGGCAGCAGGCCTCTTGGACAGGTTGAGAGATAAAAAAATAATAATTCCCATGCAGTCTCAATGGCGGGGTGCGGGCCGGGGAATAGGCCTCTTGGCCGGGGTGAATATGTTGGAACGCAGCGCGCGTAAATAGAAGCGGCTGGAGGTACCGGGGGCGAAGCCCGCCCCGGCCCGGAGGCCGAGTTAAAAAAAATAATAATCCCCGTTCAGTCTCAATGGCGGGGTGCGGGCCGGCCCGGCGGCGAGTGCGGCGGGCAGCAGGCCTCTTGGACAGGTTGAGAGATAAAAAAATAATAATTCCCGTGCAGTCTCAATGGCGGGGTGCGGGCCGGGGAATAGGCCTCTTGGCCGGGGTGAATATGTTGGAACGCGGCGCGCGTAAATAGAAGCGGCTGGAGGTACCGGGGGCGAAGCCCGCCCCGGCCCGGAGGCCGAGTTAAAAAAAATAATAATCCCCGTTCAGTCTCAATGGCGGGGTGCGGGCCGGCCCGGCGGCGATTGCGGCGGGCAGCAGGCCTCTTGGACAGGATGACAGATAAAAAAATAATAATTCCCGTGCAGTCTCAATGGCGGGGTGCGGGCCGGGGAATAGGCCTCTTGGCCGGGGTGAATAGTGTTGGAACACGGCCCGCGGAAATAGTAGCGGCTGGAGGTACCGGGGGCGATGCCCGCCACGGCCCGGCGGCCAAGTTAAAAAAATAAATAATCCCGTTCAGTCTCAATGGCAGGGTGCGGGCCGGCCCGGCGGCGATTGCGGCGGGCAGCAGGCCTCTTGGACAGGTTGAGAGATAAAAAAATAATAATTCCCATGCAGTCTCAATGGCGGGGTGCGGGCCGGGGAATAGGCCTCTTGGCCGGGGTGAATATGTTGGAACGCGGCGCGCGTAAATAGAAGCGGCTGGAGGTACCGGGGGCGAAGCCCGCCCCGGCCCGGAGGCCGAGTTAAAAAAAATAATAATCCCCGTTCAGTCTCAATGGCGGGGTGCGGGCCGGCCCGGCGGCGAGTGTGGCGGGCAGCAGGCCTCTTGGACAGGTTGAGAGATAAAAAAATAATAATTCCCGTGCAGTCTCAATGGCGGGGTGCGGGCCGGGGAATAGGCCTCTTGGCCGGTGTGAATAGTGTTGGAACACGGCCCGCGGAAATAGTAGCGGCTGGAGGTACCGGGGGCGATGCCCGCCCCGGCCCGGCGGCCAAGTTAAAAAAATAAATAATCCCCGTTCAGTCTCAATGGCAGGGTGCGGGCCGGCCCGGCGGCGATTGCGGCGGGCAGCAGGCCTCTTGGACAGGTTGAGAGATAAAAAAATAATAATTCCCGTTCAGTCTCAATGGCAGGGTGCGGGCCGGCCCGGCGGCAATTGCGGCGGGCAGCAGGCCTCTTGGACAGGTTGAGAGATAAAAAAATAATAATTCCCATGCAGTCTCAATGGCGGGGTGCGGGCCGGGGAATAGGCCTCTTGGCCGGGGTGAATATGTTGGAACGCAGCGCGCGTAAATAGAAGCGGCTGGAGGTACCGGGGGCGAAGCCCGCCCCGGCCCGGAGGCCGAGTTAAAAAAAATAATAATCCCCGTTCAGTCTCAATGGCGGGGTGCGGGCCGGCCCGGCGGCGAGTGCGGCGGGCAGCAGGCCTCTTGGACAGGTTGAGAGATAAAAAAATAATAATTCCCGTGCAGTCTCAATGGCGGGGTGCGGGCCGGGGAATAGGCCTCTTGGCCGGGGTGAATATGTTGGAACGCGGCGCGCGTAAATAGAAGCGGCTGGAGGTACCGGGGGCGAAGCCCGCCCCGGCCCGGAGGCCGAGTTAAAAAAAATAATAATCCCCGTTCAGTCTCAATGGCGGGGTGCGGGCCGGCCCGGCGGCGATTGCGGCGGGCAGCAGGCCTCTTGGACAGGATGACAGATAAAAAAATAATAATTCCCGTGCAGTCTCAATGGCGGGGTGCGGGCCGGGGAATAGGCCTCTTGGCCGGGGTGAATAGTGTTGGAACACGGCCCGCGGAAATAGTAGCGGCTGGAGGTACCGGGGGCGATGCCCGCCACGGCCCGGCGGCCAAGTTAAAAAAATAAATAATCCCGTTCAGTCTCAATGGCAGGGTGCGGGCCGGCCCGGCGGCGATTGCGGCGGGCAGCAGGCCTCTTGGACAGGTTGAGAGATAAAAAAATAATAATTCCCATGCAGTCTCAATGGCGGGGTGCGGGCCGGGGAATAGGCCTCTTGGCCGGGGTGAATATGTTGGAACGCGGCGCGCGTAAATAGAAGCGGCTGGAGGTACCGGGGGCGAAGCCCGCCCCGGCCCGGAGGCCGAGTTAAAAAAAATAATAATCCCCGTTCAGTCTCAATGGCGGGGTGCGGGCCGGCCCGGCGGCGATTGCGGCGGGCAGCAGGCCTCTTGGACAGGATGACAGATAAAAAAATAATAATTCCCGTGCAGTCTCAATGGCGGGGTGCGGGCCGGGGAATAGGCCTCTTGGCCGGGGTGAATAGTGTTGGAACACGGCCCGCGGAAATAGTAGCGGCTGGAGGTACCGGGGGCGATGCCCGCCACGGCCCGGCGGCCAAGTTAAAAAAATAAATAATCCCGTTCAGTCTCAATGGCAGGGTGCGGGCCGGCCCGGCGGCGATTGCGGCGGGCAGCAGGCCTCTTGGACAGGTTGAGAGATAAAAAAATAATAATTCCCATGCAGTCTCAATGGCGGGGTGCGGGCCGGGGAATAGGCCTCTTGGCCGGGGTGAATATGTTGGAACGCGGCGCGCGTAAATAGAAGCGGCTGGAGGTACCGGGGGCGAAGCCCGCCCCGGCCCGGAGGCCGAGTTAAAAAAAATAATAATCCCCGTTCAGTCTCAATGGCGGGGTGCGGGCCGGCCCGGCGGCGAGTGCGGCGGGCAGCAGGCCTCTTGGACAGGTTGAGAGATAAAAAAATAATAATTCCCGTGCAGTCTCAATGGTGGGGTGCGGGCCGGGGAATAGGCCTCTTGGCCGGGGTGAATATGTTGGAACGCGGCGCGCGTAAATGGAAGCGGCTGGAGGTACCGGGGGCGAAGCCCGCCCCGGCCCGGAGGCCGAGTTAAAAAAAATAATAATCCCCGTTCAGTCTCAATGGCGGGGTGCGGGCCGGCCCGGCGGCGAGTGCGGCGGGCAGCAGGCCTCTTGGACAGGTTGAGAGATAAAAAAATAATAATTCCCGTGCAGTCTCAATGGCGGGGTGCGGGCCGGCCCGGCGGCGATTGCGGCGGGCAGCAGGCCTCTTGGACAGGTTGAGAGATAAAAAAATAATAATTCCCATGCAGTCTCAATGGCGGGGTGCGGGCCGGGGAATAGGCCTCTTGGCCGGGGTGAATATGTTGGAACGCGGCGCGCGTAAATAGAAGCGGCTGGAGGTACCGGGGGCGAAGCCCGCCCCGGCCCGGAGGCCGAGTTAAAAAAAATAATAATCCCCGTTCAGTCTCAATGGCGGGGTGCGGGCCGGCCCGGCGGCGAGTGCGGCGGGCAGCAGGCCTCTTGGACAGGTTGAGAGATAAAAAAATAATAATTCCCGTGCAGTCTCAATGGTGGGGTGCGGGCCGGGGAATAGGCCTCTTGGCCGGGGTGAATATGTTGGAACGCGGCGCGCGTAAATGGAAGCGGCTGGAGGTACCGGGGGCGAAGCCCGCCCCGGCCCGGAGGCCGAGTTAAAAAAAATAATAATCCCCGTTCAGTCTCAATGGCGGGGTGCGGGCCGGCCCGGCGGCGATTGCGGCGGGCAGCAGGCCTCTTGGACAGGTTGAGAGATAAAAAAATAATAATTCCCGTGCAGTCTCAATGGCGGGGTGCGGGCCGGCCCGGCGGCGATTGCGGCGGGCAGCAGGCCTCTTGGACAGGTTGAGAGATAAAAAAATAATAATTCCCATGCAGTCTCAATGGCGGGGTGCGGGCCGGGGAATAGGCCTCTTGGCCGGGGTGAATATGTTGGAACGCGGCGCGCGTAAATAGAAGCGGCTGGAGGTACCGGGGGCGAAGCCCGCCCCGGCCCGGAGGCCGAGTTAAAAAAAATAATAATCCCCGTTCAGTCTCAATGGCGGGGTGCGGGCCGGCCCGGCGGCGAGTGCGGCGGGCAGCAGGCCTCTTGGACAGGTTGAGAGATAAAAAAATAATAATTCCCGTGCAGTCTCAATGGTGGGGTGCGGGCCGGGGAATAGGCCTCTTGGCCGGGGTGAATATGTTGGAACGCGGCGCGCGTAAATGGAAGCGGCTGGAGGTACCGGGGGCGAAGCCCGCCCCGGCCCGGAGGCCGAGTTAAAAAAAATAATAATCCCCGTTCAGTCTCAATGGCGGGGTGCGGGCCGGCCCGGCGGCGATTGCGGCGGGCAGCAGGCCTCTTGGACAGGTTGAGAGATAAAAAATAATAATTCCCATGCAGTCTCAATGGCGGGGTGCGGGCCGGGGAATAGGCCTCTTGGCCGGGGTGAATATGTTGGAACGTAAATAGAAGCGGCTGGAGGTACCGGGGGCGAAGCCCGCCCCGGCCCGGAGGCCGAGTTAAAAAAAATAATAATCGCCTTTCAGTCTCAATGGCGGGGTGCGGGCCGGCCCGGCGGCGAATGCGGCGGGCAGCAGGCCTCTTGGACAGGTTGAGAGATAAAAAAATAATAATTCCCGTGCAGTCTCAATGGCGGGGTGCGGGCCGGGGAATAGGCCTCTTGGCCGGGGTGAATAGTGTTGGAACACGGCCCGCGGAAATAGTAGCGGCTGGAGGTACCGGGGGCGATGCCCGCCCCGGCCCGGCGGCCAAGTTAAAAAAATAAATAATCCCCGTTCAGTCTCAATGGCAGGGTGCGGGCCGGCCCGGCGGCGATTGCGGCGGGCAGCAGGCCTCTTGGACAGGTTGAGAGATAAAAAAATAATAATTCCCGTTCAGTCTCAATGGCAGGGTGCGGGCCGGGGAATAGGCCTCTTGGCCGGGGTGAATATGTTGGAACGCGGCGCGCGTAAATAGAAGCGGCTGGAGGTACCGGGGGCGAAGCCCGCCCCGGCCCGGAGGCCGAGTTAAAAAAAATAATAATACCCGTTCAGTCTCAATGGCGGGGTGCGGGCCGGCCCGGCGGCGAGTGCGGCGGGCAGCAGGCCTCTTGGACAGGTTGAGAGATAAAAAAATAATAATTCCCGTGCAGTCTCAATGGCGGGGTGCGGGCCGGGGAATAGGCCTCTTGGCCGGTGTGAATAGTGTTGGAACACGGCCCGCGGAAATAGTAGCGGCTGGAGGTACCGGGGGCGATGCCCGCCCCGGCCCGGCGGCCAAGTTAAAAAAATAAATAATCCCCGTTCAGTCTCAATGGCAGGGTGCGGGCCGGCCCGGCGGCGATTGCGGCGGGCAGCAGGCCTCTTGGACAGGTTGAGAGATAAAAAAATAATAATTCCCGTTCAGTCTCAATGGCAGGGTGCGGGCCGGCCCGGCGGCAATTGCGGCGGGCAGCAGGCCTCTTGGACAGGTTGAGAGATAAAAAAATAATAATTCCCGTGCAGTCTCAATGGCGGGGTGCGGGCCGGGGAATAGGCCTCTTGGCCGGGGTGAATATGTTGGAACGCGGCGCGCGTAAATAGAAGCGGCTGGAGGTACCGGGGGCGAAGCCCGCCCCGGCCCGGAGGCCGAGTTAAAAAAAATAATAATCCCCGTTCAGTCTCAATGGCGGGGTGCGGGCCGGCCCGGCGGCGAGTGCGGCGGGCAGCAGGCCTCTTGGACAGGTTGAGAGATAAAAAAATAATAATTCCCGTGCAGTCTCAATGGCGGGGTGCGGGCCGGGGAATAGGCCTCTTGGCCGGGGTGAATAGTGTTGGAACACGGCCCGCGGAAATAGTAGCGGCTGGAGGTACCGGGGGCGATGCCCGCCCCGGCCCGGCGGCCAAGTTAAAAAAATAAATAATCCCGTTCAGTCTCAATGGCAGGGTGCGGGCCGGCCCGGCGGCGATTGCGGCGGGCAGCAGGCCTCTTGGACAGGTTGAGAGATAAAAAATAATAATTCCCATGCAGTCTCAATGGCGGGGTGCGGGCCGGGGAATAGGCCTCTTGGCCGGGGTGAATATGTTGGAACGCGGCGCGCGTAAATAGAAGCGGCTGGAGGTACCGGGGGCGAAGCCCGCCCCGGCCCGGAGGCCGAGTTAAAAAAAATAATAATCCCCGTTCAGTCTCAATGGCGGGGTGCGGGCCGCAGGCCTCTTGGACAGGTTGAGAGATAAAAAAATAATAATTCCCGTGCAGTCTCAATGGCGGGGTGCGGGCCGGGGAATAGGCCTCTTGGCCGGTGTGAATAGTGTTGGAACACGGCCCGCGGAAATAGTAGCGGCTGGAGGTACCGGGGGCGATGCCCGCCCCGGCCCGGCGGCCAAGTTAAAAAAATAAATAATCCCCGTTCAGTCTCAATGGCAGGGTGCGGGCCGGCCCGGCGGCGATTGCGGCGGGCAGCAGGCCTCTTGGACAGGTTGAGAGATAAAAAAATAATAATTCCCGTTCAGTCTCAATGGCAGGGTGCGGGCCGGCCCGGCGGCAATTGCGGCGGGCAGCAGGCCTCTTGGACAGGTTGAGAGATAAAAAAATAATAATTCCCATGCAGTCTCAATGGCGGGGTGCGGGCCGGGGAATAGGCCTCTTGGCCGGGGTGAATATGTTGGAACGCAGCGCGCGTAAATAGAAGCGGCTGGAGGTACCGGGGGCGAAGCCCGCCCCGGCCCGGAGGCCGAGTTAAAAAAAATAATAATCCCCGTTCAGTCTCAATGGCGGGGTGCGGGCCGGCCCGGCGGCGAGTGCGGCGGGCAGCAGGCCTCTTGGACAGGTTGAGAGATAAAAAAATAATAATTCCCGTGCAGTCTCAATGGCGGGGTGCGGGCCGGGGAATAGGCCTCTTGGCCGGGGTGAATAGTGTTGGAACACGGCCCGCGGAAATAGTAGCGGCTGGAGGTACCGGGGGCGATGCCCGCCACGGCCCGGCGGCCAAGTTAAAAAAATAAATAATCCCGTTCAGTCTCAATGGCAGGGTGCGGGCCGGCCCGGCGGCGATTGCGGCGGGCAGCAGGCCTCTTGGACAGGTTGAGAGATAAAAAAATAATAATTCCCATGCAGTCTCAATGGCGGGGTGCGGGCCGGGGAATAGGCCTCTTGGCCGGGGTGAATATGTTGGAACGCGGCGCGCGTAAATAGAAGCGGCTGGAGGTACCGGGGGCGAAGCCCGCCCCGGCCCGGAGGCCGAGTTAAAAAAAATAATAATCCCCGTTCAGTCTCAATGGCGGGGTGCGGGCCGGCCCGGCGGCGATTGCGGCGGGCAGCAGGCCTCTTGGACAGGATGACAGATAAAAAAATAATAATTCCCGTGCAGTCTCAATGGCGGGGTGCGGGCCGGGGAATAGGCCTCTTGGCCGGGGTGAATAGTGTTGGAACACGGCCCGCGGAAATAGTAGCGGCTGGAGGTACCGGGGGCGATGCCCGCCACGGCCCGGCGGCCAAGTTAAAAAAATAAATAATCCCGTTCAGTCTCAATGGCAGGGTGCGGGCCGGCCCGGCGGCGATTGCGGCGGGCAGCAGGCCTCTTGGACAGGTTGAGAGATAAAAAAATAATAATTCCCATGCAGTCTCAATGGCGGGGTGCGGGCCGGGGAATAGGCCTCTTGGCCGGGGTGAATATGTTGGAACGCGGCGCGCGTAAATAGAAGCGGCTGGA